>NC_082675.1:70325995-70955578 GCF_025265405.1 Mesoplodon densirostris | reverse complement strand
CCAGGACTACCCACACTTATAGATTTGCTGTGAGGATTAATGATTAAGGAAAAGGGTTAGAGTGATGTCTGGCATATAGTATGCATTCAATAAGTATTAGCTATCATTATCATTAATATAGTATTAATGTTTTTATTCCTACTGCTACAACTACTAGTTGTCTCCTACCATGTTGATTTAAAACCCATTACTAAATAGCTATAAAAATTGCTGACCCATCAACCAATGAGTTCCATAAAACTGTCAGACTAGAATTGTATAAAGTCACTGGTCTACTGGGAACTATCATTAACAATATCAAAAATAAATGATTGTTATTAAATATAGACAACATGGAATACTCTTGGCAGTAAAGAGTTCACTAAGTTAGATTTTTCTATAAGTGTTATATCAAAGAAATAAAGAAAATATCTCTACTTTTATTGAATAAGATTAAACAAAGTCCATGTTATTCACTAGGTAAACCTGAGCAAAGTTGGACTTACCTTTAATAACAACCTTGCTTATTTTCCTAAGTACTGATTTTGTTGCTTTAGTTATTATTCAGTTTGCCTGTGGCTGAAGAACCTGGATATTTTGAAGAACTTGGATATTTTAATGTGCTTGGTAAACAAAGCAAAACTCACTCACCAGACCAGTTTTCCAGAATTTTCTGGCATTGGTGGAATCCTAACCCTTTCAAAGAAGGAAGATGACGGGTGGCATTTACACCAAGGGCGGAGAACCTGTGAACTAGGCTCAGCTTCAGGGTAATATTGTAACCCAAGTAATAATCTTTGCTGGGTCAGGGTTCCTCTGACTCTTAGTACAGGAAAGTCTCTATACAAAACTGGAATAGTTGGAGAGCTGTGAATAATGTTTAATCAGAGAGTCAGCCTTAGCTAATAATGGCCATAGGCAACTGAAGTACAGCAACAATAGTTACCAAGGAAAGGTCTATAAGCTTTTCCCCTAACTTTATAAGGATTAACTTAAGTTCTCATATATCCCAACAGAAAAAGAATACACCAAAATTTATTTCTTTTTTGTGATTTTCAATTCATTTTTTAATTCTATTATTGAATTTGGTCTTAAGAGAAAAATATTTTTATTACTATGCCTTAATATCCATGGTAATTGAAATATTGTCAGCTATGCAGACATATGCTGTAAAATGTGCTTAAGATAATATTTGTAAACATCTTCAAGTTTGTTGCTATCTAGAGAAACTATCAAGATGATGAATACTTGGCTAAAGGGATTTTTTTTTTCCATCTGAATATTCCATCATCCTGAAGATCCAATTATAGAGTGTCAAATTCAGAGACAAATGACAAAGAGAACAGCCTCAGGAGGGTCCTTTGTATGATGACTTAGAAGGACAGACCCCTTTTCTTTCAGTAAACCAGGAATCCTCTGTGGGATTCTCTTATTCAACTAACACTTACTGAACAACAGGAGTTGATCTTCTTTGGCTTATTTTGTAGGTGATTAATACAGGCCGATTGTCACAGCTCCAAACTGGAAAGGCAAAATATTGCCTTTATTCTTCTGGCATGAATTTTAACTTACCATTTCAATTTTTAGCACGTTTCTATCCTTTGTTCTGGTATTAAAGAGACCTCTTATAACTATATAATGAAGACTTGATTCTTGGTGTAAAAGATTTTAAAATAGACAGAATGATCATATTTTCATTCAAGGTAGGGATTTTCAGAGGATATCTTTCAGGGATTTTCTGGATTTCCAACATATTTAGAAATGTGAGGTTTGACAGGTTTAGAAATTATATATAAAATCTAAGAATGAAATTGTAAAAATATAATTTCAAAACTAAACCAAAGTCATCTTTGGAGCTTTATGTTTACATGATGGTGAATATTGAAAGTTAATTTATTTTATATCACGTGGTCATGCTGTATATAAGTAAATAACTTCTAAAGTATAATAGAGCAGAATATATCATGAAATGCTGAAGGAAAAAATTAATACCTGGCTACTCTTCCTTTTGGAGAAGAATGCAAAATTATGACATTAACTATATTGCAGTAAAAAGATTAGATTGCTGTTAAATGCTGATAGTCAGACTGCGATATAGGCAAATATTAAACTAGAGCAACAATACTCACTGCTGGGTTTTCAGAGTGTTCAATATTCACCACATATTTTCCATGCTTTCTGTCCATTCTTGAGCTTTCAGTGCTACAAGCTGAACTCCAAAAATATTTTTCAATTCGTGCATTGCCCTTTATATCTGCAGCCCTGAGAAATAATTAAAATGGTGGAAAATCAGCTCTGATACATCAGTGCCGGTGTGAATAATAAATAATTATCCACTAAAACAGGATTCACCTTAGAGAAGGAAATGAGGTATTAATGAGAGAAAGACACAAGAAATACTGCTTCTGAAAGCTACTATGACTACCCCCTCAACAATCTCCCTGACACAATGGAATTCTGAAAATCTTACACAGTTCTTCCTCTTCCTCCTTTTGGCACCATCTTTCAGATACCTGCCTTCTATTTTAGGACCAACCTAAGAAAAAAGTGAGGTAGAAGTTTGTCATTGTTTTCTCTCTAACCATTGAATGCCTTCTCAACCCTGTGAGCATCCATGGCCTTAGAGTGGCTTCATCTTTTCAGTCTCAAGGTTGGTGTCTGGAAGTCTACTTAGTCAGTTCATCAGTAATTCACATGCATATAAAAACCATTAGAATCAATTTTCTGGGCAATAATGCTAAAGGAGTGATGAAATGTTGAAAATCTTGAGGAAAACATTTTTTGGTCAAGAAATCTAGTTTGTCTCAGATTGAAAAAGGATTAACTCTTTTATAGATTTATTAACTCAACAATTGAGAATACTGTGTTTCTAAAAAGTGCCAGGTATTTTCTAGTGCAAAAAGTCCAGTAGCAAATAAAACAGACCTCTTTGTATCTGACACTTTTAGATACTGAATTTTTTTTTCCAAAAGTTTGATCCTCTGAAATTTCTCTTCTAAATGTATTTAACACCATCAGTTTAATGAGTCTTACTGGATCAACTGAAATGGCATAGCCTCAAGCCTTAGAACATAAATAACATAGAAAAACTGCCAAATAACTGAAAAGCTGGGAAGGGATTTGTCCTCAAAAGGAGTAAAAACATGATGACTTACTTTTACTCCTGTTGAAACAAAACCAGTGATGTCATTGTTATGGCCATGTGCTTCAAGGGACAGGCATAGGTTGAAGGTATCAATAATATTAAGCATGCCCTTCTAATAAAGTGATTTATTTGAAGATCAGAATGATATAATTATCAAACATGTGGTATAAATTTGACTTAATTTGCTTTAAAATATTACTATATTTTTATCCTGCAGAGACATTTATTTCAATTTGGTACTGGAGCAACATAGTCATGGTATAAGTAAAACTTCATCATTTTTGACAGCACCCACCCATTTTATCAATAGTACAAAGAGGGAAACTTTATTCCAGCACTTGAGTCTCCTGCTCACAACCTCAAATTGATCTAGCAATCAAAAGACTCAGTCACAGGGCTTCCCTGGTGGTGCAGTGGTTGCAAGTCCGCCTGCCAATGCAGGGGACACGGGTTCGTGCCCCAGTCTGGGAAGATCCCACATGCCACGGAGCAGCTAGGCCCGTGAGCCATGGCCGCTGAGCCTGCGTGTCTGGAGCCTGCGCGTCTGGAGCCTGTGCTCCGCAACGGGAGAGGCCACAACAGTGAGAGGCCTGCGTACCGCAAAAAAAAAAAAAAAAGACTCAGTCATAAGTCTTCTATATTTTGGAAGAAAATATTAAATTTTTAAAAATAGCAACAAAATTAAACATCACATTTCTCTGTGGCTAAATTTACCATGTGAAAATCAGAATTTTCTTTATTTGGCAAAGAACAATACTTCAGCATGTATTATTGACAATTCTTGTGACCTTCAATCTGAAGGTCAACAGAAAAAATAAAAAACAGAACATACCTGGATTGTTCTAATGAACAGAGGGCATGGGTATCTTTCACTGTCTTGTCACAATCTCTTATGAAAGATCTTTTTATTAAAGATTAATCTCCAAAATATACAAGCAGCTCATGCAGCTCAATATCAGAAAAACAAGCAACCCAATCCAGAAATGGGCAGAAGACCTAAATAGACATTTCTCCAAACAAGATATACAGATGGCCAAGAAACACATGAAAGAGTGCTCAACATCACTAATCATTAGAGAAATGCAAATCAAAACTACAACGTGATATCATCTCACACTGGTCAGAATGGCCATCATCAAAAAATCTACAAACAATAAATGCTGGAGAGGGTGTGGAGAAAGGGAACACTCTTGCACTGTTGGTGGGAATGTGAATTGGTACAGCCACTATGGAGAACAGTATGCAGGTTCCTTAAAAAACTACAAATAGAACTACCATATGACTCAGCAATTCCACTAGTGGGCATATACCCTGAGAAAACCATAAGTCAAAAAGAGTCATGTACCACAATGTTCATTGCAGCACTATTTACAATAGCCAGGACAAGGAAGCAACCTAAGTGTCCATCAACAGATGAATGGATAAAGAAGATGTGGCACATGTATACAATGGAATATTACTCAGCCATAAAAAGAAATGAAATTGAACTATTTGTAGTGAGGTGGATGGACCTAGAGTCTGTCATACGAATGAAGTAAGTCAGAAAGAGAAAAACAAATACCATATGCTAACACATATATATGGAATCTAAAAAAAAAAAAGGTTCTGAAGAACCTAGGGGCAGGACAGGAATAAAGACGCAGACATAGAGAATGGACTTGAGGACACGGATAAGGGAAAGGGTAAGCTGGGACGAAGTGAGAGAGTGGCAGTGACATGTATACACTACCAAAGGTAAACTAGTTAGCTAGTGGGAAGCAGCCGCATAGCACATGGAGATCAGCTCAGTGCTTTGTGACAACCTAGAGGGGTGGGATGGGAGGGTGGAGGGAGACACAAGAGGGAAGAGATATGGGGATATATGTATATGTATAGCCAATTCACTTTGCTGTACAGCAGAAACTAACACAACATTGTAAAGCAATTATACTCCAATAAAGATGTTAAAAATAATTATAAATAAATAAATAAGATCTTTGTCTTGAGCAGGATTTATAGTCAAAAAGAAATCTGAAGATTTTGTTGGCTAACAGGTAGTTGAGAGAATTCTTTGGTAGCTGGCCAGTCTTGGGGGAAAATAATTTTTCATTCATCCAATAAAGAGATTCAATGAATTATTAAAAGTAATTATTAAAAGTAAAATTTTAAAAAATAAAAATAAAAAAATAAATACTGCAGCATTCTGTAAATGTATGTTATATATGGTTATCATAACACTATCAGAGTGTTCTTTATTATATTTTTTACAAAGCTGAACCAATTTCAACAGCAGATGTTCCTTCACTAAATAAAAAGTAATTAAAAAGTATTTCAGTAACACAATGGGATTACAATAAATAGCCATACTTAAAATAGAAACTTCAGGAGGAAAAACATGTTTTGATGCATATTATTGAATTTCCTAATTACAAATTTAAAGTGTAGTTACAAATTTTAAATATGTTTATACTGACAGAACATGATCTTTCATTAATTTATTCCCCACTGTTTATTGAGCACCTAAATTCCCCTGGCATGTATCAAACCATGATAGCCGCACAGCATTGGCTGAGTCAGACAAGACCCCTGCTTACACTCTATTCTTTGTTTATTGAATGTTTGGCTTTGATATTAACTTTCAAATGTGTTTAAAATGTAATATTTTGTTTAAGCAAAGAGAAGGTTCTTTTTTTATTTATTTAAAGATATCTGTTTTTTGTATGTCGGGAAATTGGTTCCGTAATGGTAAGTCTATCAGGTTCTACAGAATAAAGGGCAATTACATAATTCATCTCTGTTTGATCACAGTGAGTGGGAATTCATGACTTTTCTAGGGACTAGTAGTTCATTTTAGGGGGACCTTAACTGTTTGAAAATTCTTTTTTCTATTAACCCCCAAATTTTCTCGTTCCTTCAGCTGATTTACATTCTGGTCCTGCTGTATCTGGAGACACCCAAAATGAAACCATGTTTTTCTTCAGAATATGGGTCTGTGATCCCTGATGTATAATTCCAAAATCCAAAAGGCTTAGAAGACCAAAAATTATTTGTACTTTTAGCACAAATTTACTTGGTGGCAAAAATTAATTCAAATTAATAAAGCTACTTTTAGCCTTTAATAAATTTAACATGATTATTTATATGTTTAGTTATAAAAATATGAAAGTCTATTGCAGATTACCACCACAATCCTGCTGCATGTCTTGTGTCATACACAGCATATGTATCATATTACTTTTATAGAGTTAAAAGAAAATCTCATTTATAAAGCACACCTCACCCAAGCACTTCATATGAGGGACTACAGGCCTGTAGAAATTTTCAATTTTTTAAAGACAACTAATGTGTATTTCCTTATTCTTACTGATCTGAGAAACTACTTCATAAAGACTTCAGTTAGTAGGCTGACTCATAACTGGCATTTTAATTTTATTTAAAAAATTTTTTATTTTATACTGAAGTATAGTTGATTAACAATGTTGTGTTAGTTTCAGGTGTACAGCAAAGTGATTCAGTTATACATATACAGGTATCTAATCTTTTTCAAATTCTTTTCCCATTTAGGTTGTTATAGAATATTGAGCGGAGTTCTTTGTGCTATATAGTAGGTCCTTATTGATTATCTATTTTAAATATAGCAATGTATATATAACTGGCTTTTTTTTTTTTTTTTTCGGTATGCAGGCCTCTCACTGTTGTGGCCTCTCCCGTTGCGGAGCACAGGCTCCGGATGCGCAGGCCCAGCGGCCATGGCTCACGGGCCTAGCCGCTCCGCTGCATGTGGGATCTTCCCAGACCGGGGCACGAACCGTGTCCCCTGCATCGGCAGGTGGACTCTCAACCACTGCACCACCAGGGAAGCCCTGCTTGCTTTAAATTTTATATGAAACCTATTATACTTTATGTTTTCACAATATGGGGTACTTTTATTGGCCAGATTACATTTGTAAGCTTCATCTACACTGTAACTCCATTTTATTTGTTTTTAATATATTATAGCATTTCATTGATTGAATACATCACAATTTTTAATCTATTAATAATTTATAGAAATTGAGTTTGGTCCCATTTTTTTACTATCATAAACAATGATGCTATGAATATTCTAGTATATGCCTTTTTGTGAACATTCATTAAAATGTCTCTAGATGTAAAATTAAGAGTGAAATTCCTGGATCATCAAGTGTATGTTTTTTTCATTATACCATATATTCCCAAAATTGTATCCAAGGTCATATGAATATTCACTCTCATAGTAGTATTCCCACTTTTTCATAAGTACTAACAGTTAGTGTAGTCAAATTTAAAATTTTTCTAGCATATATGGTATTAAACATACTCTACTGATTTCACCTTTTTTCTTCATCCTTGCTTACATGTAAGTTGGAGTTAATAGGCATCTTCATTTCTGCATTACACAACAGATGTTTGCTGTGGGAATTTTTTTTAGTTTACTCTGTTTTGCTCTGTATGAACTTTAAGAAATAAATGTGTAAAAGTTCAGAACGAAGTCTGTTTTCATGCTACAGGAATTAGAAAGCTTCTGTCTTTTTGTCATACATTTGTTGAATTACAACCACATTATACACATATACACATATAGTATCTTCTTTTTCATTGATCATTTTAGCATATGGATTTGTCCCAATAATTTAAAATCTTTTCAAAAACAGCAACACATTTAGTGTCAGGGTCAGGTGTGACATTATGTCAGGTGTGAATTAGTTGAGCTGACCTGTTAAGTTTTTGTGTGTCTTCAATTATGAGTAATACCAGAAGGTGTTATTATCGATATTTCAAGCTATTTTCCAATGACTGATTCTCAAAAAGGGCCAGATAAACAGCCAGATAATATTGAAAGAAGGATAAGAAATACATGTGAGAATATAATCTGAGGGTGCTGGTCTAGAGAGAAAGGATTTTAACATTGGATTGGACCAAATTTAATGGTACAGGGACACCTGCTCAAAATTCTGGATTCAACATGCTAGCTTGAGGGGCTTGGAGTAGCTCTCAAAATTTACTCTTTTGATTGCATAAAACCTGGACGGTGGTGGATTATGTTTAGTGGAGCTATAATGACACAACTTCTTTGATATAATATTTTAAAAAATAAAATTCCAAGGTTAGGAATAAATATGTTGCACTGGGGCTTCCCTGGTAGTGCAGTGATTAAGAATCTGCCTGCCAATGAAGGGGAGGCAGGTTCGAGCCCTGGTCCAGGAAGATCCCACATGTCGCAGAGCAACTAAGCCTGTGAGGCACAACTATTGGGCCTGCGCTCTAGAGCCCACGAGCCACAACTACTGAAGCCCACGTGCCTAGAGCCAGTGCCCTGAAACAAGAGAAGCCACTGCAGTGAAAAGCCCGCACACCGCAATGAAGAGCAGCCCCCGCTCGCTGCAACCAGAGAAAGCCCGCGCACAGTAACGAAGGTCCAACACAGCCATAAATAAATAAATAAATCTATATATTAAAAAAATATGTTGCATTGGATTTCTCATATGTGAATTTCTCACGCATCCCATGACTGCTTCCCTTGGGAGGACCCAGAGGAAAAGCCCTACATCACACAGTGCATGAGGGAAAGAGCACCATCCATGGAAAGCTCTTTGGACACTGTCTTCTGGATGTTGGGGAAATGAACATAGGATAACACTTTAAAGTGAAAAGCTAGTTGCTTTATCGTTTACCCCTCGCCCCCACGCTCACCAAATCAGTAGCATATTGCTTGATTGAACTTTTCTGAATTTTGGTGGCAACGTACTATTTTTACATGTTTTTACATAACGATGTGGCTGACAAGAACCTAATTTCCAAAATATACAAATAGCTTGTACAGCTCAATATCAAAAACAAACAAACAAATGAACCAATCAAAAATGGTCACAAGGGCCTCCCTGGTGGCGCAGTGGTTAAGAGTCCGCCTGCCGATGCAGGGGATACGGGTTCGTGCCCCGGTCTGGGAGGATCCCATATGCCGCGGAGCGGCTGGGCCCGTGAGCCATGGCCGCTGGGCCTGCGCATCCGGAGCGTGTGCTCCGCAACGGGAGAGGCCACAACAGTGAGAGGCCCACATACCGCAAAAAGAAAAAAAAAAAAAAAAAAAAATGCTCACAAGACCTAAATAGACATTTCTCCAAAGAAGACATAGAAATGGCAAATAGGCACATGAAAATATGCTTCACATCACTAATTATTAGAGAAATGCATATCAAAACTACCATGAGGTATCACCTCACACCAGTCAGAATGGCCATCATCAAAAAGTCTACAAATAATAAATGCTGGGAATGGTGTAGAGACAAGGGAACCCTCCTACAATGTTGGTGGGAATGTAAATTGGTACAGCCACTATGGAAAACTGTACGGAGGTTCCTTAAAAAAAACAAAAATAGAGTTACCATATGATCCAGCAATCCCACTCCTCGGCTTATATCTGGAAAAGACGAAAACTGTAATTCGAAAAGAGACATGCACACCAATGTTCATAGCAGCACTGTTCACAATAGCCAAAACATGGAAGCAACCTTAATATCTATCAATAGATGAATGGATAAAGAAGATGTGGCATACACACACACACACATACATACACACACACAATGGAATACTACTCAGCCATAAAAAAGAATGAAATAATGCCATTTGCAGCAACATGGATGGACCTAGAGATTATTATACTAAGTGAAACAAGTCAGACAAAGACAAATATCATAGGATATCACTTATATGTGGAATCTTACAAAACAGAAATAGACTCATAGACATGGAAAATAAATTTATGGTTACCAAAAGGGAAAGGGGGAGGTAAGGGATAAATTAGGAGTTAGGGATTAACATATACACACTACCATATATAACAATAAAGACCTATTGTATCCCACAGGGAACTATATTCAATATCTTGCAATAATTTATAATGGAAAAGAATCTGAATATATATATATATATATATATATATATATATATATATATACACACATATATATGTATCTATAATGGAATCACTTTTCTGTATACCTGAAACTAACACAACATTGTAAATCAACCATGTTTCAATTAAAAAAAACAAACAAACTGTGTTTCATCTGTCAGGAATATAAATGAAAATACCAAGATGAAACCAAACATTTCAAAGAAAACAAAGATCATTAATCCTTTGTTTTATTTTATTGGAAGTATAATTTATCAGAGAAATATATAATCATCAATATCATATCAATATTAGAAGAGAGTCTTTTTAAATAAATTTTATTTATTTATTTATTTATTTATTCTTTTGGCTGCTTTGGGTCTTCATTGCTACATGTGGGCTTTTCTCTAGTTGAGGTGAGCAGGGGCTATGCTTCATTGTAGTGCACATGCTTCTCATTGCGGTGGCTTCTCTTGTTGCAGAGCACGGGTTCTAGGTGCACGGACTTCAGTAGTTGTGGCATGCAGGCTTCAGTAGTTGTGGCATGCAGGCTCATTAGTTGTGGCTCGCAGGCTCTAGAGTGCAGCCTCAGTAGTTGTAGTGCACGGGCTTTGTTGCTCCGTGGCATGTGGGATCTTCCCGGACCAGGGATCGAACCCGTGTCCCCTGCTTTACAGGAGGATTCTTAGCCCCTGTGCCACCAGGAGAGCCCTAGAAGAGAGTCTTTTAATAATAAATTTGGGTTTATTTTCTAGGTCTCCATTCCAGGAAAGGATTGCTCTTAAACTTCACCTAACAGTAGAAGAAAAAATGTCCACCAACTTCTCAGATACTCTTACATCTGGACCTCTCAAGTTAAAAAAAAAATTTTTTTTTTTTAGGGAGTTAATGGAAATTTGTTAAACACTTACCTCTACCCAAGTGAAATCAAGACACATGCAGGGGGCTGTTTATATCTGATAAACACTGAAAGACTGATTTAAATCTGGATTCTGACTATACCTGAAAGTCCCATTAATATGTTCCTTCAGAGCCTTCCAGCAGTGTGTGTTGTAATGGGGCTAAGTATTGATCCTCACACGTTCTCTGGCTAATGATTCAATTTAGATTACTATTTGTCAGCATGAAATTCTGGCTGAGACTGCCCTTGTTGGAGTTCTATTCCTGTTGGCTATTTTCACTTGGAGAATTGCTTATCCTTTCTGAGTATCTATTTTCTTATCTGTAAGATGCTGGAGATAAAGACACTTGACGTATAGAACTAATATAAGGATTAGTGCAAAAAAATAGCTTTGCAATTTATGAAGCACTGTGCAAATGCAGGACTGAAGTGAGATGCCAGATGCCGGAGCTACACTGCTGTGTGAGCTTGGGCAACTTAATTAAAGTCCCTGACCCTGTGAGTCCCCAGCTGTATAATCAGGATGATGGGAGAACAGGATTTTTATGAAGCAAACATAATATGTACAAAGTAGTTAGAGCACAGCTTGTCATATAGTAAATGTTATGTAAGAGTCCGGGAGATAATCAATAATGATGATGATAATAAGGATGATGATGGTGGTGTTGACGCAGCAAATATTGTAGATTGGTATCATTGAATAGGCAACAGGACAGATAAAGAATGCAATCCCTGGAGTCAAATTTGAGTTTAAATCCAAAACGTCTGAGATCTAAAGCAAGTTTCTTAACTCCTCTCAGTCTTTAGGTTTTTTTTAATCCCTAAAGTGGTGAATAATATAGTAATAATAAAGTAGTCTTTAGGGAAAGAATTAAAAAGAGGATGCAATTTTATTTTTCACATTAGTCTTTATCAGAAGCAATGTAGCATAGTGATTAAGAGCTTTGGAGTCTAAAGATTCAGGGTTGAATTTGATCTCTGACTCTTATAAACAGGCTAATATCTGGCAATTTTTGTCCTAGCCTCTATTTCTTCATAAGAGTATACCTATATCAAAGGATAATTGTAAGGATTAAATAAAATAATAATGTATTTAAGGTATTTGGTGCAATTCCTGACACTTGCTCAGTTTTAAAATCTGTGATTACTGATAAGCTCATTGTCACTCAGGCTTTCATGGCTGAGGTCAGGGGAAAAGTAGGGGTGAGCACACATCTTATATCTTTGAAAGGAATGGAGTACGTCTCACTGTAGAAAATATGATCCCCAGTCTTTGGAGGGACACCCCAGTTTGTGAGTCTCAGATGGCAGCTCCCAGAAAACCAAGAAGAACAAGACGTTGAGCAACAAAACCAGGGAAACAAAGGGCACCAATGGTCACCCAATGTCACCTTGTACCACAGTGTAGTCTAGGCTTTGGCTAAAGGAAGCTTGAAGAAGGAGCAAAATAAATGGCTGCCCTCACAATTCAGAATAGACATATTTTCACTTGGGTTTGAATCAAAACCAGAAGGATGAAGTGCAGGCAGATTGGAATGTTGCAACAGAACTGAGCACACAGGCTGAGTCTACCACTAACTTAGCCATGTGAATTCGTGCAAAAATGTGGCCCTCCCAGAACAATATTTTCCCCATCTGTTAAATAATGTGCTAAGACCAGATGGTACCTACAATCTCCTTCTGTTCAATGGTAGATAAATTTGCAAGCAAGAAAAGTTACTTTAAGTAACTCCACCAGATCCAGGTCTTTGCTCTCAGACCTAAAAGTAAGACTCTCTTTTTTTGCATCGAGTTAAGTTCAGACCCTCCTTAATGAGCCTCTAAGCAGGGGTGGGGTACAGTGTGGGGTGAATGCTGGAACCCAGAACACCCAACTAAACAGCCAAATAATCAATTATCAGTCAAAATCAGAGTTCTCCCTGGAGGTGAGGACTCAGAGATAAGGCCGCAAGGTGAGGTGAATATGCCATCAGGAACACAGATCTGAATCAAGTCACTAGGTAAAGAGGAAAAACCAGGGGGTAAGGGGAATTCAGACAAGAGGGCTTAAAAGAAGGGCCTCAGTCAGTCTCAGAGGCAGGAGGGGAGGACAGCGATTTTGTAAAAATAAAAAGTCAATGATTTTTTCATTTCAAATTAATAAAATATAGACAGAAGTATTATATATATGCAGAAATATATGTGCAGAAGTATATATATGCAATATATATAACGTATATATATGCAGTATTACCAAGATATTTAGTGGGAAGGAGGAATTAAGGACTAGAAAAGGTTTGGTGTCAACCAGATTGATAACAGCAATTGCAATTGAGAGAACTATACTGTACAATATATGATTGATTAGGGGAGACCTACTATCTGAGCCTCAGCAAACCAGTTTACATGCCATGCAAAGCTACTATAGACCCAAGTCAAAAAATCTTCCAACTCATCATGTGAAGTGCCACCCATCATCAGAGTCTGTCAGGTCATTGTCCCCACCTGTTTTTTGTTTTTTTTTTTTTTTTTGGCTGCGTCGGGTCTTTGTTGCTGCGTGCAGGCTTTCACTAGTTGCAGCGAACGGGGGCTACGCTTCGCTCGGTGCACGGGCTTCTCATTGCAGTAGCTTCTCTTGTTGTGGAGCACAGGTTCTAGGCATGCGGGCTTTGGTAGTAGAAGCACACGGGCTCAGTAGTTGCAGCACGTGGGCTCAGTAGTTGCAGTGCGCAGGCTCTAGGGCGCATGGGCTTCAGTAGTTGTGGCTCGTGGGCTCTAGAGCGCAGGCTCAGTAGTGGTGGCGCACAGGTTTAGTTGCTCTGTGGCATGTGGCATCTTCCAGGACCAGGGATTGAACCCGTGTCCCCTGCATTGGCAGGCGGATTCTTTTTTTTTTTTTGCTGTTTTTTTTTTTTAATTTTTTTTTATTAGTTTCTGCTTTATAACAAAGTGAATCAGTCATACATATACATCTGTTCCCACATCCCCTCCCTCATGCATCTCCCTCCCTCCCACCCTCCCTATCCCTCCCCTCCAGGCAGTCACAAAGCACCGAGCTGATCTCCCTGTGCTCTGCGGCTGCTTCCCACTGTCTATCTAGCCTACGTTTGGCAGGCGGATTCTTAACCACTGCACCACCAGGGAAGTCTCTTCACCTGTTTTTTAATTCTATTTTTTTTTTCTGGCCCCTTCACCAAACCCCTCCAACAGGAAATGTTCTCTTTGAACATCATGGGGGAAGCCAGTGGGTCTGGTTCGGAGCCTGGTCAGGGGCCTGGTGCAGGTGGGTGGAGTATAGGGATTCTCAGGAAGGCAAAAAGGATGCAGGTGGAGCTCCCCAGGTGCCCTTTATGGCACTGGGGTGTTGGGGGCAGGGGGTGCAGGTCCTGATGGAGGGTGCACCCATCAGGGGAGCGTCAGAGACGGGCAGAATCAGGCCCCACACACTGCTGCCCCCATGTCTCTTCCCAGAGGAAGGCTGATCTTGCTGGATCTTGGCAAATTCTTTGGTACCTCAGGTGCCGCAGGCCTCTCCTTTGAAATTCGTTCCTAAGAAATCTGGTTCAAGACACCTATCACGCACACCCCAATCGTCATCAACTTTAAGAGTTCTGTAATGTTTTTTTCTTTCTTAAGCTGAGTGGTGGATGCAGGATGTTATATTCCTCTTTATAGCTTTTTAAATATCTGAAACATTTTATACTTAATTTGTAAAGAAAAAAATAGAAAGTTCTTTAGAAAAAAGTGATTTTTTTAAAATAGGCTTAGAAGAAGAGACAAATTCAATATATTGTTTTAAAGAGGGGTAGAATCATTTATATCAGAATCTGGGGGACATCTTGTTACCTCTAGAAACACAGTAGAATAATCTAGGACTTTCCTCATAAGGGGATAGTAAATGTGCTATTTATATGCTCTCTCTCTAGATCTTGAAATTCCTACATGGTTATTAAATTTGCTGATCAACAATGTTAAATAGCTAAATTGTTTTTGTGGGTAGGAGACTGGTCCATTGTGACACCATCACTAAAAATAAAGATATTATTGTAATTAAATATAGACAAGTATACTTCTTAGGTAAAATATTGCAAGTGCACTTTCAAAGATAACAATTGCAATAGAATATGTAAACTTTCAGCAAAATTCTGCTAATAACTGAGAAGCACTGAGGAAATCTCTGTTCACTTCTATAAACAGCTGTGCTTTTTTCAAATGTGCTGATACCATCATTTAGTCTTCAGTCATTGTTGAATTAGCCTGAGGCTGATAAACCTGAACAATTAACGCAATCAAACCAAATCAAAACTGAGTCATCAGGTCAGCTTCCTGAAACTCCTTCTCCTGTTAGACACCCAGCTCTTTCTAGGAAGGAAGATGGCAGGTGATGTCTTTATCAGTGATGAGAAACCAGTAATCCTGGAGTCAGACTGCACTAGAGGCGAATTTTGGATTTTGTCACCAACACTGCAATTCAAATAGTAATTTTCATTGTTGTTTTGCTCTGGCTCTACATTGACTCTCAATTTTCAATTTCGAATAGATGGAGAGCTGAGGATAATTTTAATCAGCTAATCAGAATTTCTCAACAATGCTAGTCATTGCAACTGAAATGTATTTGGCACATTTATTGAAAATGTATGGTATTATAATTTAAGATGTAATATTTTGCCGAGAAAAAAAATGTATAACCTTCAAGTAACATTTTATCCATTGTTCTAAATTGTCCTTACAAAAAATAAAAAAATAAAATAAATTGTCCTTACATGGAAAAGGTTTCCCTATTACTATGACAGAATATCCACATGAAAGTATATTTCCAGTCATATATATATATATATCTTACACCTTGTTTTTTATAGGATTTGAAACATTTCTAATTTTGTTATTTTCTAGAAAAACCATCACCTTGATTAGCTAATGCTTTAGTAAATGTAACTACTTTTTGTTTTAACATAATGAAGATCCAGTTCAGAGGATTCAGATACATCTGGAGACCGTTTTTCACAGTCATATGAACTACAATCAATAGGTTTTTGTTTTGTTTTTTATTTTTTTATTGGAGTATAATTGCTTTACAATGTTGTGTTAATTTCTGCTGTACAATGAAGTGAATCAGCTACATGTATACATATATCCCCTCCCTTTTGGACCTCTCTCCCGCCCCCATATTTACTGTATGCATGATTATAACTGCATATTATAATATTATGATTATAGTTATATATTCCTAGGAAAATACTAATATTTTAGATTAATAATACATAGAATAAAAATTTTAACTATACTTACAGATAACAAAAAAAATCAGATTTCTGATTTACAGGTAATCGTTGAAAATTTAATAAATTGCCTTTCCCTTATCAAGTATATTCATTCTACTGTAACAAATGGAAGCAAAATAACATAGCTTAAAACCTCTAAAAGAGTGAATTCTTCTCAAAAAGAGGGTTCCCCAGGGGTCATTTGGCAATGTTGAGAGACACTTTTAATTGTTACAACTATAAGGAGGTGTTGCTACTGGCATCTACTGGGTAGAGGCCAGGAATGCTGCTAAACATCCCCTGATAACAAAGAATTGCTGTACCCAAAGTATTAATAGTGCCAAGGCTGAGAAACTACTCTAGAACATAATGAGCATGAAAAATCCATGGAAAGAAGGAGAAGGTAAGGAAAGGATTTGTTCCACAGAGCAATGAAAACATGATGTCTGCTCAGCAGTAAAACTAACCCATGATGCCACTGTGTGGCCTCTGGGCAAGGGAATTATAAGGGGCCCAAGTGATGTGAAAGTTTCCATAATAATAAACATGAACATTGAATTTAATTCAACTGAAAATCAGTAGGTTATCATTAGCAAACCAAGTTTATGGACTTTAAGTAGAATAGAAATTAAACTGGATTGTCTTTAAAATATGGGTACACATCTCAGAAGTACAAATTATTCTAAATAATCATTCTTGCCTTCATTTTTATTGTAAGAGAACCTCCATATTTTGAGTTGGCGCATGGACACCCAGAATAAAGCCTGCCTTTGCTGGTCCCCTTTGATGCCAGGTGCATCCATATGACTAAGTTCTGTATAATGAGATATCAGCTAAGTTAAGTCAGCAGCAACAAGGTTAATCATTTAAAAGGGAGGGGCATATATGCCCCCTTTCTTTTTTTCACTTCTGGACAGCTGGAATGTGGACGTGCAGGTATATCATTTCAGATCCCGTGTTTAAGGACAACACACTAAGGATGGTGGAGCAACAGGAGACAAGGTGCGAAGACCCTGGACCAACTCCATATAGCAAAACTCAAGAGCAGCCTAAAATACTGCCTGACTATGATACTGAGATACACATCTTAATTTGGCACCAGGGTACCATAACCATAGAGCAAATGAGATTCCATAAGCATTTGATTGTACCTCCGTGTCATCCAGTAGCCTGGAAAGTGTTACATCATTCTATCGCTTCTGCAGAAACTTTTAATTCCCACCCTCAAATCCTACATGACCCAATTACTAAGTTCCAAAGAAAATGTAAAATTAAACATTTAAAAAAATCATGTAAAACCATGTATTGTGATGTGCAGGTATTTGGGGTTTTTTAAACCCACGTATCTTGTGCATTTCTTATTCCATAGATCAAACTAATTGAATGAGAAGATGTATAAAAAGTATATGGATATATCTCATTATTTATCATACTCTCCCATGAAAGCTCTTTAACTTAAGCAGACCATTTAGCCAAAAATATTAGTTGAATACTTTCTTGTGTAACAGAGTAACTGAGAGCATTGATATTTGAGTTTTTATTAGCCAAGTTTGTCAGCAGTGGGCTATTATGATGTCATCTATTAACAGGAAGTGAACACCACTATTATCTTAAATTCTAGGTCAACACTGACTTTTTAAAAATTTTATCCATATCATATACTTTTGTGGATGAAATCTGACCATTAGCATCATGTTGATAATTAAAATATCTGTGCATTCTTCCTTTTCTCTATTGCCGACGGCTGAGAACCAGTAGACAGCTCAAGCTCTCTGATCATTGGCAATCAGTTAAGCAAAGAGATTATTATATTCATCGTGTTTTCTTATGTAATTGATATAGTAATTAACCAGCCAGATATCAGATTTCAAAGTTTACTACGATTGCTATTTGAAGTTCCTAAATCATCTGAATAATTCTAATGCATAAGAATATTATTGTGAAAAACTCATAGAAGATACAAAAGGAACTTTTATGAACAATATTAGAATTATTATTAGTGCATTTATTTCATTCCATAAAATATATTTCTTTTAAATCATATAACTCTGTTATGTTAATATATATGATTATCTTAAAATTTTTTTTTAATTTTATTTTTCCTAGTTCTGGTCCTAGTGTCTGGAGGAGAGTGCTCTTTCACTGAAGTAAAAGCAGCTAAAAATTATTTAAGGAACACTGTGGTACTATAATTAGTGGCACTAAATCAAAATAGAAGCTTAATCAACTTTTTAATATTAGTTCAGTTGCAATTCAGTGATTTTTCTAATTCCAAATTATTCAAGAGCCCTAATCCATGTTGGCTTAAAACGTGTATAGATGTTTTTTATTGAGGGAATAGTGTCTTTCCATTTACACAACAGACACTCATTTTACTCAACAAAGGTTTATTGAGCAGCTAAGTTGTGCCAGTCACTCTTCTGGGCACAGTGAATAACATAGATAAGATCCCTGCTATCACAGAGTTTACAATCTAGTCTTTGTTTATAAATTGCGTGACCATATATTTTACCATCTTACCCAAGACACTTTTGAGAGTGAAAGAACTGTTAGTATTATTCTGGCACAATCAATGTCATCTGAGACTGTATGCTCATCTCATTAATAAATGACATATTGGAATTTAGATTATAACTTTCAAAGATTTTTTGAATTGTAGTATTTTGATATATCAAGGATAACATTGTTTTGTTATCTGTAAATTTATATTTATATGTGTAAATTTGTTAAGACCCTCGATTTCTAATTCAGTCCTCCATTGAAGGCCAACTGCATCATTCAACCTCCTGCGATGAGTGCCAGTGACTAGAGTTCATGAATTTTCTAGAATTTTGGCATTTTATTTTCTAATGATACTTATTGTCAGAAAAATGTTCTCATGCGATGTTGAAATATTCTTCTTTGTAACTTTAACTTATATTCCCTATTTCTTTTTTCTAGAAATAAAATAACTTTTCCTCTAAATAACAGCTTTTAAGCATTTAAGGACAAATATTATAGTTTCACTATAAAAATACTATTTCTTAAAGGCTATAATTGGTCATTTGACTTTTACTTAAGTCTGATATGCAAACTTCTTTTAAAATATGTAAATGGTGGAGAAAAGAATCACTCTATTATCAAATGTCACTGAATCACACTTAATGGACAGTACCCCTGGTTAAGTGCTTGACTCAGATGCAGTTTGCCATTAATATTAGTGACATTTAGTATGGAAAGGTGTGTATGCCTTTACCAATGAGTATACCATGTGATCATAATCTTATTCTAATTACAATCCTCCATGCATGAAGTATTATTGCTTCTACTTATGAGATATCAATGTTTCAAGAAATACTTTTTGCATTCCAAGGTATATTTAGAATGCCACCTCCATTAACTAGACATCACTAAGTGCTAAGACGGAAAGTTATGGTGGGAATGGGGAGAAAGACATTTAATAGATTAAATCTATTGTAAAGGCCAAACAACAATAATGAATATAAACAAGACTCTGGCGATATATTTTCAGATTTTTCACTGTGGAATGATAAATATAACTCCTTTCTCAATTGTAGTTAGGTCTGGAACTGAGGCAGGAACTAAGGCTACACGTTGTGTTGGGGGAGGTTTATGGGATTGAGTGGGGAAGACCTGAGGTTGGCTCAGTCAAGGATAGTGAGGTGGGGCTGACAATAAGTGGGATTGAACTGATGTCATTAAAAATATAAAGAAAGCGAAGAAATAGTTTGAATCTGGCCATTGCATGTAGGAGTCAAGTTCTGGTCCAGCTCTTAAAGATCATGATAAGCGAGGCTAGTAGAGGAGAAAAAGGAGGGCTTTGTAGGAAAGTAGAAAGGGAAGGCATCAAAGGGAAGGACAGAGATTGATAGAGAGAGGCCTGAGTGAACAGCAGAGAGAAATGATACCAAATAATTACAGGAAAATAGAATTAAATGACTGTATGAGACTTTTGATATTTTATGTAGAAATGGCAAGCCAAACAGCAACATTTTAAACAGGAAAATAATGTGAAAATTATATTTGGATAACTAAAGCTAAACATATGCTTACCCCCCAATACATGACATAGACATTTTGTTGATTGAAAGAAGCCATGTTCAAAAGCATATATACTATGCAATTACATTTATGTGAATAAAGGACAGTCAAAATTAATCTATGGTGACAGAATTCAGAATGATGGTTACCTCTGGGGAAATGGGGCACTGGTATTAGGAATAAGGAATTTCTAGGGTGATGGACATGTTTTATATCTTAATCTAGATATATACATATATGTATAAAAATTTATTGAAAAATTAATAAAAAGGAGAGAAACATAAAAATAAAAAATTACACTTGGACTTTATTCTGTTTTTCTTTACAATTTTAAGATAATGCTTAACTCATTAACTTTTAGCATTACATTTTTCAATATAAACTTAGCAAAAATATAAATTTTCTTCCAAATTCATCTGAAAAGAATATTTTCATTATAAAGTTCTTAGAATTTTCTAATTTCCATTTTTTGACTCATAATTTATTTTTAAGTTTCTAAAATATTCTCCAGTGTTAGGGCTCTTCTAGTTATCTTTTAAATTTTGCTTCTAATTTCAATTGTTTATGATAAGAGAAAACGATTGGAATAATACCAATTCTGAAATTTATTGAGAATTATTTTATATATATGGTCAATTTTTGCATATGTTCTGTGTGAGCTTGAGAAAAATACGTATTCACTTATTGTAGAGTGAGAAAACTATAAATTGATTCACCCACTCAGGAATTCTAACCTCTAAAGCTGTAAGTCAATAAATTTGTGTTGCTTTAAGCCACAAAGTTTGTGGTGCAGCAATAGGAAACTAATACAGATATTGGGTCCTGGAAGGTTCTGTGATAACCAATATCTAAATAAGTGGAAGTGGCTTTGGAACTGGGCAATGAAAAGAGGTTGGAAAATTTCTGAGGTGCGTGATACAAAAAACCAAGATTGCCTTCAACAGATCTCAGATGATATATGGTTAATATCCATCTATATGGATGTTAATAACTCTGCTATTGCAGTTTCAGAAGAAAGTGAGAAGCATGGTAGAGGAGGCCTATATTGTCTTAGAGAATAACTAAATCATCATAAACAGACTGTTGGTAGAAAAATGGATGTTAAAGGTGCTGCTGGTGAGGGCTCGGGTGAAAATGAGAAACATGTTATTGGAAAGTAGAGGAAATTGGATCCTTGTTATATAAAGGCATAAACTTAGCTGAATGGTGTCCTTCATGATTTAGTTATGTGGAAAGTGGACTTGTAAGCAATGAACTTGGACATTTAGCTGAAGAGATTTCCAAGCAAAGTGTTGAAGGTATGAACTGGTTTGTTCTTGTTATTTATAGTAAAATGCAAGAGGAAACAGATAAATTTAGGGAAGAACTGTTAAGCATAAAAAAATGAGGACTTGATGATTTGGGAAATTCTCAGCCTATCCAGATTGCAGGAGATGCTAAAAATAGGAAATTCACTGTTAGGAAAGCATGCTAGGGAGAGAGCCAGGAGTGTGGTTGGACAACCTTTTACTAGTGCCTTGGAAGGATAAAAAGTCAGAGTATTCAATAATAGAGACAGCTCTTTGAAGAGCTTGTGATTCATGGATTCCCTCAGTCATCTCAGCAGAAGCCAGGAATAGAGATGGAATTTTTCCAGGAAAGATCTGTGGAGGAATATCTTGTTTAATGAAGTGACATACACAGGGGACCACAAGGTCCTTGAGAATTTTATACCAGCAGAAACACTGCCAGCTTGGAATGCAAGGGAGAGAGACAGGATGAAATAAAAGAAGTTACTTGGACTCTCAAAATTCTTCAGGCAGGAAACAGGCTGACAACACTACTCAGCTGCAACATACGCTACTTTTCAAGAAAAGGAAGAATGACTGCTTTTCAAGTAAAAGCATGAAACAGAAGACCCAAAAAGGTGGAGCCTCAAGCTAGAGGGCTATTTCCAGGCCTTGAAACCTAATGTTGTTTTTCTGTCTGGATCTCTAAATTGCCTGGGACCAGTGGCTAATTCTTTCTTTCACTTTCTCCTTTTTGGAATGGGACTATCTATAAATGTTATGTTACGCCTGTCTCACCATTATACTTCGGAAGCAGATAACTTGTTTTCTAGTTCCGCAGGTCCACAGATGAAAAGCTATTTTGTCCCAGAATGGATTATATCCAGAACTCCATTCATGCCTAATTTTAAGATGATTTAGATGATGAAATTGGGGACTTTTAGGTTCATGGAGCTTAGATACTTTGGACTTGAGTTGATGCTGTAATGGGCTGAGACTAGGAGTTTGAGATAGAGTGAATGTATTTTATATTTGGATGGATAAGAATCTTTGGGGGGCCAGCAAATGAACAATGTTAGCCTGAATAATGCCCCCCAAAATGTACACATCTTAATCCCCATCTTATCTTACATGGCAAAAGAGACTTTGCAGATGTCATTAAATTAAAAACCTTAAGATGGGAAATCATCTTGAATTATCAAGATGAACCAAATGTAACCACAAGGTTAGTTATACAAGAAAAGCAAGAGGATCAGTAAAAGAGAGAGAGAGGTGTGATGACAAAAGCAGAGGTTGAAGTGATGTAAAGAAGGGGCCATGGGCCAAGGAATGCAGGCATCCTCTAGAAGCTAGGAAAGACAAAAAAACTGACTCTCCCCCAGAGATAATAATTGTTATTATCTCTATTTTATTTTAAAAATAGTAAAATTGCATTTTTAAGTCCATAAATTTTTGGTAATTTGGCAGCAATAGGAAACTAACATGCAACTCAATTAACATTTATCTATTTATATATTTATGCAACAGATATTTATTGAGCACCTACTATACCTTGAGCTGGAAAAAAAAATCTTACTATCATTTTAAAAAGTAAGCATGTGTGTGTGTGTGTGTTGTGTGTGTGTTTAACTGAATGTGTGTGTTTAACTATCATTTTAAAAAGTAAGCGCGTGTGTGTGTTTAACTTCAAATGACTTGAAGAGAAAGGAATTTCAACTTGTATAAGTATAATCCAAATTAAAGTATTCAAATACAATTATTTCATTTTTAAGTATGTAGAATTTATGGTAAATAGGTTAACATACTAAAAATACTATTACTATTGCAGTAATTTAAAAATTATTTCTAATTAGCATGGTCCATATTGAAATGTTTATTTAAAATTTTTTGCTTAAACATACATCCTTTTTTTCCCATTTGGTAAGCAAAATATTCCCTCCTCACCCTTGCCAGAATGTAATCATATAATAAATAGCAGTCCATTCTTTATAGGTTTGAATGAAGCTAACATTTTTTATAGTGTGTGAAATAGACTGAATATTTGTGTCCCCCAAATTTATATGTTAAATCCTACCCCCAATGTGATGGAATGTGGAGGCAGGGCCTTTGGAAGGTAATTAGGTTATAAAGGTGAAGCTCTCATGCACAGGGTTAGTGCCCTTATAAAAAGACCCCAGAGAGCTGCTTTCCCCTTTCAGCATGTGAAGCCACAGAGGAAAGGCAGCTGTTGATGAACCAGGAAACTCTCACTAGATACTAAATCTGCTAGCATCTTATTCTTGAACTTCCCAGCCTTCCCACTACGAGAAATAAATTTCTACTGTTTATAAGCCACTCAGTCTGTGGTATTATGTTATTGCAGCCTGACTGGACTAAGACAGTCTCAAGAACTAACTTTTTAAAATAATTTTTCAATGTCTACTGATTTGTGAAATATATATACTTGGCTCCCTCACTGATTCTGCTTCAGTAATTTCCAGTGGAGCCTGGTCATTGTAAGCATCAATTTAAATTTCATCAATTAGCAGAAATTATAAACAAAGTCCAAATTAAAAATTTATTAATAATCTTGCACAGTTATTTTCTTCCTTGGAATCTTCTTCAGTATTTAGTTAGTGCTTCCATTTGAAATAGCAAAAACAAATTTATAGCAATGTTAATGGCAGCCAATATGCTAAAGACAAAACAATTTGAGGAGAAAAATAACCAGATTTTTGTACGGCATACATAGGAAACAAAATATAATAATTAAAATTGTTCTATGTAAGTTTATTTAACGTACTTCTATATTTAATGTTCATCCTTTAAACACATTGGTAGTTAACAAAAGATATTAATAGTAACTTTACTATGAGATTTTATCATACACTTCTTAGATAAGGCTTTTTCAATAACAAATTAGGTTCACTTTTATGCAAATTATATGATCTATAACTTTTAGGAAAACTGATAAACTTTTTAAGTTAAAATTTCAGTTCTTGTAAAATGGTGATCTAGTAAGTGTGGAAGACAGTGTGGGTTTTATGTAATACAGTGATGGATTAGTGATGGGCTACATGGTTGTCTTTTGTCCTTGAGAGGGTGATAAACTTCCAATGAAGTATTGCTGTTGGCTAGAGAATCACCTACAATAGTTAGAGATATAAATTTAACATGAGAGATGGTAGGGGGAAATAGATGATGGGATAATTAGAGATAATAACTAAGAATTCTTTTGCTATGGGGAAATCATTGTGTTGTTGCAATGTTTTTCTGTTTTGTTTTATTTTTTAAGTAGTGCTGGGAACAGTTATGGTAGTCAATTAACCTAACATGGTGGTTGTAGTTGTGGTGGTTTCAGCCTCAACTGAAAAATATCACATCATTTGATCCCACAACCAAAACTAGTCCCACAATTTCAGACAAATCTACAGCATCATTTCTTGTGGTAGCTGTTACTTCCATTGTTGTACTGGTTTCTTGATGGTTATAAATTTAGTGAAAGTAATGGTGGTCATAGCTTCAACTGAAATTATTAGTGTCTTTGTGGTAGTAAAATTATACAGAACATATGGTGCTTTTTGATTATGCTAAAATAGTGAAGATGGCCTACTGTGCTTGTTGGTTCATTAGAAGCAATGGTAGCTTTGGTAGTTGTGGCCTTTGTTACCTGGATGTTAGTTGTTGTCATCTCAATTAACTAGCATTGGTGGTAAATGTGGGGCAGAGTGAATGCATAATATTGAGGTGGCTGTATTGTGAGAGAGATGAGTTTCATTGAATAAGTAGCAATGGTTGATATGGCTGCAAATTCAAAGTTGTACAAATTATAGGTTTATTTCAAGTACAGGCTATAGAGAGTTGAGATAAAGTGGGAGTGGTGGTGGCTGTCCTAGTAGTAGGATAGTGGTGGTTATAAATTCAGCTGAAGTATTGGTTCCCATTGTGGTTGAAGTGGTTAAAGCTGTGGGGTTATAGACTCATTTGAAGTGTTATAAATTCTGTTGAAGTGTTTTGTTATTTTAATAGTAGCTTCTGAAAAAAATCATGAGTGTTTATGAATGAAGTTTTGGTTCTTGCTTTTGTACCTGTACATTTTGTACATTTAGTGGTATTTGGAAATTAAATTTAAATGGGAGTGACTTTTTTGGCTGGAGGTTCAATGGAATTGGTAGGAGCTTTAGGTTTATTTCAAGGATAGTTGGTGCTGTGGCAGAGGGTTTAGTAGAAGTGGAAGTTTGAGTTACTATATTGGTAGTTTCAGCTGAAGTGGTTATTATATCTCTAAGTGTAGTAGGTTCAGTAGAAATTGTAGTGCTTTCAGGTTCAATGAATGAGATGGTATCGACTGCATTTGTTGTAATTTCAAATGAAGAGGTTGTTATTTTTGTAAAAGTAGTAGGTTCAGTAGCAATTGTTGTATTTTCAGATTCAGTGGAAGTGATCATTTCTGTTGTGGTCATAAGTTCAGTTGAAGTACCTGTAGTCGAATGGGTTTTGGGATCGATTGAGGAGGTGATACTTATAGATTTACTAGAAGTCAGGATGGCTGCTGAGGCATGTTCAGAAGAGGTTGTGATGGTCGCAGGTACAGGAGATATATGTTCTGTTGGAGTGGTTATGGTTGTAAGGTCTCTGGGAGTAACGCTGGGTATGACTTCTGTTGACGTGGTCATAGCTGTTGTGGTATTATGCTCAATCAAAGTGGTAGGTTCAGTCAGAGGGGTGGTAGTGTCCCTCATAGTAGGTGGTTCAGTTGAAATGCTGGTGGTTGTTTCCATTATGGTAGCAGCTTCAGCTGAAGTGGAGGTTGTGGCAGTTGGTGTCTGTAGGTTCAGCTGAAACTGTGCTGGTTGCAGGTTCAAGGGACGTGGTGGTAGTGGGCTTTATGGCAACAGGTTCAGTTGCCATAAGTGGTGGAGTTGTCTGCTGTGGTGGTTGTAGGTTCCTTTGCTGTGATCACAGTAGTTGTACTGGTGACTATAGGTTGAAAAATAGGCAATGAGGTTGTTCCAGGGACGATTATTATAGGTTCCCCTATCATTCAGAGGTATATGGATAGTAATTTGAGGAAAGAAATATGTACACAATTATCACTCTTTTTCATTCTTATGTCTGAATCTTTTAAAGGTAAAAAAAAATGCTAAAAACTCAATACCTACCCCAAATACCCAGATAAAGATGAGTATACAGGTAGGTTGCTGTACAGGTATAGTACAAGTAAGGACCCCTCAAATTCTCCTGGTTAGGACTTCCTCCTTTCTGAACCTAATACCCAATTCCCCCATGATGTGCATTTTAATTATTTCATACCCTTCTGCTAATCTTCAGCTCAGTTAGTATTTATCAGCATGATATTTTTCAGACAGACCAGCTTCTGCAAGCTACCAGCTATTTTCACTTGGAAAATTGCTTATCCTCTCTGAGCTCAGGTTCTCATCTGTAAAATGCTACTAATAAGAGCACATGACTTAGAGTACTGGCATAAAGATTAATGGAGGTTAAACTGCTTTGTAAATTATAAAGTGCTATGCAAGTGAGAGGCTGAATACATGGTGGTTGGATGGCACATAGTCTGAAGCCAGAAAAAACCTGGGTTCCAACCTGGTTTTGCCACTTAGTGTGTGGTTTTGGAGAAGTTACTTCAACTCTGTTCCTCAACGTCTTCATCTGTAAAATAGGAATAATGATAGCACTTGTCTCACGGGGTTGTTGTGGAGCTTAAATGAGATAGCATGGGTAAAGTACTTATATCACTTCTGGCACTTAGCAAATGCTACAGAATGCTTGTGATCATGTTGACACTGATGATTATCATGATGCTGCAACAAATCTGTTTTGTTATTATTTAGTAGACAGGCAACATGACAGTGGGAAAAGAATAGGCTTTTGTATCAAGCATTCTTGGGTGTAAGTCTCAAAATTATGAGATCTAGTAGAAGTTTCTTCATTTGCCTGATCTCATCCCATCTCAGTCAATTAATAGCTGTATAAATTCTGGCAAAAGTTTCAACTTTCTTGAATAATTTTTTTCAGTCAATAAGTGAAGAGATTGGATGGGATTAAATGGTATCTTAAACCACTCTCATCTCTGAAATTTAACTGCTTTATTTTACCTTTGCAATCCTCTTGCTTCTTCCCTTTTAAGATCACCCCTACTAATACGTGGCTTCAGCTCTGCCAGAGTTGACACTTGACAGTTTTGTTTCAAGGACCAGGGCTCAGATCCTCCACAAGATGCTCCACAGTAGCAAGAAACAGAGCAGAGCCAGATTCAGAGCCAGAATAACCCAGCCCAAATATTAAGTGTGTCACTGTCAACTTTCTGCCAGGGTTGAGGGCTTAGAAATCATACTAAGAGAGGAAGTGAATACAGTAAGCATGACAAGAGCTCAGAAATATGGAAGATTGGAGCCCGGGCAACAAATTAAGGGGGAAAACACTGGGACATCAAGAGAGGTTTCTAAGTAAAGGTTAAAAACACTAAGATCAGGGCTTCCCTGGTGACGCAGTGGTTGAGAGTCCTCCTGCCGATGCAGGGGACACGGGTTCGTGCCCCGGTCCGGGAAGATCCCACATGCCGCGGAGTGGCTGGGCCCGTGAGCCATGGCCGCTGAGCCTGCGTGTCCGGAGCCTGTGCTCCGCAACCGGAGAGGCCACAGCAGTGAGAGGCCCGCATACCGCAAAAACAACAACAACAACAAAACACTAAGATCAGAATCAGGAGAGCTAAAAACAGACTGTGGTCTCTAATACTCTTGACTGAAAGAAACCAGGGATCCTTGGAGGAATAGTTAATTCTAAGTCTGGGTCAGGAAAGCAAAATGATATTCCTAGGACGTCTTATTATGCCAAAATACAATGAATCTGCCAGAGACTAATCAGGCTTTCTCAAGAAGACACAAGAGCCAACTTGAAAGCATTCCCAATTGGCCTAAAAGAAAAATTCAAGCATCAAAATTGATTCAGGAAAAATATTCATTGGTCACCAACCAATTCATTTCTTTAAAAATTAATAAATAAGTGAAAAATAAAATATTTATGCTGTCATTTCTCTGAGAATTGTATTTCATTCAATTCAATCCAATCTGTATTCAATTCAATTCAATTGGCTTATCTTTGCCAAAGAGCTTCAGCTATAGTGTAGAGGGAAATAAAAAAATAAAAAATCACCATTTACCAACCCATAATGAAGAAAAGTGGATTAGGCAAAGATTATCAATAGATATTAAAGCCATGAGGTGAAGAGTTGAGGAGAAATATGATAGAGATATCAGCTTGATATGATCTGAATCTGTAAGCAATCTCAGCATCACAAAAAGTAGGAAAACCAGACTTTATATGATACATGATTTTATGCAGTAAAATGCACACAGCATCACCTCTAAATTGTTCTTGCCTCTGGTTTGCAGGAAATACAGAGGATAAAGGAACAAATCAAAAACTATCATCAAGAAGCAACCAATCCAATCCTGAATGTGGGGCATTCTATACAGCAAATGACCTAGTTTCTTCAACAAATCAGTGACATCTAAAAAAAGGAACGGGGGTGTGGGGAACTGTTTTGGGCTAAAAGAGATGTAGACACATAACAATCCAAGCAACCTGTACACTTTACTTGGATCCTAATTAAAACCAATTACAATTTTTGAGATAGTAGGGGCAATCTGAACATGGACTTGATATTAAATGATACTAAGGAATTACTTTTAATTTTGTTTTGATAACAGGAAGGTAGCTATGTTACTAAAAATGTCCTTATTTGAAAGAGAAGCATGATGAGCTATTTTCAGGTAAAATGACAATGCATGTTGACAAAATGTGTTTGGGAAAATGTTGATAAGTGTTGAAGCTGGGTGATTCAAATATTGGTTATTTTTATACTCTTCTATTTTTGTTTTGGCTTAAATTTTCCCTAAGAAGGTCAGAGCTCAGAGGGCTAAAGAAATGGCATCCAGGCAGACTCAGACTCAGGATGGATCAGGGTCAGACGTGAGGCACGTCCCCACAGAGCAGAGCCCTTGAGACCTGGAGCGCTGAACACACACCTCCACTGTACCACTTGAGCAGTTTACTTGCCCATTCCCTGTGTATCTATGAGAGATATATAGATATAGATATATCTCACTATATATAACTGTGTATTATATATGAAACATATATCTCATTCCACCCCCATCTCTCTCTCCCTTTCTCTCTCTCTCTCTCTCTCTCTCTCTCTCTCTCTCTATATATATATATATATATATATGTATATATACACACATATATATCAGTACATACTGAGCCAAGAGCACTGCCGTGGGGGTAACACTGGAGAACCAAGCAGTGTTTTCACAAACATTACCTCTCCATATTGGAATTGTCTCTCTGGACTGATGCAGGCAGCAGTGACATTGGTACAAACCTCACCATTGACATCCACTGACGGTGGAAATTGACATGCTGAACTCTGAACTTCCTGGTCATCTAGACTCTGGAATGTCTACAGGAACAAAACAACAGGACTAATTTTAAAAAAAGGAAGCCATCATGTTGAATTTTGAAGTGAAATTATTCTGAAAATTCTAAACCAGCTTGTGACATGTCATGAAATTGTTAGTAGGAGATGAGTATTTAAAATAAGACTTTACTACTGAATACATCAAATGTTTTATTTTATTTAATGAATAAAATTTTCAAATAATATTTTCTCTCAAAACAATTAACTGTGGTCGAGTCATTATCTTTTATTATTGTAAATACTTTATTAATGTTTGGGGTCAAGATTATATACCATCAATTATCATCATAATATGCTATTCCTTTATTAAATATCCCCACGTTTCAAGCATATATATAGGTGCATCCTATGAAGATACACCACCACAGAGCTTTTATGAGATATAAAAATAAATGTTTATACATTATCAGAACTAAAAGGGAACTGACTGCTTACCAAAATCACCCTCTAACAGTTACTTTAGAAATAAGAATACTGAGAATAATAGTGGTGAATAGACTTGCCCTTAATAACACAATTTAAGAAGTGTTAACAATCCAATTTTCTCCTTCTCAGCCTGGGGGTCCCTGCAATTAAAACCACCACTTTAAAAACCCCTTAGACAAAGACATACCCTGTGTTAACAGTAACTCAGTGCTCTATCGAACAGAATATGAGTCTGAGTCCAAGGCAGAGCTAAGAAAGACCAAGCATTTTGTATTTGGTCAACATGCATTTCTCAGTCTCTATCTCACCTCAAGGAGCTCTGCATACAATAAATAAGATTATGTAAATACAGAAATAATAAAGCATTGTTATGAGTGAAGTGAGAGTAAGGGAGAAGAAATCTGAGTTTAGACAAATTGAGGATAGTGGCTAAAATTTGAACAGGAAAGTGCTGAAGAGGATGGAAATGACATTTTTCATGATGTTTTATTTCTTAAGTTGGGTGTTTAATGCATGGTATGATAATGTTCTTACTCTTTATACTTGAATGTCTGAACTATTTCATAAATATTTGTTAAAATAATAAAAGGGAGGGATCAATGAAGAAAGTCTTGGGGGATAGGCTTCTTCAAAACAGGTTAAAGATCCTGTTTGCATGTTTGCAGGACATACATTAAGTGACCCTTAAAAATGCATTCCAATATACATTAGATGCAGACAAATACTGTTTGACTCCACTTATACGAGGTACCTAGAATAGCCAAATTCACAGAGTCAGAAAGTACATTGGTAGATGCCAGGGGTCAGGGTGGTCTGGGGGTGGAGAGGGGGAATGGGGAGTTAGTGTTTAATGGGGACAGAGTTTCAGTTTAGGAAGGTGAAAAATTTGGAAGATGGAGGATGGTGAGAATTGCACAACAACGGGAACGTACTTAGTGTCACTGAACTGTACAGCTAAATATGGTTAAAATAGTTTGTTTTATATTATGTGACTTTTACCACAATTTAAAAAACATTAAAGAAATAAACACGTTAAAAACAAAAAACAAACAAAAACAAACAAAAAACACCCAAAAAACAAACAAAGAAATAGAAAGGAGAAACCAGTGTTAAAGTCAGGAAGTTCATTAGAAATTCAAAGAAAAAGTTTCCTTACATCTACTGCTTTGCTGATCAGATAACAATCAGTTATATCAAAACTAGTTATATGTGTAAACCCTGGCCCATTGGGTGATCATCACTAAGATTAAAAGCAAATATGACTGTAATTAAATAAAGAAAACATGATATAAAAATTATGGACAGTTAGACAATGCAAATGTTCATATAGTATAATACTACTTGAAAGAAATGAAGATAACAGTTATACATTGTCACTGAATAAGGGAAGGCCTGATATATCCTAACATTTTCTACAAAATTCCATTTCTATTCACTAGAAAATTGACGAAATCAGGATTCATATGGTTTCTCTTATGTTGACCTAATTGCTTAGTCTTCAGTTATTACTCAATTTGCCAGGGCTGATTAACTAGACAATTTGAATACAGTTTATAAGCAAAATAAAACTGACCCACCAGGCCAATTATCCAGTCTTCTTGCCTTGTTGGAAACCCAGTCCTCTCACCAGAAAATGATGGATAGTTTCCACTCCAAGATAGAGTATCTGTGACAGTGGGGTCAGACCTAGCTATTGGTTGTGGCTTTGATCACAAACACAGAAGCCCAAGAAGTAATTTGTGTGTGTTAGGTTGCTTTGGATCTGAATGTTTTAATTTAAGCTCTTGCAGCATTGGATAGAACATTAACTAGCTCATCAGTGTTCACCAATAATGGCCACGAAATAAAACTCAAATGCATTAGCTATGTCTATTAAATAAAGTTTTATCTTCTCTGTTTATACATTGAAAAAGATTAGCATATTATATATTCCCTGAGAGGAAAAATAAAACCACTGAACCTGTCTTTATATATATATATATATATATATATATATATATATATATATATATATACACACACACATATATACTTTTTTTTTGCCTATAATCTTCAGTTGATATTTTATTCCATTTGTCAAACTCTCCCTCAATAGAAAAATTCTCTCTCCATAACTGTTCAAATATCTAGTTGAAAAGAGAAATATATATTCTAAATCTTATTTTAAATAGCTTTTGAAAACATTTGTAAGTTTGACATTATTTGGAGAAACCATAATATTAGCTAATGATTAGCTTCATAAAGAGAATTTAATTTTAATTTTAATTGGAGTTTTGGCATCATAGTGAAGTAAAAAAATCACAACGAATCTGGAAATGATTTGTGTGCATGTGCGGTAAGGGGTCTCATTACCCTGGATCAAGAGAAAAAATCTCTTGCTTTTGAGGCAGAATTGTCTTCCTTAAAAATCTCTCATTCAGCAAAAAAGATACATGCACCCCAATGTTCATTGCAGCACTATTTACAAAAACCAGGACATGGAAGCAACCTAAATGTCCATTGACAGAGGAATGGATAAAGATGTAGTACATATATAAAATGGAATATTATTCAGCTATAAAATGAACAAAATAATGCCATTTGCAGCAACATGGATGGAACCAGAGATTGTTACACTGAGTGAAGTAATTCAGAAAGAGAAGGACAAATACCGAACAAAACCACTTATTTGTGGCATCTAAAAAAATGGGACAAATGAACTTATTCACAAAACAGAAACAGAGTCACAGATGTAGAAAACAATCTTATGGTTACCAGGGGGGAAAAAAGGAGAGGGATAAATTGGGAGATAGGGATTGACATATACACACTACTATATATAAAACAGATAACTAATAAGGACCTACTGTATAGCACAGGGAACTCTACTAAATACTCTGTAATGACTTATATGGGAAAAGAATCTAAAAAAAAGTGGATATATGTGTATGTATAACTGATTCACTTTGCTGTACAGCAGAAAGTAACACAACATTGTAAATCAACTATACTCCAATGAAAAAAATTTTTTAAAATCGTTCATTCAGCAGATATTTATTGAGCAACATGACTATCTTCTTTGACCTGTCTCTTCAGTGAAGAAATATGTTACTCCATGCCTTTCTTTTTTTCCTTTGGACTGTTTATTTCAAACTACTTTTATTATTCCATCCAGTTTTACATTTTTTTAAATGCCAAGGGCAATTTGATTAGATTTGCCTATTTACCAAAAAAAAAAAAAAAAGCTATTGTAAGTATCATCTAGCACATGGTTAACATTGGTATTAAAACATAAACAATCATCTTAACAAATTGCACATAAATAAAACAATTTTTAGAGAGGATCCCTCTTAGATCTAGGGACCATATCCAGGATTAGCTCCTGATTTTCAAGGATTTGGAAATATTTGAGTTCTGACAGGTCTAAAATTTGTGCCAAAAGAAAAATCTATGCATTATATAATAAAATCTGGACATCAAACTTAAAAACAAAACAAATTGAAGAAGTTAAAGCCAAAATTACATAATTATTTTGAATTATGACTGTAGAACATTTCAAAATTTGATTAATTCGTATTGACAGAAAATTGCACCTTTTGGAGATTAATAAGTATTTGAAATAGTTTTTAAACTATGCATGGAGTGACATAATGTATTAATAAAAATATAAGATTTGTGATTGACAATGAGTCGTTGAAAAGTTAATAAATTGACTTTTCCTCAATAACTAGAAGTATTCATTCCTTTTCTTGAAGATTACAAAAACTACTAGAATTTTCTGTAAAGACTGAGTATAAGACTCACATAAGCAAGCTGTCAAAATGGAAAAATAAATACTCACTCGCTGTTTTCCAGGGGGTTCAACATTCACAATACATTTTCCATGCTTTTTCTCCATTTTCTATCACACGCTTAACTCCAGGAACAATTTTCATTTTGATCAGTGGCCTTTATACCTGGAATTTTGAGAATAATTGAGTTGATTGATGCTACCATGTTATGAACTATGATGCATCAGTGCAGGTATGAACTAAATTAAGTAATAAGCTATCATTCTCCAATATAGGATCCACCTTAGAGGGAAAAGTAAGGTAGTAATTAATACAACAAACAAGAAAACCAATCTTGCCTATGGGAGATATTCCCTCCTGGCTCTCCAAAGAGAAAAAAAAAAAATTCTCAAATTATAAGTCATGTTACATTGTCTTAACTTTTCGCAACGTCTCTCTCGTTTACCCTTCCGACTTTGGGGCCGTCTCCATGATAAAATTCTGGAGCAGGTGATATTTGCCATTGCTTTCTTTCCAACTAAGCATGGCCATCTTCTCTCCCCTTGTTGGCACCTCCTCTTTTAGGTGCATAGCTCTCTCCTCACTAGGCTTTAACACTTTCAGGCTCTCCTCCCATGCTCTAAAACTTTCCAGTCCTCCTCCCTCAGCTTCCAGAAAAATGTGTCTATCCTGAGCTCACTTCCTCAGAGCTCCAACTCAGAGAGCTGGTAAATCTGATATAAAAATGTATTCACCAAGGTCTTCCATCTTTCAGAAGGGCACTAGTTAATTTAGTTAAAGGGAACTGATTCAACAAGTTTCTTCCAACGTCTTCATATTTAACTGCTGAGGCAGCCTCTGCTTTACACAGGTAGAAATGTCACTGTGACTCAGAAAAATCTAAATTGCAATAGGCTGGAGTTTAGAAATAACTATCAATTTAGAAGTTAACAATTAGTATCCAACACATATATCCTGAGAGATCTTCACAAAAGTGGCACAGAAAGTTCTTGGTGAAGAATGGTACTTGAATAACGTAAGTTTTTAAAAAAATGACTCATACAGTAAGTAATCAAAAACTAATTCAAAAATAATGTTCTTTTATGATAAATATATCATTAGCACTAATTGACTAGCTAGAGATTCATCTAATTTAATACATCTCAATCTACCAATAACATGTAAACCATCTATTCCAACCCTGCCAATTTGCAATTGAAAACATTGAGGCCCCAAGAGAAGTGACAAAACCAGTTTAATCATCCTGGTCAGAACCTCCTGCTGTCTTTCAGACTAGTAGCCACCCGTATATCCCAGCTCAGGATGAAGAAAGGCAGACAATCCATTAGAGAGTCCATTAGCTTTCCTTTAAAAAAAAAAAAAAAAAAAGCAAATATTCAAGTTCCAGAGTTGGAAAGGATTGGGGAGACTTCTTGGGAATCCTTACTCCTGGGCCTCACCAGACTGACTAAATCTAAAGGGGGTTTTGTACTCTGCTTAGATGACTCTAATGCACACCAAAGTCTGAGAAGCACTAACTTAGAAAATGTTGTAAAGAAAAGTGATGGAATTCCCTGAAATATTTAGGAAGAAATATTTTTTGTGTGTGTGCAGTTTAACCCTTTCAAAAGTCTTCTTATAAATGTATTCACCATTGTTAGCTTAAGAGTTCTAATTGTAATCAACTAAAACAGAATGTCATTGCCTCGGCTTCTAAAATAAATAGGCAATGAAAAATTTATGGAAGAGGGGAGAGAGTGAGAGAGTCATTTGTTTCGAAAAGCAGTATAACACAATGCCCGCCAAGAAATGACTTGGGCCTGTAGGCTATAAGAATCCATGTGAATGAAATGTTTCAATAGTATTGAACACTGATAATAACATCAGCGTCAATCGCACTTGAAATGACTACAAACTGGGCTTTTTTTCCAGGCTGGCTACATGTTTGATACACTGCTAGCTTTCCCTACTAATTATCCTTTCACTTTCATAGTAAGCAAACCCCAGAATATTTAGCTGGGTATATGCCTGCCAACAATAAAGGCTATCCTGCCCAACTGCCCATGTAGCAAAGCGTGGCCATATGACTAGATCCTGGCCCATGGCATGAGAAAAGAAGGTATGCATGCAACTTCTGGTTGTGTCCTTAAGAGCAAGGAATATGCCCTTCCTTTCCCCTTTCCCTTCCTTTTCATTCAAAAGCAGATCAGTGGGTGAGCCATCCTGTAACACAGAGATTAGAGCAATATCCTATGAACAGTGGAACAGACAACTGGAAGAAGCCTAACCTCTAAATTTTTAATAATGAAGAGTTACTGCAGCCCCTAAAATTCTATAACAGCTGGATTGCATTTTTAGTAATATACTATCTTATGATGGTAGGAAGACACTATCTTAATTTGACCCTGGAGCACCATAACCACAGAGTAGATAAAATTTCACAGGCATTCATTTGCACCTATACCTTTTTTTGGTAGCCTACAGAGGAATAAATAATTTGATACTTGTGCAGTAACTGGAAGGCTCCACTTTCAAAATGCCTGATTAATTAAAGAGTTGTAAAACCAAATTGCAAAGTACTGAAGAAAGTATGTTACTGTGAAATTCATATGATCTCTACTTTGTCAAAGAACAGTTTAATACAGGTATTACTGCATTACTCAACAGGACAGAGTAGAACACACCTGGATTAATATGGATATGGGTAAATCCGGGACTGCCACTTTGCCCAACCCTGGGGGTGATTTTTGCATCCTAGGTTATGAAATTGGTGACCCTTATAGTGCTTCCAACTATCTTCATAGTCAGACATTCTATACCTGGGTATATTTCATAGTTAAGTCAGGATTCCCTATAAGGACTCTTCGATCTCTGGTGAATTTTTAGCCAAAAGAATTGGAAAACTTTGTTAGTTAGTGAAATAGTAAAGGTGCTTTGTATTTGGCCATTCTTTAGCCAAAAGAATTTGGTGGTCTCTTTCAAATTCACCTATTAATGCTCTGTCAAATTGTTTTATATTTTTATCCACACACAAAAAAACTCCTGGGTTTAAATTACACCATAGTCTGATGACAGTTAAATCAAGTTTGGTCCACTAATTGGCTGAGACCAGTAGGACAGCTCCTGTTCCCTGATTTGGAGTAATTTTTAGCCAAAGCGATTATTTTAGTTCATCATTTTTATTGTTTGACATAGTAACTAACAAGCCAAACAAGAGGTTTAAAAATATAGTGGTTAGTGTTAATTAGTATTATTCAACTAATTTAAATGCATGAAAAAATCATTATAACATACACAAATGTGAAAAGAAATTTTCAAAAGCCCTTTCAGAACTGGTATGTATTCAATTAGTGCTTTGCACAAAATCTGTAAATATAGAAGTTAAAAAAAGGAAAATTTCATACATTTTCTTGTGTGATTATCATAAAAGAATGTGTTTTTTTATGAATTCAATTCCCAAAATCTAGGACAGAATTCTATGACAAAATGTTATTTCAGCAAATTTAAAATAATGAAGTATTATTTAGGTAACATCTTGGATCAACAATAATTAGTACTACTCAAATTGGGAGCAAGCAACTGTTTGATCCGTATCAGTGATTTTTTTCTAATTTCACATTACACTAGATTTCATTCTAAGTCTACTTTAAAATGTCAAATGTGTTTTCATTGACAGAATATTGAGGCTTTTTTATTCAGTCGTCAAGTGAATTGATGAAAACATAACATATCAGGTATTTTTCTGGGCAATGGGGATTTATACAGCAATAAATAAAATAGGCAAGCACTTCTCCTGTTGGAGTTTATATTCCAGCCTTATTACAGTTCACAATGCATGTAACATTTTACCTTTGATTATAAACTTTAAACTTTGTTTAAATAGTAGTTGTGTTTTATTGCGGGAAATGCTCTGCTTTTATAAATGGATGTAATTATGTTTGAGTTAAAAGGATTCTAAACATTCAGGTCAAACACCAGTGAATGAAGTGAACCCTTATGCCAGCCTCTCTGTGTTACGTGCCGTGACCAGGAGCTCGTCTGTTTTCTAGGGTTCAGTATTCCTTTCTGGGTTGACTCTCCTGCTAGATCATTCAACTTCAACCTGTTTACCCAGGTTCTGTTTTCTAGAAAGATATACAAAATAAATAAAATTCTTCTCTTAAATAGTAGGTCAATTATTTTGGCACTACAACTGTGTCCCTCATTATTCAAGATTTTTTTTAAAAATCTGCTCCTTAAAAGACAAAAGTGACTCACTTGAGTTTTACCTAAGTTCTATTAGTATTTTTAAAGGGTGGAAGGAAGGAAGGAAGGGAGGGAGGGAAGGAGGGACGGGAGCAAGGGAGGGACGGAGGAAGAGAGAGAGAGAGAAGAAAAGGAAGGAAGGAAGGAAGGAGGGGGGAGGCAAGGAAGGAAGGAGGGAGGGGGGAGGGAAGGAGGGAAGGAGGGGGAGGGAGGGAGGAAGAAAATAGCACCACAGCACCATCTGTTGTTGCAAAATGTCACTGCAGCCCCCTACACGGGCCTTAACACCCGGATGTTAAGTCCTTTCCAGGACAGTTACTGACATATACTATGGAGAGATGTGGCTTTATAAGTGGGTGCACTCCTCCGACCATAACTTAATCTTCATAACCTCTCAAGAATTAAGTGTTATTATCCCCACGTCCTTGAGCCATCAAATCTTAAAGAAACACTTATTGAGTCCCAAGCTAAGTTTAGTGTGTGAACCTGAGGTTTCCCCAGACACTCATCCAACAATCATTTAATTAAGGTCATTCTATAATTATTGTACATTTTCGTTAAGAATAATGGGGAGAGAGGAATTATACATTTAAATGGGTAAATCTTATAATCTGAATTATATCTCAATAAAGCTATTAGAAGAAAAGATTAATAGCAGGGAGGTAGAGGGAGTGGAGTAAAAAATATTTAGAAGTGAATCAGTCAAAGAGATCAAGCAAACTATTGAAAAGAATAATAAACATGCTGGTAACTTACCTCAAGATGCATCAGGGAGGCCTGGATGTTAACAAGACAGGGATGGTGTTGAGGGCTGGAAATAGACTATCCATGGGGATAGGAAATGCAAGAATCTACTTCTAAAAAATAGAAAGGGCTTAGCAAATTCAGTCAAGGTTGCCAGCCTTCTAATCATACAAACTCTACAGTCCCTGACTGGGATTTAGGCAGATAGATGATTAGCACTTAGGTGTCCACATTGGAGAAGCTTAACTTTCCAACAGGTATCCCGAGTACAGAAATTAGAAATCTGTTAAGAGCTCTACAGTTTTGCAGTCTGTCAAGATCTGCCAGGAGTCAATAGGGCCCTAGTTCCTGGGAAAGACCCAGTCTTCAGGAATGGGGCCTTAAAAGAACTAGGCATTGTAAAACAGCAAGCACTACTGGGATACAAAAGGGAATCAACTAGATGCTAATCAGCAACTCAAAAGGGACCATCAACTTATCAGAGGCTACAAACTAGCTCACAGATAAGGGCTTATAAGCAAGCATCAAACCCCTGCTCAGGTCTGCAACAAGTGTTTACTGCAGGATACTGTTGTCAGTGTTCAGAGCCAGAGATTTGATACTTGTTCACCTAATCTGGGTTGAAAGTGTCAGAAGATGAGCATATGAAGCATGCCTGCCCAGCACTTAAATAATTTTTTTCTCTGATATGGTCAGTTCTGGAACTTGGGCAGAAACGGGTAAAACAGGAGCTACAGGTTGGAAGGTTTGGTGGACTTAGCTGTGAGGACTAGAGACAGGTTCAGAAAGGGTGTATTTCTGTATCTCCTTTTACCGAACTCACTGCAAAAATCTAATTTTTCTATTTCTACTTTTTCAGTCCTCCAATCCCTTTTCTGCAAGGTACTTACATTGTTCCACCTAAGATTAAATAAGATATGTCACTTTCCGGCTCAAAACTCCTCAGTGGCATTCCTCTGGGGAAAGGAAAATCGCTAAAACTTAGCAAAACGTATAAGATCTAAAGTAAGTTAGCCCCAGCTGACTTCATTGTGCATTCATGCAGACAACACTTGCTGTGTCCTAGCCACACTGCTTTTGGAAAATTAGGAAATATTTCAAATATACAAAGAGATATAAAGAATTTTACATGGAACACCCATATATACTCTATCACTCATCCTCAGAGACAAATCATTATAAAACATGTATGAATCTCACAAGTAAAAGATGAGCCAAGGAAGTCAGACACAAAAGAGTACATACTATACCAATTCCATTCCTGCTATGTTCGCAATCAGAGTGGTCCTCGGTGTTAGAAATCAGAACAGTGTTTACTTTGGGGGAAGGAAAAAGGAGGTGGTGTTTGGGTGTGGGCACATGGCAAGCTTCTGAAGAGCTGGTAAGGTTCTGTTTCTTGATTTGGGTATGGGTGTGTTCACTCGGTGAAAACTCATTGAGCTGCACCTTATGATATGTGCATTTTCTGCACATATGTGTACTTCAACTAAAAATCATTTTAGAAAAATGATACTAATTAGAATAGCTTAACATTAAAAGTATATTAAAAGATGATTTAGGGGCTTCCCTGGTGGTGCAGTGGTTGAGAGTCCGCCTGCCGATGCAGGGGACACAGGTTCGTGCCCCGGTCTGGGAAGATCCGACATGCCGTGGAGCGGCTGGGCCCGTGAGCCGTGGCCGCTGAGCCTGCGGGTCCGGAGCCTGTGCTCTGCAACGGGAGAGGCCACAACAGTGAGAGGCCCGCATACCGCCAAAAAAAAAAGATGATTTAACAGTATAATTCCAATTCTAAAATCTTCTTCATTTAATAATAAATTCTTGTAATTTTTGCTATTTTAATTTATTGAGCAAAATATTTATTACCTGTTAGTTGCCAGGTACACACACTGGGTAACATAGGGGCCAGGTTCCTGCCTTCAGGAAGCTTACCTAATATACTGTTGCTGTGATGAACATTTATTAAACAAAAATCCACTGAGCACCCACAATGTGTTAAACCGGGAAAAATCTTCCATCCTTTACAGAGCAAACTTGTATTTATTTACACAATGGACCTACTGCAGAACATGTCTCATCCTGATGAAATGAAGCGATGTAGAGCTGGAAAATGGTAAAAGTTACGTCTTCTTTAACAAAAAAAGAAAAGTTCAGTCAGTGATACATTGAATAAATAATATATAGTATCACTAATTTAAAAAATAATGAAGGAAATAGAATTAAAGTGTTCTAATAAAGTTTTATTACATTAATTGCATATAGTTACAGTAAGTAGGTTGGCAATACAGGGGGAAAGTAACTCTGTAAGACTGATTTGAAAGGATAGTTAAAAATTATTTCTAATTAGCATAGTGGCCACTAAAATATTTGTTTTAAATTACTGGAAACCACATTTTTCCTTTTGGGTAAGGAAAGCATTTCCATACCCAGTCCCTACCATGTGCTCACATGTCTATACACTATTCAGCATCCTTTGTTTATAGGTAAAATTAACACCAACAAATGGAACTGACTTTTGTTAGTGCTTTAAAGAATATTTACTGATTTATATCAATCTCACTAACATCAAAGATACAGGTCACAATGCCCTTCTGAATTCACTGCTTCAAGTAGCGTTTATCAGTCCTGTTTGCACACTTTTTGAAAAATATAGATTTCTGGATCACCCTTGAGGATTCTGATTCAGTAGGACTGCAGTAGAGTGTGTGTACCATCAACATTGATTTAAACCTGTGAACTACCAAGAATTCTAAGTAATAGAATCCAAATTTGTAAGTTTATTACTCTCAGCATTGCTACTTTCTTTTTCTGAATTTTCTCTGGTATTTCAGCAGATAGCAGGCATAAGTAAATATTTATTGAAAGTATTTAATTGAATGCCTTTATAAGATTACTGCAAAAAGTAGTAGAAAACAAAATTATTAATTGAAAATAGTGATAACACATTTAAAATTTTACTTATATATCAAAATGATTTAAAGAGAAAATGAAAATAATGTTGGCACAATCTAAAAAGAAGATGTGGTAATATGTAAATCTATTTAAAACACCCTTACGATATAGAATGTATTTTCCTTATTACATATGGAATTAGTGTATTAGAGACTACAACTTTATAATAATAAAAGACTGTATTCACATTTGGTAACTTTCTATTTAATCATAACAGCTTCCCAGCGTAAATAAATGGATTGGATTTACTTTGTATGAAAATTGTATTATCAAAAACCTCACAAAGTAGAGACTACCCACATTAAATGGTCAGGTCTAATATATGGTATTGTTGAATCTAAATGTTGTTTTGAGGATGAATTCATTATCATTTTAGTGTTAGCTGAATTGGTCATTAAGTAATCTTGTTTTAGAAGTGGTTGTTTTGGTCACTGTAGTTTTATGCTGGCAGTTATTGACATTGGAATCACCTATGGTACTAATAGTAGTTGTGCTAGCTGGTTCAGCTGAAGTGGTGGCAACGGTGGTAGTCATACTCTCAGTAGAAGTGGTGGAAGCAGTTGTGTCTGTTGTGGTTGTACCCTCAGTGGTAGTGCCGGCCGTTGTTGTGGTAGTTGGTTGAGGTGTGGTGGTGGCCACTGGGGTAGTCGTGGTCTCAGTAGAAGTGGTGGAAGCAGTTTTGTCTGTTGTGGTTGTAGCTTCAGTGGTAGTGCTGGCCGTTGTTGTGGTAGTTAGTTGAGTTGTGGTGGTGGCCACTGTGGTAGTTGTAGTCTCAGTAGAAGGGGGAGAATCAGTTGTGTCTGTTGTGGTTGTAGCTTCAGTGGTAGTGCCGGCTGTTGTTGTGGTAGTTAGTTGAGTTGTCGTGGTGGCCACTGTGGTAGTCGTAGTCTCAGTAGAAGGGGGAGAATCAGTTGTCTGCTGTGGTTGCAGCCTCAGTGGTAGTGCCGACCGTTGTTGTGGTAGTTGGTTGAGGTGTGGTGGCGGCCACTGTGGTAGTCATAGTCTCAGTAGAAGGGGGAGAATCAGTTGTGTCTGTTGTGGTTGTAGCTTCAGTGGTAGTGCCGGCTGTTGTTGTGGTAGTTAGTTGAGTTGTGGTGGTGGCCACTGTGGTAGTTGTAGTCTAAGTAGAAGTGGAAGAATCAGTTGCCTGCTGTGCTTTCAGACTCAGTGGTAGTGCCAGTAGTCATAGTCTCAGTAGAAGTGGTGGAAGCAGTGGTGGCTGTTTTGTTCGTACCCTCAGAGGTAGTGTCAGTTATATTTGGGGTCGTTTTTTCAGTTGAAGTGGTGGTTGTTGCAATTGTGGTTTCTGTGGAATCAGTGGTTGGTGTACCTGTAGGTTCCGCTGAAGGGTGCTCAGTGATGGTAGTCATGGTACTGGAAGTGGATGTTGTGTTACCATCTATTGTGCTAGTGGCAACTGTAGTTTTGGAATAATCAGGTGAGCTTGTTTCAGGCAATGAGATTATCCCCTGGTTTTGAGTAAGTTGTATAACAATGGAGGCATTATTATTTTTCCCATTATGCACCAGAGACACTATGAGTACTCCAATTGCCGTTGTTATCACAGAAGCTAAGAGACAAGCCAGGAATATTTTCCACAGAGACCAGCCACTAAACAAATTTCCTGTCACCTGGAAAGAATTTAAATATAATTACTGAAGTTGAAACCAAATGTTGCAAGAAAAATATGTCATTTATAATCTTTTTATATATAGATTACTTCAGTGGAAGAATGTATAAACATAAAAAATACCTTAATAGCCTGTAGTAATAAATATTGGCTCAAGTTTAATGTTTCATTTGGGAAAGGCTTGGTCTTTGTAATAGGAATAAAGGAATATCCACTGATCTGTCTGCTTTCTTTTCATATGCATTTAAAACTAAAAGAAATGGGCTTCCCTGGTGGCGCAGTGGTTGGGAGTCCGCCTGCCGATGCAGGGGACGCGGGTTCGTGCCCCGGTTTGGGAGGATCCCACATGCCGCGGAGCGGCTGGGTCCGTGCGCCGTGGCCGCTGAGCCTGCGCGTCCGGAGCCTGTGCTCCGCAACGGGAGAGGCCACGGCAGTGAGAAGCCCGCATACCACAAAAAAAAAAAAAAAAAAAAAACTAAAAGAAATATTAAATGTCATCTTAGAAACCGTTTATTCCTCCCACCATCAAAAGAAGTATCTACATATGTGTGTCTGACTGCTGCATACAGTGATCTGAGGGACCCAAAATATCACCTGATAAAATCTTCTCCCTTTGTTGGCCTATCAACTATCAGATTTGTGTCTGCCTTGTAGCCTTCCATTTTAAATGCATTAATTAATGGCCTATCAAATATTCTAGCTAGGTGTTCATACAGGTTAGTAATGGCAGCATGAAAACCAGAGTTGAATACATTTGTTGAAATCCAGCTTGTGCTGCCACCAGCTATTTTCACTGTGTAAGATGTTAACCTCTTTGATCTTATTTTTTCATCCATAAAAACCTATAAAATTAGAATAGGGATTAATGTCAGCAATAGTACTTTGTAATATCTCTCTAATCTGTTATTGTAGAGGAAACATTGCATAGTATAAAACATGTAAGCCTTGAGACAAGAGAGTCTTGAATTTGAATTCCACACCATTAATATTCTGAGCAAGTTTCTTAACTTGCTTAATTCTCAACTTGCCTTGTATCAAAAGTGGGGATAATAATATCTACCTCCAAATGTTATTGAGAAAATTAGAATAAGAAACATCCTTCAAATGAGATTTTTGCAGAAGGCAGGGCTTTATAGTAATTAAGGGCATAGCCATTGGAATCTAACAGATTTAGGTTTAAATGTTAAATCCACCTTTTACTAGATAGATGGTGGTATGTGGAAATTTGCCGTGTCTTACAAAGTCTCAATTCCCTTGCATGGATAATATCACCTATTTAATAAGGCTAAACAGTAAATAAGAAAACAGTATGAATAACATTGTCCTAGAACTTTCTAAGTACTCAAAAAACATTTGATTTCACTAATTAGCTCATTCTTATCCATTTTCTTATGATTGAAAACAATCACTAAAGGAAACAAAGAGCACATATGTCATTGGAGCATGTAGGGAAACTCTTCAGTGTTCCAAAATAGTGGACACTGTCTCAGACAATAAACCACAATTTGGGTTTTGAGAGTGACACCCACTAGGCAATCAGAAGCAGTTCAAGGGCATTGGGTACCAAGGCTAAGGGAATTTGTGGCACCAACTAAGAGAGCCCAATGACTAATGGCACCTCCTGCCCCATGTCATCTAGGCCTTAGAAAGGAAATCAAAGGGGGAGGAGAGGAAGGATGATACTCACACCTCAGAGGAAAATTACCCTCATTTTTTGTTTGAATTTTTCAAAAGAGGAGCAAGATTAATAAAAACTCATCCTAACCTAACCTGAGACCTGTGCTCAAGTGCTATTACTGCTACTATCTAGATGTGTGAATTCTTACAAACTATCTAAACTTCCTAGACCATGATGTTTTCCATCTGTGGCTAAGTAAAGGCATCTAAAATAACTTTCAGCTCTCTGATTGGTCTGGTTTGTTTGAGGTCATCAGAGATATATTCTCTAAATAATTCTAACAAAAGCCTTCTTCCACAATGTTTCTTGTCATTAAGAGTTTATCCTCTCTTCTTTTATCAAAGTCTTTCCAAACTGTCTCTATAGCAGGATTAATCAGAGGAGGGGTGTAGTCCAGAGCCAGAAGAATTGAACCAAACTGCCAGGCATCATTAGCAATCAGTCAAAATCAAGTTTTCACCTGGAGTAGAGGGTGGAATGGAGGAAAGACTCAGAGATCAGATCTCAAGGTGAAGAAAACAGAATAATGAGAAACGGTAAAGAACACCAGAAATCTGCTTCTGGGCACCAAACCAAGGCAAGGCTAAATATTTTCTAAGTCAAGGTTGAAAACACACGAGGTCAGAAACAGTAGGCTAACAGAAGGCCCACAGTTATGCTCAGAAGCAGGAAGGGAAGGAAAGTGAGCCAGATCACCCACAGACTAGGGCCACAGGGCTTTAACACATGACTTCACCTTCCACTGAGCAAGGGTTACAATGTCATTCACTGTCAATGCATTTGCTGTCATCAGCTACTCGGTCCTCCAAAAAAAGGAACCCAAAACTTTGCTTTTTTTTTTGATGCTTATATATTTTCTCTAAACTTTATAGGTGTTTTTCCTTTCCATCAAGATCATTAGCTCCTTAAATTAAGAGTCCCATAAATCTACTTCTGCATTCCCTCTCAGTGATTTGACATGTTCAAAGGATGCTGTAGATTTTCAAAAGAACAATGTTAATTGATTGAATGTTTTTTCTCTAATATTAGATCAAAAACACTTCCATGTGGATTACATCATAACCCAGAGAAACAGTGTCAGCCCAGACATTACCTGACAATGTTGGGATTCTCTGTTTGGAAATTTTGAAAGTCCAAGGGTCCCTCTGTTGGTGCAGATGTCAGTTAAATTGGGACCAGCATCACCAGTTACATCAACTGATGTTGCAAACTTACAGGCTGAACTCTGAGCTTCATCGTTTCCAAGGTTCGGGAATGGCTGTGTACAGAAAAGAATGGGAGAAAAATAAGATGCTATTGTATTTTGTGTCTAAAGTAATACAATTCAGACAAATATAAATTAGATTGTGTCATATTATGGCTTATTTGATCAAATGAGATCATTTGAAACCTGAGGAATAAATAAATACATTTATTATATTTCTTCTCAAAACAAGAAAATCTAATTAGGTCATCATAAGTTACATTTAATTATTTTATATAATTATTCACATTAAAATTCAGGCATTAGGGGCCTCCTTGGTGGCGCAAGTGGTTGAGAGTCCGCCTGCCGATGCAGGGGATACGGGTTCGTGCCCCGGTCTGGGAGGATCCCATATGCCGCGGGGCGGCTGGGCCCGTGGGCCATGGCCGCTGAGCCTGCGCGTCCGGAGCCTGCGCGTCCGGAGCCTGTGCTCCGCAGCGGGGGAGGCCACAGCAGTGAGAGGCCCGCATACCGCAAAAAAAAAAAAAAAAAAAAAAAAAAAAAAAAATTCAGGCATTATCTTTTTCCTTCATCATATTTAAAGGATTTGTTAAATATCATTATGTGGCAAGCTGATATAGAGAGATATTTTTAAAAGTCCCATAATAGGATGTGGAGAAAAGGGAACATTCCTACTCTGTTGGTAGGAATGTAAATTGGTGCAGCCACTGTGGAAAATAGTATGGAGGATTCTCAAAAAACTAAAATAGAATTATCATATGACCCAGCAATTCCACTCCTGGGAATATAACTGAAAAAAAAAAAAAAACACTAATTCAAAAAGAGATACGTGCACCCCAATGTTCATAACACCATTATTCACAATTGCCAAAGTATGGAAGCAACCTAAGTGTTCATCAACAGATGAATGGATAAAGAAGATATGATATATATCTACAGTGGAATCCTACTCAGCCATAAAAAAGAATGAATTCTTGCCATATGCAGCAACATGGATGGAGTTGGAGTGCATTATGCTAAGTGAAATAAGTCAGACAGTGAAAGACAAATACTGTAAAATAAAAAATACAACAAACTAGTGAATAAAACAGAAAAGAAGCAGCCTCACAAATACAGAGAACAAACTATTGGTTACCAGTGGGGAGAGGAAAGGGGGAGGAGGATGGGGGGGAAAGGGTTATTGTGAGACTATATAAAATCATGTGTATGAAACTTCTGAAAATTGTAAAGCACTATAGAATTTAAAGAATCTTTTATTCAATAAAAAAATTACATACTTCTGTGTAATTCTACATGGCCATAAATTTGTGTGCTTCAGCTAGTATGGAATAATAAATTTCTTTCCAGAAAAAAAATTTTTTTAATAAAATAAAATTTAAAAGTCCCCAAATGAAAATTCTAGAGACTTCAAGGCTTATGAAGAACAACACTTTGGGGTCTTATTCATAATGAGAAAATCAAATCTAAAGAGGTGAAGTGAGATTCTAGGTATAGTAAATTGCAATAGGACACTTCTCCCACTGCAATCAATCAATCAATAAATAAATAAAATTGAAGGGCTTTCAAAGAAGTGAAAATTAGATTACTTAAAATTTAAAAGAAGAAAGAGCTTTTCCAAAATGATCTAATAATCATAGGCCATTTTATTTTCTGGGGGCATTCGTTGATTCTGAGTATGAGTTGAGGTTCTGACTAACAAAAGAGTCAGCAAAACTTTTGTTGTTCATGTGAGTCTGGCATAACAGACTGGAAAATAGGGGATCCCCAAACACAAGGCCTTTGTAATGTTCTGGAATAGCTCAGGAGGCTGGCAGTCAGGATGGAAAGGCAGAGTAAAGTCTTCAGCAGTATCATAGTGATTAGGAGATAAAATCCTGCTATCAGAAAGGGACTTAACACAAACACAAGACTGGTTTCTCCCTAAGGACATTTGCCATACTTTGAGGCTGCCTGGCATAGGATGTTAAAGAGGTGACCTTGAAATCTCTGAAGGTCAATTCCTGAAGAATATACATACAAACATTATAAACAAAATAATAGTAAATTAAATCCAAAAATATATCAAAGTGGTAAAAACTCATAACCAAGTGAGGTCTACCCAACTACCTAAACTAACTTAGAATGAAAGTTAGTTTAACATTCAAAACAGCTAATATAATCACCACATTAGCAGAAATAAAGGAGAAAAATACATGTGAATATATCAAAAATTGCAGAAAGACTTCTGGCAAAATTCAACAACCATCTGTGATAAAAATGCTGAGAAAACTAGTAATAGAAGAGACTTTCCATAATCTGATCAAGGATAGCTCCATAAAACCTAAGCTAACATCATAATTAATGGTGAAATATTTCATGCTTCCCCCCTGAATTTGGGAACAACACAAAATGTTCACTTTCACCACTTCCATTCAACATTACATTGGAGGTCGTAGCCAGTGCATTGTTAGGAAAACAAAAATAAAGCTATAAAATATGAAAAAAAAAATGACATGATTGGGTTTATAGAAAATCCAAAAGAGGGTCCAAGATGGTGGAAAAGAAGGACGGGCTCTCACTCCCTCTTGCGAGAACACCAGAATCACAACTAACTGCTGAATAATCATCGACAGGAAGACACTGGAACTCATCAAAAAAGATACCCCACATCCTAAGACAAAGCAGAAGCAACAGTGAGATGGTAGGAGGGGTGCAATCACAATAAAATCAAATCCCATACTGCTGGGTGGGTGACTCACAAACTGGGGAACACTTATACCACAGAAGTCCACCCACTGGATTGAAGGTTTTGAGCCCCACGTCAGGCTGCCAAACCTGGGGGTCCGGCAACGGAAGTAGGAATTCCTAGAGAATCAGACATTGAAGGCTAGCGGGATTTCATTGCAGGACTTCGACAGGACGAGGGTAAACAGAGACTCCACTCTTGGAGGGCACACACAAAGTAGTGTGTGCATCCGGACCCAGGGGAAGGAGCCGTGACCCCAGGGGAGACTGAACCAGACCTACTTGTTAATGTTGGAGGGTCTCCTGCAGAGGCAGTGGGTGGCTCTGTCTCACCGTGAGGACAAGAACACTGGCAGCAGAAGTTCTGGGAAGTATTCCTTGCCATAAGCCCTCCCAGACTCTGCCATTAGCTCCACCAAAGAGCCCAGGTAGGCTCCCATGTTGGGCCGCCTCAGGCCAAACCACCAACAGGGAGGGGACCCAGCCCCAGCCATCAGCAGTCAAGTGGTTTAAAGTTTTACTGAGCTCTGCCCACCAGAGCAACAGTCAGCTCTATGCACCACCCGTCCCTCCCATCAGGAAACTTGCACAAGCCTCTTAGATAACCTCATCCCCCAGAAGGCAGACAGCAGAAGCAAGAATAACTACAATCCGGCAGCCTGTGAAACAAAAACCACATTCACAGAAAGATAGACAAGATGAAAAGGCAGAGGGCTATGTACCAGATGAAGAAACAAGATAAAGCCCCCGATAAAAAACTAAATGATGTGGAGATAGGCAATCTTCCAGAAAAAGAATTCAGAATAATGATAGTGAAGATGATCCAGGACCTCGAAAAACGAATGGAGGCAAAGATCGAGAAGATACAAGAAATGTTTAACAAACATCTAGAAGAATTAAACAACAAACAAACAGAGTTGAACAGTACAATAACTGAAATGAAAACTACACTAGAAGGACAATAGCAGAATAACTGAGGCAGAAGAACGGATAAGTGACCTGGAAGACAGAATGGTGGAATTCACTGCTGTGGAACATAATAAAGAGAAAAGAATGAAAAGAAATGAAGACAGCCTAAGAGACCTCTGGGACAACATTAAATGCAACAACATTTGCATTATAGGGGTCCGAGAAGGAGAAGAGAGAGAGAAAGGACCTGAAAAAATATTTGAAGAGATTATAGTCGAAAACTTCCCTAACATGGGAAAGGAAACAGCCACCCAAGTCCAGGAAGTGCAGAGAGTCCCATACAGGATAAAACCAAGGAGAAACACACCGAGACACATACTAAGACACATACTAATCAAATTGGCAAAAATTAAAGACAAACAAAAATTATTGAAAGCAGCAAGGGAAAAATGACAAATAACATACAAGGGAACTCCCAGAAGGTTAACAGCTGATTTCTCAGCAGAAACTCTACAAGCCAGAAGGGAGTGGCAAGATGTACTTAAAATGATGAAAGGGAAGAACCTAAAACCAAGATTACTCTACCCAGCAAGGATCTCATTCAGATTCAGTGGACAAATCAAAAGCTTTGCAGATAAGCAAAAGCTAAGAGAATTCAGCACCACCAAACCAGCTCTACAACAAATGCTAAAGGAACTTCTCTAAGTGGGAAACACAAGAGAAGAAAAGGACTTACAAAAACAAACCCAAAACAATTAAGAAAATGGTCATAGGAACATACATATCGATAATTACCTTAAACGTGAATGGATTAAATGCTCCAAATGAAAGACACAGGCTTGTTGAATGGATACAATAACAAGACCCATATATACGCTGTCTACAAGAGACCCAACTCAGACCTAGGGACACATACAGACCAAAAGTGAGGGGATGGAAAAAGATATTCCCTGCAAATGGAAATCAAAAGAAAGCTGGAGTAGCAATACTCATATCAGGTAAAATAGACTTTAAAATAAAGAATGTGACAAGAGACAAGGAAGGACACTACATAATGATCAAGGGATCAATCCAAGAAGAAGATATAACAATTATAAATATATATGCATCCAACATAGGAGCACCTCAATACATAAGGCAACTGCTAACAGCTATAAAAAAGGAAATCAACAGTAACACAATAATAGTGGGGGAGTTTAACACCTCACTTACACCAATAGACAGAGCATCCAAACTGAAAATTAATAAGGAAACACAAGTCTTAAATGACACAATAGACCAGATAGATTTAATTGATATTCATAGGATATTCCATCCCAAAACAGCAGATTGCACTTTCTTCTCAAGTGCACATGGAATATACTCCAGCATAGATCATATCTTGTGTCACAAATCAAGCCTCAGGAAACTTAAGAAAGTTGAAATCATACCCAGCATCTTTTCTGACCACAACGCTATGAGATTAGAAATCAATTACAGGAAAAAAAAACATAAAAAACACGAACACATGGAGGCTAAACAATACATTACTAAAAAACCAAGAGATCACTGAAGAAATCAAAGAGAAAATCAAAAAATACCTAGAGAAAAATGACAATGAAAACAGAACGATCCAAAACCTATGGGATGCAGAAAAGCAGCTCTAAGAGGGAAGTTTATAGCAATACAAGCCTATCTCAAGAAACAAAAAAATCTCAAATAAATAATCTAACCTTACACCTGAAGGAACAAGAAAAAGAAGAATAAGCAAAACCCAAAGTTAGCAGAAGGAAAGAAATCATAAAGATCAGAGCAGAAATAAATGAAATAGAAACAAAGAAAACAATAGCAAAGATCAATAAAACTAAAAGCTGGTTCTTTGAGAACATAAACAAAATTGAGAAACCATTAGCCAGACTCATCAAGAAAAAGAGGGAGAGGACTCAAATCAATAAAATTAGAAATGAAAAAGGAGAAGTTACAACAGACACCGCAGAAATACAAAGCATCCTAAGAGACTACTACAAGCAACTCTATGCCAATAAAATGGAAAACCTGGAAGAAATGGAAAAATTCTTACAAAGGTATAACCTACCAAGACTGAACCAGGAAGAAATAGAAAATATGAACAGACCAATCACAAGTAATGAAATTGAAACTGTGATTAAAACTTTCCAACAAACAAAAGACCAGGAACAGATGGCTTCACAGGTGAATTCTATCAAACACTTAGAGAAGAGCTAACACCCATCCTTCTCAAACTCTTCCAAAAAATTGCAGAGGGGGGAATACTCTCAAACTCATTCTATGAGACCACCATCACCCTGATACCAAAACCAGACAAAGATACTACAAAAAAAGAAAATTACAGACCAATATCACTGATGAATATAGATGCAAAAGTCCTCAACAAAGTACTAGCAAACAGCATCCAACAACACATTAAAAGGATCATACACAATGATCAAGTGAGATTTAACCCAGAGATGCAAGGATTCTTCAATATACACAAATCAATCAATGTGATAACACCATATTAACACATTGAAGAAGAAAAACCATATGATGATCTCAATAGATGCAGAAAAAGCTTTTGACAAAATTCAACACCCATTTATGATAAAAAGTCCCCAGAAAGTGGGCATAGAGGGAACCTACCTCAACATAATAAAGGCCATATATGACAAACCCACAGCAAACATCATTCTCAGTGGTGAAAAACTGAAAGCATTTCCTCTAAGATCAGGAACAAGACAAGGATGTCCACTCTCACCACTCTTATTCAACATAGTTTTGGAAGTCCTAGCCATGGCAATCAGAGAAGAAACAGAAATGAAAGGAATACAAATTGGAAAAGAAGAAGTAAAACTGTCACTGTTTGCAGATGATATGATACTATACGTAGAGAATCCTAAAGATGTCACCAGAAAACTACTAGAGCTAATCAACGAATCTGGTAAAGTTGCAGGATACAAAATTAATGCACAGCAATCTCTTGCATTCCTATACACTAATGATGAAAAATCTGAAAGAGAAATTAAGGAAACACTCCCATTAATCACTGCAACAAAAAGAATAAAATACCTAGGAATAAACCTACCTAGGGAGACAAAAGGTCTGTATGCAGAAAACTATAGGACACTGTTGAAAGAAATTAAAGATGATACCAACAGATGGAGAGATATACCATGTTCTTGGATTGGAAGAATCAACATTGTGAAAATGACTATACTACCCAAAGCAATCTACAAATTCAATGCAATCCCAATCAAATTACCAATGGCAGTTTATACGGAACTAGAACAAAAAATCTTAAAATTTGTATGGAGATATAAAAGACCCCGAATAGCCAAAGCAGTCTTGAGGGAAAAAAATGGACCTGGAGGAATCAGACTCCCTGACTTCAGACTATACTACAAAGCTACAGTAATCAAGACAATATGGTACTGGCACAAAAACAGAAACATAGATCAATGGAAGAAGATAGAAAGCCAAGAGATAAATGCATGCACCTATGGTCAATTAATCTATGACAAAGGAGGCAAGGACATATAATGGAGAAAAGTGGAAAAAAATTTATTCTTCAATAAGTGGTGTTGGGAAAACTGGACAGCTGCATGTAAAAGAAAAAAATTAGAACATTACCTAACACCATTCACAAAAATAAACTCAAAATGGATTAGAGACCTAACTGTAAGACCGGACACTATAAAACACTTGGAGGAAAACATAGGAAGAACACTCTTTGACATAAATCACAGCAAGATCTTTTTTGACCCATTTCCTAGAGTAATGGAAATAAAAACAAAAATAAACAAATGGGACCTAATGAAACTTAAAAGCTTTTGCACATCAAAGGAAACCATAAACAAGACAAAAAGAAAACCCTCAAAATGGGACAAAATATTTGCAAACGAATCAATGGAGAAAGCATTAATCTCCAAAATATATAAACAGCTCATGCAGGTCAGTATTAAAGAAACAAACAACCCAATCCAATAATGGGCAGAAGACCTAAATAGACACTTCTCCAAAGAAGACATACAGATGGCCAAGAAGCACATGAAAAGCTGCTCAACATCACTAATAATTAGAGAAATGCAAATCAAAACCACAGTGAGGTATCACCTCACACCAGTTAGAATGGGTATTATCAGAAAATCTACAAACAACAAATGCTGGAGAGGGTGTGGAGAAAAGGGAACCCTCTTGCACTGTTGGTAGGAAGGTAAATTGATACAGCCACTATGGAGAACAGTATGGAGGTTCCTTAAAAAACTAAAAATAGAATTACCATATGACCCACCAATCCCATTACTGGGCATATACCCAGAGAAAACCATAATTCAGTAAGACACATGCATCCCAATGTTCATTGCCGCACTATTTACAATAGCCAGGTCATGGAAGCAACCTAAATGCCCATCGACAGACAAATAGATAAAGAAGATGTGGTACATATATACAATGGTATATTACTCAGCCATTAAAAGGAACGAAATTGGGTCATTTGTAGAGACGTGGATGGATCTAGAGACTGTCATACAGAGTGAAGTAAGTCAGAAAGAGAAAAACAAATACTGTATATTAAATCATATATGTGGAACCTAGAAAAATGGTACAGATGAATTGGTTTTCAGGGCAGAAATTGAGACAGATGTAGAGAACAAACGTATGGACACCAAGGGGGGAAAGTGGCGGCGTGGTGGGGGCAGTGTGATGAATTGGGAGGTTGGAATTGACATGTATACACTAATATGTATTAAGTGGATAACTAATAAGAACCTGCTGTATAGAAAAATAAATAAAATAATATTCAAAAATTCAAAAAAATAAAATCCGAAACAATCTATAGACAGAATGTTAGAATAAGTGAATTAATGAGATCATTGAGTACAAGATAAATATAAAAAAATTTTAAAAGTTGGAGCTATCAGTATGAATTCATGTTTAGCTTAATATAAATGCAGTTGCTTGTATATAGAAATATTTATAGATATGTTTGTATACACTGGTTAATATACACACATATATTTCCTTGCTTTGTCAGCTGAGAGGACCTAGAAGCAACAACACACTAGCAGGAACAAGTACCCAGATATTGGTTTCTGATACCATTCTCTAGCGAAAGGAACCAAGGATCCTTGGAGAAATGGCTGATTATAGGGCTGGGTGTGGAAATATACAAGATGAGCCTGGAGCATCTTGTAGCACCAGAGATTAAGGAAATCCTCCATGCTTCACCAAAAAAAAAATAATAATAATAATAACAATGAAAAAGGTATGTCAGTATGTCAAAGTGACACAGGAACCAACTGAAAGAGCTCTCAATAGCCAAAGCTATAACAATTGGAGCAAAAAACTTAAAGTAGTATTGGATTATAACCCAAAGTATAAAATAAACATCTGGGAGTCCATACTGATATAAATGATTGAACAAATAAGTGAATGAGGAAGAAGAGGTAAATCTCCTACGCAGAAGAATCCCAAATGATTGACATCGATACTACACCCTCACGGAACATAACTCCCCACTCTTTGAGTGGGCTGAGCACAGCAACTTCCAAAGAATATAGTTTGGAAAGGGGTGAGTGGAGAACAACTTTAAGAACCTTGTTAAATATTACCTCATCCAGGTGATCAAAGTCAACATCAACAATAATAAATCATGTTAATAATAGGTACTACTGATCTGATGTGATGAGAATGGCACTTTGCTTCCATGGTCTTCCCTAAAAGGAAAACAAACAAACAAAACAAAACAAAAATACATAGCACCAGGCTAATGATAAAAAAAAATCAGACAAATCCCTATTGAGGGAAATTCTACCAAATATCTGACTAGTATTTGTCAAAACTATCAAGGTCATCAAAATCAAGGAAAGTCTGAGAAACTGTCACAGCCAATAGAAGCCTAAGGAGTCACGATGGCTAAACGTAATTTGGTAGCTGTGATGGGATCCTGCAACAGAAAAGGGGCAGAGAGTAAAAACTAAAAAGGCTGAATAAAGTATGGACTTTTTAAAACAATAATATATCAACCTTGGTTCATTAATTGTAACAAATGTACCACATTAATGTAAGATGTTAATAATATGGGAAACTGTTGAGGTAAATAGGTGAAGGAGATTAAAAGGTATAAAATTCCAGTTGCAAAATAAATGAGTCACAGGAATGAAATGTGCAGTGGGGAATATAGTCATTAACTATATAATATCTTTGTATGGTAACATCATAACTACAGTTACTGTGGTGATCATTTTGAAACGTATAGCAACATCAAATCACTATGTTGTATAACAGAAAATAATATAGTGCTGTAAGTCAATTAAATTTCAAAAACAAACAAACAAACTCATAGAAAAAGAGATCAGATTTGTGGTTATCAGAGGTGGGGTCCATGGAGGCAAGGGGTAATTGGATGAAGGCAGTCAAAAGGAAGAAACTTCCAGTTATAAGATAAAGGAGTACTAGGGATGTAATGTACAACATGTTAAATATAATTAACATTGCTGTATGTTATATATGAAAGTTAAGAAAGTAAATCCTAAGAGATCTTATCACAAAAATTCTATTTAATTTTGTATCTATATGAGATTATGAATGTTCACTAAACTTATTGTGATAATCATTTAATAATGTATGTAAGTAAAATCATTATGCCATACACCTTAAATTTATACAGTGCTATATGTCAATTATATCTCAATAAAGCTGGAAGAAAAAATAGAGGAAATTAGGTTCTATGTATGTGGGAACTCTCTGTACTATGTTTGCAGTTTTCTATAAGACTACAACTATTTTTAAAAATAAAGGTCTTCAAAACAATAACAAAGTTACATTTTTCAGGTTCTAGTGCCCAGGATTTCTAAGTCTAATAAGACCAGTAGCCATATGTCCACAACCTACTAACTGAAACTCCTCATATCAGAATAGGTCTTGTAGCCTTAACATTATTAATGCCATCCTCATTTTTCAACAGAACTAGGCAGTCCATGAAAAGACCTATGGAAGACAAGTCATTTAGTAATCTCTCAACACGCATTTTCTAGTTTCTATTTGATTTTTCTACTCTTACAGATCTTATGCTCCATTAGTGAAGCACAACAGGCTTGTTTGAATTTGATAAAATATGTGCAGATAAATATGATAAGGATTAGAAGTTGGAAATGTTTGGCTACAAACATATTCACCATAGTCTTTATGGGGTGGGTAGCACAAAGGAGGAAGGGAAGGGTGTTGGGAAGATATAAACAAAAGATTTCACAAACTTGCAAAAAGTAGTGATCTAATACATAGAATAATGAATATAGACACATTCTTGTACTATAATTATATAATGTGATAAATATTGCTACAGATAATCATATTACAATATATAATAACATCAAAGCAGCACATTGTACACCTTAAATTTACAATGTTATGTGTCAAATATAGCCAATAAAAAAACTAAAAAACAAAGACTTCAACTATATCTGTCATGGTTTATTTCTTAAACTTGGTGTTTGGTACATACATGCCTATTACATTATTCTTGAAGTCTTTTAAATACATGTTGAATTTTTTTTTTTTTTTTTTTTTTGCGGTATGCGGGCCTCTCACTGTTGTGGCCTCCCCCGTTGCGGAGCACGGGCTCCGGACGCGCAGGCTCCGGACGCGCAGGCTCCGGACGCGCAGGCTCAGCGGCCATGGCTCACGGGCCCAGCCGCTCCGCGGCATATGGGATCCTCCCAGACCGGGGCACGAACCCGTATCCCCTGCATCGGCAGGCGGACTCTCAACCACTTGCGCCACCAGGGAGGCCCACATGTTGAATTTTTTAAAGTAAATTAATTAAAAGGATGGGTTCAAATAAGAAAGGTTTTCGTGGTTAGGTTTTTCTTGAAGTCAGTCTAAGACATTTCCTCAACAGCACCATCTATAACATTTTATAAACTTACTATGTTAAAATATATTAGCTCTATTTATTTGAATAAATGTTATTTTCTAACAATAGAAGATTATTTCTTCAACTAAAAAAAAAAAAGAGAGAGAGAGAGAAATAACTCCAGATACAGTTTTAAGAAAAAGATAGCAATCTGTGTTATATTCTTACGGGAGTGTAAATTGTTATGTATAAATTTGTTATAGCTCAAAAACATTACAGAATTATCTAATTTTTACTCATAGGACAGCAAGAGCATTATTTAAATGTACTCTCTCAATTACATTGATTAAATAACCAATCCTAAATGGTTATTAAAAATGCTATTGACATTGCTGGCTCAATCTCGAATTTCTATTAAAACAATCAAGCTACATATGTGTGCAGACGTTGGCCATTGAGCAACTATAACTAAGAATAAAAGGGAGTATAATTATGATTAAAAATAGTCAAGAAGGAATACACTCAGGCAAAAAAAAATTAGTCAAGTTCTGTTTTTCTAAAGGTGTAATATCATGCCAAAGAAGTAAAGAGAATAGCTATGCAGTGATACCAAATAAAAGAAGATATAATACACACAAGCACTTTAAGAATTTCCATCTGTTTTTAAATAGGTAGCTTTGAGGAAATCACACAGATTTATATTTTATAAAAGCTTTGTGTTTCTTTGTATTATTACTATCGTTATTCTTCAGCTATCCAGGTTGTTTATGGCTGATGAACTTGAATATCTTTCTGAACTTTTGTAATTAAATAAAAATTCACTGGCAAGACCAACTTACCAGAATTAAAAATATTTAAGAGAAGAAAGATGGTGAGTGATTGCACTGAGAGCACAGTAGTCTCTAAAGTTAAAATTTTGAGAAGTTGGGGGGCTATGAATTATAGTTAATTAGCTCTTGGTAGAAGCCAATAATCTCCATTACATACACCCAATATGCATTAGCTATGTTCATAGAAGAAAATTTTAAATTCTATGCTCATAACTTAAGAGATTACCATTTCATGTTTCCTAAGAGGGAAAAACAAACTCCTAAATTTCTCTTTTTTACGTAGACTTTAACTGCTACTATAATCCACTGGTGAAAATGGCCATCAATTTAAAAAAATTTCTCTACCATTATATCCAAATATCCAGATGTAAAGTGAGATAGTGATGAAGATACATGCCCTTTATTTGAAAACCCTCATTATTATCTAGGGAAATCTTCAAGATGAATAATTCCTTAGTAAAGGGACCTTTTTATCTGAGTATCTTGACACTGTGAAGACCTAATGACATAGTTGCAAGGCTAGAAGAACCATAAAGAACATCTTTAGGGGAAAGGAGTGCTGATCTAGAATCAAGAGAACAATTTCTCTGCCTTGTACCTTCCTTGTTAGTGCAGGGGGACAAAAATATTTTTCCTCACAGAATGTAATTGTCCATTCAAACTTATACTGATTTCATTCAACACATTTCCACATGTTTCCAGTATCAAGGGCTCTAGTCAGAGACAAAGTTACATAAAAGGCAATCCCAAAACACACAGTACTAAATTATTTCTTCTAAAAACATAAGCAATAGTCAAATAATACTGTATATAATTGAAATCTAATATTCCCTTGAATACTATTCTCTACTAAAAAAGAAACTCGTATGTAGTTAAGTAGAGGCTAATCTAAAGGATTTGCTAGATAATTTGCTTCCTAGGCCTAGAATTCACTTACAAGATTATGTTCTGACTTGCAAAAATGTATGAAATCTTTGAGTTCTGACAAATCTACACATTACACTAAAATCCAGGCAATTAACACAAAAATCTATATATCCCATTTTAAAAACATAAATTGTTAATGCAATCAACCACAGATTTGTCATCTTATACTCTAGTTATGATAACTGTAGTGAATTATTTGAACGGTTTATTACATTGTTACCCCTCAAATTGCTAATATCTTAGATTACTGAGTATTAAAATAAATTTCTTAATAATGCATATATTGATATACAGAAAAAAATACAAGTTTTCTAATTAACAAGTAGTCATAGAATAGCTAAAAATTGTCTTTTATGTAGAATTCTGATTAAAAATTGCTTTTTGTGAAGAAACATGTTGTAATAAAAAAAAATCAGAGTTGGATTATTATTGAAAACAAGACTCTGAACTATCAGAACATACCACGGTGGTGCCACCAATACTCATCGGCTGGTTTCCAGAGTGTTCCATATTCACTACGTATTTCCCACATTTTCCGTCCATTCTTGAAGCACAAGCTTAACTCCAGAAATTTTTCAGCCTGTTCACTGCTCTTTATACCTGCAACCTTGAGAGATAATTGAGTTGGTTAATATCCACTATGAGACATCTCTGCTAGTGTGGATTAGAATAAATAATAATTATTCTTTATGTGGGATCCACCTTAGAGGAAGAAGTGGGTGTTAAGAAATTACATGAGGATACAAGAAAACCAATCTCACCTCTGTGATGACACCCTCAATACTATGCAGCAATACTATACACCCTCTACCAGGCAGCTTCCTGGTAGAATTAAACTGCAATTATACAATTCTTCCTTCTCTCTCCTATCACATCATTTCACAGAACTCTTCCTTCTGACTTCAGGAACAGCCCAAGATAGAATTCTGAAATAAATGAATGTTGCTGTTGCTTCTTTTCCAAACAGACAGGAACATCTTTCCGCTCTTACTGGCAACAACCTTTAGGCACTCATGACCCTCTGCTCATCAAGTCTTGACCTTCTTGGGTTCCTCCCCACCTTTAAAACTTTTCCAATCTATTCTCTTTCTCTGCTTCTAGAAAATGTTAATCTAACTTGATTTATACTTCTGGAAAAAAATAATACAACTTGGCTTACATGTCTCCAAGCCCCAGACTGATACAGACAGTTAATCTGATAAACAAATCTCTGTGAATATATTCACCAAGATTCCCTTCTCTTTGTTTTTTGTGAGATCTATTTGGCATAGTTACCCAGAAGATTACTTCTGATTTTGCTTACAGTTTAGTAACAAGACACTTGAACAGGTGGGGCTTTTCTAACTTCTGAAAATTATACTCAAAAGCAAAGGACTTTTTTCTTATCTGTAGATATATCTTTGGAGGGATCTAAAAGACAATGACAAGAGTTAAGAAATCATTTTTAACCTCAAATAAAAAGTTATCAATCAGCTCCCAACACACATACCCAAGGAATCCCAAATAAAACTGGTATAGAAAATTATTTATGAAGAATGGTGCTGAAATAACCTAAAAGTTTTAAAATATCTCTTCAATTTGTAATTAGTCCATAGGTAATTTCTTACAAATGAAGCAATAAAGACAAAATACTTACACTTTTTTGTTGAAAATGTCTCATGTAGCACTTTTTAACTGGCCAGATATCTACCAGGTTTCAAAGATAAGAATTACCTGATAATAGAGCTGCAAGAGGGCTGGAAGATCTTGGAGTTCAGCCTTGTCATTTTAAGATTGAGGAATTTTGTGTCCAAAGAGGGGAAGTGATCAAATCAGCTGGGTGGTAGAACCCAGTTTCCTTTCAGTCTAATACCGTCTCTATAATTAGCTTATTAATAGTGACTTTGTAGAAAGATGGACAGCCTAGTAGGAAGTCAAGCAAATGTCTTTTGAAAACAAAGTGAAACAAAGATATCAAAGACTTGGATTTGGAAAAGATCCTAGATATGATGCCTGAAGCCATCTGAGACTTACTGAACTTTCAGGGGCAAAGTCTGGGAGCCTGACTTTTTGGTCAAATGTCAAGTAATCTTTATTCAAACATGTTTGAGAAATAGTTTGCTACCCAATGATCCCAAGCATGCACATGGAGTGTCTTCATATTTTAGGGAAGAAAATTGTGTGTGTGTAAAGAAACTAAAATTTTCTCAAATGAAAAAATGGGTAAGTTTTTAATTGCTTATTCCTTCAATAAGCACTACTGAGTCTCTGTTATACCCAAGCATTGTGCAAGAGGCTGAGTGCTCAATGGTGAATAGAAGAGTCAAGATTCCTGCTCTCTTGGAGCAGAGTAACACGTATACGAATTACCTCTTAAAATAGTTTTTGATCCTAAAATAGTTTTTGATCGTTTCTAAAGTTCTCTTATAGATGCATTCTTTAGCTAAAAGTTTCCATGGGAATCCATGGAAGCAACGTAAAATGGCCTTTGGATCTAGAGAATAAAAAAGGTGTGAAAAAACTAGGGAAGGGATTGATTCTAGGAAGGAGTAAAAGACAACGCTTTAACCCTCCATAATGAAACTAAGGCAGTGAAACTATAGCTTCTGTGACAATATAAGTAGAGTGATCATGTAGTTTATCACTCCAAACCAAAATACTTCTGAGAGCAAAAGGAAGCAGTATTAATAATTTAATTTTGCAGAGACAACACTATCCCATGTAAACCAGGACATGTGGTCACTTAGCAATCAAGAACCCATGTGAGTTAGGAGATTCACTAGTACTAACCATGACCACTGGATAAGTCAATGCATTTAAAAATTGATTCAATATCGCTAGTGAACAAATATTCAATTAGAATACATAGTTTACTTGAGCTTTAAAAAAATCTAGTATGGTGTGGCAGTGTACTAACACACGCATATTTATATTCTGCCCTGAAGTTCCAGAACCACTGAGAAGGTAAAATTCTGAGTGTATATCATGAAGTCACTGACAAAATAACATCAAAGTCCCACCCTCATTGTCATTAGCTGATGAACTGTTTCAAGAGCCAAAGTAAATCACTATGCACTTAAATCTTCAGCATAAATTTAGAACTTTGTTTTTCCAAAGAATACTTTTTGTGCTTTTTTCACATCACAAACCAACAGCTAGAGAGGGGCACACCTGGATTACTACAACAGGCAAAGAAATGCAGGCAACTCTCATTGGTATGCTGAATATCTCCTAGAAAAGCTCTTTGATATCTGCATAATTTTAAGGCAAAAAAATGTGGAAGTCTATATTAATTGAGAGTGGTTGATGGTCTTTTAACAACTGGTAGGTTTCTTTTTGGCCGAAGAATGCAGAGCCTGTTAAACTGTCATCTGTTATAAAATGAACCACACTGTAGTCTTAAAGATTACAACAAAATTAATTTATTGATCAAGTCACCCACTTCAAATACTTCCATGACTGAAATTTCACCGTGATCTGATATTAATCAAAACACCGATTTTTTTGGATGGCTCTGAACCGAGATGGCGGAGTAGAAGGACATGCTCTCACTCCCTCTTGCGAGAACACCAGAATCACAACTAGCTGCTGGACAATCATCGACAGGAAGACACTGTAACTCACCGAAAAAGATACCCAAAAGCAAAAGACAAAGGAGAAGCCACAATGAGATAGTAGGAGGGGCACAATCACAGTAGAATCAAATCCCATAACTGCGGGGTGGGTGACTCACAGACTGGAGGACACATACCACGGAAGTCCACCCACTGCAGTGAAGGCTCTGAGCCCCACGTCAGGCTTCCCAACCTGGGGGTCTGGCAACAGGAAGAGGAATTCCTAGAGAATCAGACTTTGAAGGCTAGGGGGATTTGACTGCAGGACTTCGACAGGACTGGGGGAAACAGAGACTCCACTCTTGGAGGGCACACATAAAGTAGCGTGCACATCGGGACCCAGGGGAAGGAGCAGTGACCCCAGGGGAGACTGAACCAGACCTACATGCTAGTGTTGGAGGGTCTCCTACAGAGGCGGGAGATGGCTGTGTCTTCCCAGACACTGGCAGAAGCAGTTCCGGGAAGCACTCCTTGGCGTGAGCCCTCCCAGAGTCCACCACTAGCCCCAACAAAGAGCCCAGGTAGTATCCAGTGCTGGGTTGATTCAGGCCAAACAACCAACAGGGAGGGAACCCAGCTCCAACAATCAGCAGTCAAGTGGATTAAAGTGTTACTGAGCTCTGCCCACCAGAGCAACAGTCAGCTCTACCCACCACCAGTCCCTCCCATCAGGAAACTTGCACAAGCCACTTAGATAGCCTCATCCACCAGAGGGCAGACAGCAGAAGCAAGAAGAACTACAATCCTGCAGCCTGTGGAACAAAAACCACATTCACAGAAAGATAGACAAGATGAAAAGGCAGAGGGCTATGTACAAAATGAAGGAACAAGATAAAACCCCAGAAAAACAACTAAATGGAGTGGATATTGGCAACCTTCCAGAAAAAGAATTCAGAATAATGATAGTGAAGATGATCCAGGACCTTGGAAAAATAATGGAGGCAAATATCGAAAAGATACAACAAATGTTTAACAAAGATCTAGAAGAATTAAAGAACAAACAAACAAAGATGAACAGTACAATAACTGAAATGAAAACTACACTAGAAGGAATCAATAGCAGAATAACTGAGGCAGAAGAACGGATAAATGACCTGGAAGACAGAATGGTGGAATTCACTACTGCGGAACAGAATAAAGAAAAAAAAAAAAAAGAAATGAAGACAGCCTATGAGACCTCTGGGATAACATTAAGTGCAACAACATTTGCATTATAGGGGTCCCAGAAGGAGAAGAGGGAGAGGAAGGACAAGAGAAAATATTTGAGGAGATTATAATCGAAAACTTCCCTAACATGGGAAAGGAAATGGCCACCCACATCCAGGAAGCGCAGAGAGTCCCATACAGCATAAATTCAAGGAGAAACACACCGAGACACAGTAATCAAATTGGCAAAAATTAAAGACAAACAAAAATTATTGAAAGCAGCAAGGGAAAAATGACAAATAATATACAAGGGAACTCTGATAAGGTTAACAGCTGATTTCTCAGCAAAACACTACAAGTCAGAAGGGAGTGGCATGATATACTTCAAGTGATGAAAGGGAAGAACCTAAAACCAAGATTACTCTACCAAGCAAAGATCTCATTCAGATTTGATGGAGAAATCAAAAGCTTTACAGACAAGCAAAAGCTAAGACAACTCAGCACCAGCAAACCAGCTCTACAGCAAATGCGAAAGGAACTTCTCTAAGTGGGAAATACAAGAGAAGAAGAGGACCTACAGAAACAAACCCAAAAGAATTAAGAAAATGGTCATAGGAACATACATATCGATAATTACCTTAAACGTGAATGGATTACATGCTCCAACCAAAAGACACAGGCTTGCTGAATGGATACAAAAACAAGACCCATATGCTGTCTACAAGAGACCCAATTCAGACCTAGGGACACATATAGACTGAAAGTGAGGGGATTGAAAAAAGATATTCCATGCAAATGGAAATCAAAAGAAACCTGGAGTAGCAATACTCATATCAGATAAAATAGACTTTAAAATAAAGAATGTTACAAGAGACAAAGAAAGACACTACATAATGATCAAGGGATCAATCCAGGAAAAAGATATAACAATTATAAATATATATGCACCCAACATAGGAGCACCTCAACACATAAGGCAATTGCTAACAGCCATAAAAGAGGAAATCAACAGTAACAGAATAATAGTGGGTGATTTAACACCTCACTTACACCAATGGACACATCATCCAAAATGAAAATAAATAAGGAAACACAAGGTTTAAGTGACACAATAGACCAGATAGACTTAACTGATATTTATAGGACATTCCATCCAAAAACAGCAAATTACACTTTCCTCTCAAGTGCGCATGGAACATTCTCAAGGATAGATCACATCTTGGGTGACAAATCAAGCCTCAGGAAATTTTAAAAAATTGAAATCATATCAAGCATCTTTCAGACCACACACTAAGAGATTAGAAATGAATTACAGGGGAAAAAAACATTAAAAACACAAACACATGGAGGCTAAACAATACGTTACTCAATAACTAAGAGATCACTGAAAAAATCAAAGAGGAAATAAAAAAATACCTAGAGACAAATGACAAAGAAAGCACGATGATCCAAAACCTATGGGATACAGCAAAAGCAGTTCTAAGAGGGAAGTTGATAGCTACACAAGTGTACCTCAAGAAACAAGAAAAATCTCAAATAAACAATCTAACCTTACACCTAAAAGAACTAGAGAAAGAAGGACAAACAAAACCCAAGGTTAGCAGAAGGAAAGAAATTATAAAGATCACAGCAGAAAAAAATGAAAAGAATAGCAAAGATCAATAAAACTAAAAGCTGGTTCTTTGATGAGATAAACAAAATTGATGAACCATTAGCCAGACTCATCAAGAAAAAGAGGGAGAGGACTCAAGTAAATAAAATTAGAAATGAAAGTGGAGAAGTTACAACAGACACCGCAGAAATACAAAGCATCCTAAGAGACTACTACAAGCAACTCTATGCCAATAAAATGGACAACGTGGAAGAAATGGACAAACGCTTAGAAAGGTATAACCTTCCAGGACTGAAAAAGGAAGAAATAGAAAATATGAACAGACCAATCACAAGTAATGAAATTGAAACTGTGATTAAAAATCTCCCAACAAACCAAAGTCCAGGACCAGATGGCTTCACAGGTGAATTCTATCAAACATTTAGAGAAGAGCTAACACCCATCCTTCTCAAACTCTTCCAAAAAATTGCAAAGGGAGGAACACTCCCAAACTAATTCTATGAGGCCACCATCACCCTGATACCAAAACCAGACAAAGATACTACAAAAAAAGAAAATTACAGACCAATATCACTGATGATTATAGATGCAAAAATCCTCAACAAAATACTAGCAAACAGAATCCAACAACACATTAAAAGGATCATTCACCATGATCAACTGAGATTTATCCCAGGGATGCAAGGATTCTTCAATATACACAAATCAATCAATGTGATAACACCATATTAACACATTGAAGAAAAATAACCATATGATGATCTCAATAGATGCAGAAAAAGCTTTTGACAAAATTCAACACCGATTTATGATAAAAACTCTCCAGAAAGTGGGCATAGAGGGAACCTACCTCAACACAGTAAAGACCATATATGACAAACCCACAGCAAACATCATTCTCAGTGGTGAAAAACTGAAAGCATTTCCTCTAAGATCAGGAACAAGACAAGGATGTCCACTCTCACCACTCTTATTCAACATAGCTTTGGAAGTCCTAGCCACGGCAATCAGAGAAGAAAAAGAAATAAAAGGAATAGAAATTGGAAAAGAAGAAGTAAAACTGTCACTGTTTGCAGATGACATGATACTATACATAGAGAATCCTAAAGATGCCACAAGAAAACTAGAGTTAATCAATGAATTTGGTAAAGTTGCAGGATACAAAATTAATGCACAGAAATCTCTTGCATTCCTATACACTAATGATGAAAAATATGAAAGAGAAATTAAGGAAAAACTCCCATTTACCATTGCAACAAAAAGAATAAAATATCTAGGGAGACAAAAGACCTGTATGCAGAAAACTATAAGACACTGATGAAAGAAATTAAAGACGATACCAACAGATGGAGAGATATACCATGTTCTTGGATTGGAAGAATCAACATTGTGAAAATGGCTCTACTACCCAAAGCAATCTACAGATTCAATGCAATCCGTATCAAATTACCAATGGCATTTTTTATGGAACTAGAACAAAAAAATCTTAAAATTTGTATGGAGACACAAAAGGCCCCAAATAGCCAAAGCAGTCTTGAGGGAAAAAAAAGGAGCTGGAGGAATCAGACTCCCTGACTTCAGACTATACTACAAAGCTACAGTAGTCAAGACAATATAGTACTGGCACAAAAACAGAAACATAGATCAATGGAACAAGATAGAAAGCCCAGAGATAAACCCACGCACCTATGGTCAACTAATCTATGACAAAGGTGGCAAGGATATATAATGGAGAAAAGACAGTCTCTTCAATAAGTGGTGCTGGGAAAACTGGACAGCTACATGTAAAAGAATGAAATTAGAACACTCCCTCACACCATACACAGAAATAGACTCAAAATGGATTCGAGACTTAAATGTAAGACTAGAAACTATAAAACTCTTAGAGGAAAACATAGGAAGCACACTCTTTGACATAAATCACAGCAAGATCTTTTATGGTCCACCTCCTAGAGTAATGGAAATAAAAACAAAAATAAACAAATGGGACCTAATGAAACTTAAAAGCTTTTGTGCAAAGGAAACCATAAACAACACGAAAAGACAACACTCAGAATGGGAGAAAATATTTGCAAACAAATCAACGGACATAAGATTTATCTCCAATATATATAAAGAGCTCATGCAGGTCAATATTAAAGAAACAAACAACCCAATCTAAAAATGGGCAGAAGACCTAAATAGACATTTCTCCAAAGAAGACATACAGAGGGCCAAGAAGCACATGAAAAGCTGCTCAACATCACTAATAATTAGATAAATGCAAATCAAAACTACAATGAGGTATCACCTCACACTGGTTAGAATGGGCATCATCAGAAAATCTACACACAACAAATGCTGGAGAGGGTGTGGAGAAAAGGGAACCCTCTTGTACTGTTGGTGGGAATTTAATTGATTCAGCCACTATGGAGAACAGTTTGGACGTTTCTTAAAAAACTAACTAGAATTACCATATGATCCAGCAATCCCACTACTGGGCATATACCCAGAGAAAACCATAATTCAAAAAGACACATGCACCCCAATGTTCACTGCAGCACTATTTACAATAGCCAGGTCATGGAAGCAACCTAAATGCCCATCGACAGACAAATGGATAAAGAAGATGTGGTACATATATACAATGGAATATTACTCAGCCATAAAAAGGAACGAAATTGGGTCATTTGTTGAGATGTGAATGGATCTAGAGACTGTCAGACAAAGTGAAATAAGTCAGAAAGCAAAAACAAATATGGTATATTAACGCACGTATGTGGAACCTAGAAAAAGGTACAGATGAACTGGTTTGCAGGGCAGAAATAGAGACACAGATATAGCAAACAAACGTATGGACACCAAGGGGGGAAAGTGGGGGGGGGGGGCGGGGGGCGTGATGTGATGAATTGGGAGATTGGGATTGACATGTATACACTGTGTATAAAATTGATGACTAATAAGAACTTGCTGTATAAAAAAAAAATTAAGGAAAAAAACCCCAAAAAACAAAGAGGCCAGCATCAGAAGAAAAAAAATAAAAATCAAAACACCTTTGTATTTGTGCTTTGACCTTTCAGTGTGATGACAACTAATATGACAGATCCAGCTCTGTCATCTTTAGCAATTTTTTTTGGCCAGGACATTATCATAGTAAACTATGTTGTATTGTGATTGAAATGATAACCCAACAGACAGCAGATTTCAAAGGCTGTATTTCCTATTAAACTTGATAAGATAATCATTCAAAATGCATAGAAGTTGTAAAAGAAGTTTTTAGGTATTAAGTCAAAATCAAACCAATGCACTGACTATGTGCAAAAAGTGATCAAAGTGAGAGAGTGAAAAAACTAAAACTATCTTCACATTTGTTTGAGAATCTACCTCTCTTGCCCTTCCCAACAAAAAATCAAAAGCTTAAATAAATTAAGAGGTTTTTTTCCTTTCACATAAAGAGAAAGCTGCAGGAGGGCAGTTCAGATATAGATGAGAGATAAGAAAACTAAAGTTTCATCTCTTGTTGAAGAATGTCAGTAGAGCACACTAAATGTGTGCTGCTCTATACCTGGCTAGTTACTGACTCAGCCACATCTTGTTAATATTACTGACATTTCTTGTGAAGGGGTGCCTGTTCTAGCACACACCTCACTGATTGTGTCTAATCCTCCTAATACCTTCTTGAATTAAGTATCATTATCCCATTTTCCTGATGAAATACCAAAGCATTTAGCGATAGTTAGTTTTAAGATAAGTCTGTGGCTCTGCATTCATTCACCCAAGAAGTGGTTAACAAATACTTTCTATATTCACTGTGTCACTTTAGATGCTGAGAAAATTTGGGAAAGGGAGGAGAGGGAAAAATATTTAGAAGTTTAATCTCTTATGGATAGAAATAAATTAAAAAAAACACAACTAGAGATTCTTGTGACATGCCTCAGAATATATCAAGGCAGCAGGGTTGTTTACTAATAGCAGGAAAGGAGTGTCATTAATACCTGGAGCAGACTTGCCTACTAGGGAGAAGATGCTGGAATTTAGACCCAACTTATATCATAGGCTTAGAAATTCCTGGGCAGAAGGCAAGACTTACAAGCTTTGCAGACTGAATCTCTGTCTGCGGTTCAGGCAAATGATCAGCATGAGAGAATTCAAAGAAAAATATCACGGCTTCTCAACAGGTACCATTGAATTGGAGAATGGGTCAGGAGTTTGAGCATTCATTGCCATCTACGCCATGATTTGCCCACAGGTATCAGTGCTCTAGCAGCTGGATAGATGAGACTCCAATCCTAAGGGATGGAGACAAGGCTTCCAGTCCTATTGGCGAACCCTAGGAAACAAGCTTATTGCTAGAACAGAACCTCAGATCCAGGAGGATCTCAGGCCTACAGAATGAGTCACAGAGAAAGGATTTGGACTTGTAAATGCCATAATCATAATTTAGTTCTCAGATCTAGGGTACCATTAAATATTGGGATGAGCACTGATCCCCAGACCACAATGAAAGTAGTACTAGTCATTCAAATTCTTCCAATACATGATAGAATTGCACTTTCTATCTTCCTCTATTTCTTCTCAGCCTACTTGAGGTGAGGTTTACTCTGGCCAGAGTTGTCAGTAGAAGGTGTATCACTTTGAGACTGGAGCATTATAATGTCGAGACAAGTCATAAGCCATGGTCAGTGGCAATGTTCCACAAAGAGGCCAGATTCCATTAGCCTGAGCCTCAGAAAATGATAATGGCGCAGAGCCCATAAGTGGGCTCTGGTGACCAGTAACGGGCAAGTAGTGTGACTGAGAAATAAACCTTTGTTGTCATAAGCCTTTACAATACCTGTGCTGCTTGTTACTGCAGCAAAACCTAAGCTATCTTGACTAAAACAGGGCTCCAAGTGGTCAGCAAAGGGTTGTTATACCTCATCTCAAGGTTGAAACATTAGATATCAGGGCACAGTAGATGAACTAAGACTCTGGCATAGCACTCTAATGTTCAAAATTGGGCTTTACCTATCTGATCTGTCTCAGTCGTGGTGGCTCTGGAATTTGGGCAGGACAGAAACTGCTGTGAGATGCTGGAGTAGACTCGATTAGGAGGAATGTGGTGAAACGTACAGTAAATATGCAGAGAGGGATGTTGTTCAAAATACACGTAGAGCAAAAGCAGTGACAAATGCAGAAAAAAGCCAGTCACTGAAGGCTTCTCGGAGGTATGAATCTTGAGCCAGATCTTAAAATATATTGGAGGTTGGCAAAAAGAAGTAAAAGTGGGCATCATGAGTGAAGAGAGTCTTTGAGAGAGGAGTAGAATTTGGAAAAATAATGTGTGTTGTCAGGAAGATGCCCGAGAACAGCCTGATTGTGGGCAAGAACTACAGACGTGACACTTCTTACTGATTGTCAGGCTCTGAATTAAAGGCTCTCATAAATCTCCTCCTCTGGTGACTGCAGTAGCCTCATCACTAGCCTCCCCAGTGACCCACTGACCCACTGAGACCCACTGAGACCCACTGACTACAACATCTAAATTTGCACCAAAAGTGGTTAAGGCAAAAAAATATCCCAATGTTTACTCATAAAGTAAAAGAACATTACAATGCAGGACAATAAAGAATCTTAGCATTCTTTAATTTTCACCTTTACGTGAAGGGATGAAGGACAGGAATTCTTCATCATTTATAAATGATTTATAAATATTTTATATATCAGATGATTTATAAATATATATATTTCAGCATTTTACTGTTATTTTTACAAATGTCACATTTTAGTCTTCAGAACAATTCATGGGGGGTGAGTTTAGTTTTCAATCCAGCATTTGGCACAGTGCCCAGGACAAGAACTTAATAAATGTTCAATGAAAAAAGATCTCATTTTTTTTGTATGTGCCTTTCCCCCCAGCTTTGTTGAGATATAACTGGCATATAATATTGTATAAGTTTAAGGTGTACAATGTGATGATTTGATACACATATACATTGTGAAATGTTTACCCCAAAAAAGTTAGTTAACACATTCTTCACCTCACATAATTACCATTTTGTTGTTGTTGCAGTTATGGTGAGAACATTAAAGGTCTACTCTCATAGCACTTTTCAAGCATACAATACAATATTGTTAATTATAGTCACTATGCTGTTATTAGATCCCAGAAATGTATTCACCTTATAACTGAAAGTTTTTACCCTTTGAACATCTCCCCATTTCCCCACCCTCAGCCCCTGGCAACCACCATTCTACTCTCTGCTTCTATGAGTTTGAAATTTTTAGATTCTACATATAAGTGAAATCAGACAGTGTTTGCCTTTCTCTGTCTGACTTATTTCACTTAGTATAATGTCCTCATGGTCTGCCCATGTTGTTACAAATGGCAGGGTTTACCTCCTTTTTATGGCTGAATAATATTCCATTGTATACATATATCATTTTCTTTATTGGTGGGCACTTATGTTGTTTCAATGTCTTGGCTATAGTGAATAAGGATGCAATGCATATGGAAGTGCAGATATCTCTTCAAGATAGTGATTTCATTTCCTTTGGACATATACCTAGAAGTGGAATTGCTGGATCATATGGTAGTTCTGTTTTTAATTTTATTTTGAGGAACCTCTATACTGTTTTGCATAATGGCTGTTATCAATTTACCCTTTTTTCCACATCCTTCCCAGCACTTTGTTATCACCTATCTTTCTGACAATAGCCATTCTAACAGGTATGAGGTGATATCTCATTGTGTTTCATTTGTATTTCCTTGATAATCAGTGATGCTGAGCACCTTTTCATGTACTTGTTGACCATCTGTATGTCTTCTTCAGAGAAATGTCTATTCAAGTCCTTTGTCCATTTTTATTTAATTTGCATTTCCTTGCAAATCAAATCACCTCACACCAGTCAGAATGGCCATTATCAAAAAGTCTACAAACAGGGCTTCCCTGGTGGCGCAGTGGTTGAGAGTCCGCCTGCTGATGCAGGGGACACGGGTTCGTGCCCCGGTCCGGGAGGGTCCCACATGCCGCAGAGTGGCTGGGCCTGTGAGCCATGGCCGCTGAGCCTGCGCGTCTGGAGCCTGTGCTCCACAATGGGAGAGGCCACAACAGTGAGAGACTCGCATACCACCAAAAAAAAAAAAAAAAAAGTCTACGAACAATAAACGCTGGAGAGGGTGTAGAGAAAAGGGAACCCTCCTACACTGTTGGTGAGAATGTAAATTGGTACAACCACTATGGAGAACAGTAAGGAGGTTCCTTAAAAAACTAAAAGTAGAGCTACCATGTGATTCTGCAATCCCACTCCTGGCATATATCCAGAGAAAACCATAATTCAAAGCAGGAATAGAGATGCAGACGAGAATGGACTTGTAGACATGGGGGGAAGGGGAGGGTGGGATGAACTGAGAGAGTAGCATTGACATATATACACTACCATGTGGAAAATAGATAGCTAGTGAGAAGCTGCTGTATAGCACAGGGAGATCAGCTCGGTGCTCTGTGATGACCTAGAGGGGTGGGATGGGGAGGGTGGGAGGGAGGGGATGCAGGTATACATATAGTTGATTCACTTTGTTGTACAGCAGAAACTAACACAACATTGTAAAGCAATTATAATCTAATGAAGATAAAAAAAAAAAGATACACGCACCCCAATGTTCACTGCAGCACTGTTTACAATAGCCAAGATGTGGAAGCAACCTAAATGTCCATCAGCAGAGGAATCGATAAAGAAGATGTGGTACATATATACAATGGAATATTACTCAGCCATAAAAAAGAATGAAATAATGCCATTTCAGCAACAAGGATGGACTTAGAGATGATCATACTAAGTGAAGTAAGTCAGACAGAGAAAGACAAATATAATATGATACTGCTTATATGTGGAATCTAAAAAAAATGATACAAATGAACTTATTTACAAAACAGAAACAGACTTACAGACTTAGAAAACAAATTTATGGTTACCAAAGGGGAAAGGTAGGGGGAAGGGATATATTAGGAGTTTGGGATTAACATATGCACACTACTATATATGAAATAGATAATCAACAAGGTCCTACAAGGACCTATAGCACAGGGAACTCTACTCAAATTCTGTAATAACCTAAATGGGAAAAGAATTTGAAAAAGAATAGATATCTATATATGTATAAATTAATCACTTTGCTGTATACCTGAAACTAACACATTGTAAATCAACTATACTCCAATATAAAACAAAATTTCAAAAAAGAAAAAAAATCTAAAAAAAAATAATAAAATTTGCATTTTTTTTCCTTCCAGTTTTATTAAGATATAATTGACATACAACATTGTATAAGTTTAAGGTGTACAGCATAAGGATTTGACTTACATACATCATTAAATCATGATTTGTATTTTTAAATTAAGTGTACTGGGTAAGAGTCAATCAAGTAGACAAAAATTAGGCAGTGACGCTATATTGCCAGCTTTGCCATGACCTTTCAGGACTGTGCACCAATGAACACTGATCCATTCATTCATTCATGCATCCAGCTAGTATTCCCTGAGCTTTATTCTGTGCCAGGCCTGTGTTAAGCACTTCATAAGCATTTTACCACTTAATCCTCATGACTACATTTATGAGCAGGTAGCACTTAGTGGCCCCATTTCACTCAGAAGAAAACTGAGCTTCTGAAGTGTAAGTAACTTGCCCAAAGTCACACAACCAGTGAGTAACTGAGCCTCAGTTTTCTGAAAACTATGCTTCTTTGAAAACCCAAGTTGACTGCCAGCCCTTAGATGCAGCCTCTCCACATGGCCTCAGGCAGAGCCTCCCCTGCCATCTGCTTACTCCATCCCCTCCGTCTTGCCTTTAAATGATTCTCAAATCAGGCATCTGTAACTGTCTTCCCATCTCTCTTTCTTTCTAAGATTTGAGAAAAGCCCAATGGAGAAATCTTTTTTTTCACCATTAGCTCTTAGCTAAAAAACTAGAAAATTAAACAAAGATGAAAAGAAAGTATAAACACCTAACATCCACAAGGCCAGAAAGTATAATGGAGGATTCTTTCTTCTCTCTCATTTTTGATAATAACAATTTAGGTTTAAGTAACACGTGAAAATTAATATAATTAAAATTAGAGAGAAAGTGTTCCTCACCAGGCTCAGTGTTGAATGACCCCAGGTCATGCCTTCCCTTCTCTGGGTGTCCAGGCCCTGTGCAGATGCAGCCCCACCCAAAGTCCATGCCACCCACAGGGCCAGGCCATCTGGGGCCTCCCAGTCCCTAATGACCAGAGATGCCTTGTGTCTCAGTGGGTGGAGCTTCACACTTTGTCCAGGTAAGTGCAGTTGCCGTAAAATCCAGGTCAGCACACAGAAAAACCTTGCTCCAGGGATTAAGGGAGGAGCTGTGGAGAGATGAAGATCCAGGCCATAAGAATTACCACAGGTTTGGGTGTTCAGGTTTTTGGTCCTGGAGTAAGACTCAGTCTGTTACTGGCTTCTAGGCCTAGGATCCAAAATGGTGACCACAAAGCCATCCCTATCCCATGATTAGAGACTGTCATCTTTCCATCAAAGAGGGCCTCCAGCACCCTTCCTTAAGTAGGAAGAAAAGGCATCTGTTTCCCAAACCTAGGAAAAGAGTCATTTATTTATATTTATTTAACAAACACTTAAATAGTACTTAATGAGTCCTCGGCAAATGTTCTAAGCACTTTATGAACATTAGCTTATTTAATTCTCAGAACAATCTTAGCAGATATTTTCCTGATTTTACTGACAAGGCACCATTTTTGAGGCACAGAGGGGTTAAACAGCTGGTTGGGGTCACACAGCTAGGAAGCAGTGAAGCCACCATATATACCTAAGCAGTCTGGTTTCAGAGTCCCTTCTTTTAATCACCACACTATGCTGCCTCATATTTTAAAATAACATAATATTTTCATATTAAAACAATGTCCCAAATTCCTGAAACACTGGCAAAAATGTTAACAGTCTTTCAAACCTAGCCAGTTCTCTAGATCCTATAAAAACCCAGAGTGGTTCCTGCAGAGTCTCCCTGCTGACAGCCTCTCTATCCCCCACTCAGCTAGTATCTCGTTTCCTAACCTTCTTCATGGTCCTCCCTTCAGCAACAGCTTTCCATTTCCTGATGAACTGAGTTCTGACTCCTCCTGTCTGGCTTTCAAAGCCCAGTGGTCCCATCTCTCAACTGTTCAACTGTATTTCTCATGACCCTCCTCTCCTGCACACACCTTTTAGCCAAGCCAAGCCCATCTCCTCAGGGCACGGAGACCACCCCATGGGGACTTCCCCGAAAGCCTCAGCTTCTTCGAGTTTCCTTGCAGCCAGATTCCTCCTCTGAGCTGGGGTCAGAGTTTTCAATTACGCACAAATGAACTCTGACTTGAACTGCTCACTCCACTTCTTGTCTCCTTCCAAGTATGTATCCAGCATTGAGCCTCAAGCTGGACTGTCCAGAGGTCAGATCTCCTTGTGTGCTCCCTTCTCTGTCCCTTTGCTCTCCTTACTCCTCCTTGCTGTCCCCACGTACTTATTTTATTTTCTTTCTTTTCTTCTAACGTAAGTGCAGGGGGTCGGGTTAAACTTATCAGTTCATAGCACATCATCATTGGTCCTTGCACGGCTCTCATTTTATTCACCTTTATCTTTGCATCTCCATCCCATTCTCCTCCATCTTATACAGTAAGTTGTTTTGCAAAATGAGTATGATTGTTTTAGATTCTTCCTGTTTTCGTTATGCTTTTAAGACCCATCGATAGTGCACTCGGTGCATTAATTTAACTGCTGTTTGTGCAGCCACCCTACTGAACCATCTACGCCCTCAGGTGGATATTCAGGTTCTCTCCAGCTTCCGGTCACTGCGAATGATGTTACAATAAATACCTTGTACAAGTCCCTTGACGGAGCTGAAGAAAAGTTTCTTTGGTATATATGTACCTAGGAGCAGAATTGCTGAGGCAGAGATTTGTATGTCCTTAATTCAAACACATAGTACCAGGGCCTCCCTGGTGGCGCAGTGGTTGAGAGTCCGCCTGCCGATGCAGGGGATACGGGTTCGTGCCCCGGTCTGGGAGGATCCCATATGCCGCGGAGCGGCTGGGCCCGTGAGCCATGGCCGCTGGGCCTGCGCATCCGGAGCCTGTGCTCCGCAACGGGAGAGGCCACAACAGTGAGAGGCCCGCGTACCGCAAAAAAAAAAAAAAAAAAAAAACCACATAGTACCAGATTCTGTGTAGAATCTCTGCCACCTCTGCCAGAACTTCCCCAGCTTTGTACTTATCCAGTGCACTAGGCCTTTAATTCTGAAGAAACACCTCAGGAACTCTGAAATAAAACCAATGCCCAAGGGCTTCCCTAGTGGTACAGTGGTTAAGAATCCGCCTGGCAATGCAGGAGACATGGGTTTGAGCCCTGGTCTGGGAAGATCCCACATGCCATGGAGCAACTAAGCCCATGTGCCACAACTACTGAGCCTGCGCTCTAGAGCCCGCGAGCCACAACTACTGAAGCCCGTGCGCCTAGAGCCCGTGCTCCCAACAAGAGAAGCCACCACAATGAGAAGCCCGCGCACCGCAACAAAGAGTAGCCCCCGCTCGCCACAACCAGAGAAAAGCCCACGTGCAGCAACGAAGACCCAATGCAGCCAAAAATAAAATACATAAAATTAAAACAAAACAAAACAGAACAAAAAACCAATGCCCAAGCCCTACCCAGAACATTTAGATCCGAATCTTTTAGGGTAGGGCCTGGGTGTTCAGGTTTTTGTTTTCGTTTTTTAAAAATCTTTCCAGGTGATTCTAAAGCACAGCCAGTATTGGGAATCTCTGGTATAAAGGATTACCGTATTGTTTTAATTTGCCTTTTTCTCTGTTTACTCATGATTTTGAATGTCTTTTCATATACTTGTTAACTTTGGGGGTTTCTTCTTTAGTAAATTGTTCTCCAGCACATTGGCATGCTTAAAAGTACATTTAAATGATGATCAGCTACAGGCCTATATAGGCTGTACCCTCAGACGGTGCTCTCTTAGCCAGTGGTCTGCCCTGGCTGACTGACCAGGGCCAGGAGCTGGGGGATGTGCCTCACAGCTGTTATGGTGGAAGCTCTACTGTCATCACTGACAGGAGGTCGATGAGAGACAGTTACTAGCCCCACCCAGGCATGTCCTGTAAGTAGCTGCTGGGCTACCTTTGCAGCAAAGAACTCTGGGTGTCTACAAGTGAGCTGGCAAATGCAAGGCTATCATCTTCATCCATATTGCCAGCAGCTAAGCCTGATAGCTTGGGGCTTTGAATGTATGCAACACCTGAGACTGGGCTGGAGACCTGCTCAAAGGTTCAGACTCAGGATGCAAACTCACTGTGCTGCATGGAAGCAGTGCAGGTAGGCACGATTCACTTCTTTGTTCTCCACCTGTGCTCTTAGCGTGGTGTACTGGCTAAGGGCTCTGGCTCTGTTATCCCTCAAAGCTAAGAAACTGTAAGAGTCTACAGTAATGTTTGAGACCTGGTCCCAAAGGCCCTAAATGACCGTAACATCTTTTAAACTAACAATTCAAACTACAACTTGCCTCATGTAATTCTGTACCAATCACAGTGAATGTGGGATGTGGCTATATTTTAATGTAATACGAGATGGGTTGGAAACATCAACAGCGTGAATGCCTCTGGGATATAAAGGTCTTAAAATGGTCCTAGAAAACCTGTGAGCCTAAGAAGGTATCAGAGTGACACTTAAGCTCCCACTTTTCTATGTCTTTGGAACTCAATTTGTCAGTTGAAGAGATATTGTAGAATGTATGTTAATCACTTCAGTCCTGTAACCCAGCATGGGTCTCAGCCTTGGCTGCATATCAGAATCACCTGGAGAGCTTTCAAAACTTCCACTGCTGGGGCTCCCTCCCACCCCAGTCATATACATCTCTCTGGAGGTGGTACTCAGAGAATCAGTATATTTTTAACTCCCAGGTGATTTCAATGAACAGAAAGTTCGACAACTGCTGAATTTAAGAAGGCCTTCATCGTTCTCTCTTCGCTTGCTCTTAACTTCACCAGAACCCAGCTATGAGACGAAGGCTCTTGTGGGAGACAAAGGCCAAATGGACCCCAGTTAAGCTATGTTTGTACCAGGGAGTTGTCTTTCTAAAAGACTTTGCTGGATCATCTATTGAAAGACACACTGCTAAACTCTTAATTGCTAACAATACTGAAAGCATTAGGGTGACAATGTTTTGATTCAGGAATTTTTTTCTGATATGTCACAGTTGGAAATGTATGATTCCAAATTCACAATGGCAATTCCAAGACCATTTCAAGATATCAACAAGCATGGACCTGAAGCCAACAATTCCATAGATTCACAGGGAACTGAGAAATAAGGCTTTTCTCTAAAGTGTGGCCTCAGTCTTCAATCTGAACTTCAGAATCAGAAGAAAAGTTGAAATTTATCACCTTCGAGTCTTTTGAACAGGAGGTGTGGGATGGAAGATTCCAAGAGGAGGAGTAATCAACATTCTTCCACTGAGGCTTCTGTCAGAAATCACCCACAGGAGAAGAACGACCAAACTCATGAATCATGGCTATATAGTTTGCAATATTTCTTTATCAAGATAAATATTGGTTTGAGAAAAATGGTTTTGTCCTATATATGACTGATTTAAACATCACCTATTTTGCATTAAAATCATGAGCAAATTTCAGAATCTTAAATTTCAAACCCCTAAAACCAAGTTCAGTAACATTTTCATTTCTCAAATTAATAATGAGATTGTGAGTCTCTTGTTTAACAATTTCTTTTTGGGGAAAGGAAAATCAGTACAATCAAAATTAGTCCTGAATTTGCCAATGATTCTTCCCAGTTTTGAACGTTAGTCTGTGTTCGATACTCAGCTGTAGCAAGTATTGGGTTGGCCAAAAGGTTCATTCGGTTTTTTCATAAGATGGCTCTAGTAGCGCTTAGTTGTCTTTAACTTCATTCGAAACAACTTTGTTGACTGTATCCTGACAGCTGTCATATCAGTGTGCATTTTAAAAAAAACTTATCAAAATTGGTGAATTTTTGTGTAGCCATTTTAATATTGAAGATGGAAGGAGAAAAGCAACATTTTCGGCATATTATGGTTTATAATTTCAAGAAAGGTAAGAACGCAACTGAAACTCAAAAAAAAGGTTTGTGCAGTGTATGAAGAAGGTGCTGTGACTGATCAAACGTATCCAAAGTAGTTTGCGAAGTTTCGTGCTGGAGATTTCTCACTGGACGATGCTCCACAGTCAGGTAGACCAGTTGAAGTTGATAGTGATCATTTCGAGACATTAATTGAGAACAATCAACATTATACCACATGGGAGATAGCCGACATACTCAAAATATCCAAATCAAGCATTGAAAATCATTTGCACCAGCTTGGTTATGTTCATTGCTTTGATGTTTGGGTTCCACATAAGTTAAGTGAAAAAAACCTTCTTGACCATATTTCCACATGCGATTCTCTACTTAAACGTAATGAAAATGTTCTGTTTTTAAAACAAATTGTGACGGGCAATGAAAAGTGGATACTGTACAAATGTGGAATGGAAGAAATCATGGGGCAAGTGAAATGAACCACCAATAACCACACCAAAGACTGGTCTTCATCCAAAGAAGGTGATGTTGTGTATATGGTGGGATTGGAAGGGAGTCCTCTATTATGAGCTCCTTCCGGAAAACCAAACAATTAATTCCAACAAGTACTGTTCCCAATTAGACCAACTGAAAGTGGCACTTGACGAAAAGTGTCCAGAATTAGTCAACAGAAAACGCATAATCTTCCATCAGGATAATGCAAGACCATGTGTTTCTTTGATAACCAGGCAAAAACTGTTACAGCTTGGCTGGGAAGTTCTGATTCATCCGCTTTATTCATCAGACATTGCACCTTCGGATTTCCACTTATTTCAGTCTTCATAAAATTCTCTTAATGGAAAAAATTTCCATTCCCTGGAAGACCATATAAGGCACCTGGAACAGTTCTTTGTTCAAAAAGATAAAAAGTTTTGGGAAGATGGAATTATGAAGTTGCCTGAAAAATGGCAGAAGGTAGTGGAACAAAAGGGAGAATACATTGTCCAGTTCTTGGTGCAAATGAAAAATGTGTCTTTTATTTTTACTTAAAAACCAAAGGAACTTTTTGCCCAACCCAATATTTCTCCTCTATCATTTCCATTTGCTAAACAAAGTTAATCAAAATGAAAGAAGATAAAACTTATCCAGACTTTTAAGAATATTTTATTTTCTGAATTAGATTTTCTAAGTTTTATATCAAAAAATTCCAATTAATAACTATATTCTTATTCTGTTTAGGGCAAAGTTAAAATTATAGAGCTTCCATATTCACAAGGAAAAATTAATGCTGATTGACTTTTTAAAATCTTAAAATCTATAGGACATTCTTAATAAGTAATTTGGTTGTCTGATAGACTGTAATTTATTACCAGCATGTTCTAAATGCAATTTATACAAAAGACTACTTCATCCAAAGTCATTTCCAGAACATAGTGATATTTGAACACAGCACGCATAACGGGAGACTATAATTTAGAATGAATGAATGGGCTGTGTCACGATGGGCCAGTGGGTCCTGAAAGCAGAGCTGAATTTCAGTGCGACCTTTGCATCTGGATTCACTAACATGCACTATCTTCTGCCCCAATGTTTTGCCTTCCTCTCTGTCTCCTAACTTCTCTTTATTCCAATAAACAACTTGAATGAAATTTTTTTGTTGTCATTACCTCTTTTAACAATTTGCTGGATGATAGATTCAGGACAGGCCTTCAGCTGTGATCTGCTTGCAAAGGCTGATGTGCTCAGGAAGCCTGGAAGACTGTGAGAACATATCCTCAGCCACTCTGCTCCATAGGACACCAGCTGACCCAAAAGACACCCAAAGTTCCAACGGTCAGCACCATTCCTCTGATATCCTCCTAAAAATATCTGAAATGCAGTTTCTGTTCCATCAGCACATTTTCTTCTTTGTTTTCTGTATTACTAACAACTTTTTTTCCTGATGCAGCTCTGGACTGCTTCTTACTAAAAAGAATAAAAACTTTTTATGGGAAATTTAAAAAAAAATAATATATATATATATATTTTTTATACAGCACGTTCCTATTAGTCATCAATTTTATACACATAGGTGTATACATGTCAATCCCAATCGCTCAATTCATCCCAACACCACCACCACCACCCCACCGCTTTCCCCGCTTGGTGTCAATACATTTGTTCTCTACATCTATGGCTCTATTTCTGCCCTGCAAACCAGTTCATCTGTACTATTTTTCTACATTCCAAATATATGCATTAATATACAATATGTGTTTTTCTCTTTCTGACTTACTTCACTCTGTATGACAGTCTCTACATCCATCCACGTCTCAACAAATGACCCAATTTCATTCCTTGTTATGGCTGAGTAATATTCCATTGTATATATGTACCACATCTTCTTTATCCATTCCTCTGTTGATGGACATTTAGGTTGCTTCCATGTTTTGGCTATTGTAAATAGTGCTGCAATGAATACTGGGGTGCATGTATCCTTTTGGATTACAGTTTTTTCCAGATATATGCCCAGGACTGGAATTGCTGGATCATATGGTAGTTCTTTTTTTTTTTTAACATCTTTATCTGAGTATAATTGCTTTAGAATGGTGTGTTAGTTTCTGCTGTATAACAAAGTGAATCAGCTCTTCATATACGTACACCCCCATTTCTCCTCCCTCTTGCGTCTCCCTCCCACCCTCATTATCCCATCACTCTAGGTGGACACAAAGCATGAAGATGATCTTCCTGTGCCATGCACCTGCTCCTCACTAGCTATCTATTTTACATTTGGTAGTATATATATGTCCATGCCACTCTCTCACTTCATCCCAGCTTCCCCTTCCCCGTCCACATATTCTCAAGTCCATTCTCTACATCTGCGTCTTTATTCCTCACCTGCACACAGGTTCTTCAGAACCTTTTTTTTTAGATTCCATATATATGTGTTAGCATACGGTATTTGTTTTTCTCTTTCTGACTTACTTCACTCTGTATGACAGACTCTGGGTCCATCTACCTCATTACAAATAACTCAGTTTCATTTCTTTTTATGGTTGAATAATATTCCATTGTATATACGTGCCACATCTTCTTTATCCATTCATCTGTCGATGGACACATAGGTTGCTTCCATGTCTTAGCTATTGTAAATAGTGCTGCAATGAACATTGTGGTACATGACACTTTTTGAATTATGGTTTCCTCAGGGTATATGAACAGTAGTGGTATTGCTGGGTCATAAGGTAGTCCTATTTTTAGTTTTTTAAGGAACCTGCATACTGTTCTCCATAGTGGCTGTATCAATTTACATTCCCACCAACAGTGCAAGAGGGTTCCCTTTTCTCCACACCCTCTCCAGCATGTACTATTTGTAGATTTTTTGATGATGGCCATTCTGACCGGTGTGAGGTGATACCTCACTGTAGTTTTGATTTGCATTTCTCTAATGATTAGTGATATTGAGCATCCTTTCATGTGTTTGTTGGCAATCTGTATATCTTCTTTGGAGAAATGTCGATTTGGGTCTTCTGCCCATTTTTGGATTGGGTTGTTTGTTTTTGATATTGAGCTGCATGAGCTGCTTGTAAATTTTGGAGATTAATCCTTTGTCAGTTGCTTCATTTGCAAATATTTTATCCCATTCTGAGGGTTGTCTTTTCATCTTGTACAAAGCTACAGTAATCAAGACAGTATGGTACTGGCACAAAAACAGAAATATAAATCAATGGAACAGGATAGAAAGCCCAGAGATAAACCCATGCACATATGGTCACCTTATTTTTGATAAAGGAGGCAAGAATATACAATGGAGAAAAGACAGCCTCTTCAATAAGTGGTGCTGGGAAAACTGGACAGCTACATGTAAAAGAAGGAAATTAGAACACTCCCTAACACCATTCACAAAAATAAACTCAAAATGGATTAAAGACCTAAATGTAAGGCCAGACACTATAAAACTCTTAGAGGAAAACGTAAGCAGAACACTCTATGACAAAAATCACAGCAAGATGGGGCTTCCCTGGTGGCGCAGTGGTTGAGCGTCCACCTGCCAATGCAGGACACACGGGTTCGAGCCCTGGTCTGGGAAGATCCCACATGCCACAGAGCAGCTGGCCCCATGAGCCACAGTTACTGAGCCTGCGCGTCTGGAGCCTGTGCTCCGCAACAAGAGAGGCCGCGACAGTGAGAGGCTTGTGCACCACGATGAGGAGTGGTCCCCACTTGCCACAACTAGAGAAAGCCCTCGCACAGAAACGAAGACCCAGCAGAGCCATGAATAAATAAATAAATAAATAACATTAAAAAAAAATCACAGCAAGATCCCTTTTGACCCACCTCCTAGAGGAATGGAAATAAAAATAAAAATAAACAAATGGGACCTAATGAAACTTAAAAGCTTCTGCACAGCAAAGGAATTCATTTCATTCTTGAAGGCAATTTTTTTCTAATGATTTAGAAGCATATGAAGGGTTAGATCTTAACATCATGTATTATGCTTCGCATCTTTATGCTTTTTCATTTGTCTTCTTGTAGTCTCTATATGGACTTCCCTGGTGGCGCAGTGGTTAAGAATCCACCAGCCAATGCAGGGGACATGGGTTCGATCCCTGGTCCGGGAAGATCCCACATGCTGCGGACCAACTAAGCTTGTGTGCCACAACTACTGAAGCCCCCACGCCCTAGAGCTCATGTGTCGCAAGTACTGAGCCCACGTGCTGCAACTACTGAAGCCCGTGTGCCTAGAGCCTGTGCTCCGTAACGAGAGAAAGTCCACTCAGCAACAAAGACCCAATGCAGCCAAAAAAAAAGAATCTATATAAGCCAAAATTTATTTTGTGGGTCCCCAAACTGCTCTTTTCTCAGTACCTTCATTTTAACCTAATGGTCATAATTGTTTCTAATAATAACTATAATTATCCTTCATATTTATATTAGTTTTCATACATATTATCTTGTTTGATCCTCAGAGCAATCTCATGAGGTAAATCCAGTTTATGGGGGAGGAGATTATGATTCCCATAGGGTTCAGGGGCTTATCAATGTCACACAGCTTGTAAGTGGGGAAAAAAAATCAGAACTGAAACGCGTCTTGGTTCATGAAAACAATGTTAAACAAAGATCTTCCTAAGGTGAATTTTCAGATATTTTTGGTGCTGGTTTTTTTTCTTTTGGTTTGTTTTTTTTGCAGTACGCGGGCCTCTCACCGCTGTGGCCTCTCCCGTTGCGGCGCACAGGCTCCAGACGCGCAGGCTCAGTGGCCATGGCTCACGGGCCCAGCCGCTCCACGGCATGTGGGATCTTCCCGGACCGGGGCACGAACCCATGTCCTCTGCATCGGCAGGCGGACTCTCAACCACTGCGCCACTATGGAAGCCCTGGTTTTACTTTTTTTAGAGACGTAAATTATTACATTATTGATACATCATTGTGAGAATTAGGCTGCAAGAGCATTTCCCATGAAGTTTTCTCGGGTTTAAGTAGTTTTGTATGCCTACCAAACAAATCACCCTTTAAGTCTCTCTCTCTCCACAAGTTGGCAAAGGCAAGGACTGGGAGTTATTCAGGAATGTCTAGTTTTATGTCTGGGACATAGTAAATACATCACATATTTTGATGAATGAATAAATGAATGCAAATTTGTTTCCAGCCTTTTCAAATACCTTTATATTGAGGCAATGTAAAAGGGACATGCCATAGAAATTATTTCCCTTATTTTATTGAAGAGAAAATTTATGCACAAAAAGTGTTACTCTGGGTCAGCATTGTTCAGTAGAGATATAATCCAAGCCACATACATAATCTTAGATTTTTTAGTAACCACGTTTTTTAAAACATTTTTTAGAAACAGTGAAATTAATTTAAATAACATATTTATTTGACCTAATATATCCAAATATTATCATTTGAATATTTCATAAATATTTTTTAAATTGTTAATGAGCTTTTTCCAGTAAGCGGCCTGAGGTGACCTCTAAAAATGGTTCACCATTCACTTGACCCAGAAAACCTCACAAATATGCAAATCAAGAGGTTCAAACCTTCGTGTTCACTTTAAGAACACTCGTGAAACTTCCCAGGCCATTAACGGTATGCATATCCTAAAAGCCACCAAGTATCTGAAGGATGTCACTTTACAGAAGCAATGTGTGCTATTCAGTCGTTACAGTGGTGGAGTTGGTAGGTGTGCCCAGGCCAGACAGTGGGGCTGGCCTCAAGAGTCGATGGCCCAAAAAGGCTGCTGAATTTTTATTGCACATGCTCGGAAATGCAGAGAGTAATGCTGAACTTAAGGGTTTAGATGTAGATTCTCTGGATATTGAGCACATCCAGGTGAACAAAGCCCCCGAGGTGCGGCACAGGACTTAACAGAGCTCATGGTCGGATCAACCCATTCATGAGCTCTCCCTGCCACACTGAGATGATCCTTACTGAAAAAGAATAGACTGATCTTAAATCAGAAAAGGAGGTTGCACAGAAGAAAAAGATACCCCAGAAGAAACTAAAGAAACAAAAACTTATGGCCCGGGAACAAATGCCGCCAAAAAAAAAAAAAAAAAGCAAGTAAAAATAAAAGCAGGAAAAAAATTGTTAATGAGATAGTTTGCATTCTTTCATTCATATGAAGATTTGGACACCTGTTGTATATTTAACACTTAAAACACATCTCAATTCAAACTAGCTACATTTCAGGTGCTCACCAGCTATGTGTGTCTATTGCACTGCATAGTACAGTCTTGGGATGCAGCAGAGAAAGAACATCAGCCTTCTTCTCTTCCCATTTCTCACCATCCCACAAATATTTACTAAGCACCCATCATCTTTTACCAGAGAGAAGGAAAATATCAAATGAGGCTCTCAACCTGTCACATATTTGAGAAACACTAAATTGAGAGATTGAATGTACAAATGGAACACATCAAACTTTACATCTCAGTAGAACTCTGACCCACAACTTCCAGCAGCAACTAGTCAGGAAAGGCAAACCACAATCAGCCTAGAATGGTCAGGACTTGGCCAATGACTGACAGCTTTCCTAATTTTTGCCCCTCTCCCAACTCAGGATCATTCAGAGAAGGCCAAATATGCTCCCCAAACCAACCATATAAGGTGACCTGATTCTAGTTTTCCTACCTCTAGCTTCCCCATGCCAACAGCCTTCAGGTTCACCTGAAGCCTTCCTTTTTTTCCCACTATAAAGCTTTCCCACTCCCCTACATCCTCTGAGTCTCTACCAAACACAAGTGATGGTGGCTGACACCCTTGCTATATAGTGAGTTCTGAATGAAGAGCCTCTGTTTATTCTCACACGGGTGGTCTTCGTTTATCTCCACAAAATCTTTGATTAGTCTTTTCTTAATGACGAAAATAATCAAACTTCCTCTTTTAACTTTCCTTGTGGGTTCAGTTTTTCATTTTATTTGTAACATTCATTCATGCAATGACTATTTCCTGTGTCTTAGTAGGTGTCGGCCACTATGCTGAGTCTTTGAAAGTAAGTAAAGGACCAGAGATTCAGTCTTTTCTCTCAGGGAGCCTAGAGCTTAGCAAAAAACACACACAAATAAATGTTTAATAACATTTGTAATAAACACTACAAAGGAAATCAGTTACTCCAGGAAATATATGCACTCCCATGTTCACTGCAGTGTTATGCACAATAGTCAAGATATAGAAACAAACTAGGTGTCCATCAGTGGATGAACGGATAAAGAAAATGTGGTATATATATACAATGGAATATTGTTCAGCTACAGTAAAGATGGAAGTCCTGCCATTTGTAAAAACATGGGTGAACCTTGAGTATATCCTGCTAAGTGAAGTAAGCAAGACACAGAAAGAAAAATACTGCATGATCTCACTTACATGCAGAATCTAAAAAAGTCAGAGCAGGGAGGTGGGAGAAATGGAGAGATGTTTGTCAAAGGGTACAAAATTAGTTATGTAGGATGAGTAAATTCTAGAAATCTAATGTACAGCTTGGTGACTATAGTTAATAATAATACTGTAGTTTACTTGGAAACTCACTAAGAGCATAGAAAGAACTCAGGTGCTTTCACCACACAAAAAAAAGATAACCATGTGAGGAGATGAATTGATTAGCTTGACTGCAGTAATCATTTCACGATGCATGTATATCAAAACATTATTTTGTATACCTTAAATATGTACAATTTTTATTTTTAAAAATAAATTTTAAAAATTTAATTTAAAAATGCACTACAAAGGAAAGTATATTATGATACCTCAACATTTCAATTTTTGTAAGATATGAGTGCCATTTCTTCCCAAGAAAAGACTTTTATTCTGCTATTTAAACTTCAATAAATGCTTGGCAAAAGGAAAAATACTGTTTTCCCAATAGATTTGCACACTGAAGATCAGACATTTTTCCTTATTGCCCTGTTTCCTTATCCCTTTTTGCTTATTTCTCATTTTACTTCAAGTGAACACTCCCAAAAGGTTTTTGGCACTCTTTCAGCAAGAGATAAAGAAAGGTGACAAAAGGTTTTCTATTAAATAAAATAGCTATAGCTCATGCAAGGGTAGTTTAAATAATTGTTCTCCAATTTAATGTTTATTAATAACTATTTTATCCAGGCAAAAACCTTGCCAAGTTTTGATTGAATTAAACCTGAAATAATTTTCATTACAGCTGAATTTCAGATAGTTCAAAACCCAGAATCCAGAAGTGTTTTCTTCTCTCCACTTGGATACCTATTAAAATTTCACTAAAATCATTTTTAAATCTTGGAAAACTACATCAACTTAAATAAGTGTAAAATTAAAATCAATTTTAATTTTACACTTATTTGAATGCTGTGTGTTTTTAAATCATTCTTTCATTAATGTATTTCAATTTATATGGATTTTCTTTGGCTAAGAAAATAGTTAATTAAGTGGAATATTTGGTAAAATAATGTATGAAGTATTCTGAGATCTGGAGCCTAGAACTAGATGCACCCAACTTAATTTACCTTCATGACAGTTTAAGCAGTTTACCTGAGAAATAACTTCAAAAAATTTCTCAATTATTAATGATATATATGTCATTTTGTTGCTTATATCCTTGGACTTCTGATATCTTACTGGTCTAACATCATAAAATCCAGGCTGACTCAACTAATTTGAAGTGAATGTATAATAGCATATCTGCTGACCTCACTTAATGATACAAAGTCAGGTTTACCTCTCAAAACCATTACTTAAATTGTTCAGAAATTTTAACTGCATATTTTATAAAATTCTAATTGCATTATCAAATAAAATATGAATATTCTAATAATGTATATTTATCAAAATAAAACTGTGAAAAATAAAAGCCTTTGAATTCTTCAAAATAAAATAACATCAAACATCAAGATGCTATTATTTTCAAAAGGGAGTCAGAATCCCTGGATAATTGGAATAGAAGTTACACTCCAAGCAATAACTGTCCAAAGAATCAGTTTTCGTTTACATTGTACCATGTAAAAGATAAACTTTCACTCAGAGCTTGGCCACAAATTAGATACCTCTTGGTCCCTGTGAGTTTAGATAATTTTATGTCCTCTGAAAAATCACTCCATTTTTCTAAAGTAATATAACCCCTTCAACAATGAACAGAAAACAAATAAGGAATTCATCCTGCTACAATGTTTTCTTAGTTTACTGGTTCAGAGAACAATTTATACCACCCCTGTGTAAATCGTTTTAAGTGCAAGGACCTCTCTGCAGAATAAAAAGAACATCTTTCCTGTAGTCTGGCTGTCTGTCTTGATCTCACACAATCTACAAAGGCTTTCCTCAGCTGGGCCTGAGGAACAAATTCCTGAAGATCGTGGGTAAGCGACCACAAAGGACACACACGAAGTATAGCATTCACCCACTGTACGACTAGGGAGGGAACCACAGAGATCTCAAAGGGCTGCCCATAGGCAGGCTGCATACACATCCCCATCTATGCTCCCTTTTCTCTCACTCTTCTCACAAGAATAATTTTTTTTTTTTTTTTTTTTTTTTTTGCGGTACGCGGGCCTCTCACTGTTGTGGCCTCTCCCGTTGCGGAGCACAGGCTCCGGACGCGCAGGCTCAGCGAACATGGCTCACGGGCCCAGCTGCTCCGCGGCATGTGGGATCTTCCCGGACTGGGGCACGAACCCGTGTCCCCTGCATTGGCAGGCGGACTCCCAACCACTGCACCGCCAGGGAAGCCCTCACAAGAATAATTTTTTCAAGAATGCCTCTTCCTGGGATTTGGATCATAAATTCATGAGATACTCACACTTTCCATTCAGTATGGAGTTTAGTTATTCTTTCCTCCAACTCACTTACATAACCTTCAGTTAGGCTGTTTCCAAGACCCTTCAATCTTTAAGTCTCTCTTTTTTTTTTTCCTGCAACATTTCTCCTAACTGCTCTTAGTGCATCCTAAGCTCTCTCTTCTCTAAATTTCAGTAGTTCTTGCTGTCAGTGCCTATCATCAGACATGTACCCTATACTGTTTTGTATGCTTTTTTTCTATGTGTTTTGCCTCTCATATTGGCCTGGGAACAGGGATATTTACTGTACATTTAGCTGTTATACACAAGAGACCAAACATACTTGCAGTGGAAAAAGTCATCCAAAAGAATGTTTCCTAAATCCAGGAAAGGGGAAAATTTTGCATGGGTTTACTCTGTAGAATTTAGACTATTAAATTCTACTATATGAATTAACTAAATTATAAAAAATAAAAATTTTTATCATAAAGATGTGTAATGTATTTAATAAGCCCAAAAGCTCTGATCCTCTAAACAGTACCTTGTTTATGAAAAAAATGTATTACCTGTACAAGCTGATAGCTCTAATCTAAATCATATAAAGAAACTTGGTCATTTGGACTATTTGAAATTTTCAAGAGGCATTACAAAAAGTCCAAGATCTTGTCATATTTGCCTCTTAAATGCGTTGAGCTCTTCTTAAATAGGAGTTGTTGCTGTGAGAGATTTAACCCCAAAAAACAAAAAAAATCAGAATATCCTAAGGAAGATGAGTAAAATAAATACACCATCAAACAGCATGAAGCTCAATGAAAAGGAACACCCACATCTCTGCGTTTCCCTGCCGCTCTCTTAGAATGCCTAGGGAATTTGAGCAGCTCAATCAAGCCTACTCAGCACTGCATCACCAAAGCACAAAATAAGACCTGGAACAAGCAGCATTTTTTGTCACACATCTTGCTTTAGCCAAACCTACTCAAAGAAGTTTCATTTTTAGCAAAATGAACTAACAAACCTCCCCCCAGTTTTTTTTTTCAGTGATCAGCACAGCTGGAAATAGCAACATTCTGAGCAGACTCTGGCCCTTGGTGTGAGCCTACATAAGCTGTTTTACCTCAGCTTGCTCATGTGGAAAATGAAAATATTGTATAATAATATCTCATAGAGTCACTGCAGGGAGTAACTAAAGAACTGACCATACACGCAAAATACGTTTTATAAACTAAAACCCATCATTTACCTCTCACCTGTGAAGCCTGTCCAACACACTCATACAGCTTATTGTCACCTACCAGTTAGTCTTACCATAGACATCATCCAAGTTACTTTCCTAGCAATTATATCTACCTCCTTTCATTCCCTTCCAACCTGGGAATGGAAGCCCCTTCGGCTATCAGAGGTAGGTGATGCAGTCAGTCCTTTCTGCAGCAGCCATAAAAGCTGGGGCACAGACATGCATACAAGTTCCTTCCATGGAGAAACTGGTGACTTGGCGCAGGTAGGAAGGAGCAGGTGGGAGAGGTGTCCTCCAGCTTCTCTGGGCTCTGGGGAGGATTACAGCCAGCCTCTAGTGCCTGCTCAATTAGAAGGCTGGCCCTCAAGCAGCAGCTTTTAAAGTATGCAGATAAATCTCTTTGAGGGCAAGACTGGCAGAAGGGCTATTTTGCCCTCTCCCTCTGCACTGAACGCTGGGGTGATAGCCTTGGTGAGTGTTCACTCATCCTTTAAGAATTGCTTCTCAGCCGCATAGCACAGGGAGATGAGCTCGGTGCTTTGTGTCCAACTAGAGGGGTGGGATAGGGAGGGTAGGAGGGAGACGCAAAAGGGAGGGGATATGGGAACATATGTATACGTATAGCTGATTCACTTTGTTATACAGCAGAAACTAACACACCACTGTAAAGCAATTATACTCCAATAAAGATGTTAAAAAAATGTCAGATACAAGACAAAAAAAAAAGAATTGCTTCTTATTTTGCTATAGTCTTGTGAGTCTTGTGAAAACAAGTCCCACTGGCTTTCAGAGCTAGATGTTTTGGGAGCCTGTCCCTCCCTGGGAGTCTCAAATGTTGGGGTGGTAGACGTGAGGCTCAAACCCTTTTCTCTTTAAGGAAAAGCTAGGAGTTGGGGCTTCCCACCCCCTTGCATAGTGCTGTGTCAGGGGTGGGGTTTATGGTGAGAGTGTGTCTCAACCTTTCCTGCCTGTTTTGATGTGGATGTTTTCTCATTCGTCTGATGAGTAGGAGTCATTCAGCCAGTTTCTGGATCCTTTTCAAAGGGAAATGCTCCATATATGACTGTGCGTTTGGTGTGTACGTGGGAGGTGGGGAGCTCAGGAGCCTCCTACATCACCACCTTGGTCAACTCCTCTTGACTTGGTTTGTGGGTTTTTTGAAAGAATACCACAGAGGGAAAGTACCCTTCTCATCACAGCATGCCAGGGGTACCTGATACCACATGACATCACTAGGGATATTAACCTCAAGGCTTAAGTAGTGTTTGGCAAGTTCTTCCCTGTAAATTTACTGTTTTTCCCTCTAGTCTTTGGAAGTGTGACTCTTACATCATTCAGACACAGGCGAGTTTAAACTATGATAGAGAAAAATAAAGGAGGAACAACCAGAGAGACAGAAAGAAAACCCAGAAAGAGTAGACCCATGTAGCCAAGAAAGATGGAAGCATTTCAGGAACAAGTCCATGGTGAGCAACGTCAAATGCCGCAGGAAGTGAAAAATCACTGAAAAACGCCAAATGAAAGGTTGTGTTGACTTTAATAAGAGCAATGTTAATTGTTTGATGGAGCAAAAGAAAAATGCCATGGGCTGGGCTAATTACAGAACACGGACGTAGAGTGTAAATGACATACTCCGGAAGCTTACTGTGAAGGAAGTATGTGGAAAGGGTGGTGGTTAGGGAGACAGTCACAGGGTCAGAGGAAGCTATTGAGGGGTTTTATGTATATATATGTATTTTTTTAACGTGGAAGAGACTTGAGAAAATGTGTGTGCTGAAGGGAATGAGACATTTGAGAAAGAGGAAGAGGGGGGTAGGGCTTAAGGATCTAGGTAACTTGGCTGGTAGAATAAGTACACGTGGGGGATGTCACAATATCTGTCATGAGATGAGGCTAAGTTAGTCTTTACTGAGCAGTAATGTCTGAACTATTGCTGATTTGTTTGTCAAGAATGCTTAGAGCTTTAATGAGACAGAGACTACCAGCTCAGAAAGCAGGTCTCTCAAAAATACTAATAATGTGTAATTTTTATTAGTATTATAATAGTGATATTATTTCTTAGATGTCTCCAAATCACCAAGAAGATGTTTTTCCAGATTTTTAGTTGACATTCTGAAGATATTAAGTAATTAAAAAGGAAAAACTATTAAGCTTATGGTGGAGAATCCTGGTAGGCACTGCCTTAGCCAAGTGATCAAGGTTAACATTATCAGATAGCAATAAAAAAAATCAGTGTTCAGGGCTTCCCTGGTGGCGCAGTGGTTGAGAGTCCACCTGCCGATGCAGGGGACACAGGTTCGTGCCCCGGTCCAGGAAGATCCCACACGCCGCGGAGCGGCTGGGCCCGTGCACCATGGCCGCTAAGCCTGTGCGTCCGGAGCCTGTGCTCCGCAATGGGAGAGGCCACAACAGTGAGAGGCCCGCGTACCGCAAAAAAAAAAAAAAAAAAAAAAAATCAGTGTTCACCATGATATGACAAACTGAGAAGGGCACATCGTTTCTGAGTTATCCTTCCCCAAAAATGTATAACCTCAGTCTAATCATGAGAAAACAGACAAATTCAAACTGAGGAACATGCTACAAAACAATTCACTAGTATTCTTTCAAATCGTCAAGGTCATGATGTAACCTAACAGGACCCTATGGGGCCTTCCCAGGACAGACCCCTCCCCCATGTCCTCTGCTTTAGTTCCTCTCTGACGTACCTAGATTACAGTATCGGATGCACATTTCCTGAGTTGTTTTACAGATGCTAAAACCACCACCAAATGGAATAAATTAACTACTTGATGATCGTGAGCACGTAGCCCCCATAGCTACTGGCACCTAAAGAACTGATAATATTCACCCTTGTGACACCACCCTATTACCTCACCATCAACCAATCAGAGAATTGTGCATGAGCTGATCACACACCCTGGGATGCCCCTCCCTCACCTTGCCTTTAAAAATGATTTGCTGAATGAAACCCATGCGGAGTTCAGGTGTTTTAAGCACTAGCTGTCCTGGACTCCTTGCTTGGTGCCCTGCAATAAACGCTGCACTTTGCTTCACCACAACCCAGCGTCAGTAGATCGGCTTTACTGCATGAGAGCCAGCGGACTCAAACTTAGTTCAGTAACAATGAGAGACAAGGAAAACTGAGGAACTATCACAGACCAAGGCAATATAACAACTGAAGACAATGTGGGATCCCAGATTGGATTCTGGAGCAGACAAGGAACATTAGTAGAAAAACTGGTGAAATTGTATAAAATTCTGTTCTATAATCAATAGTATTATTAATTAACCAAGGTTAATTTCTTAGTTTAGATAAATGTTTTATGGTTAGGTAAGGTGAACATAAGCAAAAGCTGGTTAAAGGGCATGTGGGAACTCATTTTTGCAACTCTAAATCTAAAATTCTCTCTCAAGGAAAGAAAAAAAGAAGAAACACTACAAGTAAAGCCCCACTCTTCCCTCTGCAATCCCACTCCTCTTCCTCTTTTCTCCCAAAATTTTCTAAGTAAAATTCATCATTCTTATCTTAGCCTTCAGAGGCCCATTTTATCCTGGTCCCAACTTCATCTCTAACTTCCCTCCTGCCACTCTCCAACCCTCTTTAATGCAGAAAAACAAAAACACTGCATATTTCCTAAATGTTTCAATGTGTATCATGTCTCTGTACCTTCAATCATACTGTTCCTTTTGCACAGAATGCCCTTCCATGCCTATATTCACCAACTACCTACTAAAATTTCAAAATGGCCCAAGTGCCTACCCATCTCATTAGAGATTTCCTTACTCTGTGTTCTCAGAGCAGTCTGTGTATTCTGATATCATAGCACGTATCACACTGCATATCACACTATCAGTATGGATTTAGTTGTCTGTCTTCTCTACTAGATCATCAGCTTCCTCAGAGTTAGAGTTCACGTTTGACTTAAGGGTCCTGGAAATTTTTAACACACTCAATAAATGTTTGATGAAATGAATAAATGAATCGATGGTCCAGCCAACAAACCCAGATTGAATCTGAGTATCTGACATTACGTAAACATACTTGTAAGTGGCAACAATAACCTTAGCCTCCTACTTATCTTTGATCAAAGTGAGGACAGTTTTTAATCTCTTTTCAAACCATGAAGTACACTATGAAATTTAAGCAAACATCAAGGATTTACCCAGTCCAATCTGAGAAAAATAGGGCATAAAACACCAGAAAATATTTCCAAATATATAAGGTAGAAAAAGGGTTAATATCCTAAAGTATAAAGAGTTAGACTGTGGTTTCCTCGAGGGTAGGGACTAGCACATAGAAGGTACTGGTGTGAATATAAATTGATACAAGTTTTCTGGAAAATCACTTGAACTAATAGATCAAAAGTCTTTTTTAAATGTGCATAATCATGACCCAGCAATTCAATTTCTAGGTATTTTTCCTAAGGAAATATTTGGACAATTAGGCAAAGACATATGTAGGAGGCAACATTTATGCTAGCAAATATTTGGAAAACATTTCAGGTATTCACTAGTAGGGACTGGTTAAGTAAGTTATGACACATCAATTAATTTAAGTGTTAGTAGTCAACCATTAAAACTCATGCTATGAGTCTGTATTTATTAAGTTGGAAAGCTATCAAGGCTGTATTAACTGAAAAACAAATGAGGTGTTGTTTGTTTGTTTGTTTGTTTTTGTTTTTCGGTACGCGGGCCTCTCACTGTTGTGGCCTCTCCCGTTGCGGAGCACAGACTCCGGACGCACAGGCTCAGCGGCCATGGCTCACGGGCCCAGCTGCTCCGCGGCATGTGGGATCCTCCCAGACCAGGGCACGAACTCATGTCCCCCGCATCGGCAGGCGGACTCTCAACCACTGCGCCACCAGGGAAGCCCACTTTTTTATATTTTTAATACCTGTATGTATTTATGTGTATATTTATATGTATGTATATGTTTACATATATGTGTGTGTATGTGTGTGTGTGTGTGTGAGTAGTATATTCACATACATATCTATATGCTCAGATTTCCTGATCATTATCTTCCCTTCTTGCTTCTGGAAGAAACATAGCTGACCACCATGTGGTCTCACTCCATTCTGCATCCCATAGTCTGCTCCCATCCCACCTTCAGAGGAAGACAAACACAACTATTCTCCTTGGAGTCTGGAGTTGACCTGTCATGTTTCACAAACCCCCGAGAAGGCAATGAAAGCAGCAATGATAACCCAAGCAGTCCCCAAAGAAATATAACTTGCTCACCCAATGCATGCTGAGTGGGGGGATGAGCAAGCCAGACAGAGGAGACTAAAGCCTCCACTGTCATCCTGTAATTGATTTTACCTAAATGTATACTTCTTCCAAAATACGCTGCAAATCAATGGAAAACATCTGTAATACATGAGTAATTTATTTTATAGACAGTTTGGGGCAAACAGGTTGAATTTACTATGTACTGTACATGTCATACACATGAAGGCAGTTGAGCCTCACAAGCCAGTGACGTAGGGAGGAAAGGGATGCCCTTTTTTCATTTGAGGAAACAGGTTCACAGAAGTTATGCTGTTCACACGAGACCTCTCAATGAGTGAGCGGTAAAGCCTGGATTCAAACTCAGACTTTCTGATTCCCATTTGTAAGCCCTTCCAGGCACAACAGGGCAGCCTAAACTGGCCTGATTGTAAGAATCCCCTGAGAAGCCTAGAAAAAAATTCTCAATTCCAGACCAGCCTTCTCCCTGATGATTCTGATTCTGCAGGTCTATCTGAGATGGAGCCTGGAAATTTGTATCTTTTTAGAAACCTCACCAGGTGATTTTTATGATTGGGTCAGTTTGAGAAATGCTGACTAACACTCTTGCATATATCCCTTATAAAGAGAAATATTTATTCTCAGTCACTACTGTGTTTTCAGATATTAAGATTAACCAAGACAAGGGCAGGGCTTCTGCCTGGGGACAGGCCTATTCTGTTCCAAACATGGTGCACCTTGGACCTTTTTTGGTACGTACATTCGGTTACCTCTGTTTGGTTGTCCTCACCATAGGCAACAGAACCACACCTTTGGCCTGAAAACTTCCCTTCCTCAGCTGATCTCACCTCCCCTGTGGTTGAGTCTACTTTATGCAGTGGCCTCATTTTCTGGTCTCTTCCATCTCTCCCTGGACCCTAGTGCATGAATCTCCCTCACAACCTCTTCCTCAGAGGCTGACCCACAAGTTGACTCAGCTTCCTGTCCAAATCAGCAGCAGTTCAGCCACTGAGCAGTGTCTACTTGCCAGTAGAGAAGCTTCCAGAAACACAGCTTCTTACAACCGACGTTCCACGATCCTCACCACACACTGATTTACCACTTCCTTTCCTCTAAAGAAATGAGGCTGCTGACAGGACTGCTCACTGTGCGTGACTGGCTGAAAGGGCTAATGGGAGGCCAGTAATCCTCAGAACAAAAGACCCTTTCACAGCTCTGGTGCAGCCTACCCAACTAGAGTGCTGAGGGGCCTAGCTGTGACTGTTCCGGTGGGGTGGGTCCGTCTGCAGTTGTTTCCCAGCAGTCCTTGGCTGGGCTGTGTTATGACAAAGCTGTTCTCCAAGCCCATCCTCAAGGCTCTGCCATTGTGTAAGTCATATTCAGCTGGCTTACTCAAATTTGAGTAAGACATGAGAGGTACAGATTAAGTGTTTTGGGTGTTATAAGAAGGGAGTGAAGACTCTAGCCAAGAATTTAGAAAAGCTTTCTGGACTAGAGTGTACTTGATCTGGACCTTAAATTCTGAGTTGGATTTGGACATGTGATAATGTCTAGAAGGACATATGAATGGAGGAAGAAAGCATAAGCAATCATAGAGAAAAAAAAGTGGGGGGCAGGGGGAGGGTGATGAGTTTTTATTATTCTGTGACTCCAAAAATTGTCTTAGCTAGTTGGTTTTTCATACAGTCTGATAGGCTGTAATTCTTTTCGGAAGTCCAAACTTGTGAAGAACTTAAAAAAAAAAAACTATATCTATAAAAAAAACTATATCCCCCCTTTTCTTCTTGTTCTCTTTCTCATTTCCAGTCTGTTCCTTCTATTATGATAAGTGGCAATGAATATTTAAGAGAGGATTCCTTCTTTTCAAAAAGGAGAAGTCATATCCTGCCTGGCAAATTTTTAAAAATAAGAAACAGAGAAGGCACTGACTTCATCTCTAGGTAAGGATGAATAACTTTAATTACTCAGTGAGTATAAAATTTAACACATGCTTTAAATTCCTTAATTCAGGCCCTTAAACCCTGTGCCTTCTTTTATTTTATTATTTTTCAATCTTTTTTTTATTCAAGTATAATTAATTTACAATGTTGTGTTAGTTTCAGGTGTACAGCAAAGTGATTCAGATATATATATATATATTCTCTTTCAGATTCTTTTCCATTATAGGTTATTATGATATATTGAATATAGTTCCCTGTGCTCTACAGTAGGTCCTTGTTTACCTATTTTATATACAGTAGTGTGTATATGTTAATTCCAAACTAAACCCTGTGCCTTCTGACCCAAATGACACACACATACATCATGCAGTCAGCACCCATCCCTACTTATGACTAATGTCTTGACCTCTGTCATCTCATTTCTGCTTTATGCTTTTTCTTCTAGCTACACAACTCTAGAAAATTCCCCACATTTGCCCCCTCCACCATCCCACTCCTCACTGACAGCCAATTTGGCAAATCTAGTTTCAAACCTGGATGTCTTCTTCAGATATGGTTGTGTCTTTTGCCTCCATCTTTCTGGCTATTGTGGATGACTCGTACCCAAAAGGCTGCCCACATCCCTGTGTGACACTGACAAGAGTAAGCAGCCTGGTTTCCCTTGATAAGAGATTGTAAACATTCGAACTTAAAAACTTGAAGTCAGGAAAAAAAAATGTTTAAACATGAGTCTGCATAAAATACCACCCAAACATTTGATAGGGGAGGAGTAAAAGGGTATATATAGCACAGAAACCTCCCAGGCAGACCTTTATATTATTTTATGAACATAAAGGAATGGAGGGCATTGTTTCTGTGCAGAGGGGGCATCTGCTGCCACTTGCACTGGCCCCAGAGAAAGGTACCCCTGCCAAAAACAAGAACCCAGAGTGACTTGACTGCCTCACTCACCACTGTATTCCACAGTGCCTAGAATAGCCTTCTCTGAAAAGTCAAAAAGGACATTATGGAAATTTCCATATTGACCAGTTCCACTGTATTTAAACATTCTAGAGGATGTTATTCTCCAGGAATTTTTACTTACATTTCACCTCCTACAGAACTAATATACTTCTTCTCATGGAGAAGATAGAGAATAAGAAATCATTCTTCTTCATAGAGTGTCCATACAGTGTCTATAGCTTGTTGCAAAGGAAGTTATTTTCTTCTTCAGATTTCAATCTTTCAAGTTTCATTGTCAATACAATTTTCTAGTATTTTTCTCTCTCTCCCTAAATTAGTTTAAATATACATATCTGGAGACATTACTAAAACATTGATAAGGGGATTTTATACAGTAGGAAAAATCACCTGATTTCATCAAATGACCCAAATTTGACAAGTTTGAATTTTTTTGAATCAAACAGGACATATTTGACAACAGGACTCTACAGACTTCTGAGTTAATCAGAAACTCCAGTGTGATAAAGCCAACCACCTGCTTAAAAAGACTGATTAACAATGAAGGGAAGATGGGCTCCACTGCAGGAAGACTTAACAACATATTTGGGGTTGCAACCAGTTGCAACTAATAATGCAAGCAGTAGTCATTATTTTGTTTTTATATAAATCTTGTTAAGTGGTAAAATACAACTGACTTTCTGTGTGCAGGAAAACGTCCTGTGTAAGTGAGTCAGAGTGTGGAAGGAGCACTAGCAGACCCTGAAAGAGATCCAGAAATCTGTTTTTGATTTTTTTAGAAAGTCTACCGTGATAATTCATCTCTATAATAGCTGTAAGTATTTCCTAGAAGTCAGAGAAGTGTCCTTTCAAACGATCTCACATTAAGAAGGCTGTGGTCTCCCAACCTACCTCCTTACACGCCTTCATGATTCCACTTGGCCCACTCCATGATTAACCTCAAAGATCACTGATGAACTCAGCAGCCTCATTAGTTATCACTTTGACAAAGAACCTACCTCTAAGGGGAATGGAAGGGCAACACTGGACTTGTCTTTATCAAAGCACTCATCACACCATGTAAAAATGACCCATCTATTTGTCTGGCTCTTGGTAAGCTCCCCTGGGGCTGGAACCATGTCTTGTTTGCTTCCTATGTCGTAAAACTGGCAGCACAGCACTAGCACCTGGGAAATAGGAGGTTCTCAGTAAATGTTCCTGAATGAGAGAATAAATTCTGTTGTAAAACACTGGGCAAACATGTTGTAATGTGTCCTTCCATGTAGTTTATAAAATTTTGGACTTGGGAGAGTGCAATGTTCCCTAATTTTTAATCTAAAAATTTTATTTGCCTAACAGTATTGTTAAATTTAGTCCTAAACTATGAGAATGAATTGATACAGTGAGTAAAAAAGGTGATCTTGGTATCCTTTTCTATTTTAAAAAGTCACTTAGAGTTTGTCACATTATATCATGTAATTGATCTCTACAAAGTAAATGTATCTAATTTGAACCCTGAATATGCCAATGAATGCTATTAAGAGATTACTATCATATATGTCCTTAATTCTATCAGTTTCATCTTATAGCTTAAAAAGAAAGCAACACACACACACACACACACACACACACACACACAAGCAGCATAAGAAAAGGCCAATGGCATTGTAGGGTAGCAAAACATATCATCCCAAAACACAGTCATCCCTCAGTACTGGGAGGGAATTAGTTCCAGGATGCCCCTCAAAATCCACAGATGCTCAAGTCCTTTATGTAAAACAGCATTGTGCACTCTGCCCTCCATATCTACAGGTTCCGGGGTTAGTTGAAACCCTGGATCTGGAACCCATGGATAGGCAAACTGTGTGTCACTTTGGCATAAGGATTATTTTTGAGCGGAAGGCAATTGAGAAAAAGCAGATACAAGAAAAGCTTTCTGCCCTCCTGGTTGCCTAAAACAGAGCATAAATGTACAAAGGTGTCCCTCCTCCCTCTCTCTACCAGGAAGGACAAAAGTTAATCACGAGACATCTTTAGATCCTCATCAGCCTAGAGATGGCACCAGAGGAATCTATATAACAAATTTTACTAGCTAGTCCTTGTCTTCCATTAGTTTCTCATATATTTGCCTTTCCACTATTTGCTATCCCTAGAGACTCAAGGTCCTTTTCCTTTGTCTTGTCATATCTCTAAAAATGTTTTGTTCCTCTGCTAAAATGCTAACAAAACCTTTGAGTTATCCATCTCTGGTACTCCCATGTGATACATGCATGGTGCACATGTTAATAACCATCTGTTTGTTTTTCCCTTGTTAATCTGCCTTTGGCCAGTCTAATTCACAAGGCCACAGCTAGAGAACCCAAGATGGGTAGAAGAAGAGATTTTTCCCTCCCCATCAGCATCAACTATGTAGAAACTAAAATGGCATTCGTGGCAAACCCCAAGTATTTTTGTGTAGGCAACAACCTATATTTTGTATTCTTATTAGGTTTATGCATAAAATAATTAGTCACAAGGTTTTTTATTTATTTGGTTTGTATGTTTCTAATTTCATCCTTTCTTCCAATCTTTAAGAAAGTATGACTGAGAGTACAGGAAGCGCAGAGTATGTGGTGAGGTAAGGAAATGGCAATAACAAGCCTATTCTGAACAAAAATGGTGACGGTACACCATCCATTGTTGATTTTTAGGGATCAAATCATAGAACAACCATTAAGATTTTTGAATTGTTATATCTAGATAACTCTTCAAAACACACACACAAAATTAAAGGACTCCTTGAAAGGGTATTGGAATTTTATAGTGGAATAAGCCCACTATAAAAATATGATACAACTGAATTTGTTCTATCTACCCCATATTAACTTATTGATAAGCTGAATAGTGTTCCTTCTACAAATAAGTGGTATGGCCTGTTTTACATGAATTGCTTTGGAAAGGAGCAGTTCCAAGGATTATCCTTCTCATAAGGCCCTGTGCTACAGAGACTGGCATGCCACTTAAATTCTCTTTGTCAGTTCTAATGATGTGTCTAGACATGCAGAAGGGAGTAAAAAATTGAAGCAATCAACTACATAATTTGGACAGAAAATCACATACAGCTGAAATATTGATTGGATAAAAGAAAATAAACTTCCTGCTAGTCCTCACTTTTCACTGTCTGCTCAGACACAATTCTTATCAGGAATGCAATACCTGGGCTCAAAATTGGCATAAACAGGTATTTGAAAATGTGTGCAATCCATCTAAATTGTTGGTTATCGTGCACCCTCACTACAGAAATAGGGACCACTAATCAAAACAAAATAAACCTCCAGTTCTCTGTGGTCACAATCCTTAGCCATAACCCAAATCTGCAATGGACATTACCCCAAATAACTGGATAGGAACTGGCATTTTGACCAAATATGCAGATTGGATGAACATGCAGATATACCATCTGATCTTTGGATTTTCAGTTTTTCTACATATTTACAAAATATCTATTAACTAAACCTTTTTTCTACAAATACAAAAGCAAGACTGTAACTTCAGCATTTCAGTGGGTTTGATTGGGCAGACAAGAAGAAAAGAAGGTTCCAGGAACCCTACATGTAAGTTATTTCAAGTAATCCTCACAAAAATTCTTCACTCTTCCATTCAACAAAAAATGACTGAATGCCCACTATTGACAATGCAGTTAAAATAAAAAGAGAGATGGCCACTCCTCTCGTAGAACTCACAGGGAGTTTGACACAGCAAATAATCACCATTAAGCTCAGTGCTCTAATGAAAAGAAATATAATTCTCTGAGAGTATATGACAAAGGAAAATGGTTTAGACTATGCATTTCTCATTTCAGAGATGAGACTATAGAGGTTAAGTAACTTGATCAAGATTACACAGCCAAGGTGTCCTGGAGGTAGGATTCCTTCCCAATCCTGCCTGACTCCAGAGCCCTTGCTCTTTTCCTTGTTTCTCTCAATCTCATTAAGACAACTGCATGAGAAACAGCAAGCCGGAAAGATTCTTTACAGTGAATTATACTTCCCTTTCTTCCAGCCCTTCTAGTTTAATATTTCCTAAAAACGTCCCTCTAAGTTTGAGGAAAAGGTTTGCAAATCCTTGCAGTATTAATTAATTCTGCTTTTATTTAGATACCTTGCACCTCTCTGGCTCCATGCTGGGACTTGATGTGGCTAGCTGAGTCAGTCCACAAAACCTTGGTCAGTAGTTATCATGTGTATTATAAACACCAGGCAGGGGATAATGATGAAAATAGTCCTGAGACCTAGAGCAACCGCAGGTCTTATGGTAGAGAGCGTAACTACTACCCTTTTGTGTAAATTAACATTAGAATTTAACATTCAGTTGATTTCACACTTCCTATATTAGTATTGGAGGTAGAACATATTGACCAACTTTTTCACATCTTGGTATGTCACCATTAAGGTGACTGACTGGTCCAACTTTTCCTGGAACTTCCCTGATTTTAAAACTGGAAATCCTGATCTTGAGAAACTCAGGCCCAGGCAAACAAGGATGGTTGGTCACCCTAGTCACTGTGCTACTCAGGGATTAGAGAGCTATATATTTACTTGACCATTTATTTTGAAAATACAGGCAAATATATACTTATTTGGTGATATTGCATTAAAGTACATGGGGTGCTCAATGCATACATGAAAGTTCAAAGCATTGCCCCTCATTAGCAATGCATATCTCACTACAGTATGCAAAATAGCAATGAATGTAGTACATTAAATGCAGGATTTCCATCAATCCCTGCGTACACGTACACATACACATCTGTAATGCGTTGCCTCAGACGATTTGTACCTTTGCTATTTATTTTAAATAAAACTGTGCCTTTTGCCTACCCTGGAAGAAATAACGATGAGCTTCACGTCTGAGGAGCATGCATCCCACTGCACACAGCCACATATTCCAGTACAGTTTTGACAGACATCATCCCACCAGTCCCTTAAACAACTCCAGGGAACTTTCCCCCAGCAGCAGCAACTTTCACCCAGCAGAAAAGCAGGAACTTTTCCCCAATGCAGTAATTACTGCGTGTCTTGATAAGAGTCAAACATGGTGTGCTTCTAAACTTCATAGCTACACTATAAAGTTTACCAATTGGCAGGTAAAGTTTTTTGTTTGTTTTTATATTTTCCTAGAGAAAACAAAGTTAAAGGGTCAAAATTGGTACACATTTAATTCATGATTCTCTGCTTAGTTCAGTTTTACCAATACAAAAAGCTGCAAAAATGTTGAACACCAAAGCCAAATTACATTAGTGGAATTCTACAGCTTTGACAAACTGAGAATCGTATTATCAGTTTCTTCCAGAGCAAACAAATTACAATTATGACAGCAGGAGCCCTAACAGACGAAAGGGCATGTACGTGACTACGTGCAGTCATGCTTTAGTCCACCATGTGAGTCAGCATCTATTTCCAATAGGCACAATTTCCAGATTCAACTGGTGTATTATGTTATGGGCAAAATTCAGCCTTTTGGAATCTTAGCACACCTCTAAGATAATCAAAGGAAATTGTACACAATCAAAAACAGATTTGGGACAAAAGTAAATAATTATTCCAGGGTGTTACAGGAAAAAAACCCATGGCCTGAAAAACATGTTCAACATGATTATTATAAGTGATTAAGATATTTTTCTCTCTTATGAAAAAAAAAGTATAACTATGTCAACAACACAATGTTATTTTCTTAGTGTTGTTACTTTTGATATTTGATGTAAGTGAAAAACAATATTTAATAACTCTTGCTATTAAAAATAGACTCAAGTCCCCATCTTTACATCCAGCTTCATCAGTCAGAGAGAAAGTCAGTCAAGCCAGAAGCATCCTAGAAGGAAGAGCCAGCTTGTTTTGCTGTCAGTATTACTCTTCCTCTCAATGCAACTTACCAAAGGTCCTTTGAGGATTCATGTTCAGCACACTTCTAGGCAAGCAGAGCATATAGTGTTGGTTTTGTTACTAATTCAACAGCTACCAATTATGGAATACTTAATGGGTACTTAATGGCTTTGTCTCAGGCAAGCTGCATAAACTGTCATAAATCCTTACAACTATGAATGGTAGGAATTATTTTCTTTTAATTTTACAGATAGGGAAACAGACACAGAGGGTTGATTAACTCTGCAAAGATCACCCAGGAGGAAGCAGCAGCAACTGGATCAGAGCATGAGTCTGTGGGATTCTGTCCATATATCCATGTATAAAGCACGATGCTTTAAAGTGTTAAAACACAGCATAAATTAATATTTTGCTTCTCTCAGACTTCTCTTTAGAAAACAGAAAAGTTCTAAATTTTATAAAACACTGGTTTTTGTTTTATTTTGTTTTATTTTTTAAGTGCGGCATGAATCAGTCATCCAGGCTATTTTTTCCTGTGATATTTGAAATATTTTAAACACTCGACACTATACTAAAAACATAAATAATACATAACATAAATTGACATAATTTATGTCATAAAAATAAAATCATTTTGTTTGGATGCATCCTAATGTCTATGAAAAATCTTAGGAGTTGGAGGCTTACAGCATTCTTTCTTGTTACTGTTTTGTTTTCATTATTCTCATCTCCTTCTAAAAACCACTTGAAGGTGATCAGAATGCTAAAGTCCAAATGAAATAAGATAGCTAATTTTTTACAATTGTAAAATGACTCGAAATAGATGTGTTAAGTATCTAGAATAAGATGATTATGGAAGTTAAGCCCTACATTTAGTTTTAAGTTTCTATCAGTTATAGAAAATAGGTAAACAAGTGAGAATATAATTCTCATCATTCATTCTATTAAAAAGCAAACAAGTTCCTCAGAAGAGTCAAATATTTTTCTGACAGTAACTCTTGAAAGAGATTTTTAAAAAATTACTACCATTTAGTGAATGTCCACTCTCTGTTAGGCCCTGGCCTTGGCAGAACACATTTATTTCCTTTTAAGAAGAACAAACATTATTTCAATCTTTCTAATAGGCTTATGGAATAAAATATCTTTGACTACAGTTTTTTAATTGAGTCATTCTTCAAATGAGTATTTTTTAATCTGCCTTCTATTTAAAAAAAAGACGATATAGCATTAACTATTTATTAATGCAGGAACAGCATTTCTGGAAATTGAGACAAATAAAAGATGACATAGCCTGGCAAGGTCTGATTTCTGAGGAGCTGGCTTAGTGCACGAATAGAATGAAAGAAACGACAGAAAGGAAGAAAGCTAATCCTTTCACGAGCTCTGTGAAATATCAAACACCTTAGGTAAGCCTTTGACATTTGCAAGACTACAGTCAGTTTATAGATGAATTCCTTAATACGTTCCTGCTTCATGGTGCTCTTTGTTGCCAAAAAAATCCCTGATATGCAAAAACTAATGTTAGAATTCGGTAGTATTGCTAAAAATTTTCATGGGTAGAGTCTGTCATCCTGCTTTTGTTTTAAATAAGCTGACGCCTATTTTGTAACTTTAAATAGGTAACATTCACTTTAGAACTTGAAAATATATACTGTTTTTAAAGTGGGAAATATGATTACTTAGGATGCAGTTTATATCGTTGCTGTACGTAAACTTAGAAATTTGCCCTTGTATTTTATACTCCCCTCCGGTTTTGTTTTCAGTATTTAAGATAAGCAAAACCTACTTTCTGTGATTCTTTATTTCTTTGTGCTTTTTTAAATGAAATGAAGCAATTACTAATAAGGCATTTTCACTTTTATATTTTTTGTATTATAACATTTTTATGTTTAGACATAATCGGTCATCCATTACAATACTTGAAGGAACGCAGAGTTTTTGAAGACCACAAATGGATTATATAGAAATAAATGGAAAATAAACTATCCTAGAATATTAAATATATACATTTACGAAGCAGTTAACTTATGCTATATTTACATATATTATGAATGTGATTCAGAGGGTCTAGTTTCTGGTGAGAACCAAGACAACATCTTTGCTCTTGGGCCTCTGGACTCCTCCTTTTCTGGGTTCTGTAAATGTTTTCCTGCTGTGTGGCTCAGTTCTGAACTTGCATGTTTTGATCTTGTATTAGGATGCTTATTACAACAGACAAAAAACACTTAGCTTTTCATGAATGTGCTCAAAGCTCATTTGGAGTCATTATCTGTAATTAATTTGGGGAACAGTTTACATTGTCCAGAAATCACACTCAAATACCTCCCACTGCTTATTCAGAACCAAGGTGGGCCATTTTCTCTTTAAATGGAAAACAATGAATCCTCCCATGTGTTGTATTTTGGGGACCAAGGAAACAGTCCCTCCAAGATCTCTTCCAGGTGGAGTCTGAGCTGACACTGGCTTCTCTCTTTTCAGGAACACGGAATCTTAACATGTCCAGGTAACCCAGTTAATTCCACTCCTCAACTGGTCTTCAGCTCAGGGCCTCTCTACTGTAAGCTATTCCACATCTGTCCGCTGGAGAAGTATGCTCCTTACGTTGCACTGAGCTCCTCTTCTGTGAGTCCCATAACTGAATTCTACTGCATTACTTTCAATTTATCTGAAATATCAAATGGCTGGTTTGAGAGGACTGAACACTATCCCACAGTAGTGCCATGTCCGTGAGCTCATGTCTTCATGTTCACAAGCTCATTCCCATTGGTCAGTGTTTCTCAAAGAGTAGTCCACATATCAGAATCTCCTGGTGAGTTCATTAAAAATGCAGACCCGGGGCCTCCCTGGTGGCGCAAGTGGTTGAGAGTCCCCCTGCCGATGCAGGGGATACGGGTTCGTGCCCCGGTCTGGGAGGATCCCATATGCCGCGGAGCGGCTGGGCCCGTGAGCCATGGCTGCTGAGCCTGCGCGTCCGGAGCCTGCGCGTCCGGAGCCTGTGCTCCGCAACGGGGGAGGCCACAGCAGTGAGAGGCCCGCATACCGCAAAAAAAAAAAAAAAAAAAAAATGCAGACCCGGCTTCCCTGGTGGCGCAGTGGTTGAGAGGCCACCTGCCGATGCAAGGGACATGGGTTCGTGTCCCGGTCCGGGAAGATCCCACATGCAGCGGAGCGGCTGGGCCCGTGAGCCATGGCCGCTGAGCCTGCGCGTCCGGAGCCTGTGCTCCACAACGGGAGAGGCCACAACAGTGAGAGGCCCGTGTACCGCAAAAAAAAAAAATAAATGCAGACCTCCAGGCCCCACTTCTTAAAATCTTTCACTAGTAGGAATAAATCTAGGTGTGTATTTTGTTTTGTTTTGTTTTAATTTCCTAGGATGAATCCCAGTTTATCCGTTTACAGTGTGTCTTCAGGAAAGTTACCTAAACCCTCTCAGTCTCCCTGAGCCTTAGTCTTTTCAACTGCAAAATGGGAAGACTAAAAACTATCATTCAGGCCTATTTGGTGTAACCTTAGTAGGCAGTTCATGTTCAGTTCAATAAATGATAGATTTTTGCTTTTGTTTTTGTTTTTTTTGCTGGATTGCTATTGGGTTTGGGGGTTTCAGAGGGCTTCCTGGTGACTATGGGCAGTTCGTACTCAGCAGCCTTTGCTGCCTGGGAACGGAAATTAAAAGAATAAGGCCAACAGTTGTTCTAAATCCCTCTATGCACAATAAATTGTTTTAATTAAATTTAACTTATTTGGGGGCTTCCCTGGTGGCGCAGTGGTTGAGAATCTGCCTGCCAATGCAGGGGACATGGGTTCAAGCCCTGGTCTGGGAGGATCCCGCGTGCCGCGGAGCAACTGGCCCCGTGAGCCAAAATTACTGAGCCTGCGCGTCTGGAGCCTGTGCTCTGCAACAAGAGAGGCCGCGATAGTGAGAGGCCCACGCACCGCGATGAGGAGGGGCCCCCACTTGCCGCAACTGGAGAAAGCCCTCGCACAGAAACGAAGACCCAACACAGCCATAAATAAATAAATAAAAATTAAAAATAAATTTAACTTATTTGTTTTTTACTTATTTTTTTAAAAACCAAGAAGCACAGGGCTTCCCTGGTGGCACAGTGGTTAAGAATCCACCTGCCTCAATGGTGAAAAACTGAAACCATTTCCACTAAGATCAGGAACAAGACAAGGTTGCCCACTCTCACCACTCTTATTCAACATAGTTTTGGAAGTTTTAGCCACAGCAATCAGAGAAGAAAAGGAAATAAAAGGAATCCAAATTGGAAAAGAAGAAGTAAAGCTGTCACTCTTTGCAGATGACATGATACTTACATAGAGAATCCTAAAGATGCTACCAGAAAACTAATAGAGCTAATCAATGAATTTGGTAAAGTAGCAGGATACAAAATTAATGCACAGAAATCTCTGGCATTCCTATATACTAATGATGAAAAATCTGAAAGTGAAATCAAGAAAACACTCCCATTTACCATTGCAACAAAAAGAATAAAATATCTAGGAATAAACCTACCTAAGGAGACAAAAGACCTGTATGCAGAAAATTATAAGACACTGATGAAAGAAATTAAAGATGATACAAATAGATGGAGAGATGTACCATGTTCTTGGATTGGAGGAATCAACATTGTGAAAATGACTCTACTACCCAAAGCAATCTACAGATTCAATGCAATCCCTATCAAACTACCACTGGCATTTTTCACAGAACTAGAGCAAAAAATTTCACAATTTGTATGGAAACACAAAAGACCCCGAATAGCCAAAGCAATCTTGAGAACGAAAAACGGAGCTGGAGGAATCAGGCTCCCTGACTTCAGACTATACTACAAAGCTACAGTAATCAAGACAGTATGGTACTGGCACAAAAACAGAAAGATAGATCAATGGAACAGGATAGAAAGCCCAGAGATAAACCCACGGACATATGGTCACCTTATCTTTGATAAAGGAGGCAGGAATGTACAGTGGAGAAAGGACAGTCTCTTCAATAAGTGGTGCTGGGAAAACTGGACAGGGACATGTAAAAGTATGAGATTAGATCACTCCCTAACACCATACACAAAAATAAGCTCAAAATGGATTAAAGACCTAAATGTAAGGCCAGACACTATCAAACTCTTAGAGGAAAACATAGGCAGAACACTCTATGACATAAATCACAGCAAGATCCTTTTGGACCCACCTCCTAGAGAAATGGAAATAAAGACAAAAATAAACACATGGGACCTAATGAAACTTAAAAGCTTTTGCACAGCAAAGGAAACCATAAACAAGACCAAAAGACAACCCTCAGAATGGGAGAAAATATTTGTAAATGAAGCAACTGACAAAGGATTAATCTCCAAAATTTATAAGCAGCTCATGCAGCTCAATAACAAAAAAACAAACAACCCAATCCAAAGATGGGCAGAAGACCTAAATAGACATTTCTCCACAGAAGATATACAGACTGCCAACAAACACATGAAAGGATGCTCAACATCTTTGCTCATTAGAGAAATGCAAATCAAAACTACAATGAGATATCATCTCACACCAGTCAGAATGGCCATCATCAAAAAATCTAGAAACAATAAATTCTGGAGAGGGTGTGGAAAAAAAGGAACACTCTTGCACTGCTGGTGGGAATGTGAATTGGTACAGCCACTATGGAGAACGGTATGGAGGTTCCTTAAAAAACTACAAATAGAACTACCATATGACCCAGCAATCCCACTACTGGGCATATACCCTGAGAAAACCATAATTCAAAAAGAGACATGTACCAAAATGTTCATAGCAGCCCTATTTATAATAGCCCGGAGACGGAAACAACCTAAGTGTCCATCATCGGATGAATGGGTAAAGAAGATGTGGCACATATATACAATGGAATATTACTCAGCCATAAAAAGAAATGAAATTGAGCTATTTGTAATGAGGTGGATGGACCTAGAGTCTGTCATACAGAGTGAAGTAAGTCAGAAAGAGAAAGACAAATACTGTATGCTGACACATATATATGGAATTTGAGAAAAAAAATGTCATGAAGAACATAGGGGTAAGACAGGAATAAAGACACAGACCTACTAGAGAATGGACTTGAGGATATGGGGAGGGGGAAGGGTAAGCTGTGACAAAGTGAAAGAGCGGCATGGACATATATACACTACCAAACGTAAGGTAGATAGCTAGTGGGAAGTAGCCGCATAGCACAGGGATATCAGCTTGGTGCTTTGTGACCGCCTGGAGGGGTGGGAGAGGGAAGGTGGGAGGGAGATGCAAAAGGGAGGGGATATGGGAACATATGTATATGTATAACTGATTAAATTTGTTATAAAGAAAAAAAAACATGTTATAGGTAAAAAGCTCTGAAGGACCAGCTATGTATATGATAATTATGTTTCAGGCCTTCTAGGGTATTATATATAATAACTTGTCTTCTGGTCGTGGTCTTAAAGTCTTTATGGATTCAGCCTCAGTAGTAGAGAACTGCACTGCTACTTGGTTTGGAGTACAAATTAGACTTTAACCCTCCTGGAGGTTGAGTTTTTGGTATTGAAAACCATAGGAATGAAATTATTGTATTTCAACAAAGGATCGAGGGCTTGAGGCTTAAACAAGCCAACATATGTGTGGGAAGCAGTCAGCCTTGAGAGCAGGCTACGGACATGCCAGGCATGCTGCCGCTGCTCAAAGGGACTGTCCCTACTTGTTCCCCTCCTTGTTCCATTCCACAGGAGATAAATCACCAGGGCCCAGAAATCAGAAAGTATGTAAAATGAGACAAGCAAAGCTGTCTCCCCCCTGCACGTGCAGGTTATTTTGGATGATTCTGGGTTTATGGGTTTTCTCCCAGGGAAGTTAACCTTGAGTGGAGACAGTCATTAGATAATGTAAACCACCGTCTGGCAACCTTCCCTTTTCTAGTCTATATAATCTGCAACTGTAGCATAATAAAACTTGCCTTGCAACCATCAAAAAAAAAAAAAAAAAAAAGAATCCACCTGCCAATGCAGGGAACACGGGCTTGAGCCCTGGTCCGGAAAGATCCCACATGCCGCAGAGCAACTAAGCCTGTGCACCACAACTACTGAGCCTGCGCTGTAGAGCCCCTGAGCCACAACTACTGAGCCTGGGAGCCACAACCACTGAAGCTCGTGTGCCTAGAGCCTGTGCTCCGCCACAAGAGAAGCCACAGCAATGAGAAGCCCACGCACTTCAATGAAGAGTAGCCCCCACTTGCTGCAACTAGAGAAAGACTGCGTGCAGCAATGAAGACCCAACGCAGCCATAAATAAATGAATAAATAAATCTAAAAAAAAAAAAAACCAAGAAGCACAGCGGGTTGCTGATTTAAACTCCAAAATGAGCTAAATAAGAGTCACCAGTAAACAGCAAGTACTGGCCTACACAAAGGGGGTTGATTAAGATATTAGCTTTTAACTTTATGCATCAACTTAACTGGGCCACAGGGTGCCCAGATATTTGGTCAAACATTATTCTGGCTGTCTTGGGATGAGATTAACATTCAAATCAATGCACTTTGAGTAGACGCCCTCCACAACGTGAGTGGTCTCCTCCAACCATCAGAATACGACAAAAAGACCAGCGTCCTCTGAGCAAGAGAGAATTCTCCAGCACACTGCCTTCAGACTTCATCAGCAACGACAGCTCTTCCTACAGCATTCTACAGCAGAATGTGTTCAGATTCAAACTGGAACATCTGCTCTCCTGGGTCTCCAGACTGCCAGTCTTCCCACTGGAATTGCAGCAATGGCAGCCTGCTGGCCCACCCTGCAGGTTTTAGACTTGCCAGCTTCCATTAATATGTAAGCCAATTCCATGGAATAAATCATATATATATATATATATATATATATATATATATATATATATAATATATACAGTCATAATCATATACACACACATATCCTATTGGTTCTGTTTCTCTGGAAAATACTGACAAATACAGAGGCCTTAAATAACAGGCCAGGTCACAGAGCCTTTCTTCTGTAGGTGACAGGACGATTTCAAAGACTTCTGAGTCCAGGAGTGGCATGACCAGGGCCGAGCTAGACTGCAGGAGTCTGAGAGTGGAAAACGGGATCCTTTAGAAAGGAGAAACCAGAAGCAGGACGGTCAGTTAGGAAGTTACTATGAGAGTTTAGTGTGCTGGCATTAAGGAAAGAGGGAGATCGATGGAAATTTTTAGAAACAACAGAACTTGGTGACTAATTAGAGGTGACATCTGAGCAAGAGTGAGGGCACAGGTGTGAGGACAGGCATCCTGAGAAACGGTGATGTCCTTAACCTGAACAGAAGTGCCAAGAAAAAGAGTTGGTTTGTTGGGAAGCGTTTATGAGTTCAGGTTGGAAATATCGAATTTGATTTGCCAGTGAGACATCTAGGACATCTGGAAAATTGAGAGTAGTATTAAAAGAGAAACAATAGTAAACATTTATTAATGAATTGCTGTATGCTAGGCACAGGCACAACACTTTACAAGCCTAATCCATTGTAATCTTCCCAAGCAACGTGAGACGAAAAATCTCTACTGTACAAATATCTCCTTTGTACAATGGAAACAGAAGGAGCTTCAGGAGGTTAAGCTGCGTAGGAGACAGTCAGAGGAGCAGCAAGGCGGCCAGTGAAGCTGGAGAGCTGAGAGCAAGAGGTGACAGGGGTAGAAAACGAGACTGAAGACGTGCCGGGAGCCAGGTCAGGGAGGGCCTCTGCAAGGTATCTGCCTTGATTCTAAAGGAGACGAGAAGTCGCTGGAGGAGCAAAGGACTTAGGCTCTTTTATTTTATTTTTTTTGAATTTGGTTAACTTAAAATTTATTAACCAAATCATGTTACTTAAATTGTAAGGACTTAGGTTCTTAATGTAATTTAATGTTTCAGAAGAATCACTCTGGCTGCTGTGTGGGAACAGACTGTAGACAGCAAGAGAGGCAAAACGCCAAGGAAGAAGGCTCTTGGGGGAACCCAGGCCAGAGAAGAGGATGCTCTGGACCAGAGAGTAGGGGAGATAGGGTTGGGGTGGGGATACATTTTGAAATTAGAGCCCCCAGGCTTTATTCAGGAACTCAGAGTGGGGTAATAGAGAAAGAAAGAAATCAGGGATGATTCCAGGATCTCTTGACTCAGCAAGCTGGTGCCTGGCAGTACCATTTACCAATGGGGGGGGGGCAATAGGGAGGGGAAACCATGAGTTCTGTTTTAGACATGTGGAAGTTGTCAGTATAATTTAGTAAAAATAACAATATCCTACATTGTTACAGGGGCTGAGCATAGGCTGACAGGGTAGAATTTGAAATACTGAAAGGTGCTCTAGACGAATACTCTCTATTGTTACCCCTGAATGGTCATCACTTTGGGGGCTGAATCACTTTTATGTGTGTATCATAAACCTAACCTGACCCTCACTATCCCACAAACTGTAAACCAAACAGAACTGCCTAATATGTTATATTCAAGCCCTAAACAAAATCTTGGAGGCATGCAAATGATGGATGAGAGGCTAATCTTTCCCTCCTGGAGAGGGAGAAGCCAATGGAGGCTCTAGAATAACAGCATGGACCAATATTTAATGGGGACTTACTGTGCTAAATCTTTACCTGAAAGTTTCATTTAACCATACGGTAGTATTCTGGTCCTCACTCTGTGGCGAATTCAACCAAGCAACATACTGCAAAGATTTATTTGGTTGCAGTATGCTAAACAGAGTAAGGAAAGAAAGTTGAAACCAGGTAACCAGTTAGAAGTCTAGCTACAATAGCTCACATTTATTAATGAGGGATGGCAGTGATAGTGAAGAAAATGGAAACAGCATGGGAGAGATACTGATTAGAATGTAAGCCCCAGGAGGGCAGGAACCTCATCTGTCTTGATCACATCCGTCTTGTTGCACTCTGAGTGGGAACAATGACTGGAATACAGTAAACACCCAATAAATATGTGAGAAAGAATGAAAGGAAGACAGAGAAGAAGAAAGGGAGGGAAGGAAAGAAGGAGAAAGGTAAGGGGATAAAACTGTTCTTTTAATGTGTGTATTTCGGAAGAAATTACACACTGGGAATTTTTTTTTTTTTTTTTTTTTTGCTGTACGCGGGCCTCTCACTGCTGTGGCCTCTCCCGTTGCGGAGCACAGGCTCCGGACACACAGGCTCCGCGGCCATGGCTCGTGGGCCCAGCCGCTCCGCGGCATGTGGGATCTTCCGGGATCGGGGCACGAACCCGTGTCCCCTGCATCGGCAGGCGGACTCTCAACCACTGCGCCACCATGGAAGCCCCACACTGGGAATTTTTACTGCCCGATTTCTCAAATTTTCTGAACATCTGTCTCATTCTCCTTATGTAAGCTCCAGTTTCTCCATTTAAACTTGCCACCTAGTATCATGTTTATTTTTTCAGTATTACAATCAAATAGGTGTTGGCAATTCAATATAATTACCATTAGAAGTTCCCCAATTTCTTCCTCCTTCCTCAGAAGCGCCCTAAATGTCTGAAGGCTTAATGCAGAGGTAAAACACCCAAACCAATTTTCCCCACAATTGTAAAATTTTTATTGTTGCTCATATAATAGCTTTACTACAGCTCTCCATAGTTTTTCAAAAAGATTTATAATTATATACATGTTTGATAATAAATAGGAATTATGAATGAATAGAATCCTCTGCCTGGAGACCTAATATTTTTTATTCAACATGTTTACCATACAAATAATTTATTTTTTAAGGACATAGGTAACTACTTTTGCCCTAAGGACAAGTATCTGGATATGCAAATACATAACTTAAAATTAAAGGAGGTACTAATAGAAAAAATTCTCTGGGAATTCAAATATCTCAGTCAAAACTGTTCACAATATGCATTGAATTCAAGTGAGTTGTGTTAAAATAAATCTGACATATGTTGTTTTTCTACTCTGTCTTTTCAAGATCTCATTCTGTTGTTTCCATTTTTTTCTTTGTTTAAATTTTTCTCTTCTAACTGTCACTTATATGTGAGTTTAGGACTCACGATCTCAGTATCATCACTCTAGAGAATCCTTAGCACAGAGGAAAGTACTAATCTTCCTGGGATATTGTCTTCACTGATGGCGCCAACAATGGACAAACAGGTTGTCATAGATATTCTCACTTTAAATGAAAGAAAACAATGTTTCCAAAAAAATTGCCTTTGAGAACTTTGGGTATTCTACACTCTACAGAATATAAATTTCATTGTTAGCAAAAGTTAAGATCAGAGATGATGCGGTGTTTCGGCAGCAACATGGAATACTGGTTAATGCATAGAATACTGGCCCTGGAATTAGGCTGCCCAGGTTCATGTTCAGGCTCAACTACCTGTAATTCCTCTGTGCCTCAGTTTCCTCTCTATAAAGCAGGGGTACTGGTGGTAATGGTGGTGCCTAACTCCTAAGACTGTTGTGAGGATTAAACGGGCTAATTTATGTAAAGCATGGGGACACCTGAACTTACTATCATTTCTTCCAGAATTACACACTGCTGGCAGGCAAGCCACTTTCAAGAAATCAAAAAGGTAAGAATCTTTACTGATCTGGGATTTAACAGGCATGGAGATTCTCACCCAGAGAAGCTTTCTGCATTTTCTGACTAGGATGAGAATTGTTTGCTGCTATGATATATAAAGTTCCAGGAAAAAAATTAAAAATTTTAAAAATGAAAGATCATCTGGGTTTGTTTTGGCAAATTTTAGAAGGCTTAGCAAATAAGTTAGCCTTTATTTACTTTAATGTCATACTTTTTAAATAATATGCCCCAGCTATTTTCTTGTCCTGCCCCAATAAAACTTTTTTTAAAGTTTTCCTTTGCTAAGTGTCCTCTGATTGTTTCCTGTCCTCAACTGAACGAAAAGTTCACTGAGACCTGAAGTCGTCTTAGGCTCCTCTCATCTCTCCTCAAGAGCCAAGCAACATATTTCAGGCTCTCAAAAATCTATGTTGATTGACTGCTAACAAGGCCTTAAATTTGTATAGTGCTTCATAATTTACAAAGTACTCCAGCATACAGCATTTCATTTCATCCTCACACACGAAAAAAATAAGGATCATTTTCCAGTTTAGGAAACTGGGGTTGAGAAAAATTAAATAATTTGCCCAAAGTCATAAAAGCTAGTAAGTATGAAAAGCCGAACTTTGAGTTTTGGTCCTCAGAGCAAGTCCAGCGCTCTTCACTCTATGCATTTCCCCACAGCTGACTCCCCATCCTCAATCCCAGCAAGTGGGAACTCCCATGTACACCAAGACCCTCGGTTTCACATATTTCGGGGTAAAATGGCTCGCCCCAGACCAAGGTTTGGAATTCAGGGTCCTGACTCCCAGTCCAGTGCTCTTTCCAGAGATGAGAAAGTGCATTCGCTGGATATGGAAGGGAAAGGACAACCAATCGGGAAGTAAGTCAATGACGCCCTCCCCATTCACACCTAAAACTTGCCCAAAATGATTGCAAACCCCTAGAATTTAAAAGTATGTACATTCTGTATAAGAAACTCTGACTAGGGTTTTGGAACCCTGAGTTTTTATAGAAAAACAAACCCTATATATTTACTTACGCTTTTTCCTTCTCTTCTCCCTTAATACATGAAATTAATACAATTCCTGCTTTGGTCGGGGCTTACTCAAACATTTGCCTCTGGTGTGACAGATCAATGTTTTCCCCTCAAATCAATTAGCCATGAATTAATTCTAGTGTAGCAGATATGAATCTCAGTCCACAAGCTCAGGTGTTCAAGAAAGATTGCTGTTTTATTGCCTTTTAATCAACTTAATATGGCACCAAGCCTGCATTTCATCCCAGTCATGAAGAGCACCCCTTCCATTCCCAGGCTGCACCAGATCAATGGGGTCACTTGGAATACAGAGAAGGCAGGAAGAGCTTTGGGTGAACGTCCTCCAAGCCCGGAGTGGTCCTGCAAGGGCAGGAGCCTTGGCCTCCGTGCCATACGTGGGCACTGGGGATCTTTACCTGGACTGGCAACCCTCATGCTTATTGTCTCTTCTCCCTGAGGTGCCGTTTTTCTGGGTCTTCCCAACTCAGCTACTACCCCCTACTAAGCAATGCATTTATTCCCCCATGAGACCTCAAACCTCTTACTTACGAGTTTGGGGAGACTCTTCTGCCTTGATTTCTCCAAGCCCTTAAAGGCCTTATATATTTCCCTTTTCCTCATAGGACATTACCATTAGCTCTTTTTTCATTGAAATATAGTTGATTTACAATATTATATTAGTTTCAGGTGTACAACATAGTGATTCAATATTTTTATAGATTATATTCTATTTATCGTTATTACAAAATAATGGTTATATTTCCGTTCTGGCCATTAGCTAAGGAAGAAAGGAAGGAGGAAAGAAGGAAGGAAGGAAACATTGCTTCTCCCTTCTATCCAACAAAAATCTCTGAGCCAAAAAACAAAAACAACAACAACAAAAAACTAGACCAGGCTATATTCCTCAAATAGAGAAGAGGGGAAATAACAGGAGAAAATAATCAGCTAATATTTCAGTAAATTATCCCGTCACACTTTTTTGCTCCTAGGTCTTTGACGTAAGTAAGGCATTGATGCTAAACTATTTCACATGAAACAAGATTTAACAAGACTGGTTCCTCAAAACTATAACAGTGAGCATTGTTGAAAGCACTCATTAAGAAGCATTATGGAAATACAAACTTCCAACACGCCCTGCGGACGTGGTGCAAAGCTGTCAGAAAAACATGACCTCTTTTGGGAGGGACACAGGCCAGAGGCAATGTTGGCTGAGACCTTGCTTAACAAGAGTGCAAACCCCTGACACACCGACTGCCGCCTTCTCCCAGATCCTCTCACACCTTCAAGGATCCTCCCAGATCCTTTCACACCTTCAAATATACCCATCTTTTCTAGGGCTGTCCAAAAGGGAAACAGAAATAAACTTTGGAGAATAACACGTATCTTTCATTTTTCCAAAAATATTTTCTTTAGCTAAAGGAAGAGTTGGTGAATAACCATAAAATAATACTCTGGTTGGGGGGCGTGGTGTTGGATGGGGAGAGTAGGGGACGGAGAGAAAGAGGAGGAATGACACCGCCAAAGTCTACTCTGACACCAGAAAAACACAACTACTCCAGCCTCATTTTTCTAAGTGAAAGGAAAAAATAAAGACTCTAAAGGATCAGCCAAAACACTGTATTAAAGGATTGCGAACTTAAAAATCACTTAAACGTGAAAAAACTTCAAGTTTTTCAAAGTAGAAAGTTATTGGCGTTGTTTTTATAGTTTTTTGTTTGTTTGTTTGTTTGCGGTACGCGGGCCTCACTGCTGTGGCCCCTCCCGTTGCGGAGCACAGGCTCCGGACGCGCAGGCTCAGCGGCCATGGCTCACGGGCCCAGCTGCTCCGTGACATGTGGGATCTTCCCGGACCGGGGCACGAACTCGTGTCCCCTGCATCGGCAGGCGGACTCTCAACCACTGCGCCACCAGGGAAGCCCTACCTGTCCCATTTTTAAAAGCTCCCCTTAAAACCCCTGGATTGCAGAGATGAACTGAATCAACAGGGCAGAGCTGTAAATAGTGATTTTGGAAATTTTACAATTCCAAGTCAAATCTTAATCCCCCTGCTCTGAGTAGGAATTGTCCACAGTCCCCTGGCAGAGAAGCTTGTAGAGAAGAGGGGATGGGAGAGGGAGGGTGTGTTCAACCTTCATTTTCTCAGCCCCTCAGTGCACACTGGACCAGCCAAGCAGCTCTGAAAGAGGGATGCTTGGCAGAGGGGAATTCTAGTTCTACTCTCGCACTTGGGATTCCTGCTTTCCTGTGCACTTTCCCAAAGCCCACAGGCAATCTAAATCCTCCTGGTTAGAATCTCACCTCAGAAGACTGGAGTAGCAGGGCCTACCCCTTCCCCACTTCCCTCCTACATCTGCCTCATTACGATGTGTTCTCACTCTGATCTTGCCTGGTTCAGTCACCTTGTCTCCCACCCATCGTGCACCTATGTGTCACTTCACTTTGGATCCAGAGGATTTGGAATCTCAACTTTATCTCTAAGTCTACCCAGTTCTCAATGCTGCTCACTAATTGTTCTCCCTACCAGCCAAGTATAAGTGCTTTTAGAACCATTTAATATATATATATATGTATGTATGTATATGTATGATTGCACGGGGTCTTGTTTGCAGCTCGGGCTCCTTAGCTGGGGCATGCGAACTCTCAGTTGTGGCAGGCACAAGGGATCCAGTTCCCCAACCAGGGATGAAACCCCAGCCCACTGCATTGGGAGCATGGAGTCCCATCCCCTGCACCACCAGGGAAGTCCCAGAACCATTTTAAAATAAGTCACTAACTCAGAATTGAATCCTTCAGGAAATATCCCTATGAAAAGACAGAGAACAGATTTCCAACAGCAGCTGTGCACTAAAATCACCTATTAAATCCTGAGGCCCAGGCCGTGATCAGGACCAATTAACTTAGAAGCCCTGGGAGAGACACTCAGGCACCGACATTTCTAAATATTCCCTCAGTGGTCCCAGTCGATGGCCACCTTTGAGAACCACTGTGTGGAGACTCAGAACCTGCTGGTAGAAGCTAAGCAAGGTAGACATTCATTTCTACTTTGTTTCTGGAAAAAAAAAAAACCACCAATGAGGTGAAGCAAAAAGCCATTTTGGCTGCATTTGTAACACTCTTCTATAACATCTGGGGTTTTCCGCTCATGTCCCTTATGGGTAACTCTAGATAAAAAAAATCCCAGAATTTGGCAAAGGCATGGCTGCAGGTTGTCGTGTCTAAGGATAGTGCTGGAGAAGAGATCCAAGGGTGAGAACTACTTCTGTGGAAGGAGGAGTACCCAGAGTCCTTTAAAAGAATGAAGGTGTACTTAGGACCTCCCTCTCTCTCTCTCTTTCTTTCTCTATCTCTCTCTCTGAAAGAAGTCACACCTGAGAGCAAAGATTGTACCCAGACAATGTCTATTAGAGGACTGCATCCCTCCCAAATCCAAAGATTTTAATAGTTTGGTCTTTTCACAGTTTTCTTTTGTAATCATTCCCTCTGTGGCAGAGATTGCTAACTATTCCTCAATATTCATTCTCCTCTTTTCATAGTAATAGAACCTTTGAGTTTCAGCTGGCTATCTGGCCACCCAGAATACAGACAGCATTCCCCAGCCTCCCTTGAAGCTAGGCAGGACCACGTGACTAAGTTCTGGCCAACAGGATGGTTGTGAAAGTGATGTGTGCAACTTCCAGGCCATTCCTTAAAAAGACTATTAGGATATAGACATGATGATGCACCACACTGGACCTTACATGCAGCTGCCTTACGATGGCACGGCAACAAGGTAGAAGTCTGGGCCCCTGTCCCTGTCATGAAGGAGAGCAACCCTAACAGTTCAGACTTTCATACGGTAGAGAAACTCCCGCCATACTTAAGCCATTACTAATGGTGGGTCTCTGTTTCTATGATTAAACCTACATCCAAACTAAGAAAACCTCCAGTTTATTCCTTCAGTGATGTTTCGTGTTGGTGATATAGTAAAGAATTAAGTAACAGAGCAGGAAAAGATACTGTGTCCTTCTCCACACCACCATTCAGCTGAAGCCAGCACAATGGCAGCAGCGTCATATCATGAGGGCAATGGTTGTAGTGTCCAAACAGTGACCACCCCTGAAATAAGCAGAACCTCAGGGCCAAGATGAAAGAAGTGAGCAGGAACGTGTGCTACGGAGAAATAACTCAGGGGAAACATGAGATAAAACCACCTATCCCTATATATACTAAAGGAAGAGAAGTCTTCGAGAGAAATGGACACTTAGGTTATATTTCGTTTTGAACAAATTGGGATGGAAGCAGATGGGTTAGTGCACAGACTTTTGTGAGGGAGAGACTTGAGATCTGTTGCTGACAAGCTGTATGACTTGGGGCAAGTGACTTGACCTCCCTTACCTGAGTGTCCTCTCTGGATTTAGTAATAGCTATTTCATAGGGCAATAAGATGGATTAAGTTAAATGATGCACCTTAATACTTGACACAATGCCTGGCATGTAGTAAGTGCTCAATGAATAACCCTAAAAAAGAAAAAAAAAAAAACTCCAGCCAGGAAAAAATCATTACATTACCTCAAAAACAGATATTATTAATTCCTGCTTTGGGTCACAACACACCTCCACTTCTAAAGGAAACTCTTCTTCCCCTCCCTGCAATTCAAGTCCAAACAGAATCCTACCTTCCTCATCAGGCCTTAGCTGACCATCCTCTCCCTTCTCTGAAATATATGTAGATGTATCATCTTGTCTGTATCACTCACTGCCACTTAATCCCACACTGGTTTTCATTATAACTTAAGACTTTCATGTTCGGCAGGTCTGTCTTCCATTAGAGTCTAAATATCAGAGTCCTTTTCCTTTAGTTCACACGTTCTATTTAGCCCAACATGGTGTGCTCCTAAAATACTCATTAAAGGGATAAATGACACCCTTCAAACAAATGTGCATGTGCAGCTTACAGAGAGCCAAGTAGAATAAATGTCATTCTATTCATATACTGAGTAAACAAATGGCAGAATACCTTAAACTTTAAAACTCAAATTAATGGAATTTTGACATTTGCAATCATCCATGAAGCCAATACCATGTACTTTAAATTTTTCCTTGACAGGAATAGATGTTTTCCTTGACTTACCTCCCTAACAGCAGGTAAGTTCTAGCTGAAAACTCAGCTCCCCACACAGCTGTTTCCCCTGCCATTTCAAAGCCCATCATGATCCTATACTTTACTGGGCTCTAATGAAATAATATTCATTAATTTATTTCTCAAACATTTGTATGCCAAATAATAACTTGGGATATCAAAAACAAATAATCCTAGGAATTTCCAATCTAGTATAGTTTGCTACTCCCTTCTCGGTGAATTTTAATATTTGTGCCTTATATCCCAAGAGCAAACCCAGGAGAGGACAAGAGACACCTGCATCTATTGTTGGTCTAACTTCATGAGACGGTATAAAGTGTTACTCAGCACAGGAATTGACTGGAATTAATGTTTTGAGTGCCTAAGTCAATCTGTGTAAATCACTTTAAAAAATCCCTGGCAACATAGTAAGTACTTGACAAGTGTTAGCTACTATTAGTAGTAGTATTCATATTATTAGTGTTATTTACATTTAAAATCACAATATTCAATGTAATGTCAAAAATAATTCAATCCCAGCTATAAGTATTGACAATATTTGAAACCTAGAAAAATGTGGAGGTAAAAAGCAAGAGTGTGATGAGCCTGATGCAGTTGTCCATAACTGGGAACTTATCAATTCAACTTGCAGGATCCAAAATTCATTAGGAACACAAAAATTAAAGTGTAATGAATTTATTATGTAAAAATATTCCTTATATGTGTTTTCACTTCTATCAAAAAACAGCAAAAAGGAAACAAGAATGTTCCAGTAGGATATATTTAATGATTGATACATGGAGCTCTATACATTTATGAAACATCAGAAATATAAAAAGAAATAAATGTATTCAGATTATTTAGCTCAAAACCTTGGAGATTTTAAAAGGATAGACAAATGGTTAAGATGGTAAGTTGTATGCTATGCGTATTTTATGAGAAAAAAATTTTAAGTGTACGTAAAACAATGCAATGTTCTCAAAAAAAGGCAACAACCATGCTGATACCTATACATTTTTGTAACTTCTATATAAATAAAGTTTATGCAAAAGTGTTAGGAGTCCACCACAAGAGGAACTGATTTTTAAGCAAAATAGGATTAGGAAAATTGACCTGCTGACAAGCCTAAAAGGAGAGAAATGTACAGGTACACAATCAAGATTTCCTCGGCTTTAAAAGGAAGACCTACCCTAGATGTATAGTTAACTAGACTCTTCTGTTCAAGAAAAAGGGTACTGAGTGGAATTTGAAGAGATATGAAATATGATGTCATAATATGAAAATACCAGCTATTCCAAAGCAATGTCTGTTCACTAGTGAGACGAGTGGTGTGTACCTTAAGCACCACAGGAGTGTGGCCGGAGGGAGATGGCGCTGGAGGTCAGGGAGGCTTTTTGAAGAGGCAGGCTATGAGCCGTGTCTTTCGGGACCACAGAAGGCAGGAATAAGAGATGACACTGTACTTCAGGGAAAGGAGACGGAAGATGCAAGATTTTGAGGGACACTGAGCGCGCAGAGAATGAAGCGATTAAGGTCTCACAATGGAGCAGCTGAATTTATCCATCCCCTTTCCCTTCAATTTCCCTTTCCATTTCTGGTGGTTTTAGTCACGTCCATGCGGTCCTGGGAGAGATACCAGTGTCTCAAGATTTCCACCCTGGCTCAACCCCTCAACCGACCCAGAGAACAAGAGAGGCTGAGAGACAAAAGCAAGAGCACAAAGTGACTCTACACATGGGATACCTGCCAAGTCTTACAAACCCAAACGGCGCTCATTGCTTCAATCAGTACTTGATTTATATTACTATTAAAAGAATTAAAAATTGCATTACCGAAGTAACCACAGTAGAGTGATACACCTTAACAGCAAAGTGAGTCACTGAGGAAGACAAGAGGTGCTTTTTCGTATTTTGATTGCTGGTGACTAAGCTATGGCTCCAGAGTTACTGTCTCATGCCTGGTGATGGCTCCCAGCTCCTCCAGGCAGCCAGCTCCAGGAGTCCTCTCTGTTTCCCCTTCCATCACAGCCCTGCTGGACTCTAGGTACAAATCTCTTTACATTTCTGTCCCCCCAACTAGGCTAGGAGCTTAGGGCAGGGACCCTGGGAAGGCCCGGGTTCTGGAGCCAGAACGCCTAAGTTTGAATCCTGTCACTGCTATTCTCTAGCAGTGTAACTTCAGGTTAAATCACCTAATCTCTCTGGACCTCCCTTTCTAATTTATCAGGGGAGGCTGTGAGTCTATGAGTTAACTCATAGAAAACACTTTAAACAGTCAGTGTCTGTCCACAGTGAGCATTCAAAACGTTAGCTGTTTGATTCATCCAGAGCCTAGCACGGTATCTGGCATATAGTGTGTGCTCAGGAAATACTTGTGGAAGGAAGGAGGGAGGGAGAAAAAAATTTATTTACTGGGTGGAAAGACACTTGTATTCTTCTTTGCACCTCTCCCAGAACCTAGCAGTGATTCGTAGATCTGTATTCAAAGAAAGACTGCAGGCAAAGATTCTACCTAAAATGAGGAAACAAAGCCATTGGGTGGCATTCCAGATGCCCACAAGATTTTTTTTTTTTTTTTTTTTTTTTTGATCAGAGATCTTACCTTCAAGACGCTCTATTCAGGCTTTTTTTTTTTTTTTTTTTGGCTGCGTTGGGTCTTCATTGCTGCACACGGGCTTTCTCTAGTTGCAGCGGGCAGGGTTTACCCTTTGTTGCAGTGCATGGGCTTCTCATTGCGGTGGCTTCCCTTGTTGAGGAGCATGGGCTCTAGGTGCGTGGGTTTCAGTAGTTGTGGCACATGGGCTCAGTAGTTGTGGCTCACAGGCTCTAGAGCACAGGCTCACAGGCTTAGTTGCTCCGTGGCATGTGGGATCTTCCCGGGCCTGAGCTCGAACCCGTGTCCCCTGCATTGGCAGGCAGATTATTAACCACTGCGCCACCAGGGAAGCCTCACTGTTATTTTTTTAAAACCAAAACACTAGTTTTTTTTTTCCTTCACAGTAAATATTTGTAATTACATATGATTTGTTTACTTGTTTATTATTTATTTCTGCCACTAAACATGCATTCCATGAGGTCAGGGATTTTGTTCTTGTTGTCATATACTCAGCAGTACCTAGTAAAGTGCCTGGAGTATATTACATGCTCAATAAATATTTGTTTCATAAAAGAATGAATGGAAAACCAGTCATGTCATAAAGAACCAGCCTAAGTGAAGAGAAACTAATGAGATGGCTTAGAAGTAATGAGACTAAAAATGAATTAGTGAAGATTTTAGACTCAAATTCTTGGTTAGTGTTAGTCTGTATTTGTTGTTTATTCAGAGGTATAAGAAAGCAAACGTTTCACCATATATCCATTATTTTGTTCAATTCTTATAAAAACAACTTTTCCAAGTACATATTATCCTCATTTTACAGATACGTAAACTGAGGCTCAGGGAAGACACTGGCTCAGATGGTGAGTGACACAGGCTGTTGCGCTGTGTTGTGTTGTGTTTTGCCTTAACCACTTCCTCCCTGTAGGCTGATCATGAAGATTCCAGGAATAGTGGAGGAGAGAAAGAGGGAGGAGAGAGATCAAGGCACCAGAGTTCTTGCAGAGTAAGGAGATAAGAGCTGACAAAACACAGTAAAAATTCACCTCCCCAAAGATCCGAAAGCACTGAGGCAGGATCCTCATCGTCCCCTACATGATGAAACGCAGGCTTGCTCAGGCAAGTGATTTGTCCAAAGTACTTGCACTCTGGGTTTCTCTATAGGTCAGCAGTGATTCTCGAGTCCAGACAATACCCTCTCTCTCTAGCTCTCTTTCTCTGCTTTTTGTCTGGTCTTTTCGTTCTCGGTAAGAAAGCTGTTTAAAAGGCACAAAGACCAAGCAAGAAGAGACAGTGTCGCTGCACTGACAGAAACAGGATTTGGCCTTCAATACAGCCTGAGCTGGGTGCTTTACAATCAGGTTTTCGTGTGTATGTATTAAACCGCCCCCCCCCCCCCCCCCCCCCCCCCCCCCCCCCGCTTTGGAGAACTGACCTCTGGCCCAGAAGACTTCAGGAAGTCAATTTGTTGCAATTTTTTGCGGAAATCCACAGCCCTCCCCTTTGGTAAAACAGAAACTTCAGACTGAGGCAGTTTGCAAAAACTTCTCTAATGGTGTGCGAGCGCCATCTGACGCCCAGAGGCAGGGGTGGCTTCAATCTCTAGTTTCAGGCTTGACATCCTAATCACAAAATGTGGTTATCAAAATAAGCAGCCACGCACTCAGATTCCATGGATTTTCTTGTCAATAATGCATAGCCAGTAATAGCCATTATAACCACTAAAAACCTCAGCTGTAAATTTGGTATTCATATTTTTCTTTATATGAATTTCATTCTATATTTGTGACCTGAGTCTTATCAAGGCATAGCTCATATACTTCTATGTATATTATGTCACCTCCAATTTCACTGATTCAACTAATATTTGTTAAGCACCGACTGTGTGTGACACCCCATTCTTGGTACTTCAAAGGAAACAAAAATGAGTAGGGAGAAAAAAGTCTTGCCCCTAGGAATTTCCACTCCTGCAGTAGAGATAAAACATCTGTACAACTTAGGGGGGAGAAGTCAACATTACAAGTTGACTATAAGAGGGAATTGAAGGAAGCTGGGGGAATATTCAGATAACGATCCACTCTCTTATAGCTGAAAAGGCTAAGAGGATCTGGGAGGTCTTATGAAATGTGGATATGGGCTCGCTTGGGGCAACTGCTGCCCTGGGGTGGGGGACAGGGTGGGTGGGATGCCTCTCCTGAGACTGGTGAGCTCAGCAAGGGCAAGACTGGTGCAGGTACAGATCAGACTGCTATGCTGAAATCTGGGGGCTGGGGAAGGTAGGGGCACCTGATAACAGAGAGGAGGGTAAAGCAGAAGAATGCAACTCGGACACAATAAGAATTTCTTTCTTTTGTAACAGGATAAAACCCCAGGTGCTGATGATGGGCCCCCTCCCTCCCGACCCAAACATCTGTGGCTTCCAGCTCTGGGTTCCTCACCCAGCAAATCCATCCCCCCAAGTGGGGGCTGAACTGGGCTTTGAATTTAGGAGCACCTCCCGAGAAAGAATAAAGCCCCCAAGCCTCTGCACTGACCATGAGCTTAATCAGAAGTGGCTCCTTTCCATTACTCTCTGGCTAGTTCAGCAGTAGTGTTTTAACTGGGTACAAGTGTGTTAGGACATAGGAAGGTTTTCGCGGGACACGTGGGCATGGACATGATATCCTCAGTGTCCATGTCTTTTCCTAAAAGTGACTGCCCCACACAGGCTCTGATGGGGGGCAGGGTCACCTGCCACCTCCCCTTTCACAAGAAGTCTCCCTCCTCACAAAGGAAAGACTCAGCCTTCCCCCAGTCTGACTTTGGAGCATTGCCCCAGGTCGGAAAAACCTCCAGGTCACTAAACCCATGGACAGTTTGAGAAAGCATCTCCCTTGAGGGCAAAGCAGAGCAAGTAAGGTAGGAAATACTGGAGAAGGTAACGCTCATTTCACCTCGGTGACACACTGATGGCAGTCTCTAAGCCTCTGCCTTCTACTGCTGGGTGCAATGCTGGGTGCAATATTGCTCCCTCCCCTTTAGGACAAGAATTCAGAAGAGGAATGGCTGTCAAAGGAATGTATCTGAATGGAACTGAAAAAGATGAAGAACACCACTTTTTTTCAGAAAGATTTGGCTGTTCGGGTTGACAATGAGGAATCGTTTTGTGGATTAATTACACGGTGGGCATATTTCATGACTAGGTAACTCAAATCTACAGCTTCAAAAATATATTTGAAGCACACATGCAATCATCTGGTAACTGCACATTTATAACTACTTAAGCTTACGCTTAAAAATGTTTAAATATCAAGTATACATGTGAGAGGGGAGATAGAGGTTTTCAAATGATTTGGAAACAATTCAAGCAGAAAGAGAGAGTGAGAGAGAGAGAGAGAGAGAGAGAAGGGCTCTGGAGGGTGGGAGCAATTCAGAATCTCTCTCACCTCACCCCCATTTGGTCTTTATCGTTGATTTATAAACAACAATGGTGTGCATTGTTTCTTTCTTTGTCTTTGTTTCAACTTGTTGAATGTCCTTTAGTCAGAGACCAAACAGCCATACCTCACCCTGCCAGCTTTCCTCCTACTTCTTTTCCTTTGATGTTGCAGTATCCCAAACACGAAAGGTGTTCCTCCAGAAAGGATGCATGGCATAAATTTGGGGAATGCTGAATACTCTACCCTTCCTCCTAGAGATTCACAGTCTATGTTAGCATTGTCTCCCCTTCTAGACCACCAGGACCATGCCTGTGGTGTTCACTGTACCTAGTTCACCTGATACCTAGTAGGTGCTCAAGGAATATAACTTGAATGGATCAGGATACCAGAGACCCTGAATAAAAGAGTCTATATACGAAAACCTGTTCAATGTTCTTTAACTCACTTTCCCAGATTATTTCACCCTAGAACTCGTGTGTGTGCATGTCCTGCTAAAACACTTTCCATGCAGAGACAATCCCAGAGACAGTAGCAGATGGTTGACCTGCTAGGGCTCCTGTGGCCTATTTAGGAACAATTTCTTCACCTGGTAACCATGTTGCCTCAGGTACAGCCTAGCTCATAGGGGCACCAGGGATCACAGGAATACTCATCACCCACATTTTGCTGGCTCTTACACTTAACTACCACACAATACCCTAAACCCCTCAAGGCCCCCTTGTGTATTTTTGAGAATCCCCATGCCCTGTCTTATATGTACTCACAGGAAAGCCTAGTCAGGTATCAGGTGGAGCCCCCCAAGCCCCCATCTCCTCTGGTGACATAAGATACCACCACAGGGCTTCCCTGGTGGCTCAGTGGTTGAGAGTCCGCCTGCCGATGCAGGGGACACGGGTTCGTGACCCGGTCCAGGAAGATCCCACATGCCGCGGAGCGGCTGGGCCCGTGAGCCATGGCCGCTGAGCCTGCGCGTCCTGCGCGTCTGGAGCCTGTGCTCTGCAACGGGAGAGGCCACAGCAGTGAGAGGCCCGCGTACCGCAAAAAAAAAAAAAAAAAAAAAAAAGATACCACCACACGTTTGGAACCTGCCTGCTCTGGGAAGCACCTATGTCATCTCCTCCAGGTACCACTGCATCCTCCAGCCACTGCTGCTGTCACTGAACAGCATGGCCATGCCTGGAACCTGCTTCTTCTGCCAGGTACTGTCCCATTTGCCAAGCACTGCAGCCTGAGAAACACCTTGTCCACTGTACTAATGTTCTGGAACCACTGAGAAGCCAAAGGTACTCTGCATTCTCTGGAATGCTCGGTGTGTCAAAGCCACCTTGCATTCCATCTCCAAGTGGGGAGATCCTCGTTGGGGGTACACTCTGTTGACTGCCTGCCAAGGGAGTATCTCAGCCCTCAATAGAAATAGGCTTAGATGTGGTCACCCACAGAAGAGTTTCCCAGAGATATATGTGAACCCCAGCCATGGATATTGTGTGGCTTTGAGCTATGAACCACCCACCAAGCCAACAGATAGCACGGCGCTCATCTCTATCCTCCCTGCAGAGCTGCTTTCTCCTTTCTCACCTCCCACTTGCACTGCAGTCAGCCCTCCTCTCCCACCCTCCAGTGGTGGAGCTGCTCCTGAGAGGACACCAGAGACCTTCTAATAGCTAACATCAGTGCACTTTTCCATCCCCAGCTCACTGGACCACTCTGTGGCACCTGCCTCTCCTGATAACTCTCATCCTTGAGCTGTCTCCATTCTGGTGGCTTTCCATTTTCAGTTTAGCTTCATATGTATTTCCCCTCTCCTGCCACCCACTCACCCCACAAAAAATCCTCTTTATAGCGACCAGAGTGATTTTTCTGGGCCTTGAAACATTAAGGACCTAAGTAACATATTCATAAATCTCAATCTCTCCAAATTCCAGATCTGTATAATCAACTGCCCAACATACAACTCCATTTAGAGTTCCACAGACACTTTCAACTCAGCATGTCCAAATCTGAGCCTGTGTTCTCCCCCATCTACCATAGCTCTTCTTCCTGTATTTCCTGATTCTGTTCATTTACTCAGAAATTCTTCTAAATGCTCTTATACATGTATTGTCCAATCTTCCCAAGAAACTTGTAAGAGGGTTACGATTAATTTCCAGATTTTCAAGGGGATAAAACTGAAATTTAGAAAGGTGACATAAATTTTTCAAAGTCCCACAACAGGTAGGACACAAAGCCAAGGTTTGCCCCTGGTTCTCTCCAACTACAAAGTCCGTACAATATGAATGGACTTAAAAGTCCCTAAAGCTGGGGAACCTTATCTTAATCTTTGTACACCCAGTTCCTTCTCCAACTTCCAACACAAAGAAGATCTACAATAAGTGTTTGTCCCTTAAATTACTAAATATTTGCTTATTGCCAAATATAAGCAAGGCACTGTGCTAGGAATCAAGGGAGAAAGAATAAAAGAACAAGACATGGAGCCTGCTCTCAAGGAGTTATTATCTTGTTTAAAGGAAACAATACAGGCAAGATTCAGAAACGGATGACCTCATCACCACTATTCTTTAACATTATTCTGAAAGTGCTAACCAAAGCAATAAGATGCAATGACAAAATAAAGGGCAAAAACATAGGAAAGGAGAAAAAGTCATCATTTGCAATGCTATGATTTGCATAGCTAAAAAACCCAATTTTAAACATTTTTGTAGAAATAGAGAGTTTGGTAAGGGGGTCAGTTACAAAATTAATATATCAAGGTCGAGAGTTTTCCTAAAAATTTAAAATAATCAGCTATAAAATATAATGAAAAAATCCTACTTTTAATATAAAATACCCAAGCATCAATTTAATAAGAAATATGAGAAAGCTACATAAGGAAAACTATAAAATTCTTCTGAAATATATAAAATATGACAATAAATTATTCAAAAAATTGTATTTCTAGATAGCTCAATATTTTTAAAATGTCAATACTTTTCAAATTTTATGTTAATAACACCCACACAAAAGCCCAACATATATATTTTTGTGATATGAAAAAATAATACCAAGTTCATCTGGAAGAATAAAAATACAAGAATATCTAAGAATTGTAGGAGAAAAGAGTAATGAAGTGAGACCTATCCTTCCAGATATTGAAACATATCATTGAGCAAGGCTATTAAACAAAGGAGAAACAAATCAACAGAACATAATGGAGAACCCAGAGGCAGAACCAAGACAATATATTTGGAATAAAAGTGACATTTCAGGGCTTCCCTGGTGGCGCAGTGGTTGAGAATCTGCCTGCCAATGCAGGGGACACGGGTTCGAGCCCTGGTCTGGGAAGATCCCACATGCCGCAGAGCAAATGGGTCTGTGAGCCACAACTACTGAGCCTGCGCGTCTGGAGCCTGTGCTCTGCAACGAGAGAGTCCGCGATAGTGAGAGGCCCGCGCACCGTGATGAGGAGTGGCCCCCGTTCGCCACAACTAGAGAAAGCCCTCGCACAGAAACGAAGACCCAACACAGCCACAAATAAATAAATAAATAAATTTTTTTAAAAAAAGTGACATTTCAAATCAGTGGCCAGAAGATGAACTATTCAGTGATGATGTTAGACCATATGCTAACCCTTGGATAAATAAAATAGGATTCCCTACTTCATACATCAGTTACCTTTTGCTATATAACCAGGCAATCTCCAAACCTTAGGGACTTAAAAACCACCTCCATTTATTTAGTTCATTTTTCTGTGGGTCAGCAACTTGGGATGGACTCAGCAGAGCAGCTCTTCTTCAGGTCTTGGCTCTCATTCATGTGTCTGCTGCCCTCAGCTACTGCTCAGCTGATATCTTGGCTAGGGACCAACTGGTCTAAGATGACTTCACTCTGTAAGCTGACTTGATGTCAACTGGAGTGATCGAGAGCAACAAGGCCCCGTGCATCTCATCACCCAGCAGGCTTGTTCATGTGTGGCCCAGGAAGGTTCCCAGAGAGCAAGCAGAGGCACAAAGGGTTTCTTAAGGTCTAGCTTTAGATCTACGCATTGTCATTCCCATTCCATTCTATTGGTCAAATCAAGTCACAAGGCCAGACCTCAGAGGTAGGGGAACAGATTCCACCTCCTCACGGGCAGAGCTCAACGTGACATTGCAGAGAGGGGTGGTACTGAGAAGCATGGAGAACTGTAGCTATTTTTGCGACCTATCACACCTATTAAACCTGAATAAACTCCAGCATATATAATGATTTCTGTGAAATGATAAAACCACAGAAAACTTAGATGAAAATATGGATAAATATTCATATGAAGAGGAGGGAGAGATACTTTTTAAAGCAAAACAAAACTAGATCCCATAAAAGAAAAGGTGGAGAGAATTAACTCTCTAAACACTTAAAATTTTCACATGACCAGAAAAACACCATAAAAAAAGATAAAAAGGAAACCGGGTGCAACGTGAAATGCTAGGAAATGGTTAATGCATAAAGAGTTTTCATAATTTGCCAATTAAAAAAAAAACAATTCATAAAAGTAAAAATCACAAATTATCAATAAAGATGTTCGTCCTCAACAGTAACCAAAGATACCAAAACGGTAATAACATATAATTGTTGGCCTATAGGATTGGCAAAGAATGATTTTTTTTTAAAATAAGACAGTGTTATCAAGGGTTTGGAGAAAGAAATTAACACACTGTTGGTGAAAATGTGAACTAGAGGAATCTTTCTGGATGGTAGTTTGGCAATAGCTGGCAAAAATTTAAGGACATATACTTGAACCCAGCTATTCCTTCTTTTTCTTTTCTCTCTCTCTTTTTTTTTTTAATGAATGAGGCAATTTACTAACCCAGCATCACTTGCTGGAATGCTCCTTGTCGTCAGCCATCACCTTACCTGGCAATCCCATCCAGACGTCTCTGTTCCTGCGGTGTCAGTCTGTGGACCCCACCGGGCCTTTTCCACCATTTTCGGCGCCCCCGGAGCTGGCAGGACCACGGGCCACGCTCTTGGAGCCTGGGCTGAGGCAGGACGCCGCCTCCCTGCGGCCGCCCCCCTGCAACTCGGTCGCCGAGCCGCCCCAGCGCTGCCCTGGAGGGACAGGTGCCACGCGGTGTGCAGAACCAGTTCTCACGGTCGGGAGCAAGCGCTTTAGGCCTGGGCAGCTGCAGCGCCCACCCATTCAGGCACTTTCGGCCTCCTGGACCTTCAGGAAGGCTGCTAGGGCTCTGACGGACTCCCGCGGGCCTCTCAGAGTCACTAAGCATCGTGCTGCTTTCGCGCCGCGGGCCAGGGAACAGAGAGCAACAGGGACTTCCCGCGCACCGTTTGGGTTTCGGCTCTCGCGAGAGTTCCAAGCGCTCCTCCCGCAGGTCTCTCTCTGGAAATTCCGCTCGCTATGTATAGCCACAGGCAAGAATGCGTAGGGAGAGACATGTGTAGGTGGCAGGTATTTTTCCGCTTTAGCTAGGATGATTTTTTTCTTAAAAAAAAAGTTGTTGTTGTTTTTTTTTTTTTGCGGTACACAGGCCTCTCACTGCTCTGGCCTCTCCCGTTGCGGAGCACAGGCTCTGGACGCGCAGGCTCAGTGGCCATGGCTCACGGGCCCAGCCGCTCCACGGGATGTGGGATCTTCCCAGACCGGGGCACAAACCCGTGTCCCCTTCATTGGCAGGCGGACTCTCAACCACTGTGCCACCAGGGAAGCCCTATTATTTTTTAATTGTAGTTGCCGTAAAATATTATATATTACAGGGATACAATATAGTGAACCACAATTTTTAAAGGTTATACTCCATTTATAGTTATAAAATATTGGCTATATTCCTCCTGTTGTACAATATATCCTTGTAGCTTTTTTTTTTTTTTTCTTTTTTGCGGTACACGGGCCTCTCACTACTGGGGCCTCTCCCGTTGCAGAGCACAGGTCCCGGACGCGCAGGCTCAGCAGCCATGGCTCACGGGCCCAGCCGCTCCACGGAATGTGGGATCTTCCCGGACCGGGGAACGAACCCGCGTCCCCTGCATCGGCCGGCAGACTCTCAACCACTGCGCCACCAGGGAAGCCCTTGTAGCTTATTTTATACTCAAGAGTTTGTACCTCTTTTTCCCTTACCCCCATATGGCCCCTCCCCCTCCCCTCCCCCCACTGGTAACCACTAGTTCTCTGTATCTGTGAGTCTGCTGCTTTTTTGTTATATTCACTAATTAGTCATATTTTTTAGATTCCACATATAAGTGATATCGTACAGTATTTGTCTTTGTCTGACTTATTTCACTTAGCATAATGCCCTCCAAGTCCATCCATGTTGCTGCAAATGGCAAAATTTCATTCTTTTTTATGGCTGTGTAGTATTCTGTTATATATACACCACATCTTCTTTATCTACTCATCTGTTGTTGGACTCCTAGGTTGCTTCCATATTTTGGCAATTATAAATAATGCTGCTATGAACGTTGGAGTGCATGTATCTTTTTGAATTAGTGTTTTTGTTTTTCTTGGATGTATCACCAAGAGTGGAATTGCAGGGTCATATGGTACTTCTATTTTTAGTTTTTTGAGAAACCTCCATAGTGTTTTTCACAGTGGCTGCACCAATTTACATTCCCACGAACAGTGTAGAGGGTTCCCTTTTCTCCACACCTTCACCAATGTTTGTTATTTGTGTTCTTTTTGATGATAGCCATTCTGACAGGTAAGAGGTGATATCTCATTGTGGTTTTTATTTATATTTCCCTGATGATTTAGCTAGGATGATTATTGAGAAAGGGACACTGGAGCAAAGCCCTGAAGCTGTAAGGGAGTTAGAAATCAGGCTAGAGTGATCCATGCAGAGGAGGACCACTGGTTAAATGGCCTAATTCAGAAGCACACCAAGGGAGTTTGAGGCTCAGCTCAGAGGCTGGTGTGGCCGGAGTGGAGTGATGGGGAGGGTCAAGAGTAGTAGTAGCGATGAGGCCAGAGAAGTTATGGGGGTGAGGCATGGAGGGGGTGACCGTGGAAGAGGAAGGGCATGGAGGGACTTGGGGGTGGCTTGGAAGGGTGTGACTTGGATCAATGGGATATGGAAGAGGGTAGGGAATAAAGAAGGCAGATCTTTTAATTTCTGAGTGAAATGGGGAGTCATTGGAGTGTTCTGAAGAAAGGATGACATGATCTGACTTACTTATAAAAAGGACCTCTCTGACCACTTTGTTAGAATAGACTGAAAGTGAGATTCAGAGGCAGAAAGAAGCCAAGTTAAGAAGCTCCTGAAGCAAAACAGGAGAGGAGATGATAGTGGCCCAGCCTGAGGTGATAGCAGTGGAGGGAGTGAGAACTGGTCAGATCCAGTGGATGGAGGGTGTGAGACAGAGAGGAGGCAAGGATGACCCTGAGGGTCTTGGCCTGAGTAATCAGAAGGATAGAGTTGCCATTATCCAGGGTGAAAAATTCTGGGGTGGAGCTGGTTTGGGGAGAAGACCAGAAATTCACCTTTTGTCATGTTAAGTCTGAGGTGTTTATCAGACAGGCAAGTGGAAATGTCAAGTAGACAGTTGATAATAGTCTGGAGTTGGAGAGGGAGGGTCTAAAGGGGAGATGGATTTAGGCGGGGGGGCCAATAACAATAAGGGTCTCAAGCACTATCGCAAGTCAAGCTGCCATCCAGGAACTATGGGACATGGATTAGGCATGTTTATCATTTCATCATGGCCTTCTCTAAAGTGTGGGAAGGGAGGTTTGGACTAAGATAAGCCTTAGAAGCCACAGTCTTCACCATAGTTCCCTGTGTTTAGCCTCACATTGGCACGAGAAGCACTAGCTGAAAGTTGCTATTGAATTTTTTTCCTGAAACAGCACGTACAATTCTCCAAAGCTGTGTACCAGAAACCAAGAATCTAAAGAAGGTGGCAAGCACATCCTTAGAAAAGTTAAAATCTCTGAATGAAATCAAAGCTTTACAAAGTTAGTTTGCCCTTTATTTTTTTTTAACATCTTGGCGTATAATTGCTTTATAATGGTGTGTTAGTTTCTGCTTTATAACAAAGTGAATCAGTTATACGTATACATATATCCCCATATCTCTTCCCTCTTGCACCTCCCTCCCTCCCACCCTCCCTATCCCACCCCTCTAGGTGGTCACAAAGCACCGAGCTGATGTCCCTGTGCTATGCGGCTGCTTCCCACTAGATATCTATTTTACATTTGGTAGTGTATATATGTCCATGCCATTTTGTCACTTTGTCCCAGCTTACCCTTCCCCCTCCCCGTATCCTCAAGTCCATTCTCTAGTAGGTCTGTGTCTTTATTCCCGTGTAGCCCCTAGGTTCTTCATGACCTTTTTTTTCTTTTTCTTTTAGATTCCATATATATGTGCTAGCATATGGTATTTATTTTTCTCTTTCTGACTTACTTCACACTGTATGACAGACTCTAGGTCCATCCACCTCACTACAAATAACTCAATTTCATTTCTTTTTATGGCTGAGTAATATTCCATTGTATATATGTGCCACGTCTTCTTTATCCATTCATCTGTTGATGGACACTTAGGTTGCTTCCATGTCCTGGCTATTGTAAATAGAGCTGCAGTGAACATTGTGGTACATGACTCTTTTTGAATTATGGTTTTCTCAGGGTATATGCCCACCAGTGGAATTGCTGGGTCATATGGTAGTTCTATTTTTAGTTTTTTAAGGAACCTCCATACTGTTCTCCATAGTGGCTGTACCAATTCACATTCCCACCAATGGTGCAAGAGTGTTCCCTTTTCTCCACACCCTCTCAGCATTTATTGTTTCTAGATTTTTTGATGATGGCCATTCTGACTGGTGTGAGATGATATCTCATTGTAGTTTTGATTTTCATTTCTCTAATGATTAATGATGTTGAGCGTTCTTTCATGTGTTTGTTGGCAATCTGTATATCTTCTTTGGAGAAATATCTATTTAGGTCTTCTTCCCATTTTTGGATTGGGTTGTTTGTTTTTTGGATATTGAGCTGCATGAGCTGCTTGTAACTTTTGGAGATTAATCCTTTGTCAGTTGCTTCATTTGCAAATATTTTCTCCCATTCTGAGGGTTGTCTTTTTGTCTTGTTTATGGTTTCCTTTGTTGTGCAAAAGCTTTTAAGTTTCATTAGGTCCCATTTGTTTATTTTTGTTTTTATTTCCATTTCTCTAGGAGGTGGGTCAAAAAGGATCTTGCTGTGATTTATGTCATAGAGTGTTCTGCCTATGTTTTCCTCTAAGAGTTTGATAGTGTCTGGCCTTACATTTAAGTCTTTAATCCATTTTGAGTTTATTTTTGTGTATGGTGTTAGGGAGTGTTCTAATTTCCTTCTTTTACATGTAGCTGTCCAGTTTTCCCAGCATCACTTATTGAAGAGGCTGTCTTTTCTCCACTGTATATTCTTGCCTCCTTTATCAAAGAAAAGGTGATCATATGTCGTGGGTTTATCTCTGGGCTTTCTATCCTGTTCCATTGATCTATATTTTTGTTTTTGTGCCAGTATCATACTCTCTTGATTACTGTAGCTTTGTAGTAGAGTCAGAAGTCAGGTAGCCTGATTCCTCCAGCTCTGTTTTTCTTTCTCAAGATTGCTTTAGCTATTTGGGGTCTTTTGTGTTTCCATACAAATTGTGAATATTTTTGTTCTAGTTCTGTGAAAAATGCCAATGGTAGTTTGATAGGGATTGCATTGAATCTGTAGATTGCTTTGGGTAGTAGAGTCATTTTCACAATGTTGATTCGTCCAATACAAGAACATGGTATATCTCTCCATCTGTTTGTATCATCTTTAATTTCTTTCATCAGTGTCATAATTTTCTGCATACAGGTCTTTGTCTCCTTAGGTAGGTTTATTCCTAGATATTTTATTCTTTTTGTTGCAATGGTAAATGGGAGTGTTTTCTTAATTTCACTTTCAGATTTTTCATTATTAGTGTATAGGAATGCAAGAGATTTCTGTGCATTAATTTTGTATCCTGCAACTTTACCAAATTCATTGATTAGTTCTAGTAGTTTTCTGGTAGCATCTTTAGGATTCTCTATGTATAGTATCATGTCATTTGCAAGCAGTGTCAGCTTTACTTCTTCTTTTTTGGTTTGGATTCCTTTTATTTCTTCTTCTTCTCTGATTGCTGTGGCTAAAACTTCCAAAACTATGTTGAATAATAGTGGTGAGAGTGGGCAACCTTGTCTTGTTCCTGATCTTAGTCGAAATGGTTTCAGTTTTTCACCATTGAGGACGATGTTGGCTGTGGGTTGGTCATATATGGCCTTTATTATGTTGAGGTAAGTTCCCTCTATGCCTACTCTCTGGAGGATTTTTATCATAAATGGGTGTTGAATTTTGTGGAAAGCTTTCTCTGCATCTATTGAGACGATCATATGGTTTTTCTCCTTCAATTTGTTAATATGGTGTATCACACTGATTGATTTGCATATATTGAAGAATCCTTGCATTCCTAGGATAAACCCCACTTGATCATGGTGTATGATCCTTTTAATGTGCTGTTGGATTCTGTCTACTAGTATTTTGTTGAAGATTTTTGCATCTATGTTCATCGGTGATGTTGGCCTGTAGTTTTCTCTCTTTGTGACATCCTTGTCTGGTTTTGGTATCAAGGTGATGGTGGCCTCGTAGAATGAGTTTGGGAGTGTTCCTCCCTCTGCTGTATTTTGGAAGAGTTTGAGAAGGATCAGTGTTAGCTCTTCTCTAAATGTTTGATAGAATTCACCTGTGAAGCCATCTGGTCCTGGGCTTTTGTTTGTTGGAAGATTTTTAATCACAGTTTCAATTTCAGTGCTTTTAATTGGTCTGTTCATATTTTCTATTTCTTCCCAGTTCAGTCTCGGAAGGTTTACGTTGCCCTTTAACTCCCTCCTTCACATGTGAGGGCTGGACTTGCGGTTCCCAGAAATCCTCCATTTCTAGAGCAGTTTTGTCACTGCCACACTGATGTGCCTTGTATCTAGGAAGTCAACTCTTCAGATTCCAATTTCCTTACCTGGAAAGGAAAGTGAATAGACTATGTAACTCTGTTTCAAATCTTTTCCTGTTTTGTTTGAAGCAGGGCAGGGTGAAGGCTGGTAGGAGCATTGAGCACCCCTAGTTTGGCTCTCCTCAGCTCTAAGTCCCAACTCTGTGTAGGCTGCTTAGGGCACTGTAGGAGCACAGCTTGGAATTACTGGACTAGCTGGTCCCTTCCCAGCTCTGAAGGTCTCTTTTTCTCTTTACAGCCTTCGTGTATATGGCGGTAGGGTGAAGTCAAGCAATGGTGAGGATCAGGAAGGCAGAGAATACAGCAGCACATGGGGGCCTTTGACAAAGGAAGTATGGTTACCACAAGTAGGAGTTCTCCAAAACAAAGTAACAAGCTATGTGGCATTCCAGACAGTTATGGAGATGCCATAGCAGGTGACAGAGTAATCTGGCCTGTGACACTTAATGGATGGGGTTTTTCTCTCCTTTAAACAAAGGTACTTTGAGGAAAGCCTTCAAATACTAATTCAAGTTAATGTTAATTTCTTACATGCCTATTGTGGATGCATGACTGATGGTTGGAGCCTCAGCCCTACATCTGGTTCATCATTCAGATCACACTGCCCTTACCAGCGACTGTCCCAAAATACTTAATACAAAATAAGTTCAAATTTTCCATGCATATTTTGTACTGAGGCTTCAAAAGGTGAGTCTCCTATTCTCTTTGACCTTCACATTTTTTGGGTTTAGGGAATTTCAAGTGCCTACATATACAGAATTCTCAACATTTTATTTTGCAAAACGAAATGGTTCTCATGCCCCAAGCAGAGGAGTACGGAGGGGGCCTCTCCAAATGAGCTGTTGTCTCTAGATGACTTTCCCAATTAGGCAGCCAGTATCAAGGACTATAAGAAGGGACCTGCCAAAAGGATTCACCACCCCCTGTACCATATTCCACCACCCTGACACCGCTTCCTGCAGTCAGTGCAGAGTTACAGGAGGGTCTGTAACTCCCTTAGCATCTAAAACCACAGCAACCATTACACTGCTTCCTCCCACTTCCTCCTACATTTTTCCCAGTGCTGCAAACGGTGATCATAAATATGTAAAGAAACATCAGAAAAGAAACATCAGAAAAGAAATACACAATTCTCTTGTCTTCATTTTATCAATATAACCACTTTGGCTGTGACCTAAGAATCTAAGTTGACTTCATTCCAGTGAATATTCTCTGCCTTTGGGGTCAGAAGAATAAGTTGGAAGAGTGTTGAAACATCGTATTGATTTTCTTGATAATGCACTAGTATTTGAAGTTGACACATTCAGACAGCTATTGGCTTTACTTCTGCATAGTGCATGAAAATGAATGAATTGACAAGTACTTAGTAAAAAGATGACCTACAAAATTACAGAGCTACTATTATAAATTTCATACTGCAAAGAGATCTGGGGAAAAAAATCTTTATAAAATCAATTGCTCAAACTTGAATGGGTTGTTTCATCTACACTATATGCTTGTGAAGTTTAAATCTCTCTCTCTCTTAAAAAAGATGTTGCTAAATTTATTTTTGCATTTTATAGAGTATTAGCTCATTTCTCATGGGTAAGCACACCAGGAGAGGAAGGAAAAAATCATGAACAAATTATCAGCCAAACAAATCACCCCTTTATGAAAGCTGGTAATATGTTCCTAGATCACTTTCCTCTACTCCTGCTTCCCTAAATAGAGGAAAATGACTCCTGTTTGGGAAAGTGTCTCCATGGAATTGAACCTGGCTGGTGTAGCCAGCATCAACATTCCTCCCACCTGAGGGACTGGGGTGGAAGGGGTTGGAGTGAGGAAGAGTGTTAAGGGAAAAGAAGCTTCATGCAGAGAGCGCTGACCTTGTCATTTTCTCCTGTCTCTTCTTAGCTCTCAGTTCTTCCCAGATAACCATGCAGAGGAGAAAGAGCAGGGACAGCCCCAGCCATCAAGGCCACCAGGAGGACCTGACTTAGAGTCACTCTACTTATACACATGTCATGGCTGGCAACACTGAATCAAGGAGGTGACCCATAAAAGCCAAGTGTTTATCTGAAGAGAAAGAAAAAAGATTAAGAAGCATAAAAGTTAAGAGGAGGAGCAGCAACATGAGTGAGTTTCAAAAATATAATGTTGGGGAAAATAAATCAGGTACCAAGAAACACAGAGAGTAAGATTCCACTTACATAAAGTTCAAAAACAGGCACAAGTAAATTTTTCATATTGGCGGTGGTGATGGAAGCTGGACCCACAAGAGGACTTGCAGGCAATGTATTGTTTCTTGATCAAAGTGCTGGTTGCATGCGCATGTTCTGTCTGCAGAAATCACCAAGCTGTACACTTGTGCTTGGACACTTTTCTCCATGTATGCTATATTTCAGTGAGGAGCTAAAAGTTAAAAACCTAAGGGGTGGTAGCTAAAAACATGGGCTGAAGTAGATAGTGTCTGGTTAGAAAAGAATCCCATCCCAAAGCAAATATTTTAAGAGAAAATTGAAGATATCTCATGGGAAGGAAATTCAAGAGTTCTACTCCAGCCCTAAATCATGATATTTTAAAACAACAATTAATCATAGGTTTCCCTTGGGCCTCCCTGGTGGCGCAAGTGGTTGAGAGTCCGCCTGCCGATGCAGGGGATACGGGTTCGTGCCCCGGTCTGGGAGGATCCCATATGCCGCGGAGCGGCTGGGCCCGTGAGCCATGGCCGCTGAGCCTGCGCGTCCGGAGCCTGCGCGTCCGGAGCCTGTGCTCCGCAACGGGGGAGGCCACAACAGTGAGAGGCCCGCATACCGCAAAAAAAAAAAAAAAAAAAAAAAAAAAATCATAGGTTTCCCTTATCTTGTATGTGTTCCTGCTTCTCTCTGTTCTGTAGCTGTGTATTTAAGAATGCCTTCCCATACTATAAACTATAGTAGATATAGAACTATATATCTACTATATAAGTTTATAGAACTATAAACTTGTAAACCCATCTCCAATGGTTTACTTTACAACATTAGAGAAAGTACATTTTGAAGGACAATCCATCCTGGTTGATAGAAGTTTCTTCTTCTTGGTTCTACTATCTATAACTCCTTAACAAGAGAGACAAAATTGTCTCCCAGGACAATAATCATCTGAGCAGTGCTGATTCTAGAGGAAAAGTTATCAAGGCACAGGAGACATTTAAAGGCTCTGTGTGAATCACTTGAGACCAACTTTACTAGTAATTGCTCTATTTTTTATTTAATTTATTCTTGACACTCACTAACAGCTACAGCATACTGCATGCTTAACACCAAACAAAAACAAATTAAAAACTCTGCCTCTGAATTGTGCAATTTCCTGAAAAGACAAAAAAAAAAAAAAAAAAAAAAAGATGCTACTCTTTCCTTTGCAAATTTTTTTCTAGGTGATGGTTTTAAATTTCTTAAATATCTTCATTGACCCTACATCCAAAGTAGGCTTTTGGGATGTGTGCTAATGCCTTGGCTGACATTCCACGAGGCCAGGCCCCCACTCACTACAACGGGCCCACCTGGTACAATATCCATTTAGCCTGCACATCAAAGCTTGCTCCCTTTCAGCAAGAGCTACGCCACACTCTGAACCAAGGAAGAATCTGAATTCAACAGGCTAAGATACTAAAACAATAGATTTACTGCCAGTAGAATAAAGTTGGGCATTCCTGAACCAAGAGAAGAGATGTAAACAACACCTGCTGAGGCCACTGGGGTTTCTTGTTAATGTTTAAAAACAAAAAAACAAAAAAAACCCAGAACTCACTCTTGCCTGGATGTTTAAACTTCAAGGGCTAGAATGAGGTCCTGCCCTCAAAAAAAGTAGGGGAAAAGCGATTTTATGAGAGTTATGAAAAATCTGAGGACCAAGAACTGTTAGGACAGTGGAATGGGAACCACCAAAGGGATTGAGTGTTGCCTTCTCTGGAAATATGAACCCACAGTGTATACTCACCTCTGTAGCTCTTTTCATCTTGCTACTATGTACTCCTTAATATAGTCTGGATGAATAAATATTCTTTTGAATGTTCATGATAAGGGCTGGGTTCATACAGGGGTGGGGAGGGAAGAGAAATATAGAACTGAATAAGAAACATTTAAATTATATTTTTTGAGGCCACATCTTTTTTATGTCTCTTCTGTATCCTAGCACAATAATAAGCACACAGTAAAGGCATAATTTTTGAAAATGAGTAAAAAGTCATAAAAATAAGCATGGAGTAATAGTGTATGATTCCACTTATATGAGGTACCTAGAAGAGACAAATTCATAGACAGAAAATAAAATAAAGGTTACCAAGAGCTGTGGGGAGAGGGGACTGGGGAGTTATTGTTTAATAGGTATTGTGTTTCTGTTTGGAATGATGAAAAAGTTCTGGAAGTGGACAGTGGTGATGGCCGCATAACAATGTGAATATCCTTACTACCACTGAATTGTACACTTAAAGTGGTGAATTTTATGCTAGGTACATCTTGGCAGTGTAAAAAATTGTTAACAAAAATTTAAAATGAAAACGCAAGCAGAGAATACTTGGCTAGATAGGAACAGTGACCTGTGATGTCAGGAGGCTCCGATCACCTCTTTACAGAAGCAGCTGGGGCTGGGCATCTGGCACGTGGGAGGCTCAGAAAAGGAGAAGCAGTGCTGGCACTGGGGCTGCTGATGTGTGGGTGAACAGAAGCCGCCTCTCCCATTTCAATATGGTACATTTTCTTGTGTAGAGTTCTGCTTCAGGTGGAGGACTCGTTTATATACGTGAAGACAGTAATCACATAACTCTACACAGGAGGTGGGAAGCACCTCAGGAGATCTGGACTTTGGTCTCAAATACCTCACTTGCAATCTGGGTAGCTTACCCTTCTCAGGTCTCACTTTGTATTTCTGCAAATTAGAGCATCGAGACCACACGATACGTGGCCTCTACCAGCTCTACAACCTCATCGTTCTACATCATTCTTTCTTTTTTCCAAACAGTTCCAATTTAAGTTCAGTGCATAAAACACAGTTTTTCATCTCTTCAGCATTACTATTCTTTTCTGGACTCTCCAGTATCTTACTATTCTGTTCAAAGGAACAGTGTTCCAAAGTGAACATATGAGTTTCATGAAGCTATCGTGAGTGCAAAGCATGAAGAAACACCACTTGTAACTTCTAATTATAACATAAAATCACCGTGGCCTTTTTTTTTCTTTCTTTCTTTTCTTCGGTTTTTTTAAAAGTAATAATACTATACAGTTGAAAATCACTTTCAACCATTGATAAATTACGGTCATTAGGAATCGAGCTATGGAGAACAGTATGGAGGCTCCTTAAAAAACTAAAAGTAGAACTACCATACGACCCAGCAATCCCACTACTGGGCATATACCCTGAGAAAACCATAATTCGAAAAGAGTCATGTACCACAATGTTCACTGCAGCACTATTTACAATAAGCAGGACATGGAAGCAACCTAAGTGTCCATCGACAGATGAATGGATAAAGAAGATATGGCACATATATACAATGGAATATTACTCAGCCATAAAAAGAAACGAAACTGAGGTATTTGTTGTGAGGTGGATGGACCTAGAGTCTGTCATACAGAGTGAAGTAAGTCAGAAAGAGAAAAACAAATACTGTATGCTAACACATATATATGGAATCTAAAAGAAAAAAAAAGGTTCTGATGAACCTAAGGGCAGGACAGGAAAAAAGACACAGACGTAGAGAATGGACTTGAGGACACGGGTAGGAGCAAGGGTAAGCTGGGACGAAGTGAGAGAGTAGCATTGACATATATACACTACCAAATGTAAAATAGATAGCCAGTGGGAAGCAGTTGCATGGCACAGGGAGATCAGCTCGGTGCTTTGTGACCTCCTAGAGGGGTGGGATAGGGAGGGTGGGATAGGGAGGGTGGGAGGGAGACGCGAGAGGGAGGGGATATGGGGATATACGTATGCATATAGCTGATTCACTTTTATACAGCAGAAACTAACATAACACAGTAAAGCAATTATACTCTAATAAAGATGTTAAAAAAATAAAGTAATAACACTATACTGTTGAAAATCACTTTCAACCGCTGATAAATTATGGTCATTAGATATCGAGTTACATAGTAAAAGTAACTATTTTCCTTTTCCTAAATTGGTTGGACAATAAAAAGCAGCCTGATTACTCTTCATAGGAAAGGATGAGAATATGAACAAAGAAACTTTTTACACTACCTTGCACTATGTAGAAGCAATAAGGAACATTCGGTGGTGTTTACCTAACCTTGTAGTTCCTCTAGCCAAATTCATTCATTCCATTCAGTTATTCAAAGCTGCTGTTAAAAAGTTCTAAACATTTTTTTTGAGATTTAAGAACTTTTTATGTACAATTCATACCATTTCAAATGAATCAAATGTGGCTGCATTATAGACTGCATATAAAGTGGTTAAGGTAGGTTCAGTTTTAAAGGAGGTTTTCAGTTAAATGTCTGGGTTTTGCCTGAATGATGACAAATAATCAGTCTGATTGAGCAATTCACTCTTCAATCTATTGATTTGGTAATAAATAAAGTAGAAATACCAAAAAGCCTAAAAGCACTTGAGTATAATGGATGAAGTTACCCTAAAGAATAAAATGGTATGAAAACTAGAAATCAGCTTTCCAAGGAGGGAAAAAGACTGAAATTAGAGCAACCAAGTGAAAATTAAGAACATATCTATCTATTCCCCGTCCCAGGGAATTCCGTCGCAGTCCAGTGGTTAGGACTCGGTGCTTTCACTGCCGTGACCCTGGGTTCAATTCCTGGTCAGGGAAGTAATAAGATTCCACAAGCCGAGTGGTGCAGCCAAAAAAAAAAAAAAAAACCTTAAAATAACATACCAACAATATTCCAATTGACATGTCTTCATTAGATTATTTATCTTTAACATTTTTTCTTTTTTAAATACATAGTAGGCTGGAAACCTAAGTCAGGCTTCCAGTATATTATTATCAGGAAACCCAGAAAGTTCCAACACCATAACATATTTTCTTTAGATGATGATATATCATATTTCAAGGATGCATAGAGGGAATCCAATTATGCTTCAAATTCATAAAACCATAAAAACAGGTTTCACTTAAAATTAAATGAGAAGATAATATGCAAAGATACACAAAATCTTTATTAAATGACCACATAGTAATCTGATATAATACTTCCTGATACAAGAAAAGGAATTATGAACTAGTTCATAGTATATTAAAAATTTTCCAAAGTAAAACAAAATTTGAAAATAAAATATGTCTACACACATTGCCATTTCCTTTTATGACCAATTCCCCTCTATTTGGACATCCACCTTTCATATACCTATTGTCCTGTGCTATTCCCTGCATCATGTTCCTCCTCCTGGATGGTGACGCATCCCCTACAAGGTCTCTTCAAAACTATACCACCACCACAAAATTCCTTTTGCTGCCAAGCTCTGATCTCAGCTGGCTCTCCTGGAAAATGGCAATAAGGTAAATACACAGTAAGGTGGTTTCAAGGGATGACAGGCCTTTTATGACCTGATTATGTTCGTTATGTAGATGGCTACTTCTCCACACCAAAAGCGAGTCATTCCTAATTCTCATTGTCTTCTATATAGTCAATAGAGCTAGTTATCTAGAAGAGAGAGAAACACAGAGAAAGAGAGACAGAGAGAGAGAGAGAGAGATACAGATTTATTTTTAGGTTAAGAACAAACATCCTAAGATATCTAAAAATTCCATTATGTGTCAGGGAAATATAACTGAAAGAGGGTGGTGGTTCAAGGCATTAAAAAGTGTCTGTACTGACTGGGTTTTATATATACCAGAACTGATGGTGATACCCAAGCAAAATGCAGGGGTACCAAATACTATTCAAATAAGTTGTAAACAAAAATCAAGCACAGATTAGATCTGAACAAATTCTTCTCTACTTAAGACAATGACCCCCAACTTAGAGACCACTAGCCTCTACCAGTTTTCAAGTGATGACAAGTAGTCCTCAAATTCATATACACACCCAGCCAACAGACTAAATAAAACACATGCTTCTCAACCATAGGCATGACTATTCCTCATATGTAAATAGTTCATGATGTGATTAATAAAATCCAAATACATTCAAAGAAAGTATTGAATTCATAATTAGCTTGTCATTAAGTATTTTCTCAGCTAATAAATATTCAACTACTCGTATGAGTGAGTCCTTGAAATTTTGGGCTTTATAAAAAGTATCTTCATGTCCACAAAAGGGTTGAGAATGGCTAACCTAAGGTTCTATACTAAACTCTCCAGACAAAGTTAGATGTACCTGGGTTCCAGTGCCTCCATATGTACAACATACATAAGCTGATCTCCCTACTTCCTTCCACAGTGATGAATAACCAAAATACAAGCATGGCACTAAGTTTCAGTGATATGCAAAAAAAATGGATTTTCCTCTGGAGTAATAAATTTGAAATAACAAAAGGACAATAAACAAATACAAACATGTGACTAAAATCCATACAAAAATATATTAATTTATCAAATCCCCTCCATAGATAATCTGCACAGAGTACACTGAAATGTTCCCTTAGCATGAATTGACTATGATCTTATGAGCTAAATGAGCCCACAGGGCTGCTTCATACCTGCTTTCCCAATATCACTCTATAAAGAGCTCCAAGCTCATTAGCCAAGTGGACCTTCTTTAAAAACAGCAAGAATAACATATGAAGAGCAAAGAATAGATAAGAAATCATCAGCAAATCTAAGGCAGGTTGATTGCCTGGTCCTCCTTGAATTTGGGGATCTTCTTAAACTCACTTTGCTTGAAGAAAAGCTGGGCCAGGATGTGGTCTGCTATGGCCTGGAGATAATCGTCCATGTCAAGGGTTTGCAACTGACAGTGGAAACAAAAAGAAGATGTATCAGCACCAAATTACTCAGGTTCCTACAAAGATCTTACAGCCATCAAGGCATTTTCAAGACTGTAGGTACATAGCTGTGTAACATTAGGAGCTATGAAATCCTGCGAATGGTCCCCTTGTACACTTGTCTTCTCTTGCCATGGGGAGCTCACCATTTCGACTCTGGGAATAAGGAAAGTCTGACTGATAGCTAGAGATGCTGAGGCATCTGAAGCTTTCTTTATTTTTTTTATTATTATTATTTTTTGCGGTACACAGGCCTCTCCCGTTGCAGAGCACAGGCTCCGGACGCGCAGGCTCAGCGGCCATGGCTCACGGGCCCAGCCGCTCCGCGGCATGTGGGATCTTCCCAGACCGGGGCACGAACCTGTGACCCCTACATCGGCAGGCGGACCCTCAACCACTGCGCCACGAGGGAAGCCCTGAAGCTTTCTTTAGAAGGGACCTCCATCCCACTGGGAGGTAGTTCTCTTTAAAGAGGGAGCAAGACCTTTTGTCTACTTGTAAGCAGGGACTAGTGGCAAAAGGGCCTCTCAGAGCTCCATGCCCACAGGTACATGATGGAGGCTGACCTGGCTGCCAGATAAGTGGTCCTCCTCCTGCACAGCCAGAGACAGTCGTTCATCTCTGCCTAACTGGCCTGGCTGTCCAGTTGGTTGGCTCTGACTCTGTCTGTCTGTCCTTGTGCCCTCTCTCTATCACGATCTTATTGTCCTTTCTGCACCCCTCCCCCTTGACACTACCTCTCTTTTTCTCAGCCTCTCAATTTCTGCATGTATGTGGGTCTCTCTGTGTCTCTCACTGTGTTTCTGTCTCTCTCTGTGTCTGTGTCTCTGAGCTTATCTGTCTCTGAATCTCTCTCCTAACTCTTTGTGTGTGTGTCTCTAGGTATGTCTGCCTTTCCCTGCCCCTCTGTGTATAGGTCTGTCTGGGTCTGGGTATGTGTGTATCTGTGTGTCTCTCCTTCTTTGTCTCTGTCTCTTTATGGGTCTCTGTCCCTCTCTGTGTCTATGTCTGTATGTCTCCTTCTATTTGTGTACCTGTGTTGTTTCTCTCTTTTTCTCTGTGTTTGTGTCATTCTCTTTGTAGATCTCTGTCTCTCTGTCTCTATGTCTCTATCTCTGTGTGTCTCTGGGCATGTATGTCTCTCTCTGCGTCCCTATGTCTCATTCTGTGTTTCTCTCTAGGCATGTGTTTCTGTCTCTCAGCCTCTCTCTTATTCTTCCTCCTTCCTCTTTCCCTTCATACCCCTATGCAAAATAAATCCCCGTTAGAAACACCCCTAATACCCCTTCTAATGGGTTAGTCGGGGTTATGCTCCCTCAAGATGCATATCAGACATTCCTGGTGGTGGGGATAGTTGTAAAAAAAATTCTTCCTACCCAAAATTCTGATTCATTTTTTCCTTCCCTGTTGTGGATCACTCCCTTAAATTGCTTCTTTTCATTAAAAAAAAAAACAAAACAAAACACTCTACTTCTATTCTCTTTTCAAAAGATTTATATTCTTTAATTCTTGACTTGTATTTAATAATTTTCAATTGTTATTTTTATCCTTCTTTCATATTTTTAAGTTTTAAGTTGTTGCTATTAGCCTTTCACATCACATTAATCTTTAATTAATTTTTTTGTTTGTTTGTTTGTTTGTTTGTTTTTGCGGTACGCGGGCCTCTCACTGCTGTGGCCTCTCCCGTTGCGGAGCACAGGTTCCGGACGCGCAGGCTCAGCGGCCATGGCTCACGGGCCCAGCCGCTCCGCGGCACGTGGGATCCTCCCGGACCGGGGCGCGAACCCGTGTCCCCTGCATCGGCAGGCGGACTCTCAACCACTGCGCCACCAGGGAAGCCCTTTAATTAATTTTTAAAATTCCCTTTTCTTGATCTTAATTTTTTTAACTCTAACTTGCTGTTTTAATGAGATTTCCCTTCTTTTCCTATTTATATTTGATTTGATTTCATTTTGCTTCATCATTTTTTCTTATAACAGCTGTAGAGAATGATTACCAAGGGGGTGGCAGTAGCGGTGAGCCCCACACCAAAAGCAGGGGACACTGGAATCCTCTTCCCACCGAGAGTCTACAGCTAGCTTTCCATTGCATCTCCTCCTCACAGAGCTCTTCACAAACCTCATCCCAGGCACCCCCAGGAAGGTTTAGAGACCCAGAGAAGCAGATGCTGGAATTTTCCAGTGTCCCTCAAAGAAGGAAAGTGTCATCATGGGAAATAAGCATCACTGAGCAGGATGGCGTAGGTTCTGTAGATGATACTGCTGAATTCATGCTGTGCTCTCCCCTGGAGATCTTGTTGGGTCTCCATGTAGGAAGAACCATGGCCAAGAGAAATGTCTGTCTGTTCCTGGATTTGCCCCAGGAATACCCAGACTCTTATAATTCTCACCCAGTCTCAGCAGGGAACCTAGTCCTAAGGACTGTTCAAAAATCTAAATTCCACTATTTATTCTTGTTTTTCAAACACATTATTCATCTAATTAAGGAACACTGGGGTGAATTTTTAAAAGCAAACAACTATGTAATACAATAAACAATTCCTCTTAATGTATGTTTTATACTACAGATCATGATATATCAGATTTGCTTAAAACAAAGAATGATGGGAAGGAATGCTACTCCTTCTTGGTAGCACGGATCAATCATACTCAATGTTACTTTACGTCTCCTAAAGTTTCTTTTCATATGCAAGAGACTCTTCTTTTCCTCTCTCTGCCAAGTAAATTCCAGAAGAATAAACTAGCCATGCTCACTTCAGCTTCTCCCTCTCTGTCTGGGAACTGGCAAAGCTTCAAAAATCATACTCTGCTTCTCTATGATGTAAGGTAGTACAAGGGCCCACCTCAACGTCAGAAGGCCAGCCCATTTCTGGAGATAGATATTAGGAAACCCACTTGCCCACAGATATTAATCATAGTCTCTAATACCTGCTTTCTCTTCACACATTGGTTCAGCCAGTTCATTCATTCAATCATTTATTCGGCACACATACACTGAGGGCCCCCTATGATGCAGATACATTGCTTAGCAGAGTATTCTGCACATCACTGGCACTCAGCAATTTCTCTTAAACTGGCTTATTCTCACCTGGTCTCCAGTGCTGAAGGCAAGAACCAGAAGCAATTCCTTATCGCATGTACTTTTAATGTAATGCTGGGTTCCAGTGGGGAAAAATATCACATCTCCAATGTGAACGTTAAACTCTATCGTACACTGAGCATTGATAATGCCCACCTGAGGAGGGGAAAAAATTATGCTGAAGTTAAGCAAATAAAATCAAATATTCATTAAGGATAAGTATTCATAGTGAAGAACAGATGGATAAAAGCATATGGTTATAAAGGGACTTCTCAGAGAGGGTAAATAGCAGAAAAGAGGCAATCCTTCACATTAACTCTCCTGTTTCTGAGACAAAGTCCCACAAAAATTAAAAGATGCTCTATTTAAAGTAAATGTCGGGCCTCCCTGGTGGCGCAAGTGGTTAAGAGTCCGCCTGCCGATGCAGGGGATACGGGTTCGTGCCCCGGTCTGGGAGGATCCCATATGCCGCGGAGCGGCTGGGCCCGTGAGCCATGGCTGCTGGGCCTGCGCATCCGGAGCCTGTGCTCCGCAACGGGAGAGGCCACAACAGTGAGAGGCCCACATACCGCAAAAAGAAAAAAAAATAATAATAATAAAGTAAATGTCCCTCAAAATGCATTAGTGAATTCAATAGTGTAGAACATCATGCAAAAAGAGCATTAATCACCATGTTCTAATTGAGGGCTATCAATTACATTCCCTAATTAGGCAGAGGATTTAAATTGCAGTGTTTTACCACCTCTATGCCCTCCTTTCTACTTGCTTGGGAAAATTCAGCCTTCTGGGAGAGCAGCATCCTAATGGTCTTTTAAAAAAGAGTTAGAGACTAAATGTGCATACAAACGCACACAGATGAGCACAAAGCACACCAAAAATAAAATCTGATCCTTGAAATTAAATTTGTGGAAGATTACAATGCCCTTTTCCAATTTATTAAAGCTTTCACTTCTAAAAACATAAAACTTTTGCTATGGGTGACAAAAAAGGTGAATTTCAGTCTGGTCTGATTCTTTCTGTCAAGACTGATTCAGGTACAAGCTAGAGAAGCCCATTTTACCTGTAGATCTCCCCAGGAGCCCTGTAGTAACATGCTACTTCGTGTGGTTTTTCTGAAGAATCAAAGGGGGTGATATTAATAACTTCACCAAGATGACAAGTATGCGTCAGAAGGATCCTGGATAAATGGGGATATATGGCCACCCTGCTGGTGCTCCACACCTCACCCCCACCAACTCATCTTACACTGAGGGGCAAACAGCCAATTTCACGGTCCCCAAAGTGGAGCACATTAAATGCTTGCATTACCTGAGAATGCAAAACTCTGAACATGTAGGCAGGTATTCCAGCCCCTCACCATTAGTGATAAACCTCTTTATCAGTTCTGAAATGTTCTTAGCCCCTTCTCATGCTAAGAGCAAACTTGGAAGTTACCTAGCAGGACCTGCATGGTATCCTCTGTGGAAATGGCCCAGAAAGCCATTGGCACAGAGTCCTATTATGTTACCAACAACTGAACCAAAACAAAGAAGTACCTCCTGTTTGCTTCTTTCTTCACTGAAAAGGAAAGTTCAAAAAAAACCTGTTCACAGAGAAATTACCTTTGCACATCCACTTATTACATATCCCATTTCATTTGCATTAAAATGAAAATGTGGCTATCTTAATCCATTGTTATAAATCCTAAGTGTACTCAAAGTGAGGGCATTTTTGTGCTTGAGAAAGAAAAAGAAAAATGAAATCCAGTTATTTAGCCAACATTCAACTCAGCAACTTAACAATTCATATAATCATAATAATAACTAATATTTATGAAGCCCTCACTGAGAACATGCAATTTTTTATGTCCTTTACATTTATTATGTCACTTGTCCCTTATAATAATCTTATAAGGTTGCCACCAACCTTATGAGATGAAATTAAAATCTAGGTTGGTTGAGTATACTAGGGTCACCCAGTGGCAGAACTGGGATTTGAATCAGGGAATTTGATGCCACAGCTGTGCTCTTAGTCATTAAGCGATACAGCCAGTTGAGCATTTAAAACAAATGAAAATGAAAAGAGAAATGAACAGAGAAACCTCATGAGCATCCAGTCTCTTTGTTAATGTAACCACCCACGCCAAGAAGTTAAGCTCCCAAATTCACTAGGCCTCAATCAATAGTTTGCATCGATCAAACCAACCAGTGTTTGACTAGCTCTTTCCTTTTCCTTTGTCCAGAAAAATGATGAATCCAATCTAAATCTCATATTTCATCCATTTTAATAATAATTAAATAATAATAATTAAATAAATAATGTTTTAATAATTTCAAAACAGTTTTCTCAATTACCTGATTCAGGAATTCACTAAAAAAATTTTCATTGTTGCTTAGTTCACTTCTATTTTTCCAATATTGTGCCAATTGTATTATTCCCCCTGGAAATTGATATTCTTTTGAACTTATATCAGATGAAGTTTAAAAAACAAAATAAGATAAAACTACTTCAAAATAGTACTACAAGAGGAGAGTCAAATGCAGTTCCAGTAAGGTACAGAGCCCTTCTATAGTCACAGAAAGTTTATGTGGTAGGAATTGCCAATACCACATCCTATGTTCCCCCAAGGTATTGATCTGATACTGTCAGATACTATCCTAACTTCCCAAACTCTCCTGAAATTTCTAACATAGAGTGACCTCTTTAAGACAGACATTCAAGTCAGGGGACCTGGCTGGAAAACGTGAGAGTCATCCTAAATAACAATCCCTACCTCTCCCCTCAATAGGTCAACGAGGCCCTGTCAGTCCTGCATCTCTAAATTCTCTGTTTCTCAACAATTCTTCCCCTCTCACATAGTGCAGGCCACCATCATCCCCTACCTGAGGGACTGCGGGAGCCCCCTAATTCATCACCCTGCCTCTCACCTGGCCACTTCCAATTATTCTCCACAATCCAGCTGGATCGGTCATCGTTTCAAAAAACAAAACTAACACCAACTCAAAAAGATATATGCACCCCATGTTCATCGCAGCATCATTTACAATAGCCAAGATACGGAAACAACCTAAGTGCCCAAGCTCACAGATACAAAGAACAGAGTGGTAGCTGCCAGCGGCAGGGGTGGGGGTGGGTGAAATGGTTGAAGGAAGTCAAGAGACACAAACTTCCACTTACAAAATAAACACATCATGGGGATGTAATGTGGAGCAAGGTGGCTATAGTTAGTAACACTGTATTGCATACTTTAAAGTTGCTAAGATCTTGTAAGTTCTCGTGACAAGGAAAAAATCTGTAACTAACTATGTATAGTGATGGATGTTAACTAGACTTACTGTGGTGATCATTTCACAATATATACAAATATTGAATCACTGTGTTGTATACCTGAAACTAACATAGTGTTGTATGTCCATTATATCTCAATAAAATAAATAAATTAAAAACCTCATTGTGTCACTCTCCTATTTAAAGCCCCTTAATTGCTACATGATTGGCCTCTCGTCTCTCATAAGCCTCTTCTCCTACAGCATCCCCCAGCCCCAGCACACCCCCCTCACACTCTGAATTTTTTTTCCACATTCTCTTTTGTTTCCAGGCCTTTTCTCACATTTCCTACTCTGTTGAGAAATGTCTTTTCAAACTTCTCTTGGCTGTGACCCACTGTAAAAAACACATTACATCTCAATCCAATACGCCTATATAATCATATATATAAATACTTAACTAAAAAGGCTTCACAAAACAACATACTATACCTTTCAGGTCATACAATTATCTCCACGCAAGGCTATCTGGAGACTGTGAGTAATCAGCATTGACAACCAGTTCTGCCAAGTTGGGAGGAAGACTGACCCCCTCATCCTCTTTCTGCTTATGGAATGTTCTAATGAAACTAATTCCACCTTCAGGCTGAAACACATAAGAGACCCTATAAGGTATTTGTGAAACATTGTACAAATTTTAGCAATAGAAGGGGCGGTAGCTGAGGATTGGGCAGCACTGGCACCAGTGTGGTTTTCCGCGGCCCCATCAAAAGACCTCCATGAGCCTAAGACTTGTGATCTCTATGAAAACCTTCCACGTATTCAATGTATGGGCATTGGTATAAACTCCTGCAAAAACATACACTGGTTCCCATGCTTACCAACACTCTCACTAATGACTCATTTCTTCTACTTCTCACTATAACATTAGAGCAGGATCTGCTGCAAGATAAATCTCAAAATCGTACTGTTTAGATTCCTAAATTTACCACAAAACCCCTTCCAGGTGCCACTTACGGGCCATCACCAATTCCGATCACCCATTTGCACTGTCAGCATCCACATCTGACCCTCTAGACCCAGCATGATCAGCAATCCCTCTAGTGGTATATAACTACTGAAAGTGATCAGAGAGAGAAAAGCAGCCATTCCTCAGGAAAACTGGGGGAACCTCTGCATTAGATTAGGAAAACACAATTACATTATCTCTAGCAAAGCTAGCCCTGGATGAGCATATGGCTTTTCAGAAATGAAAATTATAGTAATTTGTATTAACTATATCATAACCTTTCTACCAATTCACTATACAGTAGCTTCCTATAGCAGTCCTTCGTAAGGGAAAATAAAGAGCAATTCAACTTCAATGCTCTTGAGCCCAGTACCCAAATGTCACTTTGTTGACTGCTACCTTAGAAACCCAAATATTCATGCCCTCTTTGTACCCTCATGGGATTTGTTCTCAGCAGTGGTACAGACCTCAAGTGACCTGGAAGCAATGTCCTCAGGTATAGAAAAAATTACATCATCAGCTTCCAGGGTTTGAAGTTCATGATGTGTAGAAAAGAAGAGCAAGAAAAGCAGTCTTCACTCCCCACATTCTCTGTCCAGTGTACTGTGCTTTTAGGGAAGAAGATCACTTGGCCAGCTGTAACACTGTACGTGGTAACGACAGCACCATCATCAACCGCCCCAATCCATGCTGTCCCCTGAAACATAAACGGAAGAGCTCATCCAACACTACTTTAGAGCAATGTTCCTCAACCTTTTTTCATTACCTCCTTTCTAAGGTACCACGTTAGACTTTTTTTTCTAATCACCACCCTATGAAATGCTAACACTACAGAGGTGCTGTAGATGTGTATACTGCATACACATACTGCTCATGTGCTACATGTACATCTATGCTTTATACATAAAAAGAGTAATATTTTTACCCTGCTAACAACCAGTTTTTGCCCCCTTTTGGGCAATACCACCCCCACTGAGCATTTAGAGCTCTAAGTTCATGCTAGTTTGATAGTCTGAAAAGACTGCAGGCACATGTGTACACACATGCATGTGTGTGTTTGCATGTGTTTGTGTGTGTATGCATACAGAGGCGTATGTATTTACCAGATAAGAAAAAGTCTGCATACAATTTTGATAATAATAATAGGAATAGGAATAACATAGTGCTTTACTGTGTGTCCAGGTATTCTTCTAAGAAGGGTATAATCTCATATAGATAAAGCTCTAATCTCTCTTCTTGCTGTAAATTCTAAAATCAAGTGAGTTGTCCAAGAATAAAAAAGGAGTTTTATTAACAACAACAGAAATATCTCACACACAAAAAACTGGCTGATCTATTAATAAGATCATCAGGGTAAGACCAAACTCTGAAAGTTCTATGAGAGCTTAGTCACTACAGCTTCCCCAGTGTCTGGAATACAGAAGCCATAAATACATTTCAGAATTAATGACTTATTTGAAATTCAAGTAAGTACACTAATTTCACTTCCAAAGAATTCTGAAAGGTCTAAACCACAAAAGGGCATCCAACTGGCTGATCTCAGAGACTCCAGGCTGCACTCAGCAAACTAGTTTATTATTACAGTCACTGCTTTATTCCTTAGAGGGAAGCTGTAGTTTCTTTGATCATTAGATCACAGCTACCAGTTTTAGCTTTGGCTCAAAGGATGGAACAGTGGGGATTTCCCTGGTGGCTCAGTGGTTAAAAATCCGCCTGCCAATGCAGGGGACACGGGTTCGATCCCTGGTCCAGGAAGATCCCACAGGCCACAGAGCAACTAAGCCCGTGCACCACTACTGAGCCTGCGCTCTAGAGCCCAAGAGCCACAACTACTAAAGCCCGTGTGCCTAGAGCCCGTGCTCCACAACAAGAGAAGCCACCGTTATGAGAAGCCCATGCACCGCAACGAAGAGTAGCCCCTGCTCGCCGCAACTAAAGAAAGCCCGCGCACAGCAACGAAGATCCAACACAGCCAAAAATAAATAAATTAATTAATTAATTAATTAAATAAAGTTATATATTAAAAAAAAAGATGGAACAGTGATCTTAGCTTAACAATGTATGAAAAATGATTTCATACTGAAGAGGAAGTTCAAAGTGATGCCAAGAATAATTAAAACAAATAGGTTAATGCTTCAAGGCACTGATAACTAATCTAATTGAGTACACAGCCAAAGCCTGGATGTTGTCTACCACTTATTTAAGTAGGTTTTGCAACAACCTAAATACTAGCCTGAGGACACACAGCACAAATGCTTAAGGGCAGAACGTGGGCAAACTGGTGATACCTGTACAAGATAGCCGTGTTCGGAGGCCACTGCTTTTTATTCTCAGGGTCCCCAGAGTCATCTGTGATCTCTGACTGTTCAGGCTGCTGCCAAAGGCGTCTTCTTCAATGCTGAGATAGTCTGTGGCATTGTTCCTGTACCAGGCCCACTGGATTGCAACACCGGGGAACTCAAACACCTGAGAAGCCATAAGCAAATCATCAGCATGGAGGCCATTTCCTGGAACGTGAGGCCACCATGGCCTACGGAGTAAGCGGGAAGCACAACGGAAAAGGCAAGGTGGTGTGGTGAGTACTGGAGCCCCTAAAAGGAAGTGAAAGAATAGGTCTGCGAGACTCCAGGAGACAACGTGGTACATGCAGTGCTGTCAGTCTCTGTTTGACCTAAAAAAGAACACCTAGGGCTTCCCTGGTGGCGCAGTGGTTGAGAGAGCCTGCCTGCCGATGCAGGGGACACGGGTTCATGCCCCGGTCCGGGAAGATCCCACATGCCGCAGAGCGGCTGGGCCCGTGAGCCATGGCCGCTGAGCCTGCGCGTCCGGAGCCTGTGCTCCGCGGCGGGAGAGGCCACAATGGTAAGAGGCCCGCGTACCAGAAAAAAAAAAAAAAAAGAACACCTATCTTGGCAAGAGAACAGGGCTGTCCTGCACTTCTCCCCTCCAGCCAAACATAGAACTATCTACTAAAGAAAAATTCTGCCTGGAGCCAATATCCACCCAACTTTCCCCCTTCTCTATCCCTCACTTCCCTTCCTCCAAACAGCCCGCAGCTGCTTCCTTCCAATGAAGAGAGAACAAAGCTTAGAAAACAAGCAATGGAAACTTTGTTTTGGAATCACCATTTATAATAGATGATTCTTTTTCCTAATATGTGTGATCCATACCTTGGATTTAGGTAAATGATTAAGAAACTTGAATTTGGAATCAACAGCCTTTTGCACCATGGGAATTGCTGTTTGCAGAGGCAGGGCTCCAGGTTCTGAATGGGGCTGAGAGTTGTTAACATAAACCAGGGAGAGAATCAGGACTCCAGATGCTGTGGTAACGATACAGGCCAAGAGACACACCAGGAAAACGCTCGTCAGTGACCACTGCCTCTTCCTTTCCTAGGAGAAATTATGAAGCCATTCTCTACTCTTTTTTTTTGCGGTACGCGGGCCTCTCACTGTTGTGGCCTCTCCCATTGCGGAGCACAGGCTCCGGACGCGCAGGCTCAGCGGCCACGGCTCACGGGGCACAAACCCGTGTCCCCTGCATCGGCAGACGGACTCTCAACCACTGCGCCACCAAGGAAGCCACACACCCTTATCTTAATATGGTAGAAGGACATCTGAATTCATAAACCGCCTATTATCCCTCCTAGTAAGTCAAGTTACTACATCCTCACCCATTACCTTGAATCATTTATAGAATTGTCCTTATTTTGCAAATTAGAAAATCAGAATAAAAGACCTGCTTATATTAAGATAACAGAATTGTAACTAAAACCCAGGTTTTCTTATTGCCATTACAGTGAACTTCCTATCTAGACCATACCTAAGTACCACTGGCAATATATTTCTTATCTTTTAACCCCTTCATCTTCTTCTAACCCACCCTTTCACCATTTAACATCATTTAAACCATGGTCACTTTAGTCTCCAAAATGGGCAGTGCTGGTGGGAAGGCAGGAGTCCTTAACATCTATGTAAGATATTCATCAGATATCCACCAAAAATATATTTTTTAATGAAAGAAACAGAAAATCACCATTAGATTATCATAATAATAATTGCTTCAAGCAAGATCCCTTGGTGGGTGCTAAAATTACTGGTTGAAAGGTTAAGCAGAAAACAACATATATCATATTGTTTCTGTTAGAAAACCTGAGCCAACTGGATTCTTCCTTTATGCCATGCTGGCATAGAAGAAAAGGCAGTGCTTCTTTGTTTCAATAAGAACATCTCCCCAGAGGCCCCCATCTCCAAGTTATCTGCCTTCTATGATTCAGGTGGAAAAAGCTGATAAGATAAAGTTGGCAATTATTTGATTACTTCCTTTGAAATGTCTACCAGTAACAAGATTGATCAATGCTCTTATTATGCAAATGTTTCTTATCTATTGCTAACTTTCAGATGACCAGACACTGGAGACAGTTACCAGTATCATAAAAGATATAGACTCTTGTCTCAAAGACAACAATGTAATGATTTGCACCAGTAACAAATATCACAAGGAAAATTAAACAAGACAAAAGCTATGTTTGGGCTTCCCTGGTGGCACAGTGGTTGAGAGTCCGCCTGCCGATGCAGGGGACACAGGTTCGTGTCCCGGTCCGGAAAGATCCCACATACCGTGGAGCAGCTGGGCCCGTGAGCCATGGCCGCTGAGCCTGTGTGTCTGGATCCTGTGCTCCACAACGGGAGAGGCCACAGCAGTGAGAGGCCCGCGTACTGCAAACAAACAACAACAACAAAAAACAACAACTATGTTTTATAGTACCCTGGTAACAAGATGAGGAAATCCCCTTACTGGTCCCACAGATAAAACTTAATTTATTTTAAATATTTTGTCACCTCAAAATCAATGCCATACATTTAATTTTCAGACATTTGTGGGAAAAGACTCAATACGTGTTCCCACTGCTCCCATAGTCTACCATTACCCACTGCAGAATGTTCTCAGGAAGAATTCTAACAGGTGTTATGTGGGTATGGGCTCCTAAAATAAGTGTCAGAGAAGGGAAAGAGCTGGGAAGGAGCTCTGAACTTGTGAAGAAAATGAAAATATTCTATTCACGCAGCTCTACATGACAATCTGATCTTGGACAAGTTCCTTAACCCTGCTAAGTCAGTTTTCCTCATGTGTATAAAATTAAGGCTAGATTAAATAACCCTTAGGACTGTCTAGCTCTACTCACTTGAATTAGAGATATAATTATTTGGGGAAATAACACTGCTGGATTCCCAACACTCCCATTTTTTTCAAGATTTCATTGACATAATAATTCAAGATATTCAACATTCCAGCTTTTGTTTGTTCCCCAATATGATTGCTTCATATGTAATTTTTAGTGCCAATCCAACAGCATTTTAGAACAGAAGGCTATTGAGCGGTGATATGAACAACAAAATCAGCTGAGTCCAACTCCAGAAAACTTCTGTTACAGCTCATGTGCATTCATTCAGCAAATATTGACTGTAATGGTTTATATCAGTGATATATCTGTTTAGAAGGGCATAGTTAACTTCTCCAAGAAGTAGACAACAGATAAATGAGCAGAGATCACAGTGATCTTAAGTTAGTTAAGTATGAGCAACACTCTATTGCTCCAATGCAAAAGAAACATAGAAACATTATACCTAGTGACTAATAACAATTGTAATAATATAATAGTAAACATTTATCGAGGCTTCCTTTATGATCTATTTTACTGTCCCATTAAATGCTCATGACAATCCTCTGATGTAGGTACTATCACTAGCCCCACTTTACAAATGAGAAAGGCAAAGTGTAGAGAAGTTAACTAAACCAGGGTCATATAGCTATCACGTGGTAGAGCCTCAACACAGACAGGTCTGACTCCAGAGTCCCCACTTAGCCCTTGGAAACAAACAAAGAAACACCCAACATTTCTCGTCACATACAACCGTTGTTTTCTGAAATATATGTAACTATGAAGATATCTTGGTCAGCATTTAAGAATGAAAACATACAATGTAACAGAGGCTGTCAACTTCTTTTTGTCTCCAGACACTGACACTTGCAATACATTATCCCTCACCACAACCCAGTGATCGAGTTGAGGAAGAAATACCACCCAGCTAATCCTGATATACCCACCTTGAGAATTCCACAGTATACATACTCATATCTTTATTCATAAGCAACACTACATATGGCTCCACCTAAATCTTGCTTGTGGCTCCAAAAGATTTTTAAATAAAATGTATATTCAAAGATTTTTGCCACATTTCTCTTATGCAAGACTTGTGTTAAAAAAATTTCATCATACTTCAATAACAGCTTATAATAAAGAAAACTGAATTAATTTAAAAAAATTTAAATGATATATCTGTTTATAAATTACAGGTATATTATTTCTACATAGATACTGCAGTAAACTAGGGAAGAGAACAATGAGTAAGAAGAGTAATCCAGGGAAAGCAGATACTGAACCCAAATCAGGAAGGACTGAGACATAGTCACATATAACTGGAAGGAAGAAGGTTCAACAATTAATCAAGCTAGCAGAAGAAGTATAACAGGGCTTCCCTGGTGGCGCTGTGGTTAAGAATCCGCCTACCAATGCAGGGCACATGGGTTCGAGCCCTGGTCCAGGAAGATCCCACGTGCCGCAGAGCAGCTAAGCCTGTGTGCCACAATTGCTGAGCCTGCGCTCCAGAGCCCGCGAGCTACAACTCCTGAAGCCCAGGCGCCTAGAGCCCGTGCTCTGCAACGAGAAGCCACCGCAATGAGGAGCCCGCACACCGCAATGAAGAGTAGCCCCTGCTCACCGCAACTAGAGAAAGCCTGCGTCCAGTAACAAAGACCCAATGCAGCCAAAAATAAATAAATAAAATAAACAAAATTTTTAAAAATGTTATAAAAAAAGTATAACAATAATCCTTGGAAAATATAGGATCTAATACAGAAATAATGAATTAAAGTCATGATGTTGATGTTTAGGTTTAACCATAATGCTAGAAATATTTTTTAAATCATTCTATTTATATATTTTCTATCTGTTATTTAAAGTGGCCCAAAGAATCAGATATACTATTTTGAATTGCAGTTTAAGTTACTTCAAGGAATTTAATTAGTCAATTTGCACTCATTATAATACTTGGAAAAGTTAGGTTTTAAAATTGCATATATTTACAAATTAAGCATTTATTATTGGTGGTGTTCCTATGTTAAGAAGTCTCTGGGACAAAGAATCTATCAATAAGAATTTAAAATATGTAGAAAGCTTCAGTTCTTACACTGCAATTGAATCCCCACAGGGCTATAGATATTCAATATATAGTTCTGCTGTATACTTAGGGAATTATTCCTCAATCTTATATTCCAAAAATATTCCTCTAGAGCTGGAGTCAACAAAATCTTCCTGAAAACAGCCAGATAGTAAGTATTTTAGTCCTTGAGATCTAAGAAGCAAAACCAAAGATATTACATCGGTACTTATATACCAAGAGAGAAAATAAATTTCCACAAATGTTTGATAAAATTCAAAATATAATAATGTCTACAATTTTTCATGATACAAGTCTAATGAGAAAAACTGAATTCTTTTTGGGGAGACAACATTTTGCTTAAATGGGATTCAAAGTTATTGCTCCTTATCAGCAAAACCAATTACAAATGTTCATTTGTTAATGCTGACCTATGTGAGATGTTACATATTTCATCTTTGAACATGGCTTTTCACACAGATAGTTACTGACAAATACTGATACCCGTCCACAAGCATATTATTTTAGTTGAGCATATTCATCACTTGGAAAGCATGTAGAGAATTCTATTAGATTCTTCTCTTGACGGTTGCCATTTTAAAATACATTAATCTGGGACTTCCCTGGTGGCAGTGGTTAAGAATCCGCTTGCCAATGCAGGGGACACGGGTTCGAGCCCTGGTCTGGGAAGATCCCACATGCCGTGGAGCAATGAAGCCCGTGCTCCACAACTACTGAGCCTGCGCTCTAGAGCTCATGAGCCACAACTACTGAGGCCGTGCGCCACAACTACTGAAGCCCGCGCGCCTAGAGCTCATGCTCTGCAACAAGAGAAGCCACCACAATGAGAAGCCCACACACCACAACAAAGAATAGCTCCCGCTCGCCGCAACTAGAGAAAGCCCGCGTACAGCAACAGACCCAACGCAGTCAAAAATAAATTTAAAAAGTTTTCAATTATATAAAAAAAGAATCAGTTAATCATCATTTATTAGCTTCTCTTCCAGGTAGGGTGCATCCTACTTTATTAAAAGGATGACTACTTCTACTAGACTGTTTATAAACTACTTCCTGTACAACCAGTGGTTGCTTTTTTTTAACATCTTTATTGGAGTATAATTGTTTTCCAATGGTGTGTTAGTTTCTGCTGCATAACAAAGTGAATCAGCTATACATATACATATATCCCCATATCTCCTCCCTCTTGCATCTCCCCCCAACGCTCCCTATCCCACCTCTCTGGGTGGTCACAAAGAACCAAGGTGATCTCCCTGTGTTATGCAGCTGCTTCCCACTAGCTAGCTATTTTACATTTGCTAGTATATATATGTCAATGCCACTCTTTCACTTCGTCCTAGCCTACCCTTCCCCCACCCCTTGTCCTCAGGTCCATTCTCTATGTCTGCGTCTTTATTCCTGTCCTACCCTGGTTGCTCACTTTTAAAGTCAGTAGTGAAATTAGTCATCTCTAATTTCACCCCTTATCTCAACTCTGCCAACATTAAAAGCATTCCTAACTTGCCCTCTTTTTATTCGAGGTCAGAAAATGTGGTTCTTTTTGTTTTATAATTTATTTATTTTTGGCTGCATTGGGTCTTCGTTTCTGCGTGCAGGCTTTCTCTAGTTGCGGTGAGAGGGGGCTTATTCTTTGTTGCAGTGCACGGGCTTCTCATTGCAGTGGCTTCTCTTCTTGCGGAGCACGGGCTCTAGGCGCACGGGCTCTAGGCGTACGGACTTCAGTAGTTGTGGCTTGCAGGCTCTAGAGCAGAGGCTCAGTAGTTGTGGCGCACAGGCTTCGTTGCTCCATGGCATGTGGGATCTTCCCAGACCAGGGCTCGAACCTGTGTCCCCTTCATCGGTAGGGGATTCTCAACCACTGTGCCACCAGGGAAGCCCAGAATATGTGATTCTTGGACAAGATACTGTTCAAAGTACTGAACCAAAGCCCTCATTTGTGTCATTCTTGCCAAGTGAGGCCTTCCAACAGCCAGAAAGTCCCCTGCTACACAGGTAATGCTAAGAGTTTGGACTTTTCCACTTGAACCTGAGACTATGGGTCATAGAGAATGCTATAAAAACTCCGTGCTATAAAATCTAGACATTCTAGATCCTAGAACTGGGATACAGAGACATCAGCTCCTAGTTTTACAATTCAGAACTCTACAAAGGGGAGTCCCCCTTCTATCCCTACTAGACAATAGAGGATTCCTAGGCTTCCAATCATCCTGGCAGATCCTCCCCTCTACTCCTCACCCCTTACCCCTATACCTTACTCATCCTTTCATATTTGGGGGCTCCTCTTTGTGACCATGGCTAAGTAGAGACCTGACATTGAAACTGAGCCCCTCAAATTCGACATTCTACTGTATACGGAAAACAAGTCACATGCAAACCAGGATACAGATGTTGTAACATCCCCTGTAAAGTTACTTTGTAGGCATGGTCACCAGCTAGGAATCTGAAACTTCTACTAATCCATGAAAAGACTAGCGAAACAGGGTCTGTTAGTTCAAAATAGTGATGCTATCAAAGTTCGTATTTTACCTCGTTGCCCCTGTTTTTACTCGTTCCCCACCTCACACCTTCTCTCTTCCCCGACTTGAAGTGAGAGTGTCGGGGAGGCTATGGCCACTGGCTTAGTCTACCAGCTAAACTTGCTTTAATCATAGGTACGGTGAAGAGGTCTAAAGGATACGTAACAAGTGTACTTCCCTTCAGCCTCCACTCCCAACTCATGATGCCAAGCCTATACCTTGCTGAAGACCCAAAGCGAAGTATTCTTTCAAGGGCCACCACTTTACAATGGCAAAAGCATTGCCTAGGCTCCAGCACCCTTCCATTATGTGAGTGTGGGGATGGTAACTAGGAGAGACAGAGCACAAAGGACATCAGTGGTCTAACAGGAACCCTGGGCTGAAGCATCCTGAAGAGGAAGAAGAGAACTGGGATCCTAATCATAATGCTTACAGTCTAAAGAATGTATCTGGTCTACAGAATGGAGAGAGATGTTTCTTTCTCTTCAAAACAAAATAGTTATACCTTGGTGTGGGAAGGGAGAGGGAGATAAGAGCATTTCTTAACATATTCCAGCACTTTCCAAGAGTTGTAACTGGTGAATGAATGCCAGGGGCTGAGCTCAAAGCCAGATTAATGGGTAGCAGGCCAATCACACAATTTATCTGGTTGCTGCCAAAATAGTGCCCTCTAGTGGGAAAAAATTTTAAACAGTCCTTACTAACACTGACCGGCATCTATTTCTACAAAATATCCACACACAGGCAGCTAAATGGCAACAATTATAACTAGCTGAAGCTCTGAAAACAAGTACTGACATAATTGCACTTATCAATAACAGCTACCACTGGACACTTTCTATGGTGAGGCACTGTGCTAAGCAAACACTTTACAGACGTTATCTCACTTAATCCTTACAAGTGTGTGAGGCAGCCCAATTAGTTCTGCTTTATAAATTGAATCTTACAGCTGTAACTCGCCCAAGGCACCCCAAGGGGGGAAAATCTGACACTTAAATTTTAAGCCCTCGTACGAAATCTGACTCAGAAAAACACAAAGAATGAGAACTACAGTGGAAAGTTGGGAAACGTTTGCTAAACTTTGTTCGTTTTTAATAGAATATTGATTCTGCTTTAACTGGGAATAATGAAATAAGTAAATCTCTTTCTGAATAAAATTTTTCATATTTCCCCCAGGTCCAAAAAAAAAAAACAAAAAACAAATGAAGACCGAAATGACTTGAGGTCTTTCCAGAGCTCCTGTCATCAGGGCTTCTGAATCCCACTCCAAGAGACTTCTTTGTGCTTGTTTCTGTTGTCTTCTTATACTCATGTCCAAAAGCCAACACTTATCATTCAGTAAATTAAATAACATTTAGTACTGCAAACTAAGACAAATAAATAGCTAAATATTATTATAAAAAACTAAAACCTATATTCTAGGGACTTATTTTACAATACCATAGGAACCTCAGTAAAACTGTATTTCTGAACAAAAACTAAATAAGGCCTACTTTCTAGCTTTATTTCCTAAAATTACTAACATAATGCATTTATGTCATGGTATCAGGTTTTAAAGACTAACTCCTGGAAAGAAGAAAAATTGTATTTGGAAAAAAGTTCAATTTGACTGCAGCCACAAATCAATGTAGGGACTAACAGCAACAGTAGCAAAAATTAATATTCACTTGAAGCTGCATCAAGAACACCGGCCCCATTCCTTTTGCCTACAGAATAAAATCCAAAGTTCTTGGGGGCCACCTGAGGATGGCCCCCCAAACCACTTTCTCAGCCTCATTCATTCAGAGAAGAACTATTTATGTAGCACTTTAATTACCCTTAGGTACTATTCTAGTTGTTGAGGGGTAAACAGTGAATAATGCAAAGCTCCTGCCCTCAACATTCAGTGAAGAAAAGGTAGGAGTAAAGGGGAAAAGCATACCAGCATGGGGCCTGGGCGGGGAGGGGTCAGGGTAGGCCTGCTTGGTAAAGTGCCATTTGAGCAGAGACCTGAATTGAGGGAGGGAATCATGGGCTGTTTGTGGAAAGTCTGACCAGATGGGAGGAAACACTGCAAAGGCCTGGAGGCAGAGGCATGTTTGTAGTTATTTGATAACAGCAAGACCAATGTGGCTGAATCAGAGCAAATGGGGTGACAGGAAAGGTCCCGGCCTTGCAGGGGTGAAGGGAGAGGTGTTGGCACACCTTACTGGGCTTTTTAGGCTAGGGAAGGAACTTCACAATTACTCTGAGATGGGAAGCCACTGGAAAGTTTGAAGAGGTACAACATCGTCAGACATGTTTTTCAAGGATAATTCTTGCTACAGTGCACAGAGTAGAATGGGGCACCACAACGGTAATTTCAGCCTTCTGTCTTATTCCTAGCGCCTCCCCCCACCTAGGTGTATTAACATTATTAGCAGCTAGTGTTTACTGAAATCACATGTGTGAGGCATTACCATTTAATTCTTGAAACAAAACTGCCAAGTACCTATTACAAATGGAAGGGAAAATTTAAATAAACCCTCAGGCAAGATCAAGGAACTTGTTTACAACAAAGAGCTAATAAATGGTGGAATCATAAAACAAATCTGCCCGATATTATAGCACTGGTTTCTTCCACTACAACACACAACATACCCTTCCAAGTCAGTAATTTTGTATCAGACCTTTTTAATGACTCAAGTCTTTGCACATCTTACTCTCTGCCTAGAGCAAACACCCTTCCAACCAATTTCTTTGATGGTAAATTTGTTCATTTTGGAAATCAGCTCAAGCATTCCCTCCTGAGCGAACTCATTCCTGATTCTTCCGGACACTTAGCTGCTCCATCGCCTGTGCCTTAATAGCAGTTGCTCCATCTTCATTTCTCTGAAACAATACTTACCTGGGGTAGTGTAACTGTATCCATTTATATATTTCCATCGAGTTCCTCACGACAGCCATACTTTGTCATCATCTCACCCACCCTTACACTCCTCTCTCCTCCTTCCACTGCCACGCAGAGCCAAATAAATGAATGCTGAATGGAATAATAAATTATCAAAGAACAATATGTAGATCCTTTATGATCTACTCTATGCATCTTGGACATCTGATGCCACATTTCTTAAAAAATGAAAACTCACAAAAAAAAGAGAGATAAATTTGAGGTGATGAATGTATTAACAAGATGGAGGAATCTTTGCACAATGTGTGTATATCAAATCATCATGATATACACTTTAAATATCTTACCATTTTGTCAATTATACCTCAACAAAGCTGGAAAAAAATTAGCTATGAGTGGCAATAAGAAAAAATACAGTGGATGGATGTTAACTAGATTTATATACAAATATCAAATATACAAATATCAAATCATTATGTTGTACACCTGAAACTAATATATGTCAATCATATATCACTACGAAAAATAAAGTGCGTACTCTAGAGTTTTGCTGTTAAGTAGGGCTCTGGATCATTTGTACAATGTAGACATTTAAACAACACAGGGAAAGCTAGACAGCATTCAAAAAGAAGTGAGACAATAATTAACATAAAATTTTGTCCAAAAAAATAATTTAGAAACTAGAAACAGCCTGAAAGATGGAAGTAGCATTATTTTTGTTGGTTCCAATATTAGGAAGAGCAAAATGTGAGACTGTCTTGAAAGGCAAAATTAAGAGTAATATGTGGAAGACACAGAAAAAATCAAGGCTTAATTGAAGCAATACAAAACAAATACTACAAAACAAAGCATTCCAATTGCAGGAAACGCTCAATTTCCAAAAACACTCAAAGTTATGTGGCACCTTGATGAAAAACAATTGAAGGAATGCAATCTACTCCCCTGATATTCTGATCTTCATCCATATAATTCCAGAATATTTATAATAGTCCCAGATTTCTAGTTCAGATCCGTTTTCTTTTACAAAATTATCAAATTCATTAGATTTTGAAAATATTAGCCCAAGGTTTCTTACTGGGCCTGTTTTCCAAATGACCTGACATTTTTGCTATTTAACCTTTATTCCAGGTTCTTGGTTTGGACAGGCTACACAGTATATTGCAAAACAGGGAGGTCAGAGTTGGACAGGTGAAGCATTTTTTATATTTCCCTTATGATGTTTTCTCCCACCAAAACCTTTCTAGAACCTGACAAGTTTCCATGCCAGTCATCAATTTATAGTCTCTCAGCTCCAAATTCACCCTGACGGGGCTCACCTGCTGCTTTCTGGCAGCTCCACCATCAGTAAACAAGGTGGGTATAAAGACACCAGGTAGTTCTCTGCCCCAGTCACAGTCCCAGAACGTATGGTTCTCCTTGGCGACCTCACAGACCTGGCCCAGGCTGGTGATCACCTTCCTTCAACTTTCCCAATACAAATCCCTTACGCTCCAGGTGTCCAGCCAGCACTGTCCAGCGTGCAGGAAGAATCCTCACTCCCTCTCCAGGCCCACACCCAGACACCACCTGCAGCTTCCCTGAACCTTGGAGAATGGCTTCCTGCTTGCCTAGTAACTGAAAACCGCCTCTGGTCTGGACAAACCAGTGAACTGTGCCATCAAGTGGACTGCAGGTACCCCTTCAACAAGCTCTGAACCCAAATCTTAGCTCCTTCTTACAAGGTTGTCCTTCCTTGAGTACTCTCCCTTACCTCTGGGGTACCATATAGAGCTCTCTTATATCTTATCTCTTTTGTCACAATTTAAAACTTTTTTTCCCCCTGTGGAACCCGGGAGAGAGGGAGGCAGCCAGGTCCAGGGAAACACCACTTCTTCAGCTGCTGCAAATGCTGAACTCCTGGGAGTCTGACCAGTTTAAAACTTTTTTTTATATTAAGCTTCTCTTGTTTACAATCACTGTGTGGTTTCTGTTTCTAGATTGGACCCAGACTAATAGTTTCTCATCAAGCCAGGCTCAGAGAAGCAACACAATGAAAACCAGCCACTGAAAGTTTCCCTAGACTTAGTCCTAGATCTGTAAAATAGTTCATGTACCTGATGAAATGCAGAATATATAAAAACTCAAAAATCTTAAAAGTTTTCAGGGCTCAAGAGGTTAGAAAGCTTATAGCCAAGTCATCCAAAATACAAAAATGTTAATCTTATTTGATAAACTGCAATATCAAAAAAGAAATCTCTTCCATAATAGGTTTAATTTACCTCATTTTAAAAAGGATTTGCAGGACATCACATAAATAAAAGACATGGTTTCTCCTATCTTGAGCTTACAACCTTATATAGGAAATCAGGCTTAGAGTTATCAATTAACACTTTAAATTTACATGTTTCTGGTTATACATCATTATGTAAGAGACACTATCAAGGAGACAAAACAAAATCAATCATCTAATACTTTTTGAGACATTTTCTCCCCTAGGGATACAAATTTGCTACAAGAGGAATATAAAAAACATAAACAAGAAATATAACAGCTAAATGAGCGATGGGGAAGGAAAATGGAGAGCCAACCTACCAGAGTTTGGAAGGTGAGGATGTTTGGAAAAGTAAGTATAAACTCTGTCAGAGCTTTAAAGAAATAGCAGAGTAAGCTTTAAATAACCAGAATGAAAGAAAACTGAGTACTTCAAGTATGGGAAATAATATGCATAAAGGTGAGAATATACATAGAAAGTTTGGGAGAATCTGAGTAAAGCAATTTAGCTGCAGCAAACTTGCTGAAATAAATCAGTAAGATTACAGTGGTGGTGTGTACAACAGTATCTTGTAAACACTAGTCAGGATGTCTTTGGATGTATGAACTGAAAATGAGGGGAAGAATGGTTAAGGGTGAAATAAATATTAGGAGGCAAATGGACTAGTCTCGGTTAATGTAACAAAGTTGCTACATTGTAAAAAAAAGTTGTTATGCAGACATGTCTGGTCTACCATAAGGACAATGTAGAATAAACTGGGAGGGTAAAAAACTAATATTTTTGTTCAAAAAAGGAAAATGATCTTAGCCACAGATGAATTTTGTTCCCTTTCATGCTATTTTGTTGAAATGAATTTTGTTCCCTTTCGCCTATTGTCAAATTTACTTCTTGAAAGCACTTCTAACAAAGAGGTTCTGAGACATAGTGAAAGGTGGGACAGGAAAAAAGGAAACAAATTCAAAGTTATGAGTGATTCCACATACTCAAAACACAGGGGGAAAAAAGAAATCTTGTCATGATTTATCTTCAGGCAACATTTTGGTATAACTGCATATGATTTAACAAGACATTATCCCAAACATTAAATACAAAATAATAACCCCCCAAATCCACATTTATAAATTTCAACAAGAAATAACATAACTAGAGAGACATATAACCCAAACAAACCCAAGAAGACAGGGTTCCTCAGTTTGGTCAGAAATCTCTATGAAGCTGAAATGAATTGTCCCAGAAAAAACTGAGAGTTCTTACTGATAACAAAGAAAATACAGTTGAGTTTCAAGTCTTCACATATGCATCACACTTTTATCCTTTGATCTCAAATAATTTTTGGAATTAGGTTAAATTTTTTCATGTTCAATTAAAAATCTGAAATGTCTTATTAAAATTTTATCACTTTTTTCTATTTAATATTTTTCAATATACCTAAAAGAGAGAAAAAGATTGATAAAACTTTATATTCACAATTCTATTTTTAAAATCTAATTGTTCTCATCTGCTTTAAATTCCCAACTCAGCAGTCTCAATACTGTTGTCTCCTTTTTTCCCTCTGGAAATCTCAAAATAAAAAATACTGAAATATTTAACAATTAACTAAATGAATTCCTTAAAGAATTTATTGAACATTTATCATTTACATTTTTTTCTTGTTTGAATCTCCTATATATATTTTTGAAAGGTTAGAATTAATCATTTAGATAAAGTTCTTTTTTGCTAAAAAACTTAAACTCCCATATTTAATACAAAAGGAAAAATACTCTGGGCTAAGTATAATCAAGTTTCTTAAAACACTAGTTATAACAAAATTTTAGAACAGGCTTATCTTACTTAGTACTGGATATATATGTTCTTGCAAATGGGAGCACTAACCAGATCAGTGCTACTCAGAGTTAACAAAGCATAATAATCCCTTTGGAGATGCTTTCTAGGTATACTAAACATATTATATCTGATCAACATATAATATGTAATTATCTGATATCTTTGTCTGCTCTGCCTTTGGAATTCGTGGAATACTGGATTTCACTGGAGCATGCTCTGCTCAGATCTATGTTCATCCACTTAAAATCTATCTGCTCTTTTAACGGCCAACCACATTTCAATCATCAAAGTAATGTCTTGTTTGATTGTATACAAACTATCTGCTGTGAAGCAGAAGACCATAATCAGAAATAGAATGTCTGCGGCAAAAACACCTCCACAGAGTAAACAAAACAAACTTATTAGCAAGTGACTCTCAAACTGGGCAAAAAGAATAGTACAGTGACTGACTCACTAGGCAAGGAAAAAAGACAGGATTCACTCCACAGTCTTTGACATGTAAGTTCTATAACAAAGGTCTTTAGATAGTGCTTTAAATTGGGGGGGAAAATTCTTTGACCCAATGTACTTAGGAATTCCTATTTGACAGTGAAGCTACTTATTAGCAAAAACGCTCCAATTTGGGTAGTGTTAATTTGTACTATTTGTATACATACCTATTCTTTAATTTCATCAGGCTTTTTTAATATGCTTCACCATGGCTTATGAATTATTTCTTCATTTTGTTGGTAAAGATGTTTCCTGCTTAATAGACGCTCACTTGGTATAAGTTGCAAAATTATAGAGCTCTGTTCAGTGCTAGTTAGTGACAAACCTTAAAGAAAGTTTGCTTTAAAGAAAGTTCAGCACTTTTCTAATTTTCCATATTCATTTAAGTTTAGTTATCAAATTTCATAAGGCAACTGGCCACTGATATAGTTTTTACTAGTTTGAGCTAACCTCAAAACTTAAATCTGGGAAATAATATCAAAATATTAAAATCTCAAATATCCCCCCAAAAGTATTTTATAAACTGTCAAGTACTGTCAAGATTATCTTACATAGAATCAAAGCATTAATTAAATGAGGTTTTCCTGGAATTCACAATATAAAACATCCTTTTAGCACTGTACCAATTAATGTTATTTGCAAATATAACATATTCTTAAATGTTTGCTTTATGAAACTTGAAAGTAACATACTTCCATATGGTTAAGATACACCATAACAATTTTGACATTCCTCAAGCTCCTTAAGTGGATACTAACTTTATAAAAGAGTCTATTTAAGAGATTTTGGATAGAAACCAGGAAAAGCTTCTTAATGATCCAGAATCAGATGATAAAATGATGAGGATGCTGAAGAAGGTTAAGTCCATGTAAGCTTCAAGAACGGAAGTCATCCATCTTTGAATATTAGACATTTGACAGCCTGAAGACCAAAGTCAGACTAGGACATATAGTATGGGTCCTTCTAGTTCACCTCCTGGTATTCTGGCACAAAATGAGGATAGGCCACAAAAATCTATGGACATTGTCAAGTCTGGTTTTTAAAAAATACATAATACTTGAACCAATCACAGAATAATATATGGCTTCTAATTACTTTGTCAGTTTAAGCAATAGGAAAAAAATACATTTTTGTTCTGTGGTGACTATTTATTGGTTAGACTTTTATTTTCCTCTTCATATTTTCGGTGACTGTTTCCCACTGGAATCATCAACCAGGTCTCTCAGGTGAGATAAATGGTGCAAAGCCCTTCATTAAAAAGTATAAAACACATTACAAACCAATATTAAGGAATGAATAGGTAATGCAAAAAGAAATGGTGATTACATTGTTTCTTAACTTCAAAATTAGTATGAGAGATAAGTTTATGGAATAGTTTTAGTATCAAAACTGAAAATTTTTCTTTACAAAACCTTGCAATCTGAATAACTGAGGGTTAAAATAATTCATCTAAAAATCTATAAACACTTACTTAAAAAAATTATATGTTTGACATTTAAGGTTTTTTTTTTTGTTGAAAGTGTGCCAAGTAGCCTAATAAGAAACAATAATAGGTATCATTTGTGTCACACTTAAAGCATCTTTTTCATGTACTTTGAAATGAAATGATACCTTCTGATATACTGTGTATATCATTTAAGAGGTAAAGGACATAATTCATTTTTAACATGTACATTCAAGGCAGCTAAATTTAAACAGCACTAAAGAATCAGTTACAATTGAGGAAAACTCATTTTTATTGAGCATGGGGGAAAACAAATGACAATTACATTGAATAATGTAGTATTATACCAACAACCTGGTTTTTCTCAATCATCCCTCAGACAAACCAAGAAGATAGGAGCCCTTAACTTTCCAGTCTTCCTCTAAAAGTATTCTTCCAGCTTTCCTTCTCCCTTACCCTTCAGATCCTTGAGGATCACTCAAAAATATGTTAATCAACCATATTTCAGATCTCTGATAAATAAGAGACCAAGAAAAACAGAAATAATATACCAGTAATCTCTAAGGTGAGAAATTAGTGAGAAGTTACTGAAAGGTGGTGACAACACCTTATTCTACAGTCTCCAACACAGGTTCAATTGATGTATATTAAATAAAATACATCTTCCACTTTATCAAGGATAAGGAGATGGAGGAAATTAGTAGTGTTAATTACTGCATTACGTCTATTTCCCTGTACTCTATTTCTTAGACACTTTTACTCAAATGTATTAAGAATCTGAATTCTGCCATCCTTTTGGCAGCTTCTGTTAATTTTTGAGACTGTCATCTTCATTAACTAAATGACAATAACTCACCCAGGGTTACTAAGCAATCACAGGTAAAATTAGACTTTATTATTTCTACATCCTACAGTAATCTCTCTCTACTTAAAGAATTATTTTCTTCCTACAGACATATTTATGAGGAAGAAGATAATCTGTAAATATACTTGGGGCTTATCTTCCTTTTTCTTTTCAGGCTGTTACTCAAGAGAAAGAAGATGACAAGTGGCTAGAATCTGATGTTACTGTTTACAAATCGGAGGGTCAACAGATCCTTTAGATTTAGAGGGTCTATGAAATTGGATGGGGAAAAAAATCATCTTTATTTTCACAAAATGCTATCTCTAAATTAGCATTTCCTTCCATTATGAATGTAAGCAACAGCCAAAATCTGTGACCTCATATGCCATAGAAATCAGAGGTATTTTCATATCACATTATAGTCATTGCAAGTATGTTTTATACTCATCACTACTTCAAAATTACAATAGTTATATAATAGTTACAAAATTACAACAGTTATTAAACCCACTGCTAAAACATACATCCTCTAAGTCTTTCTGTCTACAGTCCAAAAGTTCATATGACATAACTGGCCAACTATTAGACAACTTTAAGTCTAGTTTTCATCCATCAAATAGTGAAGTCTCACTGGTAACCCAGACATCAATGCCTTCCAATATTCCCTTTCTTTAATTGTTTGCTGATCAATATGTGAAAGGTAAGTAAAAGAGCACACCATGGTTTAATGCTTTTATTCAAGTTATGCAAAAGGCCTTCACACTAATACATGTTTTTACAAAATGAATTTTAACTTACCTGTATTTTAAATGTATTGTCTTATTTTAAATGCAATAAAGAGAAGCATATATTACTAATTAGAAATGTATTTTAATATTTTCATAGTTAATGCACTATAACTGGTTTCCTTTCTAATCCCACGTAGTATATTTTATGTCTTTAAAACAAAATGTCAGATAGAAAGGGAAGTGGGTAATAATGGGAAGGGATAAAAAAGCTAAGTAGAAGTGTGAAATCTTCAGTCTCTCTACCTCAGCTACGCAATCATTTGGCAGTTCCTTTCATCTAACCTCTATCTCCCGTTTTGAGAATAAAGCGATCTGTTTAGAGAAGAGTCTATCAAAAGTGATTGGTATTTCAAAGTTAAGTGTAGGGAGAAGGGAAGAATAAAATTGTAGAAGGAAATTATTCTTGATTTTCTGCTCTCAAAAAGTGAAAAAGCAGGCCAATGCGGAAAACATCAACCTAAGGGTTGTATTACAACAGTGAATAGTCATTCACCTTAAAAACTGAAATTAGGGCCTCTCTGGTGGCGCAAGTGGTTGAGAGTCCGCCTACCGATGCAGGGGATACGGGTTCGTGCCCCGGTCTGGGAGGATCCCATATGCCGCGGAGCGGCTGGGCCCGTGAGCCATGGCCGCTGAGCCTGCGCGTCCGGAGCCTGCGCGTCCGGAGCCTGTGCTCCGCAACGGGGGAGGCCACAACAGTGAGAGGCCCGCATACCGCAAAAAAAAAAAAAAAAAAAAAAAAAACTGAAATTAAAAAACTCATTTCTTATTGTGACAATGTATCTATTGATGATCATTCAAGTAAATACTAATCAACCCACAGAAACTCAGTAACACTGATTATGTGATGGCAATTTAGCTATATTACTCATTGACATCTTACATTTGTTTTTCTACTAGTACTACTGTACTGGCTGTTCTCTTAAATACTATGTTTACTGGCCTATATTCAGCCTAGTATCCAGCAAGAACTGAATGAAAGGCTTTTCAGAACAAACTGCCTACTATTTCCTAGATCTAAGTAAAATATGAGCACATTAGAATAAAGAAAAATATTTGCTTTAGGGTCAAGTTTTGCAAGTCTGAGAGCTAATCCTGTCTATCCCTAGTGTAGAATGAAGACCAGAAAATTGAGCAAGAAAAGAGATCTGAGAAATGAGACAATTTTCCAGCTATCATTAAGTTTGGTTTTCACAGCATGGCCTTTAGTATTGAGAATTACAAAATCTTACACATTCATCTCCAAATTACATGTAAAACAACACATTCTGAAGCCAAAAACAAATTATTTTTGGATGACTGATGATTCTACAATTGTCTACTACTGCTCACCTTTATAGTATGCGAGCAATATACAATTGCTCATTTTTTACAACCAGCCTAAGCTTACATGAAATAATAAAAGATTCTAGAAAAGGCCCTTGTTCAAACACTACAATTTTTTCACTTGCCTTAAGATAATAATTTTAGTATGTAAATGCATAAGACAAAGCTAAGTGTTACAGGGATACAAAACAATTACAACTTTGATTCCTACTAAAAGCAAAATCCCTCTGGGAAAAATAACATTTTAAGCTGCTACCAATCATTTTATACTTCAGATCCAATGAATCTTTCTCAGCTATTTCTAATGAGAGAACATAAGAAAACTGAGTTTCCAAGGGAATAAAAAGAACCCATACTAAGATCCTGGAGTTTCCTAAGGCTAATGAAAGATATTTTAAAACCGGTCAGCAATCCAAACAGTTAGAAAGAAAAGCAGTTATTTGAGGAATGGGGAGAAACATAATAAGAAAGCACCCAAGGTACAATCTGTAACTTCTGAAAAAGTTGGGTCTATTTATTTTAAAATATGAAAAGACCATAAATCTAAACAGAACATTTTGCAGTCTAGAAAGAGGAATTCTGAGACTGAATTAATTTTAAATTATCCTAAAAACAGTCAATCTAAAGACTGAAAATAATGGGGAAAAATGTACTAACATGCTTTTGTAAGTCTAAACTTACTTTCTAACAGTAAAAATGCCTTACTGATAATACTTTTGAAATGTAAAGTAAAAGCCAAATTAAGATTGCTTCAGCTACTCCAACAGAATCAAAAGCTAAAAGCCATCTAACAAAACATGAATCTCACTCTCTAAAAATGGCATTCTAGGGCCTCCCTGGTGGCGCAGGTGGTTGGGAGTCCGCCTGCCGATGCAGGGGATACGGGTTCGTGCCCCGGTCTGGGAGGATCCCATGTGCCGCGGAGCGGCTGGGCCCGTGAGCCATGGCCGCTGAGCCTGCGCGTCCGGAGCCTGTGCTCCGCAGCGGGGGAGGCCACAACGGTGAGAGGCCCGCATACTGCAAAAAAAAAAAAAAAAATGGCATTCTATATGTAGCAAACTACTGATTGCCTACGCTAGAAAGAAGTTACTACTATCAAAAAAAATTACAGAAAATGGTAAAAGCACCTATAATCAGTATCAATTTTTGTGGTTATTTAATTACTTATGGTTCAGGGTTCATTTTCACCGAGAAAAACATCTTCCAGGGTATGAACTTTAACTCGGGAAACACATTTAAGTCTATGACACAGGTTCAGTATCAAAGCTTGAGGTCGGGCTTCCCTGGTGGCGCAGTGGTTGAGAGTCCGCCTGCCGATGCAGGGGACACGGGTTCGTGCCCCGGTCCGGGAGGATCCCACGTGCCGCGGAGCGGCTGGGCCCGTGAGCCATGGCTGCTGAGCCTGCGCGTCCGGAGCCTGTGCTCCGCAACGGGAGAGGCCACAGCGGGCATGGGGTCTTTATCCTAGAGAATCAACTGAGGCACTGCACCTAGTCTAAAAGGATAATGTACCACTATCACTAATGAGAGGAGTGTTACGAACATAGGCTATAGAATCACACTGTCTGCTTTGAATCCCAGTGCTGTTTTACTAGCTATGTAACCTTGGGCAAGTTACTTTATTACTTGATTTTTATTACTTGATCTGTATTATGAAGATAATAATAGTACTTAACCTCATAGGGTTGTAAAATCACATGAATTACATACAAAAGCACGCAGAACACTGATACTTGGTAAATGTTCAATAAATGTTAGTTATTAGTATCATTATTCACTGAATCCTATTAAATATGAAACACTATATCCAAGACTATGCTACAAAGAAAGAGGCATTATTTCTACCCAGAATACTAGAAGTAGAGGGGGAAAAAATCACACATATATACATATTTTTTAAGAATGAAAACAAAAATGATACATATATATCATGACAATTAGAGTCATAAGTTTACATGTCTAGTGTTTCACTTTTCCACTGCTTCCTTAGGTAAGAGAATCCTAAGCAAATTCTGAAAGGACAAAAGGCAGACCGTATTTGGTTAGCCACACTTACTGTCAAGCAAAATGGTGTTTGTTACAAAGTAAAAAATCTTAAACTCAGTATTCCATCTTTTGAGGGCACTTCATATTCACACAATCAAATCTATAAAATAAATACTCGTCTCTTCTACCAAGATCATGACTGTAGGAAATTCTTCCCAACTTTTTAAGATATGTAACTAAGAAAATAAGTAGATTAACACCTTAGGGCATTTAGACCTATCTTTATATCCAGGACATCACATCCACTTAAATTTCTGTGGCGATATGTCACATAACGATATACTTACTTAGGATTATTTACCTCTTCTAGAGGGAATATATGACAACACATTGCACGTACAAGTTGTTCTTCCAGAAGATCCACACCAATACTATCTCAGATTGTTGGTATGACTCAGAAATGAAAAGAGAATTTCCCTAGGCCATTCACACCTATTAAATTTTAAGTGTCTACAGTTATCTCATTAGGTCCTAAGAACATTTTAAATAGAAAATAGCGCAAGTTTAAGAGAAAATCTCAGGATTAAACAATATGCTCCAAGAATCTTAAATATACCTAGCACACCTCCTCTTCCAGCGACTTTAATTCCATCCTGTAACCTTCTGATTTCAATCAGAGATGTTTGCATCCATAACATACTCAGAAATTAACAGAGAACACTTACTTTTGAAGTGACCTATTAATAGGAGCCATACTTTCCTTCAACTGTAATTTAGAGAAATCATCTTCTGAAACCTATTATTAAAAACACCAAATATAATAAAACAGTGAAAATATTATATAATTATAAACTTAAATGCTATTTAATATGTGTGATTAATAAGAACATTAAAAATATTGTCTGCATTCCCAAGGAAATAATTCTAAGCAAATAATTTTCAGTAAAGCATTAAATATATACATATATTTTTTATTCTAAAAATACTACAACTTTTTCGTCTTGCAACTGTCCTAAAGTATGCTTCTAATTGTTTGTTCATTAAATATCAAAACTTGGCTTGAAATTATGACTTTACTGAACAAGGCTTTATCTCAAGAATGTTTAAAAGGGGAAGGAAAAGAAGGATGGATTGCACTGTATGTTAGTGTTATGATCATTAGAATGTAAGGAGAAAAATTAAGAAATACAACTTAAGTGAGTAGCATGTGATAGTTCCTAAAATCTAGTACACTCACTTGTGATGAAAACTGAATTTTGTAAAGCTCTACTGAATAACAAAATAAACAATATCAATTAAAATGTACTAAGTATTTTCCAGGCATTAAGTTTTTACCAGGTGCCAAGCACTATAAATAAGTACTTTCTATAGTTTGTTTCAATTTGTCTTCTCAACAATCTCATTTTACAGAAGAGGAAACTGAAATTAAGGAGGTTAAGTGATCTGTACAAATACCGCACTTGCTAGTAAGTGGCAGAATTAGAATTCACAATCAGGCTTGGGAGAACATAAGCTAGGTTTGTAAACACTACACTACTGTGAGGAAAATTCGACCCCTATGAAATATCAGCCCAAAGCAGAAACAGATTTCCAAATTCCTAGGAAATACACAAAAACACAATTACTTTAAAATAAAACTTTACATAACCGTATTAAGAGTCAATAAACACATGGTAACAAAATTAAACTTCAGATGACAAAGGTTATGGGGAGAAGTCTAATGTTGAAAGGTTCTCTAGGCCACCTCAAATATAAACACAAGAAGTTGGACTAGACAGAATACTTTTGTCGGGCATTAAAAAACAACTCTTACAATCCTTTCATCTACAGTTTTAATAACATCATATCTAAATACGATGTTGTATTTATAACCATAAACTTAATAGGACAATCCATTCAGGGGTACACAACTGCAAAAATCTTACAGTATTAAATTTGAGTAAGTTACTTTCTAAAAAAAAGAATAACAACAGTACAACTCTACGACTTGTGTTAATATCATGCTTATTAACATAAAGTTAGAGGTCAAGCTAAGAAAGATCTAGGAGGAAATCTTATCCTTCACAGATCTCAATCCACATTCATAGATTTCAATTCATAAATTAAGTTTGTGCTTACTTGTTTAATTTCACCTTTTGGCTCTGTGGTTTTATTCTGATTAAAACTTTCTTGCACTGCTTGAAGATTAAATAACATTTGTTTCAGGGCTTCAACAGGACCATGATGTTTCCCTCCAGAAAGGGTACAGCTCTAAAAGTTAAAACAGATGAATGAACCATCCAAATTCAGAAGGAGAAAAGTTATATTTTGTATTATTTCCCCACAATATAAAATTAATGCAAAATCCAAACAATACATGTCAATAAATTGTTCCAACAAATGAAAACTGTAACTCATAAACCTCCCCTTACCCAGTCACTTGAAGACAATCACTATCAACAGCTTGGCACATCCTTCCTAGTCCTTGTTCTTTTAAAATGAATGGTACATGTTTACATTTGCAATGCATTCACTTAGTACACTTAAAATTATAGATTTTTAGAATTGAAAGGTCCTCAGAGGGCCTCCCTGGTGGCGCAAGTGGTTGAGAGTCCGCCTGCCGATGCAGGGGATACGGGTTCGTGCCCCGGTCTGGGAGGATCCCATATGCCGCGGAGCGGCTGGGCCCGTGAGCCATGGCCGCTGAGCCTGCGCGTCCGGAGCCTGTGCTCCGCAACGGGGGAGGCCACAACAGTGAGAGGCCCGCATACCGCAAAAAAAAAAAAAAAAAAAAAAAAAAAAAGAAAGGTCCTCAGAGAGCAGTAAGTCAATATGCTCTTTTCAAGTGTGTAGATGACGCTGGTTATCAGCTGAACAAGGACTAGAATTTCAAATATCATATTCTCTGCACACTTCCAAATACGTTTTCACACAGGGAATGCTGGTTTTTCACCTCTTTATGGACCACACATTCCTTGCTACCTTAAAAACACTCACACATCGATTACCACTGATCTTATCTGCATCCAAAGAAGGCAACAGCACTTAGACACATAAGGTGGTCAGTTAAGAGAACCTGTACAGGATATTTTCAAACTTCTTTTTAAAAGTCTTACCTTTATTTTTACATCTTTCAAATGAGTTGCTGTGTCCTGATAATCATCCACAAAGTGGAAAATAGGCCTCTTAAGATGTCTATAATTTAAAATATTTCAACATAGACAGTATAACATATATACGGAGTTAAGCATAGTGGCCAAAAAGATTTTAAAGGCACTCTCCACAGTTATATGAACAGGGTATAAGAAACAAGGTGTGGGAACGTAATAAAATGGTGCAGTTCCTTTGGAAAACAGTATGGTAATTCCTCAAAAAACTAAATACTGAATTACCACAATGATCCTGCAACTCTCCTTCTGAGTATATACCCAAAAGAAGTGAAAGCAGAGATTCAAGCAGATATCTGTACACCTATGTTCACAGCAGCATTATTCACAATAGTCAAAAGGCCGAAGCAACCTAAGTGTCCATCAACAGATAAATGGATCAACAAAACATGATACATACACACAATGGTGTATTATTCAATCTAAGAAAGGAAGGAAATTTTGACAGATGATACAACATGGATGAACCTTGAAGACATTATGCTAAGTGAAATAAGCCAGTAACAAAAGGAACGATATAGTATGAGTCTTCTTATACGATGCTATGGATTGAATTGTGTCCCCCTCCAGAATTCACGGTGAAGCCCTAACCTTGAATGTGGCTGTATTTAGAGATAAGGTTATAAGGGGGTAATCAAGGTTAAGTGAGGCTATAAGGGTGGGACCCTGAAACCACAGGATTAGTATCCTCATAAAGAGACACTTAAGAGCTCAAGGAAAGGCCATGTGAGGACAAAGTGGGAAGATGGCTTGTATGCAAGCCAGGGAGAAAGCCTTCACCAGTAACAGAATCAGTCAGCACCTTGATCTTAGATTCCCCCACCTCCAAAACTGTGAGAACCAAATATCTGTTGTTTAAGCCACCCAGCCTATGGTATTTTGTTATGGCAGCCTCAGCAGGCTAAAACATATACGGTTCCTAGAATAATCAAATTCATAGAGACAGAAAGTAGAATGGTGCTAGCAGAGGCTGGGGGTAAAGGAGCATGGGGAGTTAGTGTTTAGTGGGTAGAGTTTCAGTTGGTAAAGCTGAAAAAGTTCTAGAGATAGATAGTGGTGATGGTTGCACAACAATGTGAAGGTATGGTACTTATTGCACAGAACTATACACTTAAAAATGGTCAGGGCTTCCCTGGTGGTGCAGTGGTTGAGAGTCCGTCTGCAGAGGCAGGGGACACGGGTTTGTGCCCCGGTCTGGGAGGATCCCACACGCCGCGGAGCGCCTGGGCCTGTGAGCCATGGCCGCTGAGCCTGCGCATCCGGAGCCTGTGCTCCGCAATGGAAGAGTCCACAACAGTGAGAGGCCCACGTATTGCAAAAAAAAAAAAAAAAAAAAAAAAAAGGTCAAAATAGTAAATATTATATATACTTTACCAAAATTTTAAAAAAAAGAAAGAAAGCAAAAGAAACAGGGCATAAGGATCCAGTTCCGCTTATACTCCTACAACCTTGGAGACAGCACCTGAGGCATTATCTCTAAATGATCTGCATCCAGCCACTGGTTTAGAAGAAATTCAGGTTGCCTAATGCCAACCATAAAAGTTACAAAAGCTTGCCTCTGCAATTTGCTATGTCTGCCTTGAGTGAACTTTTCAGGCAAAATTGTGGTCAGAATACCAAAAAAGAAAACTACAAAACAGATTATATGAACTGTTCTGTGCCATTCACGAATCAATATTTAATAAACGTTGGCATGTTTGATAGAATTTGTTCTGAGACTTCTCGTTAAATCCTTGTAGTGAATGTCTCTGAGTACGTCTTTTTGTATAGTATAGCTGACTCTCAGAACTATAGTAATGTTTCATGTATTCAAAAAACAATTATTTAAACCACATAAAATGTGGGAATAACCCAGTTTACACAATAAAAAAATGAGCCACCTAACAGCATTACAAATGAACAACATGACCACACTGAAAGGAGCTGGGCAGAAAATGATTAACCACGGTAACTTTGGAAAAGAATATTTTGACTGGATATTGTAAGGCAAAAGACAAAAAGAACCATACACAAATAATATCATCTAATTAGTAAATGTGTTTCTTACAGCAGTATGGGTTAGCAATTCTGAAACTATGCATATGCTAAGACTGAAAAATTAAGTAAACCTATTATAGATAGTAAGAGTAAAGATTCTCACCAGATGAGAAAGAAGTTACAAATAAGGAACAGAGGGGCTAAAACAAACCCTGTGGTATTGGACTGGAATCAGTAGTATCAGTACGAACTCATGATTTTATACCTACATATAAAATATACATATGTAAATAGATATACAAATATATATGTGTGCATGCATGGCTTAGTAAACTTATGTTTCCTAAGTCTGCCTGCTGAGAAAGTCTAGAATAAATAAAAATCCAGCAGCAATAAGCACACCTAGTGCCTAGAGCTTAGTTTCTAAATACCATATTCCAATAAAAAGAACCATGGTTCCTCAGAGAAGTGCTCAAAAAAGCATAGGGACATGTCAAAAGGACACAGGAGCCAACCTGAAGCAACTCTTTATGGCCTAAACTAAAACAATTTAAGCAACAAAATAAGTAATAATATTGTATTGTATTAAACCTAGAATAAAATAAATATCTATGAGTCCTAATATAAATAGTTTAATAAATAAATGGGGGAGAAGGAATAGCTCTTCATTACACAAGAATTTCAATTAATAATGCAGACAAAAAGTCAATATCCACCAATGGATACTAAATTAGTAGATGAAAGTTTGAGACTACTTGCATAGTCTCACAGTATCTCCCCTACGATATTTATTAATCTCAAGGGGAAACCATGATTTTACTAAAGAGAAAACCAGTAGGCACCACGTGTTCAAGACTAACATCACAAGTATTAATATATTATAATTTTATATATTACATATTACTGTATTAACATATTGCTCTGGACTGAATGTTTGTGTCCCCCTACAATTCAAATGTTGAAGCCTAATCTCAATGTGACAGTATTTGGAGGAGGGGCTTCTGTGAGGTAACTAGGTCATAAAGGTGGAACTCTCATGAGTGGGATTAGTGCCCTTATAAGAAGAGAAACAGAGAGCTTTCACCCTCTCCGCTCTCTGCCATGTGAAGATACAAGGAGAAGATGACCATCTGCAAACTAGGAAGCAGGATCTCACCAGACACCTTCATCTGGACTTCTCAGCCTCCAGAACTGTGAAAAATAAATGTTTGTTGTTTAAGCCAACTGGTCTATGGCATATTTATTACAGCAGCCTGAACTAAGGGACATATCAATATTACCAATGATATCAATATATCATGAACCCTCTGATATGATGCACTGAGAAGGGCACAGCATGATTTCTGTCGCATTCTTGCCAAAAATTCATAATCTCATTCTAATCATGAGAAAACTTCAGATAAACCCAATTCAGGAACTATCTACAAAAAAACCAACTGACCAGTAACTCTTCAAAAGTGTCAAGGTCATGACAGACAAGGAAAGACTGAGGAACTGTCAGACTGAAGTAAATTAAGAAGACATGACAACTAAATGCAATGCTGGATCCTGCAACAAGACATTGGTAGAAAAACTGGTGAAATCAGGATAAGGTCTATAGTTCAGGTAACAGTATTGGGCCTAAGTGATCATTATGATAAAAGATGTTAACATTAGGGAAGCTGGGAGAAGGGTGACAGGAACGACCTGTATTATTTTTGCAACTTTCTGTACATCTAAAATTATTTAAAAATAAAAAAACACCGTGGTAGTGAGGTTGTGTGTGTAAAGGCATAAGAAAAGGGATTAGTTGGTTAGTATTTAACAGTCATCCATCTCAAACTTTGAAAAACTTATGCAAATTTGTGCCTCTACCAGCGCTCCTTACCCAAGTAAATTGCACCACCCAATCCTTTAGTTGCTTGGCTCAAACATCTTGGACCCATCCTTTGAATCCTCTCTATCTCCATCCTACAAGGTCACCTTCAAAACACATCCCAAGTCTAACTATTTCTGACCACCTCCAATGTACCCACCGTTCCCAAGCCTTTACAATCCCTATCCTGGAAGACTGCAAAAGCCTCCTAACTGGGTTCCCTGTCCTTCTCTAGCTCCTTTCAAGGTCTATGTTCCATACAGCTGCCTGTTTATGTTTTAAAATGTAGATCTGATAATTTCATTCCTCCAAAGTACTCCAGTGACTTCTCTCACTGAAATAAAACATAAAATCTTCATTCCATTGCTTACATACCTACATGATCTGACTCCTGGTTACCTCTCCATCTTCTCTCTTAACCATTCTTCCTTGTTCATTCTGATTGAACTACACTGACTGGACTTTGATATTCCTTGAACATGCCGAACACTTTTCTGACTTGGGGTTTCTGCACTTACTATTCCCTCTACATGTAAAGTTACTTCCCTGTGGGTACATACACAGCTTATTCACTCATTTTAGGTTTTGGCGCAAATATCACCTCACTAGAGAAGCGATTCCTACCTACTCTAGTTAAAATTTCTCTATCCCAAGTAATTTTTCTTCATAACATTTGTAGTATTCCCTTATATATTACATTTTGATATAGCTTATCTCTCCAACTTGGAGTAAAAAGTCCAAGATGCAAGGTTTCTTCTCTCTTATTTACTATTAGGAATACAGTTCCTAGAAAAGTGCTTGGTATCCAAATATTTGGCAAATAAATATTTGATAATTAAGCTTCACTTAATCAGCATCTCCTATAGTATCTTATACAGAGCTCTAAGGTCAGGGACTTCCCCGGTGGTCCAGTGGGTAAGACTCTGCACTCCCAATGCAGCGGGCCGGGGTTCAATCCCTGGTCGGGGAACTAGATCCCACATGCATGCCGTGACTAAGTCTGCAACCCTGCATCCCACAACTAAGACCAGGTACGGACAAAATAAATATTTAAAAAAAAAAAGAGAGCTCTAAGGTCAGACATATTCTGACAGCCTCTACTTTCTCTAGTAAATTTCACTGAAGGAAAAGATATATATTGTATTAAAATTTTTAGCTAATTTTTGCTTTGAGTGTTCAATCTCTCAAATCTTCCAGATGTTAAAATATCAAAAGTGTATTTCAATATTTAACAGCCATGGCTTATACTTCTAAATCATATTATGTATCATTCCTTATGTGTATATATACACATTTACACTTTATTTTAGGGTTACTTGCAAGATACACATATGCTGATTTTATAAAACTGGAAAATAAATTTCCCATTTTAAATCATAGGGATGTATAATTGCATCTTAGAAACATAACTCTCAATAAGTAACTGCCCTATGGGAAAATATAATTTACTCTGTAAGGTTCTGTTTTGTATGTTTTCCAGAAGAAAAAGAAAAGTCATTGTAATGACAATTTAGGTTCCCTGTAGAGTTCAATCCCAGGTCACTCTACTTTAGAATACTAAAATAAAATTATCAATAATTCTAGGAGTGATGGTTTTATGGATGTGTGTTGGGGAAGAAGGGATTTGAGTCATTTTTTGTTTTATACTATCTAAATAACTTAGAAATTAATATCTCTATATATTAGTCATAAATATTCTTTTAATAAGTTAAAAAGATTTAACATCACCCACCTGATTATCATTATTTAAAAAGTCTTCAAGGAACCCGTCAGCATACTTTGCCCTTGAAGTTTGTTGAAGACTATCATCAGAGTTAACCGGAACAGGAGATTTGCTAGGATTTAAGGATACGAGACAGCAAATAAGTTCCCAATTTACAAAAATTAGACAGTATATAACTGATGGTTATCATTTAAATTAAAGTGGTCACCACTAAATAACCATTAGGATTCATACTGATGCTGTTTAGTGATTCCTTCACCTTCTCCCTAAACTTCTTCCTTCATCCCGCCCTATCTCCTTGCTTCTCCTTTAAAGCTTTAAGGAAAAACTATAAAGAAACTGAAGACATTAGACTTCAACTAAACAAATAAGCCTTCAAATATAAGTATCCTCCAAAAGCTCATTTGTTTGAAATAAGCAGTGCATTTTTCCAATTAAACATTGTTAGTTACTCAATATTAATACACAAAACTGCCAGAAATTTATTAAGTTTCTACTGGGATGGCAGTTACATGCTGTTCTACGTCAAAGCAATAGGACAGACTTCTCCCCCAGAACTGGCACACAGATTAAAGTGGGAGAAGGATCAATTTTGAAATTAAAATTCCTGAGTTCAAATACCACTCCCACTCACTTATATGACTTCACAAAACTTTATCTTAACTTCAGTTTCTACATTTGTAGTCCCACTTATGTCACAGAAGTATTGCATAAATTAACTCTATATACCTGGTACACGGAACAGAGCTCAATAAATAATAGTTTCTATCTTGATGTTCAAGCAGAAGGAAAGGGCATCCCCAGCAAAAGTAAAAATTTTCCCCAAACCAAATTCTACTAGTTACAGAGAATAAAGAAACTCATTTTATCTTTTTCATTTATATATCAATATAAGATGTGGCTCTAACTCAAGTACTCAGATATCTAAGAATCTTCTTAAAACATTTAAATGTCATAATGCTAATTTTTTCTCAATAATTAGCAGCATTTCATTATTGACTCATTTGATTTGTAATTTACTAGGAACTTTTTCTCGCTTCCAAGTAGTCTTTTCTCCCATTCTTTACCAAAGAGTTTGTACACCCACCAACTATCAACAAAAAAGCATTTACCTGATTATAGAAGATGGGTGCTGGATACATAGGGAATCATTATACTATTCTTATACTTTTGTATTTGTTTGAAATTTTCCATTATAAAAAGTTAAACCAAAAAAAAAAATTGTCTGGTTGTAGTTACTCTCTCAGTACACTACCTTTGAGTATTTCCCAGTCAATTTTGTCTCTGAGGACAGATTGATAATAATTTGTCATTATCACACTGAAGTCAGGTCTATTCCTTCTTCTCACACCATCATTAATTTAATGTAAAACATATCCATCATAATATGAATTTAATCTTCCAAAAATCAACAACTGTACCATAAGGTACTAGGGCAAACCATTAATAATAATTATACAAGTCAGAAGTCATAGTATCTAATTATAAAATACATTTGATGCATTCAAAAATTTTACTCTTAATTTAAGCATCTCAGATATGATTTGCTCACCCATTTTGGTTCCATTTGAAAGCAAAGTATTGCAGCTATAGGATTTTACAAATACAGATACAAATACAGCAACTGATAAGAAAATAAGAAATTACTAGAGATGAAAGATAAGTTTAAGAATTAAGTGAGCTAATTATTAACCCAAGTTTTTTCTTTTTAAAGATATTAATGAACCAACAAGTGGGAATTGAAGCTAAACAAACAAAAAATACTCTGGATGATCATCGCCACTATTAATATTTTTAAGACAGCATCATAAATCAGAAACTGTCCTAAGTACCTTATATTTACTTATTTTTTAACATCTTTATTGGAGTATAATTGCTTTACAATGGTGTGTTAGTTCTGTTGTATAACAAAGTGAGTCAGCTATATGTATACATATATCCCCATATCCCCTCCCTCTTGGGTCTCCCTCCCACCCTCCCTATCCCACCCCTCTAGGTGTCCACAAAGCACTGAGCTAATCTCCCTGTGCTGTGCGGCTGCTTCCCATTAGCTATCTATTTTACATGTGGCAGTGTATATATGTCCATGGCACTCTCTCACTTCGTCCCAGCTTACCCTTCCCCCTCCCCGTATCCTCAAGTCCATTCTCTACGTCTTTATTTCTGTCCTGCCCCTAGGTTCCTCAGAACCTTTTTTGTTTGTTTTTTTTTAGATTCCATATATATGTGTTAGCATACGGTATTTGTTTTTCTCTTTCTGACTTACTTCACTCTGTATGACAGACTCTAGGTCCATCCACGTCACTACAAATAACTCAATTTCATTTCTTTTTATGGCTGAGTAATATTCCATTGTACATATGTGCCACATCTTCTTTATCCATTCATCTGTTGATGGACACTTAGGTTGCTTCCATGTCCTGGCTATCGTAAATAGTGCTGTATATTTATTTTCTAATCAACTGAATCCTCACAACCCCAAAGGAGAAGTAATTTGTACAGAGTCTCAGCAAGGAAGTGACAGAGCTAAGATTCCAAACTAGAATTAGTCAGTGTCCTCTTACAGAAAAATAAGATGTTCAACTGAGAAGGAATCAAGAAAAGGATTCAGGAATTAACAGACTCTGTCTGCAACAGAATGAAGGCTTAGACAACTGAAGATAATAAAGTATCAGAGCCTAAGGCAGGATACAGGATTACCAAGAATGCATTTCTGATGAATATACATGTAATAATATCACTAAAAGAAACTTTCCTACCTCAGCTCTCGATTCTTCCTCTATACTCACATTCACGGGTATCTAGGTAAACACTTTTTAAATTATTCTGAGAAACTATGGCATAGAAAGGTTAAGTACACAAAGGAAAACAATCTTAGAAACTGAAAACATTTACCATACAAGAAAATGTGCCATTATTTACAGAAAATAATGACTAAGAAAGTAAACTGTAAATGAAAAGAAATGAATAACTCTAATACATGGAGAGAATATAGAGGAAGAAAAAAATTAAAGTAAAAAAAGTAACAAGAATTTCATAGTCTTCTCCATTTGCAAAATAGTTGCTCTTGGTTCTAATTCCTCATATTTAATATATATCAAATTTTACAGTGCAACAAAAGACAAAAATTATATAATGTACCTAAGATTATGAAATATTACGCCATCTTGTGGTAACAAATGAAAAATGCAATTTAAAGCAAGCAACACTGAAAGCTATGCTCTACAGAATTACCATGTTATTACCACTGTCAATTATCATTGTTATTTAAAAGATAAATCAGATGTTCACATGACATTCTTCATTTGGAAAACTGAATAGTTTTTCTATTGTAACTTACTTACAAAGTAACAGGAATATTTTCCCATGATCTTTCTGCTTCAAGTTTATCTAATGAACAAGGACTGTCATCCTTTTTCATAGACTTCGGTAATTCTTCAGTACAATGCTCTAGACTTCTCTTGGCCTTCAGGATAAGCAATTCAATTCTGTCACCTAATTTAAAAGATCACATTAATTCTTTAAGATATAAATGCAAAGCACAGCAAAACCTCACAAAGGCAACAAGAATTCAGATAATTTGGAATATACACGTATCTGTAATAGCAAGCTATGTTAAAATGTGACATCTGGGGCTTCCCTGGTGGTGCAGTGGTTGAAAGTCCACCTGCCGATGCAGGGGACACGGGTTCGTGCCCCGGTCTGGGAAGATCCCACATGCCGCGGAGTGGCTGGGCCTGTGAGCCATGGCCGCTGAGCCTGCGCGTCTGGAGCCTGTGCTCCGCAATGGGAGAGGCCACACCAGTGAGAGGCCCACGTACCGCAAAAAAAAAAAAAAAAAAAAGTGACATCTGTTGTGACACAAAGAAAAAAGAAAAGACATTTTCCAGTCACAAAATGCTACATAAATGAAGACCACAAGAGTTCAAAACAGATATATCACTTGATGGTTACATCAAGAATATGACATAAAAACCCCTAGATGTGAGGTCAAATTTACAGCACTTTCTTTGGTTCTTAAAAACAACAACAAAACAAAACAATTACCACTGAATGGCTTTTTGGATCCTAGGAGAAGTGGATTGTCACACTGACATTGGCTACATTCAGAATCACATTTATATTCATTAACTAATCCTTTATCATCACTCAAGGAATGTGAATTGTTTGAAGGTTCAAAAGAATATTCAAAACAATCTAATTTATTCATTAGCTGACAAGTTCTTTGTGCCTGGTAACTATGCCTACGGGAACAGTGATCTTCTTTAAATATGTGATAAATCCTTTGACTATCTGTATCGGGCAGCAAGTCTTGATTGTAGAGCCAGACTGGGTATTTGAAATCCGGTATACTCGTTATCCCTGAAACATTAAGGTCAGACTTCTGGCTAGTGAGCCATCTTGGGTAATTCTTTTCAAGATTGTGTTCTGAACTGTCCCTAAAAGATGATTTCTTGTTAAAAGATAAAGATGGTACAGAAATACATTTATTAGCCTTATTCACAAGTTTTGGGTTTTTCAGCCTACCACACTGCTTTCCTTTTACATTTGTGTATACAACTGGGGTAACTAAGTTATCCTTGCCCAGGAGAGTGGCTGGTTCTTGAGAATTTTGATTCTTTTCATTGTTGGATGAACTCAGTCTTCCAGTATGTTTCTTGCTTTTCTTTCTAATTCCGTGACCTGCTCCAACATAAGTGAAAGAAAATGATCCATCTGCTGGAAGTTTTAATAGATCATCAGTTGTTAGGCTAATGGAGTCCATGTCATTAATAGTCTGTCCTCTACAGGATAAGGACAAATCTTTTTTGTCATCAAGATTTTCAAAAGCTGAAAAACAAAGCATAGTTCCGTTTATCTTCCTGTATCACATATAAAAATACTTTATAATATTCAACAGTAAATGAAAATTAAGAATTAAGAATCATGTTTGCCATTTTCCCTTCTGGAATATATTCTCCACTTCTAAGAGTAGAATGTAAACTTTTTCCACACTAGGGGCCATTCTGTAAGTGCTCAGTAAAGTGTTAACTGGATTATCAACAGATGCATTTTCCAAACTTGTATTCATGGAAACCTTACCAAGGAAAAACACTTAACATCTTGTGAATATTACTGTCCCACAGAATACAGATCAGGAAGACTAATATAGCCCTATCCCATCAATTGGAATTGATCAAGTATAAATTCTGAAAGGCTGAGATTTGTTTAAAGTCATTAAGCTAGTTAATGAAAGTTAGAACCATCAAGTCAGTGCTATTTCCGTTATGCTATAACAGAACGGCTTAAGGGTTTAGGATCAGCCATCTACTATTATTAGTTACATTTCATGAGCTTCTCCTCCAAGGTCAAAAGGCGATCTTACCTGAAAACCCCTGAGAACCAGAAAATTACAGTATCATTTAAGAAATATATCCAGATCTCAATATTACAAGTCATTTTTACCCCAAAGAAGCATTTAGTTTTCCAAGGCTACAATACATCTCTCAAAATGCTTTAAATCGGTGGGCAAAAAGAAAACAAAGAATAAAGCATACCATTCTTTGGTTTATAAACATAGTTGGAGAATTCTGACATATTAGCAGAACATCTATCGATGTTAATCTTTCCAGTGCTTGCACCAAGATACATATGGCTTAGATCAAAATCATCAATATAGGCCTGTAGAGCCTGAGATGCAGAACTGTACAGTCTATCCTTATACTGAAAAGAGCCATCAGAGTTAGAGGAATTACTACCACTCAGGTTGCAGCTTGCTAACAGAGAAGATACTGAAGATTCCCGAGAACAAACTCTGCACTTTGTATTTAATTTTGCCATGGCTTCCTCAAAATGGGTTATTTCTACTCATTTCTCTTAGAAACAACTGTAATACAAAAACAAAAGGTTAAAGTTCCAATTAAAAGGAATAATAGCTATACACAGAGAAATTACTAAATCTGTAAACATTTTATAACTTTCTTTAAAAAATAAAATCCATTATCTATAAATTATTTTTAGGTAATGCACATTATAGATTATCTGTTTTAATTATTGTGAATTCCTTCATCATCAATTTAGAAAACATTTATTGATCACCTATTATGTGCCTGGAATTATGTATACAAAAATCATCTAAGACTATGTATAGAAAGTACCAAGGGAAGAATACTCACTTTTTTTTTTAAAGTCCTAAAAACTACTGATGTACAGTCTTTTCTTATGCTGATATAGTCTATGACATCACAATACCTAACATTCCCCTATACAAAATATTTTTCAATTCTTAAGCCTACCACCACGCGCTGCACATAGTAGGTGCTTGATAAATTTTTAAAAGGCATCAAATGACGTAGCTGAAACAAGAAGGAACAATGGAGAATACACACCTTCAACATTTTAAATGCCAATGTGTAACTTTAGCCAACCCCTTCTCCCAAGACTTGAGAAAACAGAATAATTTACAATATTCATTTATAAAGAAATAAACTGCAAGTCTTACCATATAATGAGCTAGCAAAATGTTCTTTTCCTAAAATAACACTGTCAATAATCATTTTCTGACATTCATTTTTGATACTATCCTCACTATTTTCAATTCTTATGTGAAATGGATTCAGCCCACCTCTCTTTCAAAGGAGACTTAATAGTTTGGAAATTGCCTTAATGTATTCATCTGTTTTTCCATTATTAAAACTGCGAGAATTCCAGTCTACCTTAATATAGCAACGATAGGATCTATATTTGAAAACCTAAGAAATAACAGAGTGAACAGGCACTGCTTCAGTAAATAATGACGTTCTTTTAGAATTAAATCAATGGATTTTCTGAAGTAAAAATGAAAGCTTAATGTCTAGGACTTAACACATGCTATGATGTTATAAAATTAATGTTTAATTTTTGGCTATAATTTTTGGAATGTTTAAGTTTTAACAACTTTTAATGTAATCTTAATAACTGTCAAATTTGACTTTAAAATACTGAGAAAGTTTTCCGTTTACGAAGAAAAGAGTAAAAGGTCAGAGCTGACACTAGTCAGTGCAAGCAGCAGCAGAACATAAGATAATGGTTATTTAGCCTCTGATTTCCCTGAATGCTGTGATACTATGGTATACCTCTAAAGAATGGCTAGGCCAAGTCAGCTCTGCCCTTTCCTCACCCCTCTCACTAATGATTTTAACTTTTCTCAAGTAAATATTGCTTGGATAACAAACTTGACCAAACGTTTCCTCCCTTATTCCAACACAGGACAGGTTACCGATTTTATAATTTATTTTACAAAACCTTGAAAACGAAAACAAAACCCTAAAAGGGAAAGCTGTTGGATTACAGTTCTCAGTAAGTGGGTAATAACATTTATCTTAATTCACAGGAGGCAAAAAGAAAATCCACAACCGAATTTTTATTGTGCAAAGTTTCCAAAAGTACACCAAAGAAGAAAGAAAAGTTTAATCAACTCCTATGCACCCATCATCCTGCTTCAACTACCAACACAACGAAACTCTATCCACCCTCTTCTCCTCACTTCTGCCACAGAATTATTTGGAAGCAAATTCCCTGCATCTTACCATTTCTTCCGTTAACACTTCCGGGTGTATCTCCAAAAGGAAATCCATCATTCCGACGAATAGAACGTTAGCACGAGTGGCCAGAGATCTCTACTACCTTTCATTCAAAAACAGAACGTAGTGTTAAATTACCACACCAATGAGAACAGCTCACAGGAAATGAAGAACAACTCTTAGAAATAACAGCTATGATGTATGTTATGAAAATGAACATGTGTTTGTTCTGCAGCAAAAAGACAAGAATTAATGACCCTGGAAAGCGAAGATCGCTGGCGCCCCTGCAGCGGAGCATCTTCGGCTTCAAAGCTTCCGCCCTTAACTAGGAAACACCTCCCTTGGGGATTCCAGCACCCACCCACCCACCACAGTCCCAGACACAGGCTTCTCACAAACCATTCATCAGACAACAAGAGCGAGCAGACAGTTTTGCCGAGGTGACGGCCCCTAAAGCCCAAGACCCTGCCTCCCCACCCGCTTCAATCGCCGACAGCGCCTCGAGGTCCAGGTCAGGTCCTCTCCGTCCTGTTCCGCGACCCTCCCCCTAAAGTTGCCCGCTTTCCACCGGGACTCTCATCCCGCCCCCTCCCTCGGGAGACAGCCCACCCCTCCCCTCGGGCTGTCAAAGGATGGGACGCCCTTCGAAAATACACGCCCTTTTCCGGCCGAACTCACCGACGAAGGCCCGGAAAGAGAGAAAAGCGCACACGTCCTCAATTCTCCACCCAAAGCCCTGGCCTGCCACCCGACGGGAGACGCGACAACGCACCCAGACCCGGACGCCGCCCGGCCTCAGGTTCCGCTAGCTCGCAGGTTCCTCCGCCGTCACAGCCGAGCGCGGCGCCCGCGCTCCCTTTCAAACTGACCCAACATGGCGCTGGCTTGCGGTGCGCATGCGTGGCGCTCGGGCGCTGGGGCTAGCAGGGCTAGGGGCAGGGGGCGGGGCGGGGCGGTAGGTCGCTCTCCCTGCTGGGAAGTGTAGTTTCTCCCTCCTGGTCTTTCTTGGGCGGGGAGGTTCTCGACTACCTCCGCGTTGCTACCCCGCGTGCCCTCCCCACCTCGATAGCGGCTCTGCGCAGCCGGTCTGCGCACATGACAGGCTGAGCTTTCTTCGGCCAGTTTCCCGGGGCTTCGAGACGGGACGGGGCGGGGATGGGGACCTGGGGCCCTGGCGGCTGCCGTTTCGGTCGCTGAGAGCCAGCCCTACAGCCACAGTCCTTCCAACACGCTCGGCCTCCCCGCCTTCAGAGCACCCCCTCCCCGGATAAGACACCAACTCGGCCGGCGGGGGCAGATCCCCCGACCTCTTTTTTCCCTCCTCTTCAGGGCTTTCCCCTTCCCACCCCTGAGTCCAGCCTTCCTGGGTTTCCAGCCGGCCCCTCACCTTCAAAGCAGACGCGGGATTGGAGGAGGGAGTTTGGCCAGGGATGGGACTTAACAAACTCCTTGGGGACCTTGATTCCCAGGGAACAATGGCAGTGACCCAGCACGGACTGGGGACCCAGTCAGGCAGCCCAGAAACAGGGAGATTATACAAACAGATGTAAAGACCCACTTAACAACATGTGTGAACCTGTCTACAAGGCTGGGACGGGATATGAGGTGCGAAGAATCCAGTTTCAACCGAGTGGTGTATCGGAAAAAGATGCCATCTCAGTGTTGGTTTGTGTTTATTTTCCACTGACCCTATGGGTGAAGATATCCTTGACCATTACTCTGTCTGAATATGTTCCAGCTCATCCGATGTTACATCACCAGGTAATACAACTGTAGTCTTGCTGTTTGCTCTTTTCTTCTCTTCACCCTCTCTAGCCCACTAAACTTAACCTTCCCTTTTTTTCTTAGCAAATGAAAAAGTCCAGAAGCTACAAAATTTAGTTGAGTGCTTCAATTAAACACGTTTATTGTGGCAGTAAGTAGTGCTAGTGATTTGAAAATGAGTAAGACAAAGTCCCTGCAGGAAGTTTACATGCTAGTGGTATGTTCCCAAAATCTGCAATTTCTTGATCCTTCAGTATCAAGTATGTTGCTGGTAGGAAATAAAGAACCGTGTTATATATGCTGGGACAAGCCCAGGTCAGGGACCAGCCAGGATTGTTAATGGCGTGACCTTAAAAACTTCGACATTTTTATCCACATTCCAGCTAAGTATCTTTTTAACCTATTCTTTTTAAAGATAATTTCTTAAAGGTTCTTTTTCATAAACATTATCTTTAATGTTTCTCTTACTACCTTTTTCCTTCATTGAGGAAAGATATATCAAATGTTTCCAAATGAGTACATAAAGTATAAATAAAGGACACTGAGAAAATATTAAGGAAATTATCAAATATATTTACCTAATTCATGGATCAAAATAATTCTACTTCCACTTCATTCCTTCACAGGTTGAAAGTTGTGGAGATCTCCACAAGGATTTGGAGAAGAGTCCTAATAGTTATTAAAATTCTGGACTAGATCTACTAGGAAAGGTAAAGTAACCATGAGTCTCCTAGGAAGGAGGAATTATAATGGTTTACTAATGCTTTTCAAATATACATGTCAACTACGTGCTGTGCCTTGCCAGAGAACTAAACACGAGAAAGTAGATTTATGATCCCACCTAAAGGCCTTTAGGTAAAAGCTAAGGAAGACGTGTGCTGATAATTAAACTTTAAGAAGGTTTATTCAGGCAGCTCTTAGGAGAGTTTTTTTTAAGGTAGATTTAAATGTGTCCATTTAAAAAAAAAAACTAACTTTTTGATCACCAAGAAGGGGCCCGACACTGTTTCAATCACTTCTACGTATATTAACTCACTTAATCCTTACAATGACCCCATGAGATAGGTATTACTATTCCCAATCTATAGAAGTGAAAATTGAAGTTCAAAGTTTAAGCAGTTTACTCAGAATGGTAAAGCTGGTGGTGAGTGGCAAAACCGAGATTTGAATCCAGCTCTGTGTTGTCATATTCTTTCCACCACACCAGCCAGCTTCCCTTAATTGAAAACTGGGTGATGGGCCAAAGGACCAATGAGACTCCACCTTCCTGAGCTCATTCAAAGCAGAAACAGCATCTTACTCAACCTTTTTTGCCACATCTACCACAATATCTAACCCTTAGCAAGGATTCAGTAAATGTGTTTGAGTTGAATTGATGTGAATTTGATCCTCTCTGAAGAGGTAACATTTAAGCAAAGACACCAATGAAGAGGAGTCAGTCCTGTGAATATATTGGGGAAGGACATTACAAACAGAGGGAACAGCAAGTACAAAGACCCTGAGGTAGGAAGTTGCTTGGTTGTATTTGAGGAACAGCCAGGAGGTCAGTATGAGTAGAGCTAAGTGGGAAAGAAGGAGACAGGTAGGAATTGCCTTGGAGAGGAAGGCAGGGGTCAGATCATTTAGTGCCACTGCCACTCACTTTAAAAAGATGAATTCCCAGTAACACATGATCAACAGATTATGCTGCTTTACAAGAGAAAGGAAGCATGATTTAGCTGTTAGAAATAATTTATTGAATAACTATTATGTGCCAGGCAAAGGGGTAAGACATTTAAGTGCCTTATTTCATTTAATCCCCATATCAGTTCTACCAGGTTAGGTATTGTCCCAGCTTTACAACTTGAGAAAATGAGGAAAGAGAAATATGAAATAACATGGTTCACAATTAGTCTGTGGCAGAGACAGGATTTGACCCAGGTCTCTTTGACTCCAAAGCCAAAGCCTGCTCTTTTTACTGTATCACATTTTCTCACTTGAAAGACTATGAATAAAAAGGAAGAGATTCATGCATGCATGCATTCCAGAAGTAGTTATTGTTCATTGCTATGTGACAGACATAGAAATAGTATTAAAATGTAACACACCATTTTAAAAAAATGTTGTACGATTACATTCTCATCAGTCATTTGTTTTTAAAACTTTGCAGGTAGATGGACTATAAGGCACTTGCCCAACAAACTGCTCAAGAAATTTTAGGTTACTATCAAGATACATCAGGCTGGAAAGTGGTTAAGACTTCTGTAAGAAAAGAAGTTAAATATGTTTCAAGAGTTTGTTTTTTAATGAGAAACAATTCATTGCAAAGACATTTTAAAAAATATTTTCTTTTACAAGCCAAAAAAAAGTTTTTACTTTTGCTTTATTTTTTGTTTTTTGTTTTTCATTTTTTCTGTATCTGACAGCTAATTTATTTGTGGATTTTTATTCCCCTCTGAGAAAAAGATAACTGTTTCCAGCAAGGCTTCTAAGAAATTCCATGGAAATCTGTAAGTACAATCTCCTATTTACAATCATTGTTTTGAATTCAATGACATTGATGTATCTAGAGTTCAATGCTACTTCATTAGCTATAAAATGTTATTTGATAGTGAACAGGAAGTAGAAATTAATTATAAAGTCACTTGTTTGAAATGTAAAATTAATAAAATGAGCAATATGTACCATCTAATTTCCAAATCGGAAGACAATCAGAAAAGAAAATCACTTCTAGTGAATAATTCACTAAGATAGGAAATTTCCACTTCAAGAAATAATTACTATAAAAATAGATTGATATTTTCTTTCTAACAGTATTTCGTGGTCTTTTAAACACTTCACCTTTCCATTAAATGAACCACTTAAAGATAAAGTTTATTTTCCCAATATATTCCTCTTGCTAACATATATAATTTATTCTGTAAGCTGCTTTTAAGGATATTTTTGAGGATCCTGTTATTTCAGATACAAGTACTCTAAGGGAAATTGTGCTGATATTTTTAACCTTCTTTTTAAGAGTTGTTCCTTTGTTGCTCGTGATATCACATTAATGCCATCAGATCATCATATGCTACTGAGAAAACCAAATATTATTTAGTTTATTTTTGAGGGGTAGGGGTCCACTCCTTCTTTTCACTACTCTGTTTTGTGCTTATTGCTCTTTTTTTCATCTGACTATAATGATCTATCTTGTGTTTCATTTCAATTTTTTTACTGTAGGACAAAGCTGGTATACTTTCTCCTATTCATTTTAATAATTATCAGGAAGGTAATCCCTACCTTTGTTATCTAAATAATTAATGATTCTAATAGTGGCACTTGAAAAAATAGATTGAGCAGGGAGTGGGTAATGTCAAGCCCAGGCACACTATGGGAATAAACTTTTGGATGTTGTAGTTTTTTGGTGCCTTCCAGGTCAGACCAGTGTGGACAGCAACCTATGCATCAAAGAAACCTTGGAAGGTATTTATTCTACAAATACTTGCTGGGTACTTTTATACAAGGCGCTCTACAAATGCCTAGAGCCATTCAAAAAATAGCCTCAATAAGGCTGTTTTAAAGCTTTATTCAAGTTTTTCATCAATGATATTGTACTCTTACATGCCATACTACACAGACAAAAAAAATGAAACTTTCTGCACTTGCTTTAAGAGAAATTTATATGCACTGCATACTAGTTTATTTATTAACACACAGTAATATCTTATCCCAAATCTTAGTGAGTTAAAAGACACTGTCTCGTGGTTTATGTCATCAGGAATCCAGATGTAGCTTAGCTTGGTGCCTGTGCCCCAAGGATTCTCACAAGGCTGCAGTCACGGTGTGATCTGGGGCTTAGTTCGCACCTGAAGGCAGCTCTGCTTCCAAGCTCACTTACACAGTCACTGGCAGTCAGTTCTTCGTGGGCTTGTTAGACTGGGGACCTCATCTACTTGCCAGCTCTAGGCTGGAAGCCTTCCTCAATTCTTGACGTATGGGCCTCTCCATAGGGCTATTCACAACATGCCAGTTTGCCTCCCTCAGAGGGAGGGATTTAAGAGAGAGCCAAAGAGCAAACAAGATAGAAGCCAGAGTCTTTCTGTAACCTAATCTTGGAAGTGACCCCCCACCCCATCATTTTGGCAGTATTCAGTTTATTAGAAGTGAATCACTAGATCCAACCCTGACTCAGGGGAAGGGGATTACATAAGTGTGTCAATACCAGGAAGTGGAGATCACTGGGGGCCATTTTAGAGGCTGCCTATCACATGATGATTTTGGCAAACTCTCTTTTAATTCTTCTTTACAGTTGAACTACCATCCAATAAATATCAAGCACAGCTTCAAAATTAAGACTGCTAGAAGATACAGAAATCTCAATTTTGCATGCTTGTTTTGTCAAGCACGGCCCACTGATTCTTCTAAATTTAGCATGTTTATGTACAGCAGGAGAGTGTGACTGGAGCAGTTAATATTTTTCAAAATATCTATATTATTCTAAATCAGCTGGGGCAGATACTTAGGTTCTTCCAAAGGAAATCAATCTGAACATGTTGATCAGGTTGGTCCGCCTCAGTCGAAACGTTTACCTCCCCCAGCTTGGAATGAGAAGAAGGTGAGATTGCCGTCAAATAAATCAAGGGAAAAAGCTAGGGAAGCTTAAAATTTTCCAGTACTTCAAGCTTCACAGTTTTATTTATAGGGTTATAAATAATCAAAGCAAGAAACATATGCGTGTTAATTTAGACTGACAACCAAGTGTAAATATTGCACACTTTGGGGATATATAGCATGGTCTAATATGGTTTGCCAAGCTAGTGTCTGGGAGAAATTATCCTTCAAAATGCCCTGTGGGGAAAATAGGTTGCATTGTCAAGTTTCTCAAAACACTCTAGACTATTTTCTCTTCTCTAAGGTTCAGAGAAGTCCTAAAGTAAAGACATGTGTCAAACTGTAATTCAGACTCTTCCAGATGTTTTCAACCAAGAACATGCTTGCAAAACATTGACCTAGATAGATAATGGGTCACTCATCTCAGATTTGGATTCTAATAGAAGCTCTAATTGACTAGGTATGTACAGAGAGAAGTGCTTTATTTTTCATTATCTCCCTGCTATCATTCTCTCGCATCTCATGGATTATTTCAGTAACTTCCTAGTGGATTCCTCATATACCTTTACTCAACTACATCCTATTCTTCACACAATGGTTAAAGTAGACTTTTGAAATGTAATTCAGTGTTGCTCCCCTGCCTAAAATCTTCTAAAGGCTTTATTATGCTCTGCAAGGCACTCTCTGGCCCCCACCTACCTCTCTGACCTCTCCTACCACTGCATCCTTGCTCTCCTTAAGCTACAGCCACGTAGGACTACTGTTTGCACGAATGCACTGAACTTAAAGCCATCTCAGAGCCTTCGTAGTTGCTCTTTTCTTGCCTAGTGTGCTCTTCACCCAAATCTTTCTAAGGCTGATGTCATTTTTGTTTTCAAGATCTCAGCTTCATTGCTTCTCTGCAGAGTGACCTTCCTGGCCAATTGGTCAAAGTTCTCAAATACACCAAGCCACTGTTTACTACCCTATTCTGCTGTTACCTTCTTCATAGCATCTATCACTAGATGAAATTTATCTTCTTCATTTGTTGTCTTATTTATTACGTCTCTCTTATTAGAATATAAACTTGAGAATAGGAACTTGAACAAGAAGCAGACTAGAAATAAACTCTTGTTCATCGTAGTATCCCTAACACCAGAACAGTGTCTGTCACATAAACACTTAATAAGTATTTCCTGAATGAATTTATGGACTTTAGTTATGTTATATTGGCTGCCAAATAGAAAGCATTTAAACATATTTGTTTCCCTTATAACTACAGAACAACAACAACAAAACCTGAAGATATTTTCTCAGCACTTTCACCTTTTCTTATTAATTTCCCACCCAAAAAGCTCCTTTTGTGGTTAGCTTTGAGCACTTGCCTATATGTATGAGAAGGGGGCCAGTTCTTTGGTTGGAATTTTTTTCCTTTCTACCCTCAAGAGATGAAATACAGACCTACCAGCACACAGTTCAGCTGACACATTCCCCTATGTTCCCTATTAATTCCCCTATTAATCTACTGTATGTCACACACTAAGCTAAATAATTTCATTTTTAAATTTACCCATATATCCCACAAATAGTTTCTATTGCCTGTTGTTTTTCCAGTGTATAGATCACACTTTCCATGTTTCTCTGCATGCATGCCTCACAGTTTTCTTGAAAACTGGACATTTTAGGGAATTCCTTGGAGGTCCAGTGGTTAGGACTCTGCACTTGCACTGCCGAGGGCGCAGGTTCGATCCCTGGTAAGGGAGCTGAGATCCTGCATGCTGCATGGCTCGGCCAAAATCAATCAATTTTTTTTTAATCCTTAAAAAAAAAAAAAGAAAACTGAACATTTTAGGTAATATAGCAACTCTGGATACAGATTCCACTCACTCACCCAGGGCTTCTTGCTTGGGCGTTTATTTGTTTAGTGATTTGTCTGGACTAATTCCGTGAAATCTGTTCCCCACCCAGTCTGCAGCCTCAGATATACCTGCCCTGATTTTTGTCCTTGTTTTTATCTTTTAGCCTGGTGTCCTATAGGTCATCCCTAGGTTAACACAAGCCATTATTGGTCACAAGTTGTGCTTAGCACCCAAAGCCAGTACGATTTTTACCCTTTACTGTCAATTCTGTGTGTGGCTTGGAAACTATTTTCACAGTTCAGGGAGTTTTATGGTTTTGCCCTGCATGTAGCCAGGGGGCCGGTAGCTTGGAAGTTGTGTCACCAGTCATTCCCCAGAGGACATAGCCTTGAGGTACACACATTCTTCCAAACCACCAGCGATGAGTATGATTTTATTTTAAAGTGGTCAGAATAGCTTATTGCTCTGTCAGTGATGACTCAGATTATGCTTAAGTCTCTTGAGCCAGTAAGACTTCAGCCCTTCGCCACTTAATCTGTGTATGGCTTGGGGAATGCTTGCAAGTCGTTCAAGCCACATATTGGACTAATTGCTCCTAAGTAGGGGCAGCCTAGCATATCCAGCGTGATTTGTCTGAGTAAGGGCAGCCTAGTACAAAGCTCCCATTGCTTTTCGGTTAGGGACAGCCTGGTACATCACTCTGAATGTTCCTTAGGAGGGGCAGCCTAGTACACCCACTCTGATTTCTCCTGAGTGGGCAACCTCGTATATCTACTCTCATTACTCTGATTAAGGGCAGCCTAACATTCCCTCTGATGGCTCTGAGTAGGGACCTATGCACTAATACACTGAAGCCAAGTAACACTTCTATTCCATGAGCAAGTGGGTAGCATAGGGGAAGGATGGTACCATGACTTTCTCAGTTTGCTCCTGTTATTCGGGAGGTGAGGGGCAATTTAGGCCCCAGGATTCACAGCCTACTGTGCCTTGGCAAAGCCCTCACCCTACCAGTGAGATCAGGGTGTCAGGAAACCCTAGTCTTCTGAGCAGTGCATGTGGGGAATAGAGCTTCTACAACATGAGCTGAGAGTTTCGGTGATGAGAGATGTCAGTGTCCTGCTGATCCCAGGATGAAACCATAGCCCTAGCCTGGATCTCGTGGGGAGAGGGAACCCCTGTCTTCTAGTCTGCACCCAGCTGGAGCAGGGCTACCGTAGAGTGAGGGGGGTGGCTGGAAGGAGGTGGTGGCTCAAATGCTACAGACTCTGACTTTTCCTACCTAGATTTAGTAGGTTTTCTTGAATAAATGTTTCTTCATTTCCTGTGTGCTGTTAGGTCAATTTCTAGGGAATTTAAGTAGGTTTTAAAAGTAATGTTCGCCAGTTCAGTGGCTGTGGAAGAGGGTTTCCTTAGCTCCTCACATAACCACTCTGGAAGTCCCGCTCCCGACTCTAATTATCACATAGGAAATGCCAAAAATAAGATCACTAAAAAGCCTATCATCTTACAGGTGCTTCCCCAGGTTTATAATTTCTAGTATGCAAAAACAGGCACTTTCTACTGTTTTCTCCTCCCTTATCCTCCTAGTTTACTGTTCAGCAGTACTCATTCACAGAAGCCATAAAAGGCTATAAAATGATTTAGAGATGCATGTTCAAATAAGCATGTTGAAACAAATGCACATTTCCTAAAAGGTGTTCATTGCTTCATGAAATGATGATCTGTAAGAAACAATTTCATGTATCAATTATCCCACATACCAGCTAAAGCTTGTCAGAAACTGTGAGAGACAAGAGAGAATAATTAAAATATTTTTAATTTGACTTGGTCACTTTATTTATAATGAGCATGAAGCTTTATTATAGATCTTAGTAAAATATCCAAAGAACCATTCATTTTAATGATCAATAGATATAAAAATATAGTTCTTAGATTCAAATATGACAAAATTTATATCTCTGAAGAGTCTTGAACACAGTAGATACTGAATTGCTCATTCAGTGATAGATTCAAGTATTCAAGACATAGAGATGTTTTATGTTTTCAAAGAGGCATGATATTTACATATTTTTAAAAAGCCAGTAACTCCAATACACCTCTAACTAGTGAATTAAGATAAGGTACTTTTTTTTTGAAGATAGATTTAATTCATTTTTTAAAATTTGGTTTGTTTATTTTTGACTGCGTTGGGTCTTTGTTGCTGCCCAAGGGCTTTCTCTAGTTGCGGCGAGTGGGGGCTACTCTTTGTTGAGGTGCGCGGGCTTCTCATTTTGGTGGCTTCTCTTGTTGTGGAGCACGGGCTCTAGGTGCACGGGCTTCAGTAGTTGTGGCACGCAGACTCAGTAGTTGTGGCTCACGGGCTCTAGAGCACAGACTCAGAAGTTGTGGCGCACGGGCTTAGTTGCTCCACGGCATGTGGGATCTTCCTGGACCCGGGCTTGAACCTGTGTCCCCTGCATTGGCAGGCAGATTCTTAACCACTGTGCCACCAGGGAAGGCTAAGCTAAGGTACTTTTTAACTAGTAACCTACCCTCTACCCAAGATACAACTTTAATTATATTTCATAATCTTATAGGAAGCAAAATAAATAATTTCTGCCTTGCAGTCATATAATACCAATAACTCAAACTTTTCTCACCTTTACAAATGACTGGAAAATGAACAATTAGCCATTGAGTAGACAGTCTAAACCAGGAGTTGGCAAACTTTTTCAGTAGAGAAACAAAGAGTAAATATTTTAGGCTTTGCAGCTCCTGTGGCCTCTGTTCTAACTACTTAGCTCTGCCATGATAGCACAAAAGCACAATACGTAAGTAGACATAGACAATACATGAATGAATAAGTATGGCTGTGTCTCAAAAAAACTATTTACAAAAGCAGGAGGTAGGCTAGATTTGACCTATGGGACATAGTTTGCCAACCCCTATCCTAAACAGAGGATATGAAAAATCACAAATCCTCAAATGCTGATAAACTTATATGTATATTAGGGACTCTTCTTTCCTCCCATAACAATTTTCATATCCAAGTCATAGAAACACATATGTAAACTACCCCCCAATGTATTAGTATAATATAGTGAAAAGAGTATGGTATTGGGAGGCAGTCAGAGTTTCAATCATGCATTATTATGAACTCAAACACATTCTTTTTCCCTTCCATTATAGTTTATTAAAAGATATTGAATATAGTTCCCTGTGCTATAAACCTTTTTGTTTATCTATTTTATATATAGTAGTTTATATCTGCTTATCCCAAACTCCTAATTTATCCCTACCACTGCCCCCCTTTCCCCTTTGGTAACCATAAGTTTGTTTTCTATGTCTGTGAGTCTGTTTCTGTTTTGTAAATAAGTTCATTTGTATTATTTTTTAGATTCCACATATAAGTGATGTCAAATCACATTTGTCTTTCTCTGTCTGGCTTACTTCACTTAGTATGAAAGTCTCTAGGTCCATCCATGTTGCTGCAAATGGCATTAGTTCATTCTTTTTTATCGCCGAGTAATATTCCAAAAACTATTGTTAAGGGCTCAGTACTGCTAACTTTCATGTTGTTCAAGCGTCAACATAATAAATAGTAAATGTTTGATCACTCAATAAAATAAAATTTCAATAAAATAGTGCTATTAAAAGATTAAGGGTAGGGCCTCCCTGGTGGCGCAGTGGTTAAGAGTCCGCCTGCCGATGCAGGGGATACGGGTTCGTGCCCCGGTCTGGGAGGATCCCATATGCCGCGGAGCGGCTGGGCCCGTGAGCCATGGCCGCTGGGCCTGCGCATCCGGAGCCTGTGCTCCGCAACGGGAGAGGCCACAACAGTGAGAGGCCCGCATACCGCAAAAAAAAAAAAAAAAAGAAAAAAAAAAAAAAAGATTAAGGGTAGTCATTATCAGTAAATATATAGTAAGTGGATACCTAATTCGATGTTAGTTAGAAATACAAAAAGGTCAAAAACTCTTTATCCTCAAAATTTACAATATAATTAGAGAGAGAACAGATTAATTTAAAAAAGCAATCTAGGGAGGTATATACAAACCCCTTAACAATAGTTTTGTGCTTAAATTTTAACTGTTTTATATCTGCCTTCTTTTTCAAAGGACCTGATAATTATTCAGGTTGTTTTGTCACTGTCTTCTATAGAGTTTAATAATAAGCTCTTAAAAACTTTGTAGATCTGAAGGAAGGAAACCTTACATACTAAGAAAATTTTAGGATATCTCACAGAGAAAACTAGGGACCAGCTGAGCTTTTAAAGAGAGACTAACATAGAAAAAAAATAGTCTAATGACTTACTTGTTTACCAAATCATAAAAACAAGGTTCAGAGGAAGAACTCTTCATAAATATAACAACTATTTTCTGTAATTATAGCATTTAGTTTTTACCTCACTTCCTCCAAAAATTTTAACTTTTTAGAGGTTTAAAATTTTGATTTTACTTAAACCTATCTCCTTAGTTTAGAAAGAATGATTAACAGAGAGAGGAAGTATGGCCAATATTATTCAGATTTCATTTTCATTTAACAACCTACTGCTAAATAGTGGGTTTTAATCCAGTTTTCTCACATTGTCGTAACTTCATTGATTGTGATAGTCCAACCCAATTCTATTGATGAATTAACATAAAGGTTAGTTACTTCTCAAATCTTGACATGTGAAAAATAAATGAAATTCAGAAGTCAGTGTCCATAAATGGAGTTTAATTGTAACACAAGCGTGCCCATTATATATTGTCTATGGCTGCTTCACTGATACACTAGCAAAGTTGAATAGTTGCAACATAGAACATGAAGCTTGCAAAGCCTTAGTTATTTACCATCTGGCCCTTTACTGAAAAGTTTGCTGACCACTGCTTTAGACCATATTACATCCTTCAATTAAGAATTAAGGCCACGGGCTTCCCTGGTGGCGCAGTGGTTGAGAGTCCGCCTGCCGATGCAGGGGACACGGGTTCGTGCCCCGGTCCGGGAAGATCCCACATGCCGCGGAGCGGCTGGGCCCGTGAGCCATGGCTGCTGAGCCTGCGCATCCGGAGCCTGTGCTCCGTGATGGGAGAGGCCCCAACAGTGAGAGGCCCGCGAATTAAGGCCACAAGATATTGCACAACCACACAAACTTCTCATCAATTACTGTTGGCTTATGATAAATACAGTAGGTAAATGTTTGTGAGAAAGAGTTTAGAAAAATTCTAAATGAAAGTAGCCCCTTTAAAAAGAAACTATAGAAACATTATAAACAAAATTTGTAGAAAAATGAATTTTTAAATAATTTATATTAATTATTACAATGCATATTTATATAAACCTGGCTACTTCCAATTGAATATTACTATTTTAAATTGCTGATATTACCTTCAAGTTTTCTTTACATTATTTGCTAAATTAGTGTGCTTTATACTGTGATAGCATTATATTTTCAACTTAGACTAAACTTATTAAATTTTGAATTTTCTTTATTTTGTTAACTATAGATATCGTGTTGAAGGAATAATTCCAGAATCAACATCTAAACTATCTGATTTCCTCTACAAACCTGAAAACAGGGTCACATGGGACAAATCATTGAAACTGTACAGCATGGTACAAAAAATTGATTCGGTAATTTACTGTTTAATATTGGACTTTCACTGTATGAGTACACTTTTAGTTTTCTATCTTAGTGATTTGAGTTTATTAAATCTGTATTATGTGGATACTTTGTATTTTATAGGTTCAAATCAAGTTGAAATTTTTATAAAAAGCTTAAAACTTCCTCCTTTATTAGTCAAGAGTTCAATTCCAATTACCTTTATTCTGTTTTAAATGAATACCACACTCTGAACTTGGTCAGCTCTCCTGCAGATGTGTGCCTTCGGTTACTGAGGGGACTGAACTCGTGGATTCACCTCCTCCATTAGGTGGAATAAAAAGATTAAGCATGCCTTGTTGATGGGAAGTCAGTAGATTTATCTTAGTCATAATACACTAGATAACAGGAACACTGTAGACACTTACTGTAAGGACTTAGGAACAAACAGCATGTGACTTTTTTAAAGAGTAAGTGTGAAATAACATTATATTGTGGTTTTAGAAACACTTTCAAATACATTATCTCAGAAATGAAGAGGGAGAATAAAAACAGAGAAAAGAAAAATATAGGTAATGGAGTAGAAATTTAAAGTCATAGAGGTGAGAGAAAGAAAGACAGAATGCAAGAGGCAAATAGGGCTTAAAAGGGGAGAGAAGATCAGGGTGAGGTGAGGGTAGAGTGAAAGCTCAGGAGGAGAAAAACATGAATGAAATGAGAAAGACTGTTAGCTGGTAGAAAGAAGGAGGAACAGGAAGAAGACAGGAGTGGGGTGAGGGATTCTGAACTCTGGTACAGCACAGTATAGGCCTGACACTTACTAAGACTGCTAGACGTCACGTATGTAAATTATACCTCATAAGCGGCTTTTAAAAATTGAGTCCTACTGTTTGGCTAATAATAACTTTATTAGAAGGAGCTGGTAAATGTGAATGTTGGAGTAATGCAAACTTAAACAGCTGCATTTGTAAAATTCCACATCACTGAGTCTTTGGTTCTTAGAGTCTCCAAGCTGCATTTCACTCATCAAAACAAATGGCCCACATATCTGCCATCACCTTATCATTTATTTAGAACTCTGTAGGTTAACTTTACCTCCTTTTATTAAACTGATTTTGAAATCTGGGATGGGGGTGAGATTGTAGGAAAGCCCAGAAAGGTAAAGCAGTTTCATCTTGTAGAGAGGCCTTGAAGTTCTTATCCACAAAGAACACCTGTCCATGACCTTCTTGGGATTTGAACATGGCCCATAACAAATGAAAATCCAAACATTGGACTGTCTCATTCATGATTGTATGATACTAATAATACAGTTTCATTAGCATTTCAGATATTTCTGCTGTTGCTGCAAGTCAGCTGTAATAATGGAAAGTATACTAGATTTGGCATCAAAAAACTTGAAAACAGATTCAGAGGAATTTTGTGATATGCCCAAGGTCACCACCGCCAATGTATGGTATAACCAGGACTTATACCTGATCTCCTGATTCCAAATTTGATGCCTTTTCCAGTATACCACAGTGTCTCTGAATCACATTGTACTGTGAGAAGAATTAGTCTGCCTTCCAGTGAATGTTTGTAGCATTCACTTCCAGAGGTGCATTTTTTTTTTTTTTTTAAGAAGCGGTACGCGGGCCTCTCACTGCTGTGGCCTCTCCCGCTGCGGAGCACAGGCTCCAGATGTGCAGGCTCAGCGGCCATGGCTTACGGGCCCAGCCGATCCGCGGCATGTGGGATCCTCCCGGACCGGGGCACGAACCCGTGTCCCCTGCATCGGCAGGCGGACTCTCAACCACTGCGCCACCAGGGAAGCCCCAGGGGTACATTTTAATTGACTCATTCACCTCATTGGTGAGGAAGGGATTCCTGCTCTAGGGTTATGGTGGTGGTCAAACACATGACACCAGCACTAGACAAATGAGATCAACAGCACTTTGTTAATCCTTAATCACAGCCCAGGAAGGACTGTTAAGACTTTGTTAAATTAACATTTGTTAGTGGAGCGCAGGGTGCCAATAGCGAGCCAGGTTCTACAAATGACCACAAGAGAAATTGAAATAGAGAAGTTTATTACTCACGGGTCGAGGAGGAAGTGTACAGCACACCTCCAGGGCCCCATGTGGGGAGGTCAAGGCAGGCTGCAGACAGAGAGAGGCAGGACCCGAGGCACATGCCTTTATTAGTGTCTGTGGGTGGAGTGCTTTGGGGTTCCTGGGCTAAGGCCAGATTGATCAGTTGGAACCAAAAAGAGCAGGGTTTCCAGTAAGCTCCACAGGGGGCATCTTACCTAAGGTGCTCACAAGGGGAAGGCCCTGGGAAGTGGGAGAGACAGTTGAGCAGAAGTGCTGTTGGGGAAGTCCTATCAGGAACTTACATTGGCTTGGCTCTGAGGGCTGTTACCTGGGGGTGTCCTTACATGAGAGGACTAGTGTTAGTTTAAGGCCCCTGCAGGCTGCTCGGCCAAACAAAACGGATACTCAGGCAACAGCACCATGGAGTAGCTTAGCTCAGCTCTCAAGGATGCACCGAGTCATGCAGTACGCCATGGGAGTTGCACTCAGGAACAGAGTGAATCACTAGGGGTTGTGCAAGGCAGGCTTTGTAGTGTCAAGACGTTGAGGTGACCCCTGATTTCTGCAGGAGGATCTGATTGGTGGTTGGAATAATTCTGCAGGGTAGCCGGGAACTGAAATGCACTACTCAGGTATAAGTAGGCATCGTGTCTGATGCTGCTGATAAGGAGGGTTGTTGGACTAAGGGTTCTTATCTGTGGGAACAGAGTGGGGAGAGGAACTTGCAGTTCGGCCATTCACAACCCTCCCAGTTTTACCAGATGTCAAAGCAGCACATATATTGGCCTTTAATTTTAGGCCTTACACCACAGGCTGCTAAATCAATATATTTTTCAGAATATATTACCTAGTTAGTGTGGGGTAGTAGACACAATACTGTACTGGAAATCCAGGTTCTAGTTCTATACATATCTCTAGTTCTACATGTAATTTAATGTTAGGCTTCAATTTCTTCATCTAAAAGTTCAAAGGTTAGATAATATCAAGATTCCTTTCTGATTCTGTCACACTTATGATTACATTAACCCGTGTTAGATATATGATTTGCAAATATCTTCTCCCATTCTGTAGGTCACCTTTTCATTTTGTTGATAGTTTCCTTTTCTGTGCAGACGCATTTTAGTTTGATGTAGTCCCACTCGTTTATTTTTGCTTTTGTTGCCTTGCACTTATAATTATACATCTAATGTTTCTTTAACACTGAAAATGCAAGTTGACTTGGTGATAAATTCTTAAAACTTCAAAGCCCTGCTTTTTCCAAATACAGTCCAACCTTATGCAGTGAAATTCTTTGGGGAGCAGTACAAAGAACAATATTAAATAATTGTTGCAATCTTTATGATTTGATTTGTTTCAGGACACATTCATATGTCATACCATTACACAAAGTTTTGCCATGGGCTCAATATCCCCCTGAGACTTTATTGACTTAGTGTATTTGAAGCACTACGAAGGGAATATGGATATTATCAGTTGTAAGTTGAAACATTTTGCCCACACTTTGGAATTACTGCGAGTCATTAATAAATTTATTTATTTATTTATTTATTTTTTGCAGTACGCGGGCCTCGCACTGATGTGGCCTCTCCCGTTGCGGAGCACAGGCTCCGGATGCACAGGCCTAGCAGCCATGGCTCACGGGCCTATCTGCTCCGCAGCATGTGGGATCTTCCCGGACTGGGGCACGAACCCATGTCCCCTGCATCGGCAGGAGGACTCTCAACCACTGCGCCACCAGGGAAGCCCTAAATTTTTTTTACTTTTAACTCACAGTTTGAAAGAAACAATATTTTCAATTAATTATTTGTGTATTTACTTAGTGAGACCAATAAATGCATGTTAATATAGATAAGCCTGAAGTTTTACCTAATTCTAGAGGTGCCATTTATATCATAGTCAATGATTATGGCATCTCCTGGCCTTTTTGCAGCATATACCCTGCAGCACTCAGTATAGATAGATACTTGCACACTAAAACATCATAGCATACATTATAAAACTACTAAGAAACAAAATTGATCTTTGGATATATACTTTTGTATTTAAATTACATAGAATGGGTATATCTAGAAACTGAAAAAACTCATGAAGAAAATTTCAATAGATAGGTATTTTCATAAATGTGCTTATATTTCTTCTAAAAACTGGAGGTTTTGATATACCCTTATCCACCCTCTGCCAAAAAAAATGTGTCACTCTGTAAAATACAAATACATAACCACTTCCTAATTTGCGTTATTCATTTAAAACATACCAGTTCACACCCCAAAGATCTTTGGACTCCAAGAACTCAAGATAATTCATGGTGAAGGGACTTTGGTAGGACAATGGCCTAGAGCCCTTTTTTCCCCTATAATTCAATTTAATCTCACTATTCCTATGTGAATAGTTTCCCCTACTGTAAACTACTCGGGGAGGGACAGTTAGGTGTTGTTACTTATTATTACCCAACGAGGTTGCAGTTCCTTTGATATATCTGTAGGACTCTTGTGTTTCTGAGTCCAGGACTGAGTCATTGCTCTGCTGATAGCACTCATGCACACAGTTAGCTCTCTTGCCCATACCACTGGGGACTGATGTTCATCACTTTCACATAGTTGTCTCATAGAGTTTCATACAGTTGTCATTTAGTCGTCTCATTTTTTTTTTTTTTTTTTTTTTTTGTGGTATGCGGGCCTCTCACTGCTGTGGCCTCCCCCGCTGTGGAGCACAGGCTCCGGATGCGCAGGCCCAGCGGCCATGGCTCACGGGCCCAGCCGCTCCGCGGCATATGGGATCCTCCCAGACCGGGGCACGAACCCGTATCCCCTGCATCGGCAGGCGGACTCTCAACCACTGCGCCACCAGGGAGGCCCAAGTCGTCTCATTTTTAAATGAGGGCACATAAAAATTTATTCACTGCCTATAACACAAAATACTGTTCATTTGAATCATAGATCTGTTATTATCTATATTTTGAAAGCATTCAATTTGTATATCATTTTGAGTGGTCAGAGGGAAGGTAAAAAGTAAGTATGGAAGATAAAATCAATAAATAGTTATAATCAGTCTTTCAGTGATCACTACTGAATTTGCTTTAAGTGATTTTCTTTGAATGAATTTTTCATGATTACTGATAGTTTTCTTCTTAATGTTTTGGTTGTTGTCTAGCTTACTGTGTACCTTGCTTTGAGCTACATATTTTGCATGCATTTCCTCACCAATGAGGAAACCGAAGTTCACAGAAATCAAGTTACATAGCTAATAAGCAGCTCAAGTCTTTCTGATTTTCCAAAATCTGTACTAACTATCATACTATGTGCCTCACAAAAGACCCATACTTGTTTGTGGAATATAACAAATTTTTAAAAAATAAAGAAATATAATCTCCATATTTTAAACAGTGAAAAAATATGTTAATATCACTTCTGGCAGTACCATTTTGCCAACATAATTGGCTCTGTTAAGATGATGAAACAGGTAATGAAAATGGGAAATTGATTCCACCACATTTGTCTCCTAAGCTAGTCCTAAGCTAGTGCTTAACGTTATATTTCTACAGAAGTGTTTGCTTATGTTAAAATCATATAGGAAAATTCTCTGACAAGAGCAGGATTCAGTTGCACAGAATAAACAAATATATTCTGTTGCACAGAATAAACAGTTGCACAGAGTAAACAAATATATTTGGAAGAGTATATATAATTATCATAAACATAATCATAATCAGATCACCTCCCTTCTAACTTCACATACAATATGCAGTTATGCTGCATAATTCCCAAAACAAAATCTACTGATTTTTAATTATATATTGAAGTTAGCTACAGGGAATTGGCAGAAAGGGGCATTTAAACTACTTCTATTGACAGACCAAATAACTACATCAAATATTTTATTTTAAAAATTTATAAACCAAAATGTCTATAAACCCACTATCCTAATAGAATAGTCTCTTTGTGATTTCTGCTTCAAATCTCAGAAAGTAACTGAACAATACTTTTTTTTTTTTTTTTTGCTGTACGCGGGCCTCTCACTGCTGTGGCCTCTCCCGTTGCGGAGCACAGGCTCCGGACACACAGGCTCCGCGGCCATGGCTCACGGGCCCAGCCGCTCCACGGCATGTGGGATCTTCCGGGATCAGGGCACGAACCCGTGTCCCCTGCATCGGCAGGCGGACTCTCAACCACTGCGCCACCAGGGAAGCCCTGAACAATACTTTTAACAGTTTTTCCTGTATGTGAAAGATAACAGCATCTTTCAGAGTACTACATGAAAAAGTTTGAGAGGACAATAGTGATCATACTGATATTCTTTCATTTTTGGCCTGTGTACACATTCAAATGTGCAAACATACATACATATGTATAAAACTAATGTCACTGCTGATAATAACTAAGTTAAATCAAGTGCTATGTCATACATTTTTAAAAATATGCTACTGGAAACAGAATTTTTCATCTTTGTGGAATAAGTTTCATTTTAATTTTTTTTTTTTTTTTCTTTTTAGCGGTATGTGGGTCTCTCACTGTTGGGGCCTCTCCCGTTGCGGAGCACAGGCTCCGAACGCGCAGGCTCAGCGGCCATGGCTCACACGCCCAGCCGCTCCGCGGCATGTGGGATCCTCCCGGACCGGGGCACGAACCCGTGGCCCCTGCATCGGCAGGCGGACTCTCAACCACTGCGCCACCAGGGAAGCCCTCCCCTCATTTTAATTTTTTTTAATCACTTAGCTACTAGTGTGGATTTTCCAGCATATCCTCCATCTTCAAATTATATCCGTGGTTGTAACCATGCTTGTGGCTATGTATGTTCACCTCTGCAAAAGCGTTATTTCCATATATTTATTTTTTAACAGTTTTTTAGTTCAGTTTGTAATTTGTTAACTAACTCACCAGAAATATGTTCTGGTATATTCTGTTGGGAAAAAAATTGCCCCTAAATACAATTTTTAAAATAATTTTTTAAGTATTTTTGTCTTAAGTATAATCAGAATGGATAATTCCCTATAAAGTATGATTTGAGGTTTCTGGCACTAGTCACGTATATACAAACATCCTCACCCCCTCCTATTAACCTTAACCTGATGTTTTATGTTTCTCCATTAGAGTCACTTCTGTGAATTATTAAGGAATTTTTGCAAATTAAAAATAAATTCCCTAGAATTATAATGCAGTTACGTTTATCAGCAATGAGTGCTTTACCTTGAATAAATTCTTTCCAATGGACTACCTACTGAGAACAGATACCTGCAGAATGAGCCATCCAGTAGGTAAATTCAGAAAGGGAAGAGCTGGAGAAATTAGAGATGAGTCACTGCCCACAGTTGGCCAGCCTAGGGATAAGATGGTAGCATCCAATACACATAGTCTTTAAATGCATATATATTAATTCAATGTATATCATTCTACAAATTCGTTACGTTTTAATTTTTGGTAAATGATTTTATATTACATAAAAGATATTGACACATAAAACCAGGTGTAAAACTTTATAGTGGTCAGATATAAACCACTCAATATGAGAAAAATATTTTTGTGAAGGAAGTCAAAATAAAATTACATTTAGACCCGTACTCCTTAATATTTTCTCTACTGAATTAGAGAACTAAAAGATATTCACAAATATTTACGTTAATGGACAGGATCATTGATGCAGATGATTATGTTGATAACGATATGGCCTTTGTGCCCATCCATCAGTTTTATATCTATGGCCAGGACTTTATTCTCCACAGCAGGAAAGAACAAAACAGGGAAGGATTATTACTCCGAATCAGCTAGGTACATCAGCTGCTGGTGGGGACTCTAGTTGGGAAGCTACACAACCTAAAGTGTGCTTCACAGGCAAAGTCCCCTTCTTGCACCTTGTCACCATTCCCTTTCCACTGCAAAAAGCATAGGACAAAAGGTCTGATTTAGATATCCCACCTAGGGTGGAAACTCTGCCTAGCATCCTGCTGGAGAAGGGTACTGACAAAAAAGTAATTTTGTACCTTCTCTTTCCATGCAGCCCAAGTCCTGTAGTAAACTTATAAAACATATTATCTGTAGTAAAGGTACTCTACAGTAAATGTTGGAAAGGCTTTGTTAAGTGTGTAAAGCCCTAGTAAACGCAAATAGAGATTTAAGACCATACAAACTGCTAGTGAGTCCAGCCACTTGAGACAATGTAAAAATAGTCTAAACTCTGCATAGAGAGGGTGTAAGAATATAGACACTCACGGTTTGTTGGAGCAGTGGTCTTCAAACCCCCCAAGAGAATTTTGTAAAACTGTATACTGCCTTGTACATTTTTAAGTTGATATTAGAATTTTTCATAGCATTTTATTATGAGGGTGCAATTTCCAGCATACTCTAAATCCTGACATTTAAAAAAAATGGTTGTATCACCCTTCTAAGTGCATCCAGTGGAATCTAAATACCATAACAACTTGAAACCCACCATTACATTATCAATTTCAAAATACATACAACCTTTAACAGTCAGAAAGTTTATGTCATTTCTTTTCTCCTTGATCCCATATTTTTACTCTTTTTCCCTTGCATAATTTTATCCTAATAGAATATATTTTATGCTTTGGGTTCTTTAATTAATCACTATCTATCTTTTCTATCATACCTCAGTAAAAATAAGTACCTAATTTTTAAAATTTGTTTTATTTTCTATGACCCCAAGTATCTAAATGTTAAAATATATATATGATAAAGATAAATATGTGAGCCCCAAGATAAATATGTGAGCAAACCCGAACATTAACTATATAAAATACTAACAATATCCAATTTGGAGGCTATATAAAGAGGAATTTGGAGGAATTTGATTAAAATTAATATATTTTAACATCTTTGTGTTGTTTGGAAAGAGGGTACAGATATATACAATTTTTAGATGTTAAATATGTTAAATGTTTAAGGATAATCAAAAACTTAGAATGTTTAAATTTCAAATCAGTAGAAAGAAAATAGAAAATTCAACCAAGCCAAAAGGAAGACCAGGAAAGGGATAAGGATGGGAAAGAAGCATAGCATAGAAAAAGAAAAAAATAGAAAGCACAAAATAAGATGGAAAAAGTCAATCCAAACAGACTTGCACTTCTGCACTATGGTGGGACAGATACTCTTAAGTGTTCTCCCAATACAAAACACTAGATTCTGAAGAAAACAAACGATTTAATTCATTGCTGGGTTGTGCTATATAAGAGAAGTTTCCAGGTCCCATCCCTCTACACTCACACAAGGGGAAAAAAAAATTGAGCTGAAACAAAAGCAGGAAATGAGCAGGAAGTATCAGGCAAGAAGCAAACTTGTCTGAGTGCTGAAAATAAGACAAAGACAAACTGCATTCAGTCAGGAACCTTGCCAGGGCTACAGTGGTGCCAATGGGTTTGGAACGGCCTCACTGGAAGCAAATGCAAAATCACATCTGAAGGAAAGCATACACAATTTAGGTCCTTTGTTTTCCCCAAGATTTAGCTTAGCCACACACTAAAGAAAACAAGCCAAAGTAGTACACAACAGTATTTAGTACACAATGGTACACACAAAAAATTAGACTTACAAGACTTAAAATACCGAAATGATCAGAAATAGAATATGAAATATTTATGAAAATTTTAAAATTAGAAATGAACTTCCAAGAGACTATAATGAATAAACAGGAAGATTAGAAAAAGAATAAAATGAAGAATATAATTATTGACATTAAAACCATCATTAGTGTTTTTAAATCGATCAGACATTGCTGAAAAATGAATTACTAAATAAGACACAGAGCTGATGAAATTAACCAAAATGCAGCACAGATAAACAAGATGATGAAAAATATGAAAGATTAAAGGACATGATAGAGTAAGAAAGTCCATCATTTGTGCAGTCAGAGTCCTAGAAGAATAGAGGAGCAATATTTGAAGAGTGGCTAAAAATTTAACAGAACTAAAATGAATTGAAAGAATCAGAAAGCCAGCATACACCAAGAATAAATAAAAAGAAATTCACATCTCCAAACATTACAGTAAACCTGTAGAACACCAAAGAAAAAAGAGATTATTTTATTAAAAGTAGATAGAGATAAAAGATAATCTAAAAAGTCAGACGCTGAGGCACAAAGATGTTGAAATACCAACTTAAGGCCACAGAATAAATAAATAGCAGAGCGGGGATATACCCCTTGCATTCTCACTTAAGAAAGTGTACTTTTTACTACTTTATTTTCTCTTTTTAAACTGTCCCAAACTGTTTACTTTACTTTTCTTAACCTTTTTTTTTTCTAACTTTCCAGTTGTCCAATGATTTCTGGCTGAAACAATTACAAGGATTATTAGAAACTTTGTAAAAATGTATTATCTAAAAAAGTAATATACTCCTTCATATGAATTTTAACTACCTTACCAGAATACTGCATGTAGAAAATTCTATAGTCTTTGATCCTAAGCACTAAATATTTGCATGGTAAATAATTTCTGATATTCTTGCTCCAGGTTATTGTTTTTGATAACCCCAACTCCCTGTTAAAAATCCTTGATAGTTAGGGAATTTTCAGATGTCAAGAAATCTAAAACTAATTAAAAGTCCTCACCAGGAAGAAACTATTTTTAAACTTTTATTCATGTTTGTACACTTTATCATCCTTTCTTTCTTATATCTGGAAAGGATATAAACTTGAGAACAGACCTACTCCAATCCAGTGCTGACCCACACTTTGGTGTCTTCTAGAAACATCCTCTATGTCTTGCAAATTATAAAATGTCCACAAGCTTATAGCTGATTCTTAATCTGGAAGGCAAAAGGGGAACGCAACAACAATGGGAGAAATAGGATACCCATCACTTTAGTCACTGTGTATATTTGTTGTGGGTATGATATCCTTAATCTCATCTCCAAATCTTCATCTACAAAATTGTAGAGAAGATTAAAACACACCTAATCCATTGTTTTTAGACCCTACAGACTGGCCAGAGGAAATGGACTTCTTCCATTATCTGACATTCTTAAAGACCTATCACTTTGAATTTCTAGTGTCATCCTTCCCTTAATCAACTTGTATGGAGAGTTCCTTCTAGTTCTTTACAACAAATACACTCCCCAGCCCATTTCCCCGCTGGGCCTCTGCCACACAACTCATTCGTTCAATACTTAACTGAGCACCCTCTGTATGCCAGGCATTGTGGTAGGTTCTAGGTATACTAAGAATCATTAATTGAATATACACCGCTTTGGTATTTTTTTTAAATCAACTTATCGAATGGTACATAGTACTTCAGTCAAAGACATACATTTTTAGCAGGTTAGCTGGCAATAGAATTTCTTATAGCTATTTCCTAATGAGATGAACTTCTTGAGCAACTCCATAGTTCACAGAAAAAACCTGCTCTTTGGTACAGCATACCAATGATTTGGCCACTCTATTTTTTATGTACAGTCATAGATATCTTCCTCCCAATGTTTCCACAATGAATGGAAAATGTACTAATGCTGACCATAATATTCTTTTTATTGAAAAGCAATATAAAATAGCTTTAGAAATAAGAGGAAGGTAATATTTTACATTATTTCTGTTATGAATATTTTTATGCTTTGTGCCAGAATTTACTTCCCATAACTATATTTGCTTTATTTGGAACATTTTATATTGTGTTTCTACATTATTGAAAGTATTAGTGTTTAATTTAGAAGAGCTTAATAAACTGTTAATCTGAGAACAACCGTCTTTCCCTTTTTTCTGAGCATGCTTATTTATGTTCAGTGTGGAAATCTGATCCTGTTCTCTTCCAATCAGCCAACAGTTCTTTTTGTACCTCTTCTGGTAGTTCATAGAAAACTTCAGGATCAACGTCAGAAGGAAAAGTAATTTTCTCTTTGGTAGAATCTTGCTCTCTATTTTCTGTAAGTCCTTCATGAATAAAGACTGTTGCCATCGGTTGTTTATGGCTGTCTGTAGTGCAGTTTTTGGAGAAAAGTTGCTCACTCTGCACATTTGGAAATGAATGGAAAACAGATACAGCAGGGTCTGTTTTTGAAAAGTGGAATCCTTGAGACTCTTTAGGTCCTTGACTCATTAGTTCATCTTTTAAGTTACTGTCTATATAATGTGAATAATCCTTTTGGTTAGACACATAAGAGGAACTACTGCTATTTAAGCCTGATGTTCCTGGTTCACAGGGAGATACAGAGGATATCTGTTTGGTATTGGATAAATGATCCCTAGGATTTAAGGAACCAGCTTGCATTTGTTTTGTAGAAAAGAAAGATAATACTCCTCTAGAAGCATGTAATGGACAGCTCAAACTTCCTTTCCCTTGAACTTTTTCTCTAGATTTTCCAGAAAGGATTTCTTCTTGAATATCTACTGGAAGCTGCTTAAAGACCTCTTGGTCAATACCCTCAGGAAGTGAGGAGAGTGGAAATTCATTACTGTCTTTTTCTTTAGAAAAACCTGTAGTATCTGGTGGAGACTCCCCAGTTCTTTCAATTCTTCCAGTTGGTAGAAAATCCCAATTTGTTTCCTTGTCTTTAGAAAACTCCTCCATATGAGTGTCTTTCATTTTCTAGAATACAAGGATAACAGAAAAATTTAGATAACTGGTATCTTTTAAACATTCATGCTGCTGAAGTGTGATTGTAGCTATTATCCGACCAACATGTTTCTGTCCTACTCCATAACTTCAATCCTTTTGGCCAGTTCCAAACAACTAGAAATGATCAATCCACCACAATTAGTCGCACAACTCTGTGGATCTTTACTCACTATTCCAGGAAGACGGCTTCCTTCCTAGAAAGCACTGAGCTAGAAGGTAGTTATATACTGGAAACCTGAAAAGGACCTTAACAATCATGTATTCAAACTTCCAATTCTGTGAATAAAAAGACTGGTGGCCTATAAAAATAAAATGATTCACCAAGGTTATCTAAAATATATGTATATGCCCAGATAGCATCAAGGGCTGGTTTTCTAAAATTCCCTATTTTGAAGTGTAACATTTAACAGAAAAAAAAAATACTTCTATGGTAAAAACCCAGTATCATTATTAAGATGTAACACTATTCAATATTTACATGAAATAAAAATTTTAAAACACCTTCCATTTTAATTTGCCTAATTTTCCCTCTGCTTTCAAGCACCATAAAAATGTACAGATAGTCAAATACAATTCAGGAAACATCAACACATTAGTAACTTCCAAAAAGTAAAAGGAGAAGAGATTTGGGTCACTGTTTTTATTGAGCACAAACTGTGTGCCAGACATGTACAAGGTACTTTCACTTATGTTTACTCTCTAATACTACTGTGAATGAAAGACCTTTAATTCTCATTCTACAGACTGATTAAAAAGTAAAAAGTAAACATCTTTTTAAATGTCAGTTAATAAACAGAATAAAAAGGGTCACTGAAAAAAAGTAATTTGAAGAGGGCACTAATTCCGTATTTCCATAACACTATTCTGTTCTCATTATAAGCTTAAATGTAAATGAAAATATTACTAAAATTATAATGACTGATTAAACAATAAAAATAAAGAAAATAATAAAAACATTTAAAATTAAGAGTTGGACTTCCCTGCTGGCGCAGTGGTTAAGAATCTGCCTGCCAATGCAGGGGACATGAGTTCGATCCCTGGTCCAGGAAGATCCCACTGCAGCGGAGCAACTAAGCCCATGAGCCACAACTACTGAGCCCATGTGCCACAACTACTGAAGCCCACGCACCTAGAGCCCATGCTCTGCAACAAGAGGAGCCACTGCAATGAGAAGCCTGCGCACCGCAACGAAGAGCGGCCCCCGCTCGCTACAACTAGAGAAAGCCCGCATGGAACAACGAAGACCCAATGCAGCCAAAAATAAATAATAAATAAAATCTATAGATAAAAAAATAAAATAAAATTAAGAGTTAACTGTAGGCATAAACAATTTAGTAAAAGATGATTATATTTTAAAGCATTTGGTAAACAAAAGTTTGCATTTTCTTTTAGTCATGTGAAAATATGACTAGCCTCTGCCTCTCTATTGCCACACTCTTAATTTCTACAATTGTAAAATGAGGAGTCATATTCTATCAATATTGCTACCAGAATTTTATGTAATTTCAAAACATAGAAAATTTAAATATTTGAACAAAGACATCTGGGGGGGCTGTCACTGGTAGCTTATGTATAAATTGACAAGATTAGATTTCCAGTATTTGAAAATATTTTCATATGAGCTAATCATCATATTCCTATATACTGTTATAAATGTTTTAACAGTTCCAAAACAGAGAACTTCTATCTAGGTTTTCTCTTTTATCCAGCGATGTTTATGTTTTATTCTTAGATCACAGTACAATATACTTAAGGCTAGAAACCATAATATGAAAGGCACTATTATAAGTAAGTCATTAAAATATCACCCAAAAGAATCTCTAAATTATATCAGTTAAACACAAATTTATATCTCTAAATTTAACCATACAAATCTAGTAACAGTGTACTTACAAAACTGTGCTTGCCAGAGCGTGAAGTTGTTGATAATGATGGTGTTAAATAATAATCAATAGTCCCTTTCTTAGCAGTATTTAGGGCTTTAAGGTTGCAGAAGCACACACTTAAAAGGGTAAGATGAAATGGCATCTTCACATTCACCATATTTCGAAAAAGTTTCATAAGTACATCAACCATTGGGGTCATCACTTCATAATTTCCTAAATAAAATGTTTAAGAAGACAATATCTAAACACATTATATCATAATTGATATTAAGAGCTTAATCTAATTTATATTGCTTAGATTAAGAAGTTAAAATCCTAAATAGATATCATTGGGACATCTTGACATTATTTACTGAACTGGGACATCTCAACATTAACACCAACTGCCAAATGAGTTAAAGTTTTCAGAAGATTTGAAATATGGAACTTTTAGTTATGGGAGAATGATGAGGTCAGAAAATCTCCCCATAAAATTAAAATAAAACTGAACAAAATGGTCAAAAATAATCATTCTGAGATTCTGGAATGAACCAAAGGCAAATGAAGTGAGAAGCACTGATTTATGAAAAGCTGCTGGAACTTAGGTAATGAAGTGGGGACAGCAGCCTTATTGGTTGGAGTTGCTTGTATCCCCATTTACACAGTGCAGTTTGTATAGTAGTTTTACCAGGATGAGGCTGGCTGTGAAAGCCGGAAGCTTTGCTGCCAGAAAGGACTGACCTGATTTGAGGTAGAGGGCAAAAGCCCACACCCAGCAGTGTTGCCAGAAAAATGAACAAACTTGGTAGGAAACAAAGGAAATCACATAGCTCTTGAGCCTGAGGTTGCAACTGTGGTTGGGATGAGTGAAAGATCAGTGGACCAGCCATAAACTTAACCAGGAGATCTGAAAATGAGAGAACCGCAGAGGGACTAGATAAGCTCTCCTCACAACCCCAGCTGACTGAGAGCTGCACACACAGAGAGGAGCCAAGCTTTCCACACGTCTCTCACCAGAATGGCAGCAAGCATACCAGGGGAGATGCAAGAAGGACGAGCCGAAAATAAAGGCCAAGGCATATTTGAAAAAGGCCTAAATTTTGAAAGTGCTCTCCAACCCAAGCACTTGTCTGCTGACAGAAAATGAAAGCCTTCCAGGCTGTAGTATTTGAGCAAACCTTTGACCAATTATTGTCTAACCACCAAACTATGCAGACACAGGGTAATCTCCTAAGTAGACAAAATTAAAAATTTAAATTTAAATTAAAAAGAAAGGAAAAAAGTTAAGCAGAGAGATCAGGGGCAACACATCACAGGGGAGGTAGCTTAAGTCCAGACGGGTTACAAAGAAAGAAAAGGAAAAAAAAGCCCACAGGGAAAAAAAATCCAAATCCAGAGTTTCTAGAGTACGTTATCTAGTCCAATTTTCAACAAAACATTATAATACATACCAAAAAAAAAAACAGGAATGTGATTCATACTTAGGCAGAAAAAGCAGTCAATAGAAACTGACTTTAAGTTCAATTTAGCAAAGACTTCAAAGTTGCTCTTATAGATATTTTCAAAGAAAGAAGATCATTTTAAGGAATTAAAGTAAGATATAATAACCACTACCAGAAAAGAGGGAGTCTTAATAAAGAAACAGAATCAAACAAAACAAAACAAATGGTAATTCTAGAGTTATAGAGTATAGTAACCAAAACAACAACAACAAAATCACTAGATGTGTAACAACAGTTTTGAGGTGACAGATGAATCAGAGAACTTGAATACAGCTCAAAAGAAATTATCTAACCTGATAAAGAAGAAAAAAAGTCTGAAGGAAAATGAATAGAATTGCACACACCTATAGGACATTATTATCAAGCATACCATCTTATGTGCAATGAGAGTCCCAGAAGGAAAGGAAAGAAAAAGAAGAGAGAATATTTGAAGAAATAAGAGCCCCAAACTCGCCATATTTCATTTAAAAATTTAGTCTACAGAATTAAGAATCTCAATAAATCCCAACTAGGATAAACACACACACACACACACACACACACACACAAAACCACTTAGATATATACCATAGTCAAACTGCTGAAAAAGACAAAGAGGTAAATAACTCATCACATAAAGGAGAACAACAATACAACTGTGCCTGGTAACAATTTATTGCCTCTCAGCTACAAATCACCCTTCAGTAACTGCTGTGTGATAATGCGTTGGACTCTAAAATTTTTTTTACATTGAACTCAACTGTTAAGTTTTGTCAGTAGGGAGAACTGGAGGACCATTAAAGGAGAAAGGGTGTTTCTCCTCCTGGTTCCGAGGTACTGTCATTTACCTTTTCTTGCTCCCATAACATGGTCTGTGTGCAGTACATATGTGTGGAAATATCCAATAGTGCTGTGCCATACCACATGTTTGTGGAACGCTCAGTCCCTCAGCAACCTCCAGCCCCAGTCCAAGCCTAGTGACCATGTTACCATGGCACTAGCAACTCAAACACTGCACATACCAGGCCTGTGCCATAAACAGCACCCTGACTATTCCTGCATACCCACCTAATAGGCTTGACTTGCATATGCCACAGAAAGTTGTTTCCTCCAGCTCTTCCTATGCAGACACCATACCCTCCACCTTTGCACTAGCAGAAGAATGAAGATTCCTTCAGCATAAACACCTACCAGTCTCAGCTTGCCCACATCCTGGAGGATTGTTAACAGAAGCCCTCCCAACATGGACACCTGCATACCCCAGCTCGTGCGCTGCCCTGCCGGTGAGCAAACTCCCAACGTCCCAACACCTCCTGTGCACCCACCAATCAGCCTCAGCTCATCTGTAGATCAGAGGGTGGTATTCTCTTTGCCCAATAACTATGGACCAGCTCTGGGCCAGGTAACTCAAAGGATTTCTCTACCATTTAGTGTTCTGCAACCACACCTTCTCCTTGAGGGGTAAGAGGACTCTCTTTTCCAAGTTTGCCCTTCCTTGGATACTTTTCCTTAGCCCTCAGGTACCTCTTAGAGTAGCTTTATATCTTTATAGTCACTCCCCTATCATAATTTAGTAATTCTTTGAAACTTTCCCTGTTCAGATTTCTGTGTGGTTATTCTCTCTTGATTGGAACTATTAACAGGAATCTCTCCTGATTAAGCTATTAACAGCTGCCTCCTCATCAAAAATAATGAAAAGCAGAAGGCAATGGAATACTGTATTCAAAGTATAGAAAGAAGCCAGTAAAGGGTTATATATCCAGACAAACTATCATTCAAAAATGCTATTTTGGAGAAGTAGTCCATAAATTTTAGTTAAGTAGAATGGTGTTGCTCAACTCTTCTTTTCAATTGCAAATGGAACATTCTCCAGGGTAGACCATATGCTAGGCAACAAAATAAGGCACAATATATGTAAAAGGATTGAAGTTACTTTAAGTATGTTCTCTGATCAACTAAAATCAAAATGAAAATCAGCAACAAAAAGAAATTTGAAAAATAATCAAATATTTGGAAATTAAACAGCAAATTTCTAAATAAGTTTAAGGGTCAAGGAGGAAATCACAATGGATATTAGAAACTACTTTAGCGTTGATGAAAAAGAAACACAACAAAATTTATGGAATGCAGCTAAAGCACTGCTTAGAAGGAAATGTATAACTTTAAACTTGAATTATTAGAAAAGAAGGTAAGTATAAAATAAATAATGTAAGCTTCCATCTTAAGAAACCAGGAGTGGAAAGGCAAATTAAACCTAAAGCAAGCAGAAAGAAGGAAATAACAAAGATCAGAGCAGAAATAAATGAAATAGAAAGTAGAAAGACAATTGAGAAATCAATGACACCAAAAGTTGAATCTTGGAAAAGATTAACAAACTGATAAACCTTTGCTAGAATGACCAAGGGAAAAAAAAAAAAAGAATACACAAACTACCAAAATCAAGAATGAAAGAGAGGACATCACTATAGACCCTACAAAAATTAGGATTATAAGGGAATATTAACAACTTCATGACAACAAATTAGACAACTTGGATGAAATGCATACATTCCTAGAAGATACAAATGACCAAAACTGACTCAAAATGAATAGAAAATCAGAATAAACTTATAACAAATAAAGAAATCAAATTCTTATTCATAAAAGAACAAAGCTAGAGAACTTACACTACCTAATTTCAAAACTTACAACAAAGTATCAAGGCAGGATAGAACTGGTATAAGGATAAACATATAGATCAATGGAATAAGAAGGTCAAAAATAAACCCTTACATTTACAGTCAATTAGTTTTTGACAATGGTGCTATGGCTATTCAAAGAGGAGAGAACATTCTTTTCAACAAATTCTGTGGAACAACTGGATACCCACATGGAAAACAACTGGATACCCAAAACTCCCTGTGAAGACTACCCATCTTTGGATCATATTTCTAACTCAAAGTTTGTTTTTTTAAGAGTTCGACCTGCCAATTAAATTATCAGAAAATTAGTCCATTACCTGTCCCTAACTTCTGAATTATGTGGGATGGAATTGGGCACTGACGACTCTCACGGCTATAGTGCTTCTCAGATGAATACCGACGGATTATTAATCTTACTGTATGTGGCTTCCTTCCATCTTGGCAGACTCTAAAAATCAAGAGAAAGAGGAAACAAGGAATTAGAAAAGGTATTATCTAAAGTTTTTTTAATGGTCCAATATACCTCATTTACCTAAAGGTGCCAGATTTAGTAACTGTAACAATTTTAAATACAGTTGATAATTAGGCAGTAGGCAATAAAGGTCCCTGAATAGTCCAAGCAAACTTCACAAAGTCTACATAATAAAGATCTGAAACTTAAATAAGGCTCTCAGGCCTCATGCAGAATTGATTGCTATCAGAAAAAGAACAGAGATAAGATATAATAATAAGACATTTTACAATCTAAATCCAAAACGTAACTAAAAGCAACATATTAAAATCAGCAGGAAATTTAAGAAACAGAGAATCATTTACTGACAGAAGCAAATATACAAAAAGTGACAATTTTTTACACATGTAAAAAAAATAAGATTACAAAAAGAAAAAAAAATTTAATGAGATTATTTCTGTCAAAAAGCACTCCTCACGGGCCTCCCTGGTGGCGCAAGTGGTTGAGAGTCCGCCTGCCGATGCAGGGGATACGGGTTCGTGCCCCGGTCTGGGAGGATCCCATATGCCGCGGAGCGGCTGGGCCCGTGAGCCATGGCCGATGAGCCTGCGCGTCCGGAGCCTGCGCGTCCGGAGCCTGTGCTCCGCAACGGGGGAGGCCACAACAGTGAGAGGCCCGCATACCGCAAAAAAAAAAAAAAAAGCACTCCTCAAATAGATCCAAGGGAGTCAGTAATATCACCATTATATGGCTTTAGAGAAATAATGTGAAAGATTAATTATACACTATATTTAGGAAGGTAAGTACTTGTCCATGCATCTTAAAAAGTGTTCCATCCAAATAATCTTGGTTTTAGTGTTGAAAACAAAACTTTTAATGACATGGAAAATCCACTTATAAAGTAGAAAATCTAATTACTAGAGAAAACAAATGTCATCAAAGAATAACATTTTCCTTTCTATATGTGTCACAAACATAAAATACAAGTATTATTAAATATACTCAAACTGATTTTGAATTAGAAAATTTAGATTTTTGTAGTAAACAATTTTTTTCTTATTGCTTTATCACAAAACTTCTTGACCGCTGCTTTATTAAGATAATATCTTAAATGGTTCCTGTAAACATGTTACTAGTTTAAATATCTTCCAGTTCTATTAAGTTAATATGCAACTCAAAGAGTGTAATTTGGTTCCTATAACTAATTAAGACATACTAGAAAAAGGTTATACTCTAAGCAATCTTAAGACCAGTGCCTAGAGACTGGATTAATGGACCAGTGCCTAGATGTATGATTTTATACCTCTTACATATCTATAGTATTAATCATTATATGCTTGAGAACATTCACACACATGCACAATTTTTTTTTTTGCCAGTTACTTAGATGGCATTATACAACTCAGTCACTGATATAAGGGGCCATTATGTAGAAAAGGGAATGCCAAGCAGAGATAAGGAGAAATGGTTAATAGTTATTTCACAGGTTTAGAGCATCTAGATTCATTTCTGGGTTGATGCTTCAAATAAGAGAACCTATAAAATGTATACTTCTTGTGGTTTCTCTATGTGCACAACTTTTTCCAGTGACCAGGCATTTCACAGTAGTCTTATATTTAGCTGAAACAAAGCAGATAACCCAGTTTCACTAGCATAGTCACAGGCTCAGCCTGAGTCATATCACTGAAGCTGGGTCATATAGCCAGACAGTTGCATGCAGTAAATGATGAGCTGCGCAGCCATGCTCAAGACATGGGATTGCAATGCATGTTGCATGACTGAAAAGTTGAAGGAAATTTCACTCTATCAGTTTTCTGAGAGTTACAGTCATCCAAAAACCATCTTCTCTAGTCACATTAGCCATCCTAGCATCATTACAGAAGCACACCTACCCAGAACTGTTAGACCCCTGACACCTCACTTTGAGAAATCAAAGAAATGGGAGGAAAAGAAATGGAGTACTGAGAAATAGATATATGATGGCAAAGGAGCATCAGAAAACTCAATGTCTTGTTCAGTTTATGCAATGCTATTTGTATACTCATAATCCCAATTGACACTCTTTATGTATTTATAGGCCAGTAACCCTGCACATACCCACAATCACTCTCACTGCTCACACATAATCGCATTAAGCTATTCCTTCATCTGATTCCATTTTCTTTCACATGGTCTGAGGCACAGGAGATAAAAGGGTTCTTCTGCTTTCTCCATCAGTTTCCTATCCTCAATCATCACAAAGTTTATAGGTGCCGTGATTCTAGAGATACCCATACAACTCCCTTAGGTTAATGATCAGCAGCTTAAGATCCACAGTAAACCACAATGTTACTAAAATTAAGACCAATGGAAGTAGATGAATTAAATTGAGTTAAAAACATCTGTTACTTTATAATGATCTGTCTTTGCATGTTTAGTCTCCAGTTAATCGGTAAGTTCCAAGATAGAACATCAAGTATTCTTTCCATGTACTATACACAGAATCTATAAGATGATATGGCAAAATGGAAAAATCACCTGTTCAAAAGACTAGCAAGTAGTTCTTCAATCTTATTTTTAGCTTCAACTTCTGATGAACATTTTTTGAATGAATCTTCCTCACTAAAGGACTACCAAAGAAGCACAAATAAGGATTAATAAAAACCCAAATAAACATATCCAATTATCAGTGTATATGTCAAATAAATGTTCAACACATTCTTTACTAACTTACCTCATGTACTTAGTTTGAGCCATTTAGTTCACTTTTATATTAAATCTTTTTATCTGCAAGTTATTGTACTCCACTAGAAAGTGCACTGGAAGTCAAGAAAATTACAAAGCTCTAGTACCAATGCCATGCTTTCTTGTACGATTACAGTGAGGCTCTTAATCTCCTAGGACTTGAATCTGAGTTTAACCTTGGGCAAGTTATTTAACCTTTCTAAAGTACAGTATCTTCATCTTAAAAAAATAATGGGAGGAAGAGGGAGTAAGGGAGGGGGGAAAAGGTATGAACAAACTATAGTACTACCTACCTGGAAGATTCACTGTGAAGATTAAATGAGATAATGTATATATTATTATCCCTCAGGAAAAAAATTAATCAATGTTATCTGGGTGATTATACCTTTCTCCATTTCCTAAACCATTAGACTACTCTGAAAACAAGATTTTTAAAAATTAAAATATTTTGCCTCCTGTATACAATATAGGCTATTAAAATTAAGTAGTGTTCAATCACAGTGGCTAACTTGAGACTTAAATACTAATTCTTAGATTCAATTTAAGAATATTTATTAATCTACTATAATAAATAGCCTTCTCATAGGAAAGGGATCATGTACTAACCTAAAAAGCAAATTAGAATAGTAAGAACACAGTAGTAAAACTAGAAATCTTTACCTCAAATAATGTGACAACCAGTATTCAATTAAAATGAACGGGCCTCCCTGGTGGCGCAAGTGGTTGAGAGTCCGCCTGCCGATGCAGGGGATATGGGTTCGTGCCCCGGTCTGGGAGGATCCCATATGCCGCGGAGCAGCTGGGCCCGTGAGCCATGGCCGCTGGGCCTGCGCATCCGGAGCCTGTGCTCCGCAACGGGAGAGGCCACAACAGTGAGAGGCCCACATTCCGCAAAAAAGAAAAAAAGAAAAAAAAAAAAAATGAACATCATCACCACATACCTGAGGAGGTCCTGAGGGTGTCACAGGAGAGTTATCCTCTCCAAAACTGAGCTTCTGGATACGCTGAGCAACTGAAATTCCTAATTCCCTTTCTAATATTTTGGATGAAAAGGTTTGAAGATCACGCACACTACTGATACCCAGTGCTTCCAGACGTTTAGTAGTTTTATAGCCAATACCTAAGCAAAAAGAGATGCATACGGTGTTACAATAGTTTTTCTCTTTAAAATTAGCCAATTAAAATATTATAAAGATATCAACCACGTCTTTTGATACCATAATTGGTATTTTGCTAAGATCAAACTTTATTAAAAATTAGGTTGTTGTTCTGCTCAAGGCCTCTGAGTTATGAACCACCTTGAAAACCTAACAACCGTTGTATAATATAATGAATAAGGAGACAACCAATAAATGCTGTCTTGATATTGATAAAATGAAAATTTTACCACCTGTTACATAACAATGTGGAAGTATTGAAGAATCATAGTTATTATTCATGTAAAGAAAGACTGTCACTAGAGCAATTAAAATTCATTATCATTTGCTAATTATTAGCTAACTTGACTGATTTCTATACACAATACCACACATTTACATCTGGAGGTAGTAACCATCCCAAATACAACTTCGATCCAGAAAGCAAACAAACAAATCTTCTCATTAGCGAAACTCCTATGACAAAGTTCTTACACTAAAACTCAGTCATACTTTATCACAGGAAAAAAATTAATGCTGTGATAAAGGACCATACGCTTCCAGGTTATAACTTTCATGATCATATTCAAACTATACAAAAGTAGGTAAAACTAGGAAAATACTTTCATATATATAGATTCCTAATATAGATTCCCTCCAGAAAACGTCAGGTTTTTTTGGTTTTCACCAAGAGCCAAGTACACAGGCTCTAAGAATTAATTACACGTAGCTGTAATTTTTAAACTTAAAGAAATACAATAAAACCAATATATATTTTTCAAATATACTTGTCTTACCAGGCATTTCCTTTATGTGGTTCAAACTATGAATGAGATCTTGAGAACTTTCAGGTAGTAAGAGTGTTTGCTGATTTGGTTTAAAGATGCCAGACACTAATTTTGCCAATAATTTATTAGAAGCCACTCCGGCACAGCCTGTGAGACCCAACTGGTTATACATGGCTTCCCGCATCTCAGCTGCAATCTGAGATCCAATAAGTAGTCTGATGTGCAAGATGTCATGCAGGTTTATAGCTATAAAAACAGCCAATGTTGTTAAAAGTCACCATCACAAATTTTAATTTTCTTTTTAACAAATGAGTTTTAAAAAGATAAAGGGCTTAATCTATATCCAACCCCCCTTCCCTACCACCATACTGCTACACACTTAACTAATCTCTCTTGTCCTTCACAGGAATTCTGTAAAGTAACTACCACAAGTGAATTCCAAGGCCTGTGATAGCAAATGCATACTGGGAATGCTGAATGATTAACAGATTACGAAAATTGATCTCATAAAAAATTCCGACAGACGTTAGTAGAACTTTTACTCATGTTTATCTGGAAGTAAGCATAAAAGTAAAAGTGTTACATTAATGATAAAGCTAACATTACAGCTTTAAAGATCTGAATCTAAACTTTACACACTAGTGGTATGTGCTATTAAAAACAATTTTCGATTTGTATATAGTTTAAGAGACCTTTTATTAAAAGTATAGGGAAATTATATAGAAACAAATTTCCTTAGGTGTGAAAATGACACTAGAGTTATATGAGACAGTCTTTATCCTCAGAAGTATTTACATTTCAAGTGTTATGATGTCTGTAATAGTGGCTCACAATCTATCAACCAGTCAATAAACAGCAAGATAAAGCAAATGTGGCAAAATGATAACAACAGGAGTATCTACAAGGAAGGGCATACTGACTGTTCTCATTGTACCATTCTGTCAACTTTTCTGTAGGTTTAAAAAATTTTTTTAACACAATCTTATGTGGAGGAGAAAGAAGAATTCAGGAAGAATTAGATATTTTAGGATATAAGACCTAGCTCTCTGTAATATGTTCTAACAAATAGAATCTAAGTTTGCTTTAAAAATTATACAGAAACACATTTGGAACCTTCTTGCTACCCAGACCTCGTAAGTGACAAAAGAGCACAGGTACAAAAGACACATGAAAGCTTCATATCTTCTTCTAAGACAGAATGGTAGCTCTACTTCTTTTCTTCTTTAATATCAGGGAGGTGGATAATGCCTGAAGATTGGTCCACCAGCACTCAAAAAAGGGGAATAAGAGAAAGCACATGCTGGCTGAGACCTATGAGCAAGTATGTCAGGACAAGTCTTAGCGAAAAGCAGCGTAGCTTGCCTTCTACGTGGTATGATTTGGAAGTCACCAGCAGTCACAAGATGTTTGAAAGCCTAATTAGATATTCAGTAGAGTTGATTGCAGCTTATCTTCAAATGCAAATACCCCTGGAAATACCATCAGTCATTCATACTTTAATACGCGAAGGAGAGGAACCATTCTGTTTTCTTGCTAAGAGTTGGCAAAGATTATTTGAACTGATTAAAGATGAGCTTGCAAAAGATGGCAGGTAGGCCTGGACAAGCTTCCACAAGGGCTATCTTGGGAGGGTCTTGATGCCTTTGGAGAATAGAAGTGAACAAGCAAAGAGGCAGCAAAGGCAAATTTAGTCTACCTAAAATTTTGCTTAAAAATGGTTTTAAGAAAATCAAAAATTACTCTAAAAAGCCAACTCCTGTAACTTAAGGATGACCTAAAGAGTCATCCTCTTTAAAAACGATAACACAGGGACTTCCCTAGTGGCGCAGTGGTTAAGAATGCGCCTGCCAATGCAGGGAACATGGGTTCGATCCCCAGTCCAGGAAGATCCCACAGACCACAGAGCAACTAAGCCCGTGCACCACAACTACTGAGCCTGCACTCTAGAGCCCGCAAGCCACAACTACTGAGCCCGCGTGCCACAACTACTGAAGCCTATGCACCTAGAGCCCGTGCTCCGCAACAAGAGAAGCCACCGCAATGAGAAGTCCGTGCACCGCAACAAAGAGTAGCCCCACTCACAACTAGAGAAAGCCTGCACACAGCAACAAAGATGCAATGCAGCCAAAAAATAAAATAAAAACCGTAATACAGGACTGTGTCAGAGAAATGAAAAGTGCGCAAAGCACTGAGCTAAATGTCATCAAAATACAATTTTCTGCCTATTTAATATGGAATAGCAATACCTGATTCTAATCATCTTAGACTGCTGAAATATGGCTAATATATCCAACAAAAGCCAGAATACTTTCAGAAAGACATAATCGACTCTCTGAACTGACTGAACATTAAGAAATGTAGATACTTTTAGTTACTAAATAGAATGAATAAGAACCCACTTACACTGATTACCGTATACATGACCCGACACAGTCAGTGCTGAGGGTTCATCACTTTGAAGCTGCTCTAGTCTCTTCTCAACCATTTCTGTTAGATCCACAAAATTTTCATCAAATCCGAGTCTCTCAACAACTGGACTAAATTCTTCCAACAACTCTAAATTAAAATAACATTGGAGCACAGATGTAACTGAAGTTGTAACTAGAATAGATTTACCTCTTTTATACTTAAAAAATAACAAAGTATGTTGTTAAAGGTTTTACATATATTCACAGTCCCATAATATCTTTAATAAAGTCCTCAGTTAACTGGGATTTTTTTTTTCTGTACCACATTCTGAGTAAAGGCAGTATTTTCCAACAAAATAAGTCCAAAAGTAACATTTCCTGGGCAGATACTCATAGCAATAAATTTCTCAATCTCCTATACCTATAATTTCTCTATCTGTACTACATTAAACATCAATGCTTATAGTTAATTATGATCTTGAAGCAGTAGGTCAAAGAATAAATTATAGTCTGCTTAGAAAAATAAAAACAAGTAATAATATATTCTAGCTATGTTTTTCATAAGAATTTTAAAAAGGCAAAACAAAATAAAATTTTAAATTTCCAGTTAATACTAATCCAAAGAGAAAAGTTACTTAATTTTCAAAATATACTACAATGCAATACTTTTTGATTAGTCACCCTCTAGCACATTCCTAAGGGCAGAGATGGACCATGACTTACATGTATTTGAATGCCCAGCCTCTAACAGAATGCCTAGTCCGTAACTCAAATGTTTACTAAATCGAGCTGAACCAAGATTTGAAATAAGTTCAAAAAGACTTACCAATTCTCATTTTTAGGATTAAAACTAATAATTTGAAATCATTAAGAAGAATTTTCACTTCTCTCTAAATCACCTATAATACCAGCTGGATGGCAGAAAACAAATTATTAGCCTCTTATTATATAAAAATGCATAGGTTCTTAAAGTCCTATAATATGAAAGCTCCGTTTTATTGATGCCAACACTGATAACAGCAGGAGAAAACAATTAATAAAGACAACAGTGTGATCTGGTGACCACCAAAAATCACTTTCAACCTACCTAGAGAAAACTATATATCTACTCTGAGGAAAAACTGACAAGGTGTCTGACCATATAAAAGGATTCTTTTAAATTTCCCTCATCAATTTCTGCTTTTCTTCCCCAAAAGTAGATACCTGATGTCCAGCAGTAACAGGTAGAAAATAAAAGTTTATCAAAACAATACTATATAAAAAACAAAGAACAAGTTAAGTGGTAAGGAGAAAAGCAAGTTAAGTACAAAATCATGCACAAAGCTGGTGGATCGCTGAATATTGATTGATTATATTGGTTCTATTACTAGGTCATAGGAATAAATCACTTATCCATTCCTGAAGTTAACCTCTTTTTTGCTGTCAACTTGTCAACTCCATAAACAAGAGGCATTTATTAAACATATGATTACACAAGGCCAAAGAGAGGAGTTATAATTAGAGAAAAAACTATCTAGACAAAAATGTAATACTGTAGAATAAAAATATGAAGTAAACAATAAGGTTATACATCATAAATTGGTCTGAAATAAATTCAGTATAGGACTGTTAGGCTATGTTCCTATTTCAACTCAGAAAATACCATGAAAAAAATTAACAAAATAACATTTTATCGATGCATAAATCATACTTAGAATATTTATTGTTATTATATTAGTGCATTTTTAATTCTTTCAAGATACTACTTTATAAGTTAAGACTCAGCATAAAAACTGAGATTTACTCATTGAATTTCCAGTAGATATTTTCACTGTGAAGAGTTGCAGTGGCACAGAAATCATAAGAGAAAGACTGATAAGTCTGACACCATAATGTCAGACAAAACACAAATTGGAAAAGTAAAAAAGATGAAACACAAATTGGAAATATATTTATAACACATGGCCATCAAAGGGCTAATTTCCTTAACTTCCCCAAACAATGACACAAACCAATCAGAAAAGAGAGGAGCAATCTAAATAAAAACGGGCCCAAGTGAAACGGCCATTCACAGAAAACATATATAAATGACCAAAAATACATGAAAAAATGCTCACACTTACTTATAGAGAAATGCAAATCAAAACAATGATTTACTATTTTTTCTACCTATAGGCAAAATCTTTATGAATATCTAATACTGTCATACATACTAGCAATATGTTGGGACAACCTCAAGTGCAACATATAGCAGTATTTCTAATACAAATTATCTTTGATCTAGCAATTAAACTTTAGGAACTTACTTTAAGGATATCTTCATGAAAGTATGTGAAAATTCCTGTATGAAAATGTCTACTGAAGCATATATTTGTAAGAGCAAAAAGTTGGTAACAGAGAGATAATCCCTCACTACCAGGGAAACCACATAATTTACAAGATATCTTTTGAATAAAAGGAGGTGCTATTAATAATTACGTAGGGACAATGGGCATAAAGTGGGACATACTGTCTTCATATCAGTAAAGGAATGGTTAAATAAGTTTGGGACAAAATACAACAGAATACTGTGCAGGCACTAAAAAGAATGAGGAAGAGCTATATGAATGAGATGAAAGATCACCAAGAACAAAGGCAAGATGCACACTGTCTGTATTATATCATCTCTTCTATGTACAGTAAAAATTAACTTCTGAATATTCAGATACACACACATAATTGTGCACATTGTCTATTCACACACAGACATACACGTATGTGGCGGAAGGGGTTTGGGTCATTGTTTTACACATATGGAAAAACCTGATACTGGTTTTTGCATCTTGCCTTTTACTCACTCAACAAGGCAATCTCTATGAGTCAAACAGTACAGCACCAATGCATTCTTTTTAATGGCCATATAATATTCTATCATAGAGAAGTCTTAGGTTATTTAGCCATTCTCATCCTGGTGAGCAATTGTTTTCATTCTATAGTTTTAGCAATTATGAACCATGCTACAAGAAACATTTTTGTACATATACATTATTTTAGTTCTATTAGATAAATCCCCAGCAGTGGTATTATTGGGTTAAAGAATATAATAGGTATCTTTAATTTCAAAACATGTTTCTAGATTGCTTTCTTGAAAAGGCTGTAATACTTTGTTTCTACTTTTTCTCACATTCTTATTTTTGGTACTAATGAATTTGAGCATTCTTTTTCCACATTGTTGAATTTGTTCTTTTTGTTAATTGCCTATTCATATCCTTTGTCCATTTTTCTTAAGTTTCTTTTTCTTGTTAATTCCTAAGAGCTCTTGGATATTATATTTAATGCTTTCATCTGAAAACTGCTACAAATAACCAAAGAACAAGTAAACAAAAACAATAGCAGGGCTTCCCTGGCGGCGCAGTGGTTGAGAGTCCACCTGCCGATGCAGGGGACACAGGTTCGTGCCCCAGTCTGGGAAGATCCCACATGCCGTGGAGCGGCTGAGCCCGTGAGCCATGGCTGCTGAGCCTGCACGTCCAGAGCCTGTGCTCCGCAACGGGAGAGGCCACAACAGTGAGAGGCCCGCGTACCGCAAAAAAAAAAAAAAAAAAAAAAAAAAAAGGAATTTACTAAAACAATAACAAACAAGATAAATAAAAAGCTGATCCTTATACATTTTAAAACTGTATATATTTGCCATATGCCAGTACAACACATGGTTTCATTTTTCCTGTAATTTATTAAAACACTAAGATTCAAACCCAAACCTTAGTAAGGGGGAGTTTATCTACACTGAAATATTTAATATATACATAAAATCTAAGAAAAAATATACTCCTTATCTTTGCTAATACTTCCTAACAAATTGGTTTTTAATTATGTTAATCAAACATTACAGAAGCCTCTCTCAACTACCATTAGTGCATTAGAGTACAGCATATTTCTTCATAGTTTATTTAAACTTGGCATTTAAACTTATAATTTAAAGTATCTGGTTCTTTTTGGTTTATCTTCTCCCATTTTCTCACTTAAAAATTATTTTACATTTTCTCATATTTATGTAAACATCAGTGTGACAGAGTTCAAATTCCTTCCAACTATACATTTTTGTCACCATTACTCATAATATATTAAGTCATTCTCATATAAATTTGTTTTAAATGGGAAAGCCCCCAAATAAAAGGAAACTGACTTATGCATTTTACATTTATTAAAAGATTCATGTAGTTAACAGGCATCCTATATAAAAATTAATGCTGAAAGTGTATTGCCCATAATCTGTACCTGTAACGTACCTGTAACCTTATATGACATCTCTCTGTAACGAGTCAAATCTTCTCCATTAACTAATACTAGCTGTGGACACTTTTCTTTTGCATCTCTGACATTCATAAGTTTCTTAACTCCAAGTTTCCTAGCTTCATAGTTGCAGGTAACCACCAAACATTTCTGCTGAACCCCTATAAGAAATAAATATTTTATGAGAAAAATAAATATTTTATGAGCAGGATTAAAAATTAAAATATAATTTACTTATTCCATATTATAATTGTAAGTTGTAATATCATCTGTTTTGATAAGAATAAAAAGCTCTCAGTTAAAAAATACAGCCTCCATTCATCAAAGCTCTATGAAGTACAATTTAACAAAAATTACCACAAACAAGCAATTCTATGAAGTCTTCTGCAAAAAGATACAAATAAAATCCTTCGAGGATTTTTTTCAAACAATACAAAACCAAATTAAGTTACATTGAATTAACTCTATAACTTTATATATAACTCTAGGCCATGTTTTACCAAAAAATAAAGCAGATGAAAATAACTGAGTACAATTAACTACCGGTTGCTGCTAGAAAACCTAACTTGTCTCCTGAGTAACTTTCCAATGAATATAAAGCAATGTTCTGTTACAAGTGCCAACCTACAGCAATTACTAGGGATCTCCCCCAATCAGTGTTCTAATTATTGAACTGTTCTTCATAGTAATCTTCAGAAAAGATTATAGACAGTGAGGTGGCATTATGAGCCCCCTCCTTATCAAAATGATTAAGTTATGATCATCTACAGACTTTAAAAATTTTAGTTTTCCGGTAGCTTAAAATTGCTAAAATTATTTGCTTTTCTCTTTACACAAGTTGACTACTTGTTTACCATTATTAAAGTAACGTTCATCTAAAATATGTAAAACACAAATATGTAGATGGGAAAAAAAGGTTATGTCCATTCCCCTAATGTAAGACATTTTGTTTCTAAAATGTTGATACTATAAACAAGGCAAAGAAACATTATTTCATACATTTTTGATATATCAGATTATGCTCAAAAATAGAAGCACTGAGTCAAAAGTAATAATTTACGATTCACCAGTGAACTATGTAAAAAATCAGATTAGTAACTTCCTTAACTAAAAAAGCAGTCTTTTAATGCAGGATTAATGGACTCACCATTATGTCACCAGCCCAAGTTAAGTAGTCATATATCTGCTGAGTATAAACGGAAGACTATGCTGCTTTCTCCTAGAAACTTTCAGCATTATATCCCTCACTTCCTGGTAATCATTCATTCCTGCATCTTAATTACACAATACCTTTTTACTAATCATTACTTACAGAACATCTTGTTACCATGCTACTAGTTAGAAATGCCTTCAGAAGAAAATTGAGGTCCCCTAATCCTAACTCCTTGACAGCCTTAATTTTAAAGATCCTAGACTGACCTTGGCATACCAAAAACTAGTCATCAGTCATCCCTCTGTTCCTTAGTAAATCAACTAGGCTGAGCTGAACTGGGGACTTATCAAAACCAAAATAGACACCAGAGGGAAGCAGCAGGTGAACCAAAATTGCTCTTTATGCTTTTACTAAAAGATAAATCCTTACTACATGCATAAAAGAAATTTTTAGAAATTTAAATTACTTTCCCAATTTAAGATATAATAAAAAAAAGAAAGTTTTTTTTAAAAAGCCAACATAATAGTAAGTAAATCCCCAATGTAAAATTTCTCTTTGCCTTTTATTTTAAAAGATACTTATTATTTTATGGAAAGCTTGTACTGTATGCCTTAACATTTTGGGTTCTGTTCAAAATCCAACTATTTTGTCAAATATTACACAATTCAAGAGTTAATTTCAAAGTGGGAGAACAGATGACAACTTCCATTAAAATTAATAAGAGATTGTTCTTGAGATAAGACGGTTGTAAAATTCCAAACATTGAGAAAAAGACTAAAAGTTTATCATGGACTCTGTTCATCCGTTTGGTTAACTATACTACTTGTGTCACGTTCACCATTTATTAAACGATTATAAAGTTTACACCTGTAGTGAAGCAAAGATTACTGTCTATAAAGCATCATAGAACTGCTTCCAACATTTATTAATATGGTTAATAAATCATAATATAATAAACATAATAAATAACGAATCCTATTACACAAAGAAAATAGTATCAAACTCCAGAATTACCTAAAGGTTTGCCCTTTAGTTCTGGATTTGAGATCATTTCTACTTGTGCGTAAAAGCAATCCAGATCCACGTGTACTATGACTCTAGATGAAGAACTTCCTGCTGGCACCACTTGATCATGGACTGCGGCACAATATGCAAAGAAATATAAAAATACATTCAGGCTGTTTATCTCCTCTGAGCAACTGCCAGCCCCTTAAAACATGGCAACTGAGAAAGAAGAATGCAGAGTGATTTTTAAAGTTTTTTTCCTGGATTTATCACGTGTCAAAGCATCTAAAAATTACAGACATGAGAGAAACTCCACCCACAGTAGAGTCTTCAGTCCTGTTTACTTACTATTTCTTTGTATACTATATTTTTCTCAGGATAGTAATAAATTTAAGGAAAAACTTTTATCAATAATGGAAGATTGGGCCTCCCTGGTGGCGCAAGTGGTTGAGAGTCCGCCTGCCGATGCAGGGGATACGGGTTCGTGCCCCGGTCTGGGAGGATCCCATATGCCGCGGAGCGGCTGGGCCCGTGAGCCATGGCCGCTGAGCCTGCGCGTCCGGAGCCTGCGCGTCCGGAGCCTGTGCTCCGCAACGGGGGAGGCCACAACAGTGAGAGGCCAGCATACCGCAAAAAAAAAAAAAAAATAATAATGGAAGATTGCAAGAGGTAATCTTAGGACTTGGAAGTTTATGGGAACATTTAGAGTAAGTTGCAAGGGGCAGAAAAGTTTAAACACTGATCTTTCAACCAACTTAAAAGGTATTCTAAGTGGCATGTCCTTAAATTAAAAAAATAATCTGAAATACAAAGCAGCACAAGACGGAACCTATGGGTCCCAATGGACTACATTTAGCTCCCATATGAGATCAAGATTAGCTGGTTCAATGCTGAATGCCCAATACTTAAAACAGAGCCTGGCATATAATAGACTACCAATAAATACTTGCTACATTGAAAGACAGAGTAAATATTTCCTGGATTTTAAAAAGTGGTTCACGTCTTGAGGCAAGGGGCAGAGGGATAAGACAGAGGAGATTCCAGCTCTTAACACCAGTTAAAAACAAGGCAGGGGGCTCCCCTGGTGGCGCAGTGGTTGAGAGTCCGCCTGCCGACGCAGGGGACACGGGTTCGTGTCCCAGTCCGGGAAGATCCCACATGCCGCGGAGTGGCTAGGCCCGTGAGCCATGGCCGCTGAGCCTGCGCGTCCGGAGCCTGTGCTCCGCAACGGGAGAGGCCACAGCAGTGAGAGGCCCGCGTACCGCAAAAAAAAAAAAAGGCAGGTTAAATGCAATGTGGTTTTCTGGTTTGGAGCCCGGACAGAAAAAAATTAAGTGGAAAAAAACTGGTAAAATCTGAATAAAGCTTGTCTTTTCATTAATAGTATGCCAATGTTACTTTCTTAGTTTTGACAAATGTATCATGGTGATGTAAGATATTAAAGTTACGAAAAGCTATCTGTGCATCTCTCTGTAAATCTAAAATTATTACAAAATTTAAGTTTTTAAAAAAGGGGGCGGGGGTCTAGGAGGCAGGGAAGGAGAGCCTTGGCCCCAGGCCCGGGGGTTGGCGCGCTGCAAAGTAGGGTCCAGAGGTTGGAAGTGGGTCACCGGAGAGGCGGCCACTGCAGACGTGCCTCGTCCCCGGTTCCGAGCGGAGCCGTCCCTTCCCGTCTGGGCTGAGCCCGGGCCCCAACCTTTGCCAAACGGGCGACAAGTTCCCCCGCTTCTGCAACCTTTAGGCGGCCGGGGACTCTTCCGCTTTCACTGGGCTGTTTGAGGGATTACAAATGCAACCTCGATTAACCAACTGACGCGCCCACCCTACTCCTACTGGTCAAAAAAATCCCTCTCGGGATCTTGGCCTCAAAACACCGGGCAGCGAAGGGCAGCTCTCTCAGCGGAGCCGGGAAGACGAAAGGACCCGAGCCGGGCGGGACGGTCGCACCCCAACGGCCGCCGCCACTGCCCCGGGAGTCCTCCCGCCCCGCGCTGCTCATTTACACCAAGGGAGGCCGCCGGGCTCCTCAGGCCCCAGCGCACCCGGAGAGCTGCCGGCTGCCCTCGCCTCAGCACGCTCCATGGCCCGAGCCGCGTCCTCTTCCTCGTCGCGGTCGCCTTCTTCCTCGGGCTCCACCCCCTGCTTCTGCGTCCCGCCCCAACGGCCAACCGCAGGGCAGCTTCCGACCGCTTCCGCCCGGTCTCCAGGGAAGCCGCTCCGCGCTGGCGCCTGCGCGGTCTGCGCCGACCCGCGGTCTGCTCCGAAGGACTAGCCGGCTGGGAATCCTCCGGACCAGCGTGCGGGGGTTCCCGCCCGCCCGGCAGTGAATGAGAGATTGCCGTACCAAACAGCTCATTTTTTTCTTAAGGTCTTCGGATTGAGTCCCACACCACAAATTTTAACTGTTTATCTTTACTTAGAAGCCAGCCTGTTCTCCTGATCAACTGTTAGCAGAATTGCTAACCCTTAGACGCTGAATGATTTATGCTGATGGAGTTGGGGGAAAGGATGGAAATTATGGTGACAGCAAGGCGACCATGTAAACTAATATGATTAGCAAGTATGTTAAAGTTTGCGTTTTGTTTGTTTGGTGTTTGATTCAAAGATACTGTGACAGATTGGACCCCTGAATTTTTAATCATTTAAACTGAATAAGATTTTGATACATGAGCTTTGGAGTCGGGTAAAATTCTCAATCCAGACCCTCCAACTTGCTAACTGTGACTTTGGGCAGGTTAAATAACTGCTCTGAACCTGTTTCAACACTGTTTAAAAAAAAAAAAAAAAGGTCTTGTGTGTATTGGGATTAAATGTACGAATGAAAACTAACGTACGCTTTAATATTCCAATGAATATAAAACACCTGGGACATGGAAGGTTAGAAGGTGCTCAATAAATGTTCATTCTCTTTGCTTTCTGTTAAGATGACTTTTGTGCCTGTGTGTGTGTGTTTCTTCCAACAGAGAAAATTTGGAAATTTCTGTGCGTGTGTGTGTGAATGAATATATATATATATATATATATATATATATATATATATATATATATATATATACACACACACACAAAAGTATTTTGATTTTTTACAGGACTTTTTCATAAATAGGTTGTGAAAACTTTGAGAAACCCATTAAAGGACATGCTGACGCATCCATAAAGAAGGAATAACAGGCAGAGCTGGGGCTCTGTGGTTTGGAGACCAGGTCTTCCTCTTTGGGTATTTTACTCTTAGACATCTGGACCAGTTCCTTCAAACTCTCCAGTATGGGATCTAAGACACCAATTTAAAGCTATCCTGCTTTCTTTGCGATTGCTATTTGATAAGTCTAGATAAAGTACTTTTGAATTAAGTGCCTCTTTGGCTATCATCAAGGGTCCAATTACTTGTAGACAACTAAGGTATTTTGTTTCAATTCCTCCACGTTGAAAATGATACAAACCAGGGAAAAACTATGGCAGATTAAAACAGTTCCTTTATAAGAGCCCTAGGGTCACTAACACTCAACAGCTTGACTAAAAGTGAACCAGCATTGAAAAACAGCACACAAAAGCCCTCGTTAGTTGAATTTATTTCCCTGTCAATTGTCAAACTGAAGAGTGACTTTAAATTTAGTAGAAGAACAGACAAATGGGGCTTCCCTGGTGGTGCAGTGGTTGAGAGTCCGCCTGCCGATGCAGGGGACACGGGTTCGTGCCCCGGTCTGGGAAGATCCCACATGCCGCGGAGTGGCTGGGCCCGTGAGCCATGGCCGCTGAGCCTGCGCGTCCGGAGCCTGTGCTCTGCAACGGGAGAGAGCACAACAGTGAGAGGCCTGCATACCGCAAAAAAAAAAAAAAGAAAAAAAGAATAGACAAATGGAAACTTGCAACCTTAGGGGAGCGAGCCAGGCTGGCTTTGTGAGTGTACAACCTATGAAATAACACAGAGCTCTGCACTTAGAAGGACCCCTCACTTGATTTAATGTTCTCCTGTTGCTGTCTTGAAATCCTTAATAATTTTTGAACAAGGGAGCCCTCATTTCCATGTTGCACTGGACCTCACAAATTATTAGCCAGTGCTGGGAACAGAGGAGGGAAGTGGCATAGAAAGGAACACTTACAAAATACCTGTATGTCAGGCACAGCCCTAAGAGCTTAAAACAGATTATGTCATTCAATATGCCTTAGAGGGTATGTATCATCATTCTTATTTTACCAAAGATGAAACAGGCTAGCAGAGACTAAGATGCTTACCCAAGATTATGAATCTAGTAATGGTAAATCTACTTTCCAGAGTTTTCCATAGGGGAGAATTCATTAAGAATGTTTCTTCCACAAGAAAAGGGAACCCTCCTACACTGTTGGTAGGAATGTAAATTGATACAGCCACTATGGAGAACAATATGGAGGTTCCTTAAAAAACTAAAAATAGAACTACCATACGACCCAGCAATCCCACTACTGGGCATATACCCTGAGAAAACCATAATTCAAAAAGAGACATGTACCAGAATGTTCATTGCAGCACTATTTACAATAGCCAGGACATGGAAACAACCTAAGTGTCCATCAAAAGATGAATGGATAAAGAAGATGTGGTACATATATACAATGGAATATTACTCAGCTATAAAAAGAAACAAAATTAAATTATTTGTAGTGAGGTGGATGGACCTAGAATCTATCATACAGAGTGAAGTAAGTCAGAAATAGAAAAACAAATACCGTATGCTAACACATATATATATGGAATCTAAAAAAAAAAAAACGGTTCTGAAGAACCTAGGGGCAGGACAGGAATAAAGACAGAGACATAGAGAATGGACTTAAGGACACGGGGAGGGGGAAGGGTAAGCTGGGAGGAAGTGAGAGAGTGGAATTGACATATATACACTATCAAATGTAAAGTAGATAGCTAGTGGGAAGCAGCCGCATTGCACAGGGAGATCAGCTCGGTGCTTTATGACCACCTAGAGGGGTGGGATGGGGTGGGATAGGGAGGGCGGGAGGGAGACGCAAGACGGAGAGGATATGGGGATATAAGTATACATATAGCTGATTCACTTTGTTATACAGCAATTAAAAGCGATTATACTCCAATAAAGATGTTTAAAAAAAAAAAAGAATGTTTCTTCCACAGAGGAAACCACTCCCTCTGCCCATTTTCCTTGGTGCTTCCTTGCCCCGTTTGTATTATCTCTCTTCCAAGCCTACCCAACTTTCCATCTTCAGGTAGACATTGTAGTTTGCATTTTCTAGAATTTCATATAAAGGGAATCCTACAGTTACTCTTGTATGGCTGTTTCCACTAAGTGTGTAAATATATTTTTAGTGTTATTCATGTATGTGCAAAAGTGGCATCAAGTAAGAATAAGCAAGGCCCTGTTATGTATTAGAGCTGCGTTGTTTACAAGCAAAGGGGCTTTTTATGTACTGACAATCACTGAGAAAGAGTTGTTTAAAGTGAGAAGTGAAGTTGCAACTAAGTAAATTCAAATTCAGTTTCATATCAATTCATTATCAGTAAAAGAATTTTGAATCATCTGCCTGATTTAAAAAAAACATGACAACTTGGATATATTCGGAGGCATAAAAATAAAATTTATTTGTGCAAATATGTGTTGCTTTGTAGTGGGATGAATTAGGGAAAGTGTTTTTTTTTTTTTTTTTTTTTTTTTCTTTTTGCGGTATGTGGGCCTCTCACTGTTGTGGCCTCTCCCGTTGCGGAGCACAGGCTCCGGATGCGCAGGCCCAGCGGCCATGGCTCACGGGCCCAGCCGCTCCGCGGCATATGGGATCCTCCCAGACCAGGGCACGAACCCGTATCCCCTGCATCGGCAGGCGGACTCTTAACCACTGCACCACCAGGGAGGCCCAAAAGTGTTTTTTTAAATCTATAAATCCCATCCCTCAGTTTTAATTAATTGGCTCCAAATCTAGGATAATTAAAGGAAATAAATATTTTGAGCCTGGATCATAATTGCGTATTTAAGTGCCAAATGAGAAGAACAATTGCAAGGCAGAATAAACATTTAATGAAAGGAAATTATGGTTGAAACAATATTCATGGGGGAGCATGGGTTTGCAGTGTGGGTAATGGATAAAGAAACTGGGGGCATTCATGAGCTTCAGAAGTCAAGACATTATGAACTTACATACCTGAAAAGTGACAAACAGGACTTCCCTGGTGGTGCAGTGGTTAAGAATCCACCTGCCAATGCAGGGGACATGGGTTCGAGCCCTGGTCGGGGAAGATCCCACATGCCGCGGAGCAACTAAGCCCGTGTGCCACAACTACTGAGCCTGTGTGCCACAACTACCGAAGCCCGCGTGCCTAGAGCCTGTGCTCGCCAACAAGAGAAGCCACCGCGATGAGAAGCCCGCACACTGCAACTAAGAGTAGCTCCTGCTCACCACAGCTAGAGAAAGCCCGCCCGCAGCAACGAAGACCCAACACAGCCAAAAATAAATAAATTAAAAAAAAAAAAGTGACAAGCATGACCGGCCATGTCAGGGAAGGCTGGGAAAGTTACCAGCGTCTGCTTATCTCCTCCTAGATAAATTGGCCACGTATTATTCAGCAGAAGAACTCTAGATGGTGTTCTTCAAGGGCTTTGAGATGAAGAGTGTGAGGGCGTTTATGAGTATCTGTATTTTATGTTGGTGGTGGCTAGGTAAATAGAGGTTGGCCATGGGGTCAAAGGAACAATTTGTATTGGTGAGAACAGAGGGCCTGTTACAGTCTTTCTGTAGTCTTTGATCTAGTACAGTGGTTCTCAATTGCGGACAACGATTTTGTCCCCTAGAAGATATTTGGCAATGTTTTGGAGGCACTGTTGGTGTTCACATCTGGGGAGTTGCAGCTCTGATTACTGGCATCTATTGGGTAGAGGCCAGGGATATTGTTGAACATGCTACAATACACAGGACAGCCCTTTACAATAAAGAATTATCAGTCTAAAGTGTCAGTTAGGCCAAGCTTGGGGAGCTCTGGCCTAGTAGTGTTTGTATCATCCTGCTGCCAACTCCCTCCTCAGCTTATGGTCCCCAGCTGTAAACTAATAATGTAGAATTGGTTTTTGGTTATGTGCTTTTAATTATAAATAGGACAGTTTTAGAGAAAGGAAGATATAAGAGAGGGAGACACATATTATTTAGTCGCTTTTCACCATGGGGATTTACATTCGGAGGCTAAAAAGCAAATGAATGCATTGGCTGGAAAAGAGATTTCAGAAAAATATTCACACTTTTATGAAGCTTGTGAGTTGCCCCCAGGGTGAAAGGCTAATGAGTCAGAAGTAATTTACACGGCTTAGAAGCTGAAACCAGAAAGCACAAGAAAGGCTTCAGGTGGTTGAAAGCTAGAATTATTTTACACAGTTGTACAATGTGCATGTCGTGCAGTATTTACTAAATAATGCTCATCCAAGGATCTCACACCCTTTGCATAAAATTTTCAATTGTCATGAAAAAACCCTCTTCTCTCTCTTTTTTTTTTTTTTTTTTTTTTGCACATTGCACACAAAAGCTGCAGTTTCAAGCTTTCTCAGTGTAACCTAAAAATATTTGCTGCATACCATGTGATTGTGGCTAAGAGAAGGTGTAAGAGGCTGGAGTTTTTCTAACAGTCAGCTTCTCTTTGCTTTGACCTTTCTTTGTGGTTCTGTAGAATTCGATGAAAGGCCTGCATAGTCATTTTAGTAATGACCTTTAAAAAGTTGCTTGTCAAGGTGTGCTCAATAGATATTGCCTTGTCATTTTGGATAGAGAGAAGTAGGGACCAATGTGATCACGATAAAAGTCATTTGGTCCCAGTTTGTAAATAAGGTCTGCAAACTTCCGTCTTTGAGAAAAAGAGAACTACTTGATGCCATATAGAAAGTGCAAGCAGATTGACCTTGATCAGATACACTGTTACATTTATAGACACCTAACTTTAATGAAACAATTTTTTTAATTGCAAAAGTGATTTATGATTATTATGGAGAATTTGGAAAATATAGAAAGGAGGTAAAAAGAAAATGGTAGTCATCCATAATAATCCATAATCTGGTGCTCAGAGATAACAAAGCATTAATAGTCTTTTCATAAAGCACAATTTAAAAAGAAAGCTTTCGTTTTATTTCACAAATAAACTTCTGTTTCTCTTTCTTTACTAAACCACAAAAACCATTGCCTAAATAAATGACATACGAAAATCTTTGTACACTTATTTATTTTTGATGTTACTTGAAGGAAATGAATAACTATGTTTTCAACATCATTTTGGAAATATTAATAATTTCAACTTAATTAATAATATTCTCCATTTTCCTGGTTTGAGTATAATCCATACTCTTTATAAAGGAAAATTATATTTATAGGACTTATTTCTTAAAGTTGATTCAAAGACTTCATTAAAGTACCTATTAATCCTAAAAGTACTGCTTGTATCTCTGGTTTAAAAAAATTTTTTCCCCTTTCCCCTCCAAGAGCGTCTGCATCAGAGATGTAACTTGGTCAGAAGGAAGAGGAAAAACTGAGTTTCTAAACAACCGCCTCTCCTGGGTTATTGAAATGGCTGCAGAGCAGACACAGGATGATGTTGAACCTTTGGTCTCATTTGTGAAAACTTGTGCAATTTTTTTTTTTCTGTGCTACACTACATACAAATCACCAAATTACAAATTAACCCTTTGTGATCCTTGGTGTAATGAGCAGTTTCTTTGGGGCTTTTTCTTTCTTTCCAGGAAGTGGGAGGGAAAGGAGCAAGGTATTACCTTGTTCTTCATTTGTATTTCGGTCCCAAAATGTAAATACAATTTTCTATGTTACTTTTTTGTGGTAACTACCAAGATGAATATTTTAATTAGATAAGTTATATGGAAAGGAAGGAAAACTCCATGTCTAAATAAAAAAATTTTTTTTTCTCATCCATTTTTTAAGATATTCTAGTAAGACAGAAAGGTATAAGGTATAATGTAAAAATCCCTCATAATCTCCACTGCACCGTGACATGACCACTGTCAACAGAGTTAACCACTGTTAACATATATTGATACACTTCATCAGACTTTTTCTTATAATATTTAATATAGAGTAGACATAGTGATAATCACTTCTAATTCACATCAGGGGGATTGTATTATGCAGACTCTTCTGTACCATGCTTTTTCACTTAGTATCTCTTGGACATCATTTCTTTTCCATGCACAAAAATCTACTTTTTTTTTTTTTTTTTTTTTTTTTGCGGTACGCGGGCCTCTCCCGTTGCGGAGCACAGGCTCCGGACGCGCAGGCTCAGCAGCCATGGCTCACGGGCCCACCCACTCCGTGGCATGTGGGATCTTCCCGGACCAGGGCACGAACCCGTGTCCCCTGCATCGGCAGGCGGACTCTCAACCACTGCGCCACCAGGGAAGCCCTACTGTGTTCTTTTTTAATGGACGTTCTGTTTTACCTATTCCATATTCATGGACACTTCTTTCTGATTTTTTACTGCAGTGAACATCTTGTAAGTATATTTTTGTGCTCTTCCTCAGGAATTTGATCCCACCCTTCCCTAGGACAAATCTAACCTAAAATTCTGTAAGAATGTTATCTTTATCTTTTTAAAATTAATAAAAACCACTTGAGAGAGCACCGTGATACAGGGGACCTGTCAGTTCTACCTCCAAACATTCTCTGGAACCCCTTCAATTCTCTGCATCCAGGCTGACACAGCGCAGGCCACACACAGACACCTCCAGCTCAGCCTACAGCTCTGGCCTCAGAGCGTCTGTCCTTTACCATCTGTGGGCCCTAGAATGATCTTTAAATAATGTAATATATAATTTAAGTTTCCTGCTGAGAATCTTTGAAAGGCTTCCCACAACCTTTAGAGCAAAATTCAAACCCCTTTCTCACATGGTCCTCAAGACGGCACTGGGGCAGGCTTCATAGAAGTTTATCATTCTTCCTTCTTGTCCCTGCTTCTTCTCATAGCAGTTTATGTTTTTCTCTTGTACTTGGGTCACCCCAGCCCCCTTTCTGTTCTGGGGACATATGTTAGTCTGAAGTCAGCAAGCTGGAGACCCAGGAGAACTGATGATATGGTTCCAGTCTAAGCCCCAAGGCCCAAGAACCGGGAGAGCCAATGGTGTAAATTTCAGTTCAAGTCCTCTTCTGAAAACAAGAGAAGACCGATGTCCCAGCTCTAACACAGTCAGGTAGAGAGAGCAAATTCTCCCTTATTCAGCCTTTTGCTTCTGTTCAGGCCTTCAACAGATTGGATAAGGCTCATCCACATCTGCTTTACTCAGTCCACCCATTGGAATGTAAATCCCATGCAGACACATCCTCAAAGGCAGACTCGGAATAGTATTTAACCAAATACCCAGGCACCCTGTGGCCAATCAAGTTGACACGTGAAATGAAACGTCATAGGACAATTTCCTGCCTCCAGACCATTCTGCCATTTGAAAGGTTTTATAGAATTGGCTTGTTTGCTTTCTCCAGTTCTCAATTCAAATGTCAACACCTCTGACTTTTCCAAACCGCACTCTCTCAGGTGACCTACCTCAGAATTACCACATTCTCTCGCGACATACTGAGTATCATTTATAACACTTATCCCGATGTGTAATATTTTCATTTGCTGTTTACTTGTTTTTACTCTCTCTCTCCTACTAGGATATATTAGGTTAGGGACCTAGCATGCCTTGTACTTTATTGGTATCTACCCAAAATGTGTGCAATAAATGAATAGCATTATTTCAACATCAATTGGATAATTTAGTAATGTTAGATTTTAGAAGTCCTGTGTAGACAAATCTTCCTTATAGAAGAATTACAAATAATATATGGAGATAAGCCCCCCTCCAGGAGGTGGAGCTTATTCTTCTCCCTCTTGCAGGTAGGCTAGACAGTGACTTGCTTCCAAAGAATAGAAGATGGAAAGGGAGGGATAGTAAACTTACAGTGGAGACACCTGGCAGTCACTACTTAACCAAACTATCATGTGGATACCATACATCCCTGATAGGATGGGTTCAGAAAGGCACAGCATCACTTCTGTGGAATTCTTGTCAAAAAATATGTAACCTCAATGTAATCATAAGGAAACCTCAGACAAACCAAAACTAAGGGGTGTTTTACAGAACAGTTAACCAGTTTCTATCAGAAGTGTCAAGATCACTAAAGACAAGATAAAAGGAAGTGTCACCGGTTGGCAAAGACTAAGAAAACGTGACAACGAAATGCAATGTGGCCCCATGGATTGGATTCCAGAACAGAAAGAGGATATTAATGGGAAAACTGGGGAAATCTAAATAAAATCTCAAGTTTAAGAAATGTGTCTATGCTGCTTTCTTAGTTTAACCAAAGTACCATGGTAGTGTTAGATGTTAACAACAGCAGAAACTGGCGAGGGTTATGTAAGAACTCTCTTTTTTTTTTTTTTTTTTTTTTTTTTTGCGGTACGCGGGCCTCTCACTGTTGTGGTTTCTCCCGTTGCGGAGCACAGGCCCCGGACGCGCAGGCTCAGTGGCCATGGCCCATGGGCCCAGCTGCTCTGCGGCACGCGGGATCCTCCCGGACCGGGGCACGAACCCGTGTCCCCTGCATCGGCAGGTGGACTCCCAACCACTGTGCCACCAGGGAAGCCCCAGAACTCTTTTGATTATCTTTGCAATGTTTCTGTAAACAAAAATGTATTCTAAAATAAAAAGTTTACTTAAAAAAATAGGTAATCACAAATCAGACTCTAAACAAACCACAATATTTTTTCAAATCTTAGACATAAAAGAACAAAAAACTGAAAACAGAAAGTCCTCCAGACTCATCACACACACACACACACACACACACACACACACACGCACACACACACACATAACTCTGTGAGGTGATAGATATGTTAATTAACTTTATTGTGGTAATCATTTTACATGTGTGTTTATTAAATTATCACGTTTTACAACCTAAATATATATAGCTTTTACTTGCAATTATACCTCACTAAGGTTGAGGAAAAAAATCTTATATGTTGCTACTGATATTCAAAAGTGCAATGAAAAATCTATCTTATTAGTTAATATATATATAGATCGAAGACTACTATCCTTTGAATTCTGTTTACAAAATTTTTAAACCTCTGAGGTCTCAACCATTATTTTCCATTTCTGTTACCATACTTTAAATTCCCTAAAAGATGCTCTCATGCCCATTTAATGTTTATAACTGAAGGATACTTTTGCATATACTGGCACCAAACAGATAATTACTGCTGTTAAAATGATCACTGCTTAGAAAGTTTCTGCATGAGATGATTCTTACTTATCTATACATTTTACCTCATTTTTCTTTTAAATAAAGTCAGAAAGATTATTTTTTAAATAAATTTATTTATTTTATTTTCATTTATTTTTGGCTGTGTTGGGCCTTTGTTGCTGCGCGCGGTCTTTCTCTAGCTGCAGCCAGCGGCGGTTACTCTTCGTTGCAGTGCACAGGCTTTTCATTGCGGTGGCTTCTCCTGTTGCAGAGAAAGGGCTCTCAGCCGCGCACGGGCTTGGTAGTTGTGGCTTGCGGGCTTAGTTGCTCCAAGGCATGTGGGATCTTCCCAGACCAGGGATCGAACCCATGTCCCCTTCATTGGCAGGCGGATTCTTATTCACTGCACCAGCAGGGAAGCCCCAGAAAGATCATTGAGAAATCAAGCACCTGAAGTCAAAATTGCTGAATCTCCAATCCATCTCAGGGGTTAGAAATGGAGAACCATCAACAGATTCTTTCACCAGTGCCTGAAATGGCTCCGACTCTAAAATAGTCACTATCCAAAAGCAAGAAGTTTGTTACTTTTGTTGTCACTCAGGTAGTTATATTCATTCCAGTAAATGCCACCTGGTACATTCACTTGTGTAATGACAAACTGATAAATAATCCTCTGTAGAAAATATCCTGGTTTGGGATTTACACAGGATTTTTTAGCTAAGAAATCGATACCTACTTCAGACATTCTTAAAAATGACTTGATTTACTTTTCTTTATCTTCCTGGAGTCAGATGAAAGTCATGAAAGATAAGAAAAATGAGGAATCGTCACAGTTTGGAGGAGACTAAGAAAATGGAACAAATAAATGAAAGGTAGGAGCCTGGATCAAATTCTGGGACAGAAAAGGGACATTGGAGAAAATGTGGCAAAATTCGAATAAGCTTTGTAGTTTGGTTAAGAGTTGTTTTTTTTTTCTTTTTTGCGGTACGCGGGCCTCTCACTGTTGTGGCCTCTCCCATTGCGGAGCACAGGCTCCGGACGCGCAGGCTCAGCAGCCATGGCTCAGGGGCCTAACCGCTCCGCGGCATGTGGGATCTTTCCAGACCGGGACACGAACCCGTGTCCCCTACATCGGCAGGCAGACTCTTAGCCACTGTTCCACCAGGGAAGCCCTGGTTAAGAGTTTTATACACATGTTTATCTCCTGATTTTTTTTTTCCGCACAAAGTGTAAAGGGTTTTTTTTTTAATTATGTGTAACATAGACAAAATTAAGTCAATAAGTTTTTAAGGAATTTCACACGTTCTGATTCTTTCCACTGCCAATCACCTTAGTTCCTCCAAACTCTTAATCTTCAAGATAAAATAGCCCTTTCAAAAAAGAAGTTGTCATGTGAGTCAGCCCACAATTCTTTTAGTTGGGCTTCTTTGATCTCCAGTGGAATATGGACACACTTCAAAATTCCCCACCTGTAATCTTTGGGATCCAATTTCCTCGAGCGATTTACTTTAGGACCCTAGATGTTAAATATAGTGAGTACGTTGCTATTTATTCCTTCATCTTTTCTAGTACTGAAAAGCCTTGTTATATCCAATTTTTACTCATGAGCCTAGCCAAAAAAAAAAAAAAAAAGTTGCAGGTCTCACTGTCACCACTGCAATAAAATTACAGTGATGGAAGCTAAACCTGTGTTCTCAATGTAGCCACATTAACAATTTATAGACACCATGAACAACAGTGTCCATTTTCAGTAGTATGAGGCTTTTATCTCCTGCTTTTGATAATTAGACTACGGTGATGAAAGTTGTTAACACAGAGAAACTGGCTGAAGGATAGACAATAACTTTCTGAACTATTTTTATAACTTCTGTGTCTAAAATTATTTCAAAATAAGAGATTTTTGGAAAACTCCTCAGGAAGTTGTTACTTCAAAGAGAGACACAGTATTTCTCAATAGTTCCAATAGAGCCAGTTTTCCCTCCAGCTTTGAAACAGAGAGCATTCTTTCTTCAGTTAGCAGCAGATAAAGTGCAGTTGTTGGCCTGCACTTTAGGAATATTTTGTACAGAAATGTATATGTCAAGATCCTAGAGTTATACTTTGGACAGTGAAGTGTTCACGTTTTGAGAGGCATGAACCAATGGAAGCAAGACCAATGGAGAGAAAGAGTCACATTTATTTATTTATTTATTTACTTTGTGGTACGCGGGCCTCTCACTGTTGTGGCCTCTCCTGTTGTGGAGCACAGGCTCCGGATGTACAGGCTTAGCGGCCATGGCTCACGGGCCTAGCTGCTCCGCGGCATGTGGGATCTTCCCGGACCGGAGCACGAACCCGTGTCCCCTGCACCAGCAGGCGGACTCTCAACCACTGCGCCACCAGGGAAGCCCCACATTTCTCATCTTATATTTACACCAGAATATTTATGCTCATTGATGGAATATTGGGCTGAATTGCCTAGACAATTATAAATTGGGGGATTTTTCCCCTCTTTCCATGTTTTCTCTTTCATGTCAAGTGCATGTAGTTGAATTTGAGTAAGTAAAATGTAGATATCATGTGACTTCACTGTGATCCAATGGAGGAAGTACATACGCAGGAACTTTGCTAAACGGGTGATGATGGAATTCATTCTCTGAGATTACTATAAAAGTGATAATCAGTAAAAAGAAGTCCTTTCAGCAGTTCAGCAATGATGCCGTTTTATTATTACCATTCATTAATCACCTACCACATGCTTGCACATTCCTCTACCTCTAGTCTAATACATAACCCAGCAAGGAAATGTCCCTATTTTACAGATGAGGAAATGGAGGCTCAGAAAAACTACTTAATTGGCCCAATCTAGGTTTGAAATTCAAGTTGAGTGTCTCCAAATGACTAATATTTATATTGGTTGAACTTCCCTGCAGCAAATTCCACCCTTAGTGAATTGTGTCATAGTGAGATTTCAGTATACAAGTCTTTTTACATATTTGAAATACCCTGTTAATTTTAAAAGGAAATGTGATATTTCATTTGAAAATTGGTCATATATATAATCAGATTTTCTTAAAAATATAGAAATATATAAGAAAATTCAAGGTCTTCCAGTTATTAAGTTATTAGGTTCCATTAATAGCAGAATGTATCAAGCTAATAAATTATATTTAAGTACATTAACTTAACTATACCAAGATGCTAAAGTGCCTTTTAATCACATATAGTATTGCAGTACACTAAGTGTGTTTTTTAAAAGCCAGAAAAGGACTTTCCTTGTGGCACAGTGGTTGAGAGTCCACCTGCCGATGCAGGGGATACGGGTTCGGGCCCCGGTCCAGGAGGATCCCACATGCCGCAGAGCGGCTGGGCCCGTGAGCCATGGCCGCTGAGCTTGCGCATCCGGAGCCTGTGCTCCACAACAGGAGAGGCCACAACAGTGAGAGGCCCGCGTACCGCAAAAAAAAAAAAAAAAAAAAAAAAAAAAAAACCAGAAAAAATATCAGTGATCTAAAAGAAGTAACTCAATGTTTACTTTAAAAAGTCTACTTTGGCCCTTCATTTCCTGTTCAGAGCTATAGTGAAAAACTCATGGGTAATCTCCTTGGTGCAAAGTAAACTTTTCAAAGCAGAGATAAATAACCAACCTTACTTTAATCGCATTGAGAGTTTCTACTAAAAAAGTTAATTATGTAGTTTGGACATGGGAAAAATTATTCCGATGAGCTTCTATTCTAGAATACCGATTGCAACTGGATTGGTAGCAAAGATCATTTACCTGGTAAAGAGGGAAAGAAAACTTTGTGGCTGTTGTTGTTTTCACCTTATAATTAAGAGTGACATAATTAGATACTATACTTTAGCGCCCTGTTATAAGATACAGGTTTAAACATATCCCTTATGTCATGAAACCGACAAGTTTCATTCCGGTGCCCCAGCAGCCCTTCTCAGTGAAGTTGAAATGCATTAAAGGTTCTGAGCAGGTAATGTTCTGCTCAAACTCTCGAATAAAGCTAGAACACCTAAGTTCCTCACTTCAGTTCCAAAACTACAGTATCACCTAGGTAATCATTGTTTCTTAAACTTGCCTGGTCACAAGAATCAGCTAAGTACCAGTTTAAAATACCGTTTCCTAGGCACGCCATCTAGCAACTTCAATTTAATAGATTGGGGTGGGGCCTGAGGATCAGAAATTTAGACAAGTGTTACAGGGGACCAGGCATACTTGAGACACAAACTTTTAAAAATAAAATAAAGCATTTGTTGCTCTTACAGGATGCTATTAGAGTACTGGAAAGAATAGGAACTTTGCTATAAGTCAAATTACAGTTTTCTTCATTTATGAATTTTCTAATCTCTCCTGCAATGTCAGCTTTTAAAAAAATAATAATATCTATCCCTCAAATTTATTGTATTAAATATGAAGGATCTAGGCTTTTGCTACACAAACTGTGGTCTGGGGACCAGAAGCTAGTAGTCACTGAGAATTTGTTAAAAATGCAGAATCTCAGGCCCTGCCCCAGACCTGCTGAATCTGAATATGTTTGTTAAGAAGATGCCCTGGGTGATTCGTACACACATTAAAGTTGGCCAAGCGCTGACCTTGTCACCAAGTAAGGGTTCAGGAAAGGTTAGATTCTTTCCTTCTCATTATATTTGTTGTACCAATAATTCAACTCAGCTGGGATTCAGTGTCACCACCATTGCTTACTGTTGGTTTAAGCCCAACAGGTACACTTTCAGCTTCTTACACAGTGGAAAGGCATTCAAAAATAAACAAGTGCATGGGCTGGACATCGGGCTACTGCAAAAAGTAACTGAGGATTTCAGTTTCAGGCCTCTACTCTCACACACTGCTGCACACAAAGCCTACAGCACATTTTCCAGTCTTTTCTAGGGATTATTTCAGAGCATCTCATGTGTGCTTCACTGATAGTTTCTTACACAGCTTTCACCACTATTTAGCAATTGTTGGTAGCAGGAGAAGTCAACTGGTCACTGTTTGAATAAAAATTGAGGGAAGGTTTCATAAAAAGGATTGGGGGCGTTTCCTTTATTTTCCCCTTTTACTTCCAGAGTTTATCCTTGAACTATGAAGAGTCAGAAGAGGAGAATTAGGTACAACTTGTCTTACTGCATCAAAGACATTTTCAGTAATTGCCTGCAGTTAAGGTGTAGAGCACGTGTTAGTACATGACAAATGAAAATGAGGACTATATTTTAAACTTTGGGGGTGCACTCAGGGAACAATGGAAAAGGCTGGCTGCTGCAATGAATATTCTAGCTGAAATGCTTTTATTAAAACAGCAAAAAAAATTTAGTGTAATGGTTAAAAATAAATGAATAGGATAATTCTCAGATTTATAGATATTCTGGCCACACACACACACAAGGCTTCTTCAATGCCTCATGTGTCTTAAAAAGTGTGTTCTCCGACAGAACGTATTGATATCTAGTATTTGTAAGTGTTCTGTCACTGATGTGTTCATTATAAAAATATTTTTTGTACATTCTTGCAGGAAGTAGTAAGGTGGGTTCTCATCTATTATTACTAAATTCTTGGGGAAAGATCTGTATACTGAAAGACTGGAACACCCCATTGGGTATGCCTGGAATACCACCTGGTAGGTCTTTGAATTCACTGCCAATCCTTTGCACTATTGTGGAGGGCAAGCCTATCTCTTCTCCCTCACTTCAATGAGACAGATTCAGCAGTGGAAATGAGACCTGCCTTGAAACTAAGAAAGTAAAGAAGGGAGAACCATCTCTCACTGAACCCATTGGATCATCAAAGAATTCGGTCTTTAAGAAAAGGACCTACATTCACAAAAGGAACCATTCTTCATGTTATGGGTTGAATTGTTTTGCCCCAAAATTCATATGTTGAAGTCCAAACCCCCAGTACCTCAGATGTGGCCTTATTTGGAGAGTAGGTCTTTACAGAAGTGATCAAGTCAAAATGAGGCCACTAGAGTGGCCCTTAGTCCAATATGACTGGTGTCCTTATAAGAAGAGGGAATTTGGGCACAGACACTTGTAGAAAAATACTAGGTGAAGAGGCATAGGAGAAAACAGGCATCCACAAGGCAAGGAGAAAGGCCTAGAACAGATCCTTTCCTCACAGAAGGAACCCTGCTGACACTTTGATTTTGGGCTTCCAAATTTAAGAACTGTGAGACATTACATTTCTGTTGTGTAAGCCACCCACTTTGTGATGCTTTGTTACAGCAACCCTGGCAAACTAATATATTTCATGAGTCATTGGGAAGAGAAAAGAGCAGTGGATTTGTGTCTATCAGGATTAGGGCAACTCAATTGTCTATTATGCATTTATAGTATCAAAAAAGCAAGTCTACCAATCTGATGATTTTTTTTCCAATGCTAACCTTGGTTTTCTTTTAGGTTAATAGTAACAACTGTGTATACATTACAGTTATATTGCCACAGTTCAGGAACGCTTTCACTTTTATTATTCCATTGTCATTACCAAGTACTTTCTCCTTCGTTAGCTCAGTTGATCTCCAGGGAAACCTTGAGCAAGACAGGAGTTTAGCATATCCCTCTCAAGAATGGGGTCACGTACCAGGACATAAACATCGCTAATACCTCCGTCTATAACCTTTGTCTATCTCCCATATCCTTATGGAACTGGGTGGAGTTTTATTCCACCCACAGGAATAATTGTGTCAGAGAGCAACAGAAAGCAGAAAGTTTTCTGGTTCGATCTACACCCATACATTTTTTTTCTGAACTATTTGGGAGTAGGGTCCATACGTCATTCCCTTTACCCCTTAGTTTTTCAGTGTGCATTTCCTAAATCCTACCACATTTTGGCATATGATTTTGCATTCACAAACATTTTTTTTATTGCAATCTAACCAAGTTTACATCCTTTCCTAGTCTTAGTTCATTCCAACATGATACGTACTTGTGATTTTTGTGTGCCATTGTTTTTCAAATATTTTGAGTCTATGTGTTCTCCTACTTTACCTAGCTAAGTTGTGAGAATTTCCCAGTTCCTTGTGTTTCCTCATGACTTTGTTCCCCTACTGCCTATACCTTATCTCTACATTTCCGGTAAGGAGTGGCCATACTGAATCATAACGTTGCTCCACATTGCAGCCTCAAACTTACCCACCCACAGCTCAGCTGTTATCTTTCAATCCCTCGTAATTACCCCATATTCATATCACAGTAAAGTACTGGTCATTTTGTTACTTTTATTTCTGTTACTTACTTTGAGTTTAGTGTGGTTTAAGTAGCTCAAGGGCGTATCACCAGGAGAAGAAATTCATGCACACAATTAATGATTCCAAACAGTCATGCTTTCTCTTGCATCTTTTTGTGGCCTACACAGGCGTTTGCTGGAGTCAAAAGACCAGAGTTCTTGTTCCAGTTCTGCCATTTATCAGATAGGTAATCTTTGCCAATCACCTACTTCCCCACAATCTTCGTTACCACAGTTAAAATGTTACCCACCTTCTCTATCTGTTCTGCAAAGACCAGCCTTATCGAATTTAATGATTCTTTTGAGGATGAAATGACATGTACGTGAAAGGGCTTTATGAGAAATGCCAGGGTATTTAAAAACAGTATATATTCAAATATTCTGAATTGGAAAGGATCATAGAGACTAAAATGACTGGGTCATTTTACAGAAGAGGAAATGAATGATCAGAAAGATTAAATAACTTTTCACAGTCATTGAGCCGTTTGGCAGAGCCAGGCTTCTTAATTCCTAAACCAGTGGTTTTTAATCTCAACAAACTATCTTCCTAGACAGAGTCTACCTCTCAGGTTCCTCAAGCTTATGCTTTGAGGTTGTAAAGAACACCATCCCAAGGGCTAAAAAATTGTAAAGCGCTAATTGTGCAGAGTATTAAAAAAAATACAAGTTTAGAAAGAGAGACAATTTAAAGAAAATGCACAAGGATTATAGGTGACAGAATTTTATTTGACATTATTTGAAGTATCTGTTAAGAAATCATTCTTGCTCACTGAGGTTCAGGCTTTGTAAAAGCATCAACATATAGGATCTATGTAAAGCTTGAACAGATTAGCCCTCAGTTCAAGGTCAATAAATGTCCAATATGAGCTGTCAATAATCTTCATTTGTCAACTGATTTTATTACAAGCATGCAAACACAGTATAACAGGTTAACAGTGGCATGTTCTGCCTAAAGCTCAATTCAATATTGTTCTAAAAATTGAGACACAATTATTGAAGAGGCTACTAGCGTACTTTTTAGATAAAACAGGCAACAGATTCATTTGTTTATAGTGCTGAGTGTTGGAAGAATATCCTCCTGGACATTGGGTTGAATCTATTCTGTGTCTGTTCAAACAGAATCCCACTGATAGAATTTTTAATAAGGTACAAAGGGAGACAAAGTTTGAAGCTCACAAATCTAAGAAGATTTTTGAACTGTTTTGATAGCAAAATTCTTCACTGTGTACCCTATTTAAATCAAACTTTTTATTCCAGTGAAATATATGAAGAGTTATTCCTAGGTTTCAAGAGAAAAGGCTGCAGTCTGCAAAGTTCAGAGCAATTATCTTAGGATGTTAGAGCTGAAAAAGGCCTCCAAAATTTCTGTCAGGGCTCGGGCTTCTAAAATCTCACACATCAGAGTTATTCTACCGTTCTCAGCAAAGGTTTGAGTGCTAAGACCCAAGATTTTACACATATTTTTACAGATAGTACATTTATAATAAGATTGAAAATCACTGAGTTCTCAAATAGCCTCATCCAGATTGTGCCTCTGGCTTACTAATCATGGAAGTTTAAACCTGAGAAGGGTAACGTCAGTTGTAGGTTGTTATTGATCTGTTTTTTGAGATCTGAGGGAAATTTCAATAAATAATAGAATTTGAAAGCCCATATTTTCAACCAGGTCATTTAAGTTTTCTTTTTTTAATTTAATAACTCCCTCCTCTCCCCCAATATAAAAGCAATATGGCAATCCTTTATCAATTATGGAGGTTAAATTCCTAAAAAGTACTGTGGTTGGCAAAACCACTGTGGTTATGATCCTAAACACAAAAAATATACAGTGTGAGGAGAAAAATGCACATCATAAAAATATGATACGTGTTTTTAACTCAGTAAACAAAAGCAGAAGGCATCTGCTTTAGAAAGAAACCAGATTTGTTGGCATTAAATATTTCCTCCAGTAAGTCACCCTTTTCCTGAGTCACCTTTATCCATTATTCAGGAAAAATTGCTGAGGTAGATATACAAGTTAACAGCATGTTATCAGACTTTAACTATTTAATGCTTTCGAATCATCCCTCTCTACCTTAAAATTTACTGGTTTTTTTTGTTTTTCTTATGCTTTCCTTTGTTTTTTGCAAGTCTCAGCAAATGCTTGGGTAACACCCAGACTTTTTACAAGGTATCTCAATATTCAAGTATTAGGGGAGAGTGGAGGGAGTCTGGTTTTGAAGGCATGTCAGAGAAGGTGGGGCAAAAAACAGAGCTGGCCATGAACCTCTGAACTGGGCCATACTTCCATGAAGGGAACAGAATGGAACCACACATTCACATAAGCCAATGCAAGGTCTTTTTTTGAATCTCAAAGGCCATAGCTCAAATCCCCTCCAGATTCTGCTAACTCAAACACAGCCTCAAGGAGATGGAAGACATTTTGATTCAAAATTTTACTAGCAGTAAATCTAGGTTTGAAGTAAAAAGCTTTTTTCTGAGGCCCCTCCCCTACCTCCCATATTGCCCTACCCACCATGAGTTGAAGAAAAACAACCAAATGTGAATAGCCGCGCTGATTTTTCCACCCAGGAACAGGGTGGAAACAGCCGGTTCTCAGAGAACAGAGGCCTGTCAGGGCCTGCGGGAAGCTAAACACACCTGCCAACTTACTAATTAGAACCTGGAAGCACAGTGAACCCACAATGCCTCGGGGGAGGCGGTCCAGGAAGGATTCTAAAGGTTGAGCCCACCTGGCTTTAGGATTGTCAGGCTCTCCCCACTAATTAAATAAATAACTGTTCTTGCCTTGGGGAAGACAAAAGAGAGGATGAAGAGAGTAAAAGAGAGAAGGAAAGTAAATACAGCGCCTCTGGGAGAGCACAGCACAAGTCCTCTTCATTATTAAAATGTTCAGAGCAAATCTTTAACAAACCACCCCCAGACACACATCTGCAATAGTGTGAAAAATAGATCGCCGCTCTTAGTTTGGATGGGACTCCATCTTTTTTTTTTTTTCGGTACGCGGGCCTCTCACTGTTGTGGCCTCTCCCGTTGCGGAGCACAGGTTCCGGACGCGCAGGCTCAGCGGCCATGGTTCACGGGCCCAGCCGCTCCGTGGCATGTGGGATCCTCCCGGACCAGGGCACGAACCTGTGTCCCCTGCATCGGCAGGAGGACTCCCAACCACTGCGCCACCAGGGAAGCCCGAGACTCCATCTTTTTTATCTGTATTTTGTTTTATCAGGTAGTACAGATTTCAAAGTCTAAGTATGCACACAGCTCAGCTCAGAGACAGCTATTCAAGATTTAGAGTAAGGAGATATGGCACCGTCTATAGAGTCCAAAGAATCTACCCTGAGCATGGGAGAGAGCAACGAGAGCTTAATTGTTTTTCAATTTGCCTCTCGCGTTTTAAATAGATAATTCTAAGTCTAAGGGTAAAGATGAGTTATTTAAAAAGTATCCCCTAGATTTCTACTGGCAATATCTCATTTACTAACTGATACAGTTAGAGAAAATTTTGTTTAAGTTGACATTCTCTCCCTAGAAGGATAACCATAGAAACAAAAACACACACACAAAAAAACTTTCTTCCATTCTACATTGATTGCAAGGAGGCTTTCAACAGCCCCTGCACTAATTCTAGTGCTCATGTCTCCAATACTAATATCTACTACAAGGTATGTGAAATAAAGAGGGCACCAAATTGTAACAAGCAGCACATGCCCTGGCAGGAAAGATCTAACTATAGAGATAGGGGACATCTAACATACTAGGTGATCAGATTGAGCAGTCCAGAACAGATTCTTATTATACAGAGAGGAAAGTATAAGTCCCCTCAAGTTTGGTAGAGATCAAAGTGGTTAGCTTATCATTTTCTCAGCCAAAATGTTCAACCTGAGGAAATGGATTATTTGAATGCCAAATCTTTCCCAGACACACTCAAAAACACATTGGACAACCCAGTAAGAAAATGGGCAAAAGATCTGAACACTTTACACAAAAATCCTTAACATCATTAGTCATTGGGGAAATGTAACTTAAGACCACTACACACCCATTAGAAAGACTAATCTTCTAAAAACTGTACCAAGTGTGGCTGAGGCTGTAGAGCGACTAGAACTCTCATACATTTTTCATGGGAATGCAAAATGGTGCAGTGACTTTGGAAAGCAATGTAGCAGTTTCTTAAAAAGTTAAACATAACACCTACCATATGCCAATTCCATTCCTAGCTATATACCCTAGAAAAATTAAAACATATGTCCACATAAAGACTTGTACATGAAAGTTCATATCAGGTTTACTTGTAATAGTCCAAAATTGGAAACAACCCAAATGTCCATCAATATTGAATGGATATCAGAATGGCCATCATCAAAAAATCTACAAACAATAAATGCTGGAGGGGGTGTGGAGAAAAGGGAACCCTCTTGCATTGTTGGTGGGAATGTAAATTGATACAGCTGCTATGGAGAGCAGTATGGAGGTTCCTTAAAAAACTAAAACTAGAACTACCATACGACCCAGCAATCCCACTACTGGGCATATACCCTGAGAAAACCATAATTCAAAAAGAGTCATGTACCACAATGTTCACTGCAGCTCTATTTACAATAGCCAGGAAATGGAAGCAACCTAAGTGTCCATTGACAGATGAATGGATAAAGAAGATGTGGCACATATATACAATGCAATATTACTCATCCATAAAAAGAAATGAAATTGAGTTATTTGTAGTGAGGTGGATGGATCTAGAGTCTGTCATACAGAGTGAAGTAAGTCAGAAATAGAAAAACAAATACTGTATGCTAACACATATATATGGAATCTAGAAAAAAAAAGGTTCTGAAAAACTTAGGGGCAGGACAGGAATAAAGACGCAGACATAGAGAATGGACTTGACACAGGGAGGGGGAAGGGTAAGCTGGGACAAAGTGAGAGAGTGGCATGGACATATATACACTACCAAATGTAAAATAGATAGCTAGTGGGAAGCAGCCGCATAGCACAGGGAGATCAGCTCAGTGCTTTGTGACCACCTAGAGGGGTGGGATAGGGAGGATGGGGGGAGATGCAAGAGGGAGGAGATATGGAGATATAAGTATATGTATAGCTGATTCACTTTGTTATAAAGCAGAAACTAACACACCATTGTAAAGCAATTATGCTCCAATAAAGATGTTAAAATATATATATATATATCCCCTAAAAAATAAAAGAATAAAATAAAATAAAAATTAAAAAAAGAAAAAAGTATTGAATGGATAAACAAATGTGGTATATCCATACACTCAGCAATAAAGAGGAATGGACAGTTGATGGTCACCACAAGGGTGAATGTGAAAATGAGTTAGTTGAGTGAAAGAAGCCAGGCAAAAGGAGAAGACATAGTGGATGATACCATTTAATTTCAGAAAATGTTAATTAATTTGTGATAACAGAACGCAGAGTACTGGTTCTCTGGGGGAGTGGGTGGAGGCAGGGAGGGATTACAAAGAGGCAAAGGAAACTTTTGAAGCTGATGGAAGTGTTCATTATGTTGACTGTGGTGTGCATACGTTAAGATGGATCAAATTGTACTCTCCACATGTGTGTGGTTTGGTACATTTCAATGGTACCTCAATAAGATTCGGGGCGAAACCCCCTGAGAAACCTAACATTTTAGGACATTTAGATTTTGCTCTTTCCTGACCCCAGTCCAGGAGAGGAAGTCTTTGGCCCATAGGAGGCACAGACCAAGGAATCCACTGTGTTTGGAAAATTGTATTATGGATTTTAGGCAGCCTACAGTTAACTAAAACTACAGTTGACAGTTGAAAGAACGGACCTTGTCTGGTAAAATGCGTCTAGTCAGATCTTAATGGTAGGAGACTTACTTATTCAGATTTAAGGCTTACTCAGCGACAGAAGAAAGGCTATTGTATATCTCTGTAGCAGAGAATGAACGGGGTCTTGATCAGGTTCAACAAACCTTAGCTAGAGGAGGTGATGTCAGTAGCCCTGTCATCAGACTGGGTGGATATACAAATGATCAAATTATATAAAAGCTCCATTTGTCCTATTCAAGAAAGAATTGAATTAAATTATTAACTTGATTAAGCTCCTGAATTTCCTAGATTCATTTGCTAGCTGAAGATCCAGTCTTCCCAATACTATCTTGTTCAAACTCTTCTGTGGCTTTCAAATATTTTTAAAGTAATTGACTCCTTAATCAAGCAAAACCTCACACAGAACACCCACCTCAATCACTGCCCCTGCTGTAGATAAAAGCAGAAACTTATGACCATAAGTCATGTTTATTTTGTAAGATTACATTTTAAAATCCTTATCAAGGAGTATAATGTAACTAGAGAATAAAACACAGGCTTGGATGATCGTTGCTGATTTATCTACCTCAGCATCCATTTCTATATCTTGTTGGGATTGCCGAGTTTTCAGAAATTCCAGATTCATACAGATAAGGAATTTCAAGTGGTATTTTGTTATCAGCGCTCCTGGAAAACTCTTCAATTAAACTGTTCCAGAAGCTTAAGAGGATGTTAATAAAAGTTTGCCCCTGAGTGGAATTCCCAATAATACCTAACAACTGATTTCATTCCTTACCAAAAAAAAAAAAAAAAAGAAAAAGAAAAAAAGAAAAAGGCAGGCAAAAAGCACAAAAGATTTACAATAAGTGTTAAAATCACTTAACAGGAAAGGATCACAACCCCAAGGGCTGTGCAGTTACTCTCATTGCACAACTCCATGGTAAGCACACATAAAGCAAACGTACCCGAGCCTCGCCTGATATTTCACAATGGTGCATGCAGGCTGTAACAGTGTCTTTACTTGTACAGTTTTATGTGTTCAGACAGGCAAAAACTTAAATTAAGATTGAGAAAAGAAAAAGCTGAGTCAGAACCGAGTGACAAACTCAGTCGCCAGTGAAGCAGTGCAAGAACCTCAAGCATCTAATCTGGATGGCAAAGGTGAAGAGGTTTTGCAAGGTGTAATAATGTGCCTGATTAGTTTACACTGAGCTGATCAAAAGGGAGATTATCCTTGTAGTCTGACTTAACCAGGTGACCCCTTTCAAAGAGGGTCCTGAGATCAGAAGCAGAAGCCAGAGACCCTTTTGTGAGTCTTGAAGAAATAGGCCACTGTGAGTACTATGGCTACAAGGAATGAATACTGCCAACAAGCACGTGGGCTTGAAAGAAGACTGGGCTTCGGATTGAGACCCTGGCCCCAGTCAACGCCTGGAATATTCTCAAAATCAGAGGACCTGGAAAACCATGCCCAGACTCCTGATCCGTGGAAACTGTGTGATAATAAATATGTGTTGTTTTAAAAGGCGAAATTTGTGGTAATTTGTTATCCTGCAATAGAAAAATGAATACAGATCCTTTATTCCCAGGCAAATAAATACTGTGAGCACTTCAGGGCTGTCATTCAGTGTTAAAAATTCTTTAAGCTCAGAGATATAGCTGAGAGTGATTTCAGATTAGCTCAGAAAACTCAGCTCAGCTAGAGAGAAAACGCTATAAAGAATCACTCAAAATTATATTGTAAGAACCTGAGAAAGATAGTAAGCAACAGGCTAGGCTCTATGCAAACGTAAGTTATTCCAACAACTTGAAATGGCCTCCAAGGTGTTAAAAGTTGATTTATAACATATTCTAGTGTGTTTTACCATAATTAAAACTTTTTTAGCCTATATACTAAAATACGTACAAATTACAAAAGTAAAAAATGTAACCTTACAGTCGAGGAGCCTGCTAGACACCACCATCAGGTGATCAAAGTTAACATGACCAGTAATGGGACAAATAGAAATCCTGTGTCTGCTGATAGGATGTAATGAGAACGCAGCATCGCTTCTGTGGTGTTCCTGCCAAAGTTGCACATTACCTGCATTTAATCACAAGGAAACATCAGACAAACCCAAACTGAAGGACGTTCTACAAAATAACCAACCTGTAATCTCCAAAAGCTTCAAGGTCATGAAAATCAATGAAAGACTGAAGAATTGTTCCACAATTGAAGGAGACTAAAAAGACATGAAAACCAAATGCACTGTTATGATTCTGGACAAGATTCTTTTGCTATAAAGAATATTGTTAGAGGCTTCCCTGGTGGCACAGTGGTTGAGAGTCCGCCTGCCGATGCAGAGGACACGGGTTCGTGCTCCGGTCCGGGAGGATCCCACATGCCATGGAGCGGCTGGGCCCATGAGCCATGGCCGCTGAGCCTGCACGTCCGGAGCCTGTGCTCCACAACGGGAGAGCCCACAACAGTGAGAGGCCTGCGTACTGCAAAAAAAAAAAAAAAAAAAAAAAAATTTATAAGTTAAATATAAGTAAAATTATCAAATTAACTCAGTTTACTATTGTGGATGATTCCCAAACCCTCCAAAGTCCATTCCCCCTCCCTGAAGCCAAATTACTGACTTCAAGTGAACATGGCACCGATTGCCACTAGTCAGATAGTTTGGGTTTTGGCCTATGAACACCACTGTATTCGTCAAGTAACAAGCTTTCCCACCGCTTTTCTCTGATTGAAAGAGAGCAAAACTTTTTATTCGATGTGCCCTGAAGTTATTTGGCTTTCATATGGCACAACCTCATTGTTCACATATTAAGTTGGCATCTGTCCCTCCCTTTGTCATTAGTCAATGTCATTCAAAATAGCACTGTTACCAACTAGATCTTGGGCAGTGAAATAAGGTGGCGTGACTCAGACACCAGGTGTTTATTCTTATGTTAGGGATTTTTTTTTTTAAACAAAAGATTTTCTTGAAATGGAATTTTCAACTGTAGAAACACTGACTAGGCTCTCCCTCCCCATACTTATTACTCTACTCAGGGCTCAGATGACAGTTGCAATGAAATGATCAAGTTCAAAGACAACTTGAACTCCAGATACTCTCTGGAGCTGGACTTGTCATTGTGTGAAGCAAGGGGATAAAAATTAGAGCCGAAGTAGTGGGGATCTCTTGGAATGCTTTTCCTTCTATCCGAGTATGAAAGGGAGGCCTTTCTTGGTCTGCTACTGTTAGGGGCAAAGCCTACCATCCATTCTCCTTTGCTTTCTCTCTTCCCTTCTCCCTGACTCTCTCCCTTACCCTTTGCAATCTCTTACCCAGCGATCTTAAGCTTGGGAGCTGCCCAATTTCCAGCAAGATACACACACTTCATTGAAGGTAGGAACCGTATCTCAGTAAAGAATGCTTTCTACTTCAGTTATCCAAAAACCCAAAAGTGATTTAATCCAAACATGGTCTAGTTTCTCAAATAACACAAAGGTCTGGTGATAAAGAGTTTGCAAGATTTGGTTCAGCTGCTCAATAAGGCCATTCAGGCTTCATCCTCTGGCTCCACTGTTCTTAGGATGTCTGCTGTTTATATTTCTGTTCACCATTGCAGTGGCTGTCAAGGCTTCAGAAATCATGTCCATGTTTAAGGTAGGGACAAAGGGACAAGGGTGGTGCCCATCAAGTTTTTGTTTTGCTTTAATAGAGAAGTAAAGACTTTCTCAGAACCACTGCCAGTTCTTCCCTGTTCTCATTTAAACTACACTGGGATAGCTAGTATTTAGATTTTTTTCGTCTTTATAATAGAGGCAGGCAAGGGAGATTGGTAGTGGGTATTGCATTAGACCAACCAATGTGTCTGCCACAGATCTTGACAGACAGCTGCTGGATCACTGCTGTTCCCACCTTCCATCTCAGAGGACAGACTTCTAGGCTGTGTAGAAGAATAGGTGACATTAATAATAGATGCTTGGAGATAAGCAATATGAGGATCCAAGATTGTCTGTACAATTGTGATTAACTTGCTGGGGAGTCGAGGTAGTTGAAAGGTTGGGATATAAAATCGGAAAGTATTTCAGAATGGAATCAAAAGGCCAAATCATGGGCTTGCTCTTAGTTTTTTTAAGCTATGCTAAAAAGTACCACAGATTAGGAGTAAGGCAGAAATTAGCAACTCAAAAACAAACAAACAAACAAAAAACACTCTGAGAACTTTGTAAAAGATTCCAAGATAAACAAAAAGACATTGAAATATATGTGTGCATATAATTTCAGACTATTAGGAGGAGTCAAGTTATTCGAAGTCAAAGAGGAGAAACAACTGTACATAAATATACCAATTCCGGAATGGTTGTTTAGAAGTAGACCTTATTTTGTGATTCTTTCATGATATATATTCCTCAAAATTTTTGAGGAACTGATGAATAGTTACTTTCAATTCATGTAGGCGCGACTACCCTAAAAAAATCTTATAATTGTTTTATAATTAAACATGTTTGTAAAATAAATTTAAGCCTCATTTTTAATTAAGTCAAATTTATTGTTAAGTAACTCTTGGGACATGGAAACCTATTCATATTTTCTGAGATAAGAACAGCTGTTAATACTCTGATTTCACATAATCCATGTGATTATACACTTCCATTGAGAATAAAATATGCTACTCATTATTTTGAGAGTGCACAGTTTTTACGAAATGCATTAATTTGATTTATTCATCAAGTATCTAATAACCTCTCCCATGTTCCAGGCAAGCCCAGTCATAGGTACTGGGGATGCAATGGTGAACATGAAGAATGGCCTTCTAGGCTGGTAGGGGAAGAAAGACAAATAACAAATTACAATAAAGTACAATAAATGGATGGGGGAAATACCTAAGGATAGTGTGGCATCCAGCACACAACCCAGGGGGGTGCAGGAGAGGAGGCCTAGGGGAGGTCAGAAAAGGCTCCCTGGGGGAAGTGATGTCTAAGGTGAGACCTAAGGGATAAATAGGAATTAGCCAGAGACAGGTGCTGGGGTGGGGATGGGGGTAGAAGCAAAGGAGCTTTTTCCACTCTGAAGTAGGAACAAGTTCAAGGGTGAGAAAACCAGAGACAATGGGGCAGTTTGAAAGCAGCTAAGCAGACAAAGCTCTAAACTTGGGAGTCAGGAGGATTGGGGTCTAGCCCTAGCTCTGCTACATCTGAGACATATGTGAGACATTGGGAAAGCCACTTAACAGCACGAAATCGCCTGGCAAGATGCGTTTTCTGATTTATTCAGTTACTACTCCACTTCTTGTGAACAGCAGCCATTGTCAGCCCTTATTTCTCTGGATCACGTGTCCTAGCATTCTGGTGGGGTTTTTTTTTTTTTTTTTTTTTTGCTGTACGCGGGCCTCTCGCTGTTGTGGCCTCTCCCGTTGCGGAGCACAGGCTCTGGATGCGCAGGCTCAGCGGCCATGGCTCACGGGCCCAGCCGCTCTGCGGCATGTGGGATCCTCCCGGACCAGGGCACGAACCCTCGTCCCCCGCATCGGCAGGCGGACTCTCAACCACTGCGCCACCAGGGAAGCCCTGTTTTTGTTTTTGACAGATCCTGCCTCAGGTTTATTTGTACAAATAGCACAGGAGGACACCAGCCCCATGCAGCCCAGGGGTCACACCGGTTCTTCTGTCCTCACATTGGCGGAATTCATCAAGACATTCTGGCCTCACAAAGGCCTCTACTCTGGAGCCTTTGTGAGGGCCTGGGCATCTGTGGGAGCCGGAGCCTGAGCTGGAGCCGGAGCTGGAGCCACAGCTGCAGTTGGCTTGGCCTTGGTTTGAGCCTTGGCCTGGGACTTTGGCCGGCAGAGCCTGAGACCCTTGGTGATGTGGGCACGAGCACGTTTCCCGAGCTTGGGGTGAGCAGTGTAGGCAAGTCGCCTGAGGTTTGCGGCTGCCACCCTTTGGGAACTTGGGCTTGAGCATTCTGGTGTTTTGTAGCCAGAATTAAGTTAAAAAACCCCCACTGTTTGGCGTGTTAAGTGGTATCTTAGGACTCTGAAACCTAAATGTGGTTTCCTTTCTACTCCTAGTACTGTGTTTTCTATTTTTTAGGATGTTAAATCAAATAAGCATCTCTCCACCCCTTAATCCTAAACACTTAATACCAGCCACTTACCGATGGCTAATGTAACAACCAGCAGAAAATTTAAAAAATACCAGACACTATCTTCTGAAATAATTTCCCTTGGTACAAAACTTACCTTTCCTTGTTTTCTCTTGCCTTTCAGGTAATTAACTCTTCTCTTTTTAGTTTGAACTATGCAGTGTAAGATTCCTCTGGAGTCATTCCAAGTGGCAGGTAAAAAAAAAAAAAAAGCAAAAAAACCTTTATTTATACTGCATATACTTGCAAGTGTCATTCGGTTTCCTGATATGCCATGCCAGCAGCATTTTGTTTTAGTTGGGAATTAGGTGAACGGTAGTTGGGCCAACTCAGTGAATCATAAAACCTGCTAACTAGAGCTGGAAAATGGTTTTCGGCTATGCCCTCACTCTTATTTAATGTCTTTTTTTTTTTTTTTCTTTTTGCGGTATGTGGGCCTCTCACTGTTGTGGCCTCTCCCGTTGCGGAGCACAGGCTCCGGATGCGCAGGCCCAGCGGCCATGGCTCACGGGCCCAGCCGCTCCGCGGCATATGGGATCCTCCCAGACCGGGGCACGAACCCGTATCCCCTGCATCGGCAGGCGGACTCTCAACCACTTGCGCCACCAGGGAGGCCCTTATTTAATGTCTTGATGAATTCTGACCATACTGCTTGGACTCTGTTAAGAGAGGGAAAGTTATGCCCCTGTTATCACTTGATGCAAATATGCTCATTAGAAACAAGAAGAATTTCCAACATTTAAATCCTTCATTTACTTAGTATCTTATCACACTCGAAAATTAAAATGCAGGTTATGTATTTGTTAATTAATATACAGATCTCAAAACCAGCCACTACTTCATGTTCTTTTAAGTTTCATTCCCTGAATTTGTTCTATTTTTCTTAATAAAAATCCAAACTAACACCTATTTTTCTTGAAAACTGCATTTTCTGTAGTGGCTTAAACTCAGCTTTCCCTGGAAATAACAAAGCGAAAATATTGAGTGTGGGGATGCTCTAGACCGAGTACTGCCCCCAGTGTCTTTCCACCTCTTCTTCCTGCAGCGGCGGCAGCAGCGCTTGGCAGCGGCAACTTGAGACTGCGCCCGGGGCAAGCCCCCCCCCCCAGGGTGGTGCTCAACTGAGACGGGGGCTCAGTGCCCGAAGGGGCTGCCCCTCCAAGAGCAGAGGCAGCGAGAGGACGTGTGTGCACCGGTCCGCACGGGGAAGCAGTAGGGACGGAGCCCGGCACCACCACCCGGTTCTCCCTCCAGGATTATATGAAGTTAATCAACTCAAGGCAGGACAAGTAGTGTTTGACTGACAGTTTCTTCAAGATTCTAATCTGGTCAAGAATTTATTTCCGATTTCTGCCTTCAATCCTGCGTGGGTCGGCAAGCTGCGGTCGGCTGGAGCAAGCTGCGGCCCGGCCCTGCTAGCGGCTGGACGGGCGAAGGCGCGAGTCCCAATTCCAAGGTCTCCCAGCACCACAGTGGCTCCGAGCAACTCCTGGGATGTCACAGAATCCTGTGGCAACTACTCTGAATGAAAGCAAAGGTGAAGAGCATCCAATGTGAGAGCAGAATGTTTTACAGTCAGAAGTCCGCTATGGGTCTCACCAAAAATTAAGGTGTCCACCAGACGTGGACCTGTCCACCAGAAAGACAAGATCGAGCCTCAACCACCAGAACACAGGCATTAGTCCCCCCCACCAGGAAGTCTATACAACCTACTGAAACAACCTTAGCCACTGGGGTCAGACACGAAAAACAACGGGAACTACGAATCTGCAGCCTGCAAAAAGGAGACCCCAAACACAGTAACATTAGCAAAATGAGAAGACAGAAAAACACACAGCAGGTGAAGGAGCAAGATAAAAACCTACCAGACCTAACAAATGAAGAGGTAATAGGCAGTCTACCTGAAAAAGAATTCAGAATAATGATGGTAAAGATGATCCAAAATCTTGGAAATAGAATAGACAAAATGCAAGAAACAGTTAACAAGGACCTAGAAGAACTAAAGATGAATCAAGCATCGATTAAAAACACAATACATGAAATAAAAAATACTCTAGATGGGATCAATAGCAGAATAACTGAGGCAGAAGAACGGATAAGTGAGGTGGAAGATAAAATAGTGGAAATAACTGATGCAGAGCAAAATAAAGAAAAAAGATTGAAAAGAACAGAGGACAGTCTCAGAGACCTCTGGGACAACATTAAACGCACCAACATTCGAATTATAGGGGTTCCAGAAGAAGAAGAGAAAAAGAAAGGGACTGAGAAAATATTTGAAGAGATTATAGTTGAAAACTTCCCCAATATGGGAAAGGAAATAGTTAATCAAGTCCAGGAGGCACAGAGAGTCCCATACAGAATAAATCCAAGGAGAAATACACCAAGACACATATTAATCAAACTGTCAAAAATTAAACACAAAGAAATCATATTAAAAGCAGCAAGGGAAAAACAACAAATAACACACAAGGGAATCCCCATCAGGTTAACAGCTGATCTCTCAGCAGAAACTCTACAAGCCAGAAGGGAGTGGCAGGACATAATTAAAGTGATGAAGGAGAGAAACCTGCAGCCAAGATTACTCTACCCAGCAAGGATCTCATTCAGATTTGATGGAGAAATTAAAACCTTTACAGACAAGCAAAAGCTGAGAGAGTTCAGCACCACCAAACCAGCTTTACAACAAATGCTAAAGGAACTTCTCTAGGCAAGAAACACAACAGAAGGAATATACCTACAATAACGAACCCAAAGCAATTAAGGAAATGGGAATAGGAACATACATATCAATAATTACCTTAAATGTAAATGGACTAAATGCTCCCACCAAAAGACACAGAGTGGCTGAATGGATACAAAAACAAGACCCGTATATATGCTGTCTACAAGAGACCCACTTCAGACCTAAAGACACATACAGATTGAAAGTAAGGGGATGGAAAAAGATATTCCATGCAAATGGAAATCAAAAGAAAGCTGGAGTAGCAATTCTTATATCAGACAAAATAGACTTTAAAATAAAGACTATTAGAAGAGACAAAGAAGGACACTACATAATGATCAAGGGATCGATCCAAGAAGAAGATATAACAATTGTAAATATTTATGCACCCAACATAGGAGCACCTCAATACATAAGGCAAATACTAACAGCCATAAAAGGGGAAATCGACAGTAACACAATCATAGTAGGGGACTTTAACACCCCACTTTCACCAATGGACAGATCGTCCAAAATGAAAATAAATAAGGAAACACAAGCTTTAAATGATACATTAAACAAGATGGACTTAGTTGATATTTATAGGACATTTCATCCAAAAACAACAGAATACACATTTTTCTCAAGTGCTCATGGAACATTCTCCAGGATAGATCATATCTTGGGTCACAAATCAAGCCTTGGTAAATTTAAGAAAATTGAAATTGTATCAAGTATCTTTTCCGACCACAATGCTATGAGACTAGACATCAATTACAGGAAAAGATCTGTAAAAAATACAAACACATGGAGGCTAAACAATACACTACTCAATAACGAAGTGATCACTGAAGAAATCAGAGAGGAAATTAAAAAATACCTAGAAACAAATGACAATGGAGACACGACAACCCAAAACCTATGGGATGCAGCAAAAGCAGTTCTAAGGGGGAAGTTTATAGCAATACAATCCCACCTTAAGAAACAGGAAACATTTCGAGTAAACAACCTGACCCTGCACCTAAAGCAATTAGAGAAAGAAGAACAAAAAAACCCCAAAGCTAGCAGAAGGAAAGAAATCATAAAGATCAGATCAGAAATAAATGAAAAAGAAATGAAGGAAACGATAGCAAAGATCAACCAAACTAAAAGCTGGTTCTTTGAGAAGATAAACAAAATTGACAAACCATTAGCCAGACTCATCAAGAAAAGAAGGGAGAAGACTCAAATCAATAGAATTAGAAATGAAAAAGGAGAAGTAACAACTGACACTGCAGAAATACAAAAGATCATGAGAGATTACTATAAGCAACTCTATGCCAATAAAATGGACAACCTGGAAGAAATGGACAAATTCTTAGAAATGCACAACCTGCCAAGACTGACTCAGGAAGAAATAGAAAATATGAATAGACCAATCACAAGCACTGAAATTGAAACTGTGATTAAAAATCTTCCATCAGGGCCTCCCTGGTGGCGCAGTGATTGAGAGTCCGCCTGCCGATGCAGGGGAGGCGGGTTCGTGCCCCGATCCCGGAGGATCCCACGTGCCGCTGAGCGGCTGGGCCCGCGAGCCATGGCCGCGGAGCCTGTGTGTCCGGAGCCTGTGCTCCGCAACGGGAGAGGCCACAGCAGTGAGAGGCCCGCGTACAGCAAAAAAAAAAAAAAAAAAAAAAAAAAAAAAAAAAAAAAAAAAAAAAAATCTTCCATCAAACAAAAGCCCAGGACCAGATGGCTTCACAGGTGAATTCTATCAAACATTTAGAGAAGAGCTAACACCCATCCTTCTCAAACTCTTCCAAACAATTTCAGAGGAAGGAACACTCCCAAACTCATTCTACGAGGCCACCATCACCTTGATACCAAAACCAGGCAAGGATGTCACAAAGAAAGAAAACTACAGGCCAATATCACTGATGAACATAGATGCAAAAATCCTCAACAAAATACTAGCAAACAGAATCCAACAGCACATTAAAAGGATCATACACCATGATCAATGGGGTTTATCCCAGGAATGCAAGGATTCTTCAATATACGCAAATCAATCAATGTGATACACCATATTAACAAGTTGAAGGAGAAAAACCATATGATCATCTCAATAGATGCAGAGAAAGCTTTCGACAAAATTCAACACCCATTTATGATAAAAACCCTGCAGAAAGTAGGCATAGAGGGAACTTTCCTCAACATAATAAAGGCCATATATGACAAACCCACAGCCAACATTGTCCTCAATGGTGAAAAACTGAAACCATTTCCACTAAGATCAGGAACAAGACAAGGTTGCCCACTCTCACCACTCTTATTCAACCTAGTTTTGGAAGTTTTAGCCACAGCAATCAGAGAAGAAAAGGAAATAAAAGGAATCCAAATCGGAAAAGAAGAAGTAAAGCTGTCATTGTTTGCAGATGACATGATACTATACATAGAGAATCCTAAAGATGCTACCAGAAAACTACTAGAGCTAATCAATGAATTTGGTAAAGTAGCAGGTTACAAAATTAATGTACAGAAATCTCTGGCATTCCTGTACACTAATGATGAAAAATCTGAAAATGAAATCAAGAAAACACTCCCATTTACCATTGCAACAAAAAGAATAAAATATCTAGGAATAAACCTACCTAAGGAGACAAAAGACCTGTATGCAGAAAATTATAAGACACTGATGAAAGAAATTAAAGATGATACAAACAGATGGAGAGATATACCATGCTCCTGGATTGGAAGAATCAATATTGTGAAAATGACTCTACTACCCAAAGCAATCTACAGATTCAATGCAATCCCTATCAAACTACCAATGGCATTTTTCACAGAACTAGAACAAAAAATTTCAAAATTTGTTTGGAAAAACAAAAGACCCCGAATAGCCAAAGCAATCTTGAGAACGAAAAAAGGAGCTGGAGGAATCAGGCTCCCTGACTTCAGACTATACTACAAAGCTACAGTAATTAAGACAGTGTGGTACTGGCATAAAAACAGAAAGATAGATCAGTGGATCAGGATAGAAAGCCCAGAGATAAACCCACGCACATATGGCCAACTTATCTTTGATAAAGGAGGCAGGAATGTACAGTGGAGAAAGGACAGCCTCTTCAATAAGTGGTGCTGGGAAAACTGGACAGGGACATGTAAAAGTATGAGATTCGATCATTCCCTAACACCATACACAAAAATAAGCTCAAAATGGATTAAAGACTTAAATGTAAGGCCAGAAACTATCAAACTCTTAGAGGAAAACATAGGTAGAACACTCTATGACATAAATCACAGCAAGATCCTTTTGGACCCACCTCCTAGAGAAATGGAAATAAAAACAAAGATAAACAAATGGGACCTAATGAAACTGAAAAGCTTTTGCACAGCAAAGGAAACCATAAACAAGACCAAAAGACAACCCTCAGAATGGGAGAAAATATTTGCAAATGAAGCAACTGACAAAGGATTAATCTCCAAAATTTATAAACAGCTCATGTAGCTCAATAGCAAAAAAACAAACAACCCAATCCAAAAATGGGCAGAAGACTTAAATAGGCATTTCTCCAAAGAAGATATACAGACTGCCAACAAACACATGAAAGAATGCTCAACATCATTAATCATTAGAGAAATGCAAATCAAAACTACAATGAGATATCATCTCACACCAGTCAGAATGGCCATCATCAAGAAATCTAGAAACAATAAATGCTGGAGAGGGTGTGGAGAAAAGGGAACACTCTTGCACTGCTGGTGGGAATGTGAATTGGTACAGCCACTATGGAGAACAGTATGGAGGTTCCTTAAAAAACTAAAAATAGAACTACCATATGATCCAGCAATCCCACTACTAGGCATATACCCTGAGAAAACCATAATTCAAAAAGAGACATGTACCAAAATGTTCATTGCAGCTCTATTCACAATAGCCCGGAGCTGGAAACAACCTAAGTGTCCTTCATCGGATGAATGGATAAAGAAGATGTGGCACATATATACAATGGAATATTACTCAGCCATAAAAAGAAACGAAACTGAGCTATTTGTAATGAGGTGGATAGACCTAGAGTCTGTCATACAGAGTGAAGTAAGTCAGAAAGAGAAAGACAAATACCGTATGCTAACACATATATATGGAATATAAGAAAAAAAAAATGTCATGAAGAACCTAGGGGTAAAACGGGAATAAAGACACAGACCTACTTGAGAATGGACTTGAGGATATGGGGAGGGGGAAGGGTAAGCTGTGACAAAGCGAAAGAGAGGCATGGACATATATACACTACCAAACGTAGGCTAGATAGACAGTGGGAAGCAGCCGCAGAGCACAGGGAGATCAGCTCGGTGCTTTGTGACTGCCTGGAGGGGAGGGATAGGGAGGGTGGGAGGGAGGGAGATGCATGAGGGAGGGGATGTGGGAACAGATGTATATGTATGACTGATTCACTTTGTTATAAAGCAGAAACTAATAAAAAAAAAAAAAAAAAGCGAAAATATTTTAAAGAATAGGTAGTCTTCCAGGGGTGACAGTTGGAGTTTCAGCACCTGCTTTTACACCTGGGAGTAAGAGATCAGAGGTGGTTAAATCTCTATTGTTTGTTTAATGGGCCAGATTTCATACATAATTCTCTCTTGTTTTTCACTTTTTCCATTAGGTGAAGCCAGCAAGACCTTTTCCACTGTAAGAGAGAGAAAATTGAAAAGTTTGGTCACAGCTGTCCTGCCTGAGAAAAACAATGTTGCTATTCTTCGAGGAGTGATACAAAATGCATTTTCCCAGAATTAGAAAAGGGTTATTATTTGTCCAGTATTTTAAGGGAAACAAAAGGATCTATCTCTTAGGTATTTAGCATTTATCCTCAATACTTTTAGGTGTCAATCTAATCCCTGTGAGAATTTAATGTTTACTTAATTACACTATTTTCTTCTTTTAGTGGGAGAATAAAATTTTGTTTGTTTGTTTTTGTACTTTGGTTTATGGTATCACAACAGAAAAATTCAAATGTGACCAGAAAAGCTTTTGAAATGCTCTAAATGAGATTTTCTTAACAGAGGGAACATTCCACTATGTCTAGTGGGATTTAGCATATAGAATCTGTTAATAGAAGTCAAAGTAATTACCTTAAAATGATAGTGATTTATTCTTTTAAACATGCTTTTACATCCATTACATCATTTGATCTATAGCCTTGTTAGACACAGCACGGAAAGGTAAAAATTTCCAAAAGTATATCTTTTCCCATCTCTTATCTCAACTACCACTTCTACTGAGATTTTTGCTCACATTTATCCTTTTGTTTTTAATTAGGTGTGAATATCAAAGCCCTTCCTCTTACAGAGGTTTTTTTTTTTTTTTTTTCTGTTTTTCTTTTTCTTTTCTTTTTTTTTTTGCGAACCATGTGGCCTGTGGGATCTTAGTTCCCGGACCTGGGATTGAACCTGGGCCCTAAGCAGTGGACGCATGGAGTCCTAACCTCTGGACCGTCCGGGAATTCCCTGTTATCCAAACCTTGATCTCATAATTCTCTGACTTTTACTCCTTCACCTGAGCCTTAAACGTAGGTGTTCCTTAAGATTCAGTTCTTGGTTCCTCTTTCTTTTTTTTTATTATTATTTTAAATATTTTAATTAATTAATTGATTATTTTACCATGCATACTCTTCCTTGGCGATCTTATTTACTTGCAGGGTTTCCTTCAATTGTCACTTTCACAAGATGACTTCTAAATGCATGTCTCCAGCACTGACCTCTCTCCTGAGAACTTGACTTTCCAACTCTTTGCTAGACACATTTCTAGACAGATTTCATGGAGGAAGCTATAGCTTAGCGTATCTCAACTCAAGGACATTAAAAGAAGTCTAAGATCAAGCTCAGAGACAGACAAGTTTGTGTGTTTGAGCTGGTGTTTGAATAATCTGTAAAGACAAATCAAATAAATTTAGATTTTCCATTATTGTATATTAATCAATATTTTCTATCCATTAAACTTGGCCCTCAACTTTTTGGTCCTACGTATGCAAAAACTGAAGATAATTGAACACTATTTTCAGTATTCCAAACATTTCATAATATATCATCTTAAATTTCAAAAGGTTAAACAAAGATATAGAAACTGTGCTCCTCCGAAATGGAAATCAGTTTTCTTAATCAATTTGGTATTATTCTTTAAAAATCACTCCTGAACAATGAGTTGGCAGGTCCAGGTGAATTCCATCCAGATTCCTAAAGGCTGGTGACAGTGGGTTAAATTGGTCTTTCAACATAAAGGTGTATTTACCAAGTCAAAGGCCATTGATATTTGTCAAAGGTCATTAGACAAGGAAGTACAAATTAAGAAAAGATCCTGAGAAATTTGGTAAATTCTAGGTGGATTCAGGAATTCTGGTCATTTTATGGGGAATTTAGCGGTAAAACCTGTAGAACAGGAGGGAACTTTCCAAGTTGTCACTTACCTTCCTGTAGCCTTACAAAGTTCTAAGAGAATAATCAATCCAGGGTCCTAAGGCCCGGAAGCCAGACTGTGGAGGATAGTGATACTCCTCTATGGGGACACTTCGACTCAATCCATCAATCTGAGCTCCCTGGCAAGCTAAGATGTCGAGGCAGGAAAGGGGGTATCTTCTATGCCGTTAAATGAATAGTCTCATATTTATATAGTAAACATAAAATATGACATACATTTTGTTTGTTGCTCTTTAATTGGGAAGCAAACGTAGGTAAAATCATACAGTGAGAGAGGTTAACCCAGTTTGAAACAAATAAACCGCAGTCCCGACATTTCTCTACAAGTGACTGTGGGCCCAAATTGCCCGCCTCGTGGGGGTGGGGGCCGGAAGGGCGCGGCCGGGGGCGGAGCGGGTGGGGCTGTGGGGAGTGTCATCGAGGAGGCGGAGACAAGATGGCCGCCCTGACCGCTTGGAGGACCTAAGAGGCGGTGGTTGGGGCCACGCCCCGGGCGGGAGGGCCTCTCTGTGCGCGCCCGCTCTATGATGCTTGCGCGCGTCCCCCGCGCGCCGCGCTGCGGGCGGGGCGGGTCTCCGGGATTCCAAGGGCTCGGTTACGGAAGAAGCGCAGCGCCGGCTGGGGAGGGGGCTGGATGCGCGCGCACCCGGGGGGAGGCCGCTGCTGCCCGGAGCAGGAGGAGGGGGAGAGCGCGGCGGGCGGCAGCGGCGCTGGCGGCGACTCCGCCATAGAGCAGGGGGGCCAGGGCTGCGCGCTCGCCCCGTCCCCGGTGAGCGGCGTGCGCAGGGAAGGCGCTCGGGGCGGCGGCCGTGGCCGGGGGCGGTGGAAGCAGGCGGGCCGGGGCGGCGGCGTCTGTGGCCGTGGCCGGGGCCGGGGCCGTGGCCGGGGACGGGGACGGGGCCGGGGCCGGGGCCGCGGCCGTCCCCAGAGTGGCGGCAGCGGCCTTGGCGGCGACGGCGGCGGCTGCGGCGGCAGCGGTGGCGGCGGCGCCCCCCGGCGGGAGCCGGTCCCTTTCCCGTCGGGGAGCGCGGGACCGGGGCCCAGGGGACCCCGGGCCACGGAGAGCGGGAAGAGGATGGACTGCCCGGCCCTCCCCCCCGGATGGAAGAAGGAGGAAGTGATCCGAAAATCTGGGCTCAGTGCCGGCAAGAGCGATGTCTACTACTTCAGGTACCGCCTTGGGGGCGGGGAGGGGGCGGCAGGGTCAGGCCGGGGTCAAGGGTCGAGAGCTGACCTGGGTAGGGGATGTCAAGAGGAGAGCAGGGGCCAGAGGGGAGTGGCAGAGACAGACTGTCCTGGTAGTAGAAGGTGCCCGAGCCCTTGGGTGAGAGTTGACCCCAGTGCAGTGACAGTCACAATGTCTGAATGGTGAAAGCCCATAGGAGGGCCTCTTATGGGTAAAGTGTTGGGGAAAATGGTTTGCGGAAAGAAGGGTTACTTTGGCAGGGATGATTATTCCTCTGAAGGGTTAAAAGAAGGTGTAATTCGTCGAAACTGTAAAACCAGTCACTGTTGGCTCCTGTCCCAGATTCATCATCACAAGAGTGTTTAATCATGCACATGTGGAAGAATGAGGTATCTGCAGTAACAAGGTTTCAGTTGCTTTGTGGGATCCACGAAAGTTTCTTATGAAGTAGCCACTTGGAATGCCTGTAGTTTCTTGGTGTTGCAGAATTTACTCCCTTTTGAAACCAAACACTGTAATACGTTGTTAGACTCCTAGACCAAAATTTGTCCTCCGGGGATATTTGGTAATGTCTGGGGACATTTTTGGTTGTCACACCTTGGAAGGGGGTGCTACTGGCATCTAGCGGGTAGAGGCCAGAGATGCTGCTAAACATTCTACGATACACAGGGCAGCCCTCGCAGCAAAGGATTATCTGGCCCCAAGTGTCACAAGTGCTGGATTGAGAAAACTTGGTCTGAATGATAACAGGTTTTCAGCTTGATGGTGAATCCTGTGGTCATGCTGTCCGACCCAGTAAGCTCAGGGAAGTGTCTTTGGCTATTGATACCAATGGAATTTTCTTAACAAATTTACTAACTTTTCTTATACGCAGTCCCATTTCTCAAAGAGAATATAAATATAAACATGTTATACTCAGTGGCTTGGAGGGCCATGTTTGTGGGCTAATTGAATCATTTTCAGGGACGATATATGGGTGTTGGGGTAGTTGTCGTCTGCCATTTAGCCATTGGAGTATTGTAGGAAGGATGTCCTTTTTTCCGTACATTACCCCTAGGTAAAAGTATATATACACACACGCACACACACACACACAATACAATGTTTATGAATTGAAAATACTTTTAAATAGATTTAAGAGGTTAAAAAAATACGTGTATATGTGTATATGAGTATGTACATATATATATACACACAAGAATGCAATCACTACTGGTATAACATGTAAATATGAACATATTCCTGATAGTTGCTCAAATATATGGAAGAGTAGTTTCAGTGAAGTTATTTCACCTATTGAAGTAAAAAAAATAAAATAAAATGAAAGTGGTGTTGCACTAGAACTTATTTTGTCACTTAATCCGAGACGACTCATTTTGAAATCTTAAATGATAATTAGAAAACTTATTTTAAACATACAAAGGTGATAATCTTGTATTTCCCCATCATTACATATTACATTTATTTCAATAATACTAAGAAAGTTATTGTGGAACAAATGGTTACTCTCAAGTTCACTTGTTTCATTTAGTGCTTTTCACAGTTGTTCATTTTTGCATATTCTTTCGTTAACAGCTTCTGTTTTCTTTTTAAGCAATTAGTATGCATAACCTTTATGTGAACTCTGTATTGCTGTCTTTTAGCCAGTTATATGTGACAAGAACATTCTGTGTCTGGGACTGAACTCCTTGAGGAGTAAGTGACTAGTCTATTCTCAGTAGAGCATCTTCAACTTTGAATTTCACTCCCTGTGGCATTTCTCCTGGGATATGGTTTGTTTGGTTTTGGGATGATGTATTTGTTCGAACTTACTTTTGGTTGCTGCAAAGCTTTTTTGTTGCTGTTCTTGCAGTACCTGGAAAAGTTATTTTAAAAAGGCAGATTGTTGTAGTGCTCATTCTGATGTGTGGTCACCTTTTTTTTTTTTTTAATGTGTTGTAAATTTACGATGTTAACTTTTTTATACAAGCTCAATAGATTATTTTATGGTAGAAAAACTGATATAATCAATCTAAAACTTTCTAAACAAATTCATCCTGTGAAGAATCACAAACCAGTATAGTAATAACTACTCTCTAAAATTAGTCTTGGGCTTCCCTGGTGGCCCAGTGGTTAAGAGTCTGCCTGCCAGTGCAGGGGACACAGGGTCAAGCCCTGGTCCAGGAAGATCCCACATGCTGCGGAGCAGCTAAACCTGTGCGCCACAGCTACTGAGCCTGCCCTCTAGAGCCCATGAGCCACAGGTACTGAGCCCACGTGCCACAACTACTGAAGCCCGCGTGCCTAGAGCCCATGCTCCGCAACAAGAGAAGCCACCGCAATGAGAAGCGCGCGCACTGGGCTTTTAATTTATAAAATTAACGTCTTTTTAAAAATAAATTTATTTAATAAATAAATTTATAAAATTAGTCTTTTAAAAATAAATTTATTTAATAAATTTATAAAATTAAAGTCTTTAAAAAAATAAATTTATTTATTTATTTTATTATTGGCTGCACTGGGTCTTCGTTGCTGCACACCAGCTTTCTGTGGTTGCGGCACACCAGCTTTCTGTGGTTGCGGCGAGCGGGGGCTACTCTTCATTGCGGTGCACGTGCTTCTCATCGCGGTGGCTTCCCTTGTTGCGGAGCACGGGCTCTAGGCGCTCAGGCTTCAGTAGTTGTGGCACGAGGGCTCAGTAGTTGTGGCTCGCGGGCTCTAGAGTGCAGGCTCAGTATTTGTGGCTCATGGGCTTTCCACGGCGTGTGGAATCTTCCCGGACCAGGGCTCGAACCTTTGTCCCCTGAGTTGGCAGGAAGATTCTTAACCAGTGACCCAGCAGGGAAGTCCCTTAAAGTCTTTTTATGAGACAGTGCAACATGATTTGCTTTTTACTTGTTTATGACAAATGAAAAGACACATTGAACAGAGTTGTGCCACATGTGCTTAGTTCATGGCTGGAGGGAGTGTTGTCTATTGTTGTCTACCTACAAAGCTTAGTTACTCTACAAGATTGTAACATCCAGTCTTGATTTCATTCTGAGAGGTTACATTCTGAGACAGGAGGACACAGAGAGTGTGATGTGATACTTGTGATATAGTAGTTACTCTGACTTTGACTTCTGCTTTCAGTGATGAATGCTGGAAGTCACCTACTCATATTCGAGGTGAACACACTATTTTGCAATCCGCACTGTCACTGCTTTGCATATTAGCATCCCCGTATACCTGCCACTCATTAAAAACCAGTAGCTCACAAAATACTAGCCATATCTGTTAATAGGTGGGTTAAGAGTCAGCTGTTCTGTTGGTAATGTGAACACCTGCACACAGTTGTGTGCACACAGATTCTAATAATGCTAACTCCTGATTTAGCTTGCCCATGGGAAGATTAATTTAAACAAATCTGTGCCTGTTAACGCAGGGTGTGTCTTACACTTTTTTTTTTTTTTTTTTTTTTTTTTGTGGTACGCGGGCCTCTCACTGTTGTGGCCTCTCCCGTTGCAGAGCACAGGCTCCGGATGCGCAGGCTCAACAGCCATGGCTCACGGGCCCAGCCACTCCGTGGCATGTGGGATCTTCCCGGACCGGGACACGAACCAGTGTCCCCTGCATTGGCAGGCAGACTGTCAACCACTGCGCCACCAGGGAAGCCTTTACACTTATTAATTGGACTTAAATTAAGCTCATTGAGAAAGCCTCAAATTTTGGTAGAATTTTTTTCTTGCTGTTTCCTGAGATTGTCAAGTTCTAATAGGAAGGTATGCCTCTGGTTGCTAGTTAGGCAATATAATTATGCCTTCTGTCAGGGTTACTGATAGTACTGTGACAGTTTATATATGATCATCCAAAGTTTGTTTTTTAAAAGGGTGTGGTTTGATCAAGTGTTGGATCCATTGGTATAGTTTCTGAAAAAGTTCATTGCCATCATATGAGCCCATTATTTGAACAATACTTTTCTTACTGGTCTACTTGACTCCTGTCATTTCTAGTTTTTGGTTCTTGGCACTTGCAGATTGATATTTTTGAAATATTGTTTTCCTCTGCAGAGGAACCTTTAGTAGCTGTCTTATGCCTTTTTAAAAATCAAGTCTATGCTTAACCTTGGTGTGAGCTCTGTATCGATGTCTTGTTGGGTTCTAGACTTCTGGTTATAACTGAGTTAAAGGCCTGGGAGTCATGGTAAACTGCTACAGCTGCTGCCATAAAATATCATCTGGTTGGGTACTGGAAACATAATAGTAACCATTTTTGACTCTTTTATCAAATTATGATGCATTCACACCTGGTCACTTCTCTGAAAAGATAAAATGGAGCCAGAGAACAATTAAAATAATCATTAAGCAGCAGATGCATGATGAGAGACTGAAGAGATTGCACCTTCATCTGGAAAGAAGAGGACTCAGAGGCAATATAATTGAGGACTTTAAATCATGAGTGAGACGATAAAAGTAGGAGTCTCTAGGGAAAGCAGCAGGGCACAGGGGGTTAAGGTCTGGAATTGGTATTCTACCTGTGCATTTACCAATGGTGCAGCCTCGAGCATGTCATTTACACTTCCCAGTGCTGTGGTTTCTCTGTTTGTAAAGTGGGTATGATTGTACCTGTACCTCATAGTGCTATAAGGATTCAATTCTAGAACACCAAAATAAATATGTAGATCCCTTAAAGCTTTGGATATGTTTAAGGACTAACTAAGGAAAACAGTTCATTAAATAACTCAAGTTGTATGGACTGAACGTATAAATAGGTTTAAAAAAGTCTGTAGGCATATCTCATTTGTTATTAAACGCTGGTATGGTCTTTGAGGGCATGAATTCTGAATCATTGAGGATGTCAAAGTTCAACTAGGCTCTTTCCCTCTCTCTCTTTTTTTTTTTTTTTGGTTTAAAAATAATAGACTCTCCCTTGTAGTCTTGTTGGAAAAAACTAGCTCAGTGGATCAAGGGTCACAGTTCTTTTTTTTTTAAATAATTTTTATTGGAGTATAGTTGCAAGGGTCACAGTTCTTAATTGAAGTCTCGTTGACGTTCAGGAAACTGTCTTTCTCCATGATATTTTCTTTCTGGTCATCCCTGTGTAGTTAACGTGGTGTCTCCTGTGTTACCCTGTTGTTCGTCCCCCTAGGACCTGTGGCTTTCTCCCCTAGCTGTCTTCCTCCAGCCAGACACAATGCTGAACACACAGATACTAAATAAGTGTTTGACATATGGCACGTACAATTTTGTAAAACAGGGCTTATCTGACCTCTTAGCCTTTGCTTTATATTACCTGTGATGTTGTGCTGTACAGTTACCTCCATTTTATAGGTGGGGAGTTAGGACAGGGAAGTTAAGTAATAGGCTTGAGGTTGTACTGCCAGTAGGTGCAGAGTTAGAATCCTGATGCAGGCGGTCTAACCCCACAACTCTTAGCTACCCTGCTCTGCTGCTGCTTCACATAGAGATCTCTAGTTCTATTCTGAAATATTGCAACATCTCTTGCCTAATCTACTTTATGAAGCTTGGTGTACCACTAAAATAATGTAATTATTTACTATTATGCTTGCATCCTGAAGTTGACAAGGGGTACATTTTAAATCCTATTTCGCAGTGAAGCTATTGTACCAAAAGATGATCTTCCAGTTCTATGTAATATTGAAGGGAGAAAAAATGGAAAAATTGTAGTAAATTAACATAATTAAAGCAGTTTTTTTCTGGGTAACAGACGTGACCATTTTGTTCAGAAATATTTCTCTTTCTCTTTTTCTCATTTATCCTAGGGTTGCCCCTCTTATTTATCAGATATTCAGATAGGCAACACATTCGCCGAGGAGCAAGCTATATAGATCTTCTTCATTTTAAAAGCTTTCACTTAAATTAGAAGAAATCACATTGTAACTTGCAAGCTAAATGCAGCTTATGAGATAGTTTTATATGGTTCCTGGGAAAAGCTTTATGTGTTTCTTTCAGAGTTGAGATATAGTTGAAATGTATCCTACAGACCAATTAAAAAAATCCCTTTAGTTGGAGAAAGGAACAAAATACAATATTTATTAAATTCTTAGTGCATAATTGAAAGTTTAACTTGCTTTTAGTCTCTTTTCTTGATAATGCCTGATTGAAGCCTGAATCCAGAAATAAAAGACAGGTTGTGGTGGAAATTGTGCTCGGATAATTCTTTTCTCAACTGTACCATCACATCTTTTTGTGATGTACTAGAGGGATTTCTGTTAGGTTGCAACATTGCCATCTGTCCTACATCCGATTTTTAGAGTTTGACATGCAAAGTCTCACCTGCCAGAACACGCATAATACCTGTAGTAGAGGAAATACATAGCTCAAAAGGAACCGATACACGTACATTCTAAAAATAATCTCCAACAGAAACTGATGTATGATTTTTTTCAAATTGCTTTTAAAATTTCATTTGTGAGATATAGTCACAATTTAAGTTTTCGTAATTTAATTAGCGGAACAGAAGCAGATGATTTGTGAAGTTGATTTTTTTTTGCTTTGTTTTTGTTTTACACTTTATAGTGGGACTAATAGAGATTCATAATGTTTAGCTTGTATTTGAGATTTCTTAGCCCAGCATGATGAATCAGAAATAAGTCATCAAGGGCTTCCCTGGTGGCGCAGTGGTTGAGAGTCTGCCTACCGATGCAGGGGACACACGGGTTCGTGCCCTGCTCCGGGAGGATCCCACATGCCGTGGGGCGGCTAGGCCCGTGAGCCATGGCCACTGAACCTGTGCGTCCGGAGCCTGTGCTCCACAACGGGAGAGGCCACAACAGTGAAAGGCCCATGTACTACAAAAAAAAAATAATAATAATAAAGTCATCGACTCTTATTTCATGGATTTACTGTTTGACTTGATAGGTATTACTTGCAGCTCTTGTCTGTTGATCTTTTATTGTTGTTTGGCATTTCCACTAAGAAATAACTAGGCAGATTGAAAAATGAAGTTTTACTTAATTTTGTCAGAACTTCTAAAAACTAAAACTTCTCAAGGAAGTAGAAGTATGAAATAGGGTGAAATTTGAATAATATATGTGGATCTTATGATTTTGCCTTATCTTATTAGAGTATAACTTCAAACTCATTTGTTTGGGAACTTGACTACATAGGCAGTGTGTAAATGCAAATGATAGTAAATATAATTTAAAATTAGATCTTAAAAATTGAACACTTAGCACTTGTCAGGAACAATTATTAGTGATTTACAAATGTGAGGAAGAAGAACATCATCCTCTTGGTGATTTTTGACTACTGTATCTTGGTATTCTTTTCCTCTTCTGTTTATACTGAAAGAATACATAGATTAAAGCAAAAATGAATGCCCTTAGAATTCTTTTTAAAATTCTTTTTAACATGTGTGCAGTGATGTATGCATTTCTTTAAAAAGGCCTTTTCCAGAGACCCCTAGCCTTTTTTTAAGAAATATAGTTTGTTTTTTGGGTGTTCTTATCTATCTATGTGTATATTTTTTTATTATGGGGAAGTTCAAACATATGCAAAAACAAAAGTAGTTAGAAAAGTGTAATGAATTCCTCCTGTACTTGTCTACCAGTTTTAACAATTATCGACTCCTGGCCAGTCTCGTTTCATCAATATGCAGTCCCCTTCCCACCTCTCCCATTACATTTTGAAATAATTTCCAGACATGCTTAATTTCTGACATTTCCAGTGTTCAGTCATAGCAGTGTTGAGTCTCCAATTCAACCAAAATAACCAGTGTTTTTGCTTTTTTCAGAAGGTGAGTGCTTGCGGCAGTGGGATGAGGTTAGGTAGAATTCTATGTTCATTTATTTTTTAGTGGATCACCCTGAATTTTTAACCATATGCGTAGCCATGATATAGAGATAATAGAATTTGCTACCAATAATATACTCTTTGCATATAATTTTTGTTAAATAAATGCTAGTTTATGGAATAAGGATGATTGGTACAGAATTTGAAATCTACTAAAGGTCTTTCATACCATTTAAAATTATGTGGTGATTCCTTAAACATTTAAGTCGAGGGAAAAGGTGGAATGCTGTCCTATCTTATCAGTAGCCAAATTGTAAATACACTTTTTTTCTTGTTGATACTTTAAAAATAATTCTCCACCCCAGCCCCCACCCCAGCTGCTAAGGAAATTCTTTCATGCTCCAATTTACTTGCCCAAATTCTTCATATTTTAAAAAAACTAGTTTTCAGTTTTCATGGGGAAATAGCTTGCATACTTTAATGTTTATATTTTCAGAATTTTATTATAGAACATTTCAAACATATATACAAAAGTAGAATTATATAAAGAACTACCAAGTATCCAGTTCAACAGTTGACAGCCTTATTTCATCCATACCCACATCTACTACCCTGACTCAGCCTTCATTATTTTGAAGCACATTTGACGTCCTATCATTTCATTCATTAATAACTATACTTCAGTATGCTATTTGTGAAGATAAGGTTTGAACTTGTAGAAGTTTTACAGCCATACAGAACTCAGTATTTCAAACTAGACTACAAGAGATGCCAACAGGCGGTTCATGATTATTTACGTAATTCCTATTACTTTGTTCTGTTAAGGCTTTATGGAAGAGGTATAAGATGGATTAGTGTTTCTGGGCTCTTGGGGATTGGGGGTGGAGACAAGCATGCTGGACCAAGTGAAATACATGGTTTGCATAGGGCTGAAGAGGGAAATCATTCAGCCTATTGATTCAGAATAGACTTGAATAAACCAATATGGCAGAAGTCACTGGGTAAGAGGAGTGGAAAATAGGGTTGAAAGGTTAAGAGAAGACTAGATGACAGAGAATCTCAAATGCAGGGCTAAAATGTTTGGCTCCCTTTTGCTAATGGGTTGAAGTCCGTTGAGGGCATTTAAACTGGCACTTTGGTAATAGTGGTGTTTGAGGAAGAGCAGTCTGGCTAGTTTAGGATGCAAAGAGGCTAGCAAATAGAAAATCAGCCTATTGTGGTGATTGAGACTTGAGGTGATAAAGACTTGATTTAGGCAGTGGCAATGGAAATGGAAGGATGGATTCAAAGGTGATTATGAAGGAACTGGATTTCATAATTGATCAGAGATGGGAGATAGTAAGATAGATAAGAGTAGATAAATTCTGCCTGGAACAAACTGTAGAGGAGGGCTGAGGATGTTCATTTTAGGAAAGGCCTACATTTAAAGTTTGGGAGGAAAGGAGTTAAGGGGGACTGGGAGCTGACATTTAGATGGATTTTCCTGTGTGTATGTCATGTAGTTTTGAAAAAATTGGTATATATTTCTTCGAATTAATTGGTTTGGCAGTTTTCTGATTGTACTAAGGTACAAAAAGATAATGTTAATTTCAGATTTTTCGTCTCAGCTAAAATTTGATTTCTGGAGACAATTGCTATTTAAAGTTAGAGAAATCTTTCTTTCAATACTTAACACTCTTGTAAGTAACAAGTGAACTTTAACACTTAGAGGGATAGAAAAAATAGAAAGTTGATGTTTCTTTATTCTCAAACTTTTCCAATGCTGTAGCTTCTAGAATTTTTATTATTCCCCACAAAGCACTTCCTGATGTAGTCGGAGAGCCATGCGCCTTAGAACTTGCTCTTGAGCCATAGACCTATCCATCTGCCGTCCACGATGCTCCTTCCTGCCGAATAGGCCAGTCCATCTGCTTCCACTCTGGTTGCCGCCACCCCCACAGTTCATCCTGTTAGAAACTGGTTTGAAGGTATACTTGTGTTTGCTCAGACCTCTGGTCTCTTCATAATGGTTTGACTGGACATCATGATTGTCCATTTTACCAAAGTAACATGAAAAAATACGTTTGCTCTACTACTCATTTTCAGAGTGCAGTTTCACAGGCAAGCAGCAGTCTTCAGAGAGTTAATTTTCATATCATAGACTGGCAGGGCATATTACAGTTGTCTTGCTCCGGTAATGCCGTTTACAGATGAGTTTATAGAGTGACATAATGGGAATACTACTAAGTTAAGGTGACCGTTATTTAAGTCTTTCTGGTATCTCAATAAAGTTTTTTTAGATTTGAAAGTCAGATGCCAAATAAAATTTCTTTCCTTTTGATAATCTATAGTTAGAAACCTCTAAGGTAGAGTTAGGTTTAAAAAGTGCTTTAAATCAGCTATACTTCAATTAAAAAAAAGTTGCTTTAAACAGCTTAATCAAAATGAAGGCAAGCAAAGACATAGTTCAAGTGATGAAATGTTCTAATATGAACCAGAAAAATGTAATTCATGCTTTTGATTTTCATTTAATAGTTACTTTTCTTCAGGATATTTAGTGGGGAGGACAAGTTAAAGGTGAGATCACAGGTTGGCTCAGGATAGGCAGATCTAGGGGGCAGTTGGTAGGGAAATTTTTTGTGGTTGAAAGTGAAATATTAGTATTTCATTACCAGGATTAGAAGTAATCGCTTTGGGCAGAGAAAACTGAAAGTGACTAATATCCTTCACTAGTCTACCAGAGTTAAAAAAAAAAATAATTTCCCTGAGTTACAATTTGATGCTTTTAGAATAAAAGCTTAGTCACATTAAGTCCTGGTGTGCCTGAGACTGTTACCTAACAGCAGCCATCTTAGAGGGCAGACAGATGATAACTTAGTCACTTTAGTGACATACAGTCATTTTGTTTATCTAGCACTGACTTCCTCGGCCACTTCCAGAGTCATTTTGCCGTTGTGCAGTAGTCCCTATGGACAGAATTTCTGCTTAACTATTCCCATGGGCCTTGCCTTTCTAATATGCTTGCGTTCATCTCCTGCAGAGGAAGGTCCCTGGTCTTAAAATCCCCTGGGGCAGCCAGGTTGACTTTCCTTAAAGCACCAAACACAAGCTGTAGCAGTTATGGAGAAGAAAATGGCTTGTAGCACGTTCTGAAGGCAACAGTGTGTATGACCAGTACTTGTAGCTGTGCATTACAGTTGCTTGTATCTGTATATCAAGTAGTTTATCAGAATCTTATTTACCAGTAACTGGAATATCTGGTTATAAGGACTGTATGCCTATTTTAGCTTAATTAAAATTATTCGTAATTATATAAGTGATATAATAACAGGGTACTCTTTACCAATTTTTCATTAACTTGGGTTTTTTAGTAATACTTCACTTCTTATGTAGTATAAGATTAACCATGAAAATATTTTCCAGTTCAGTTTTTAAATTCCAGACAATGTAAGTTTTATATAAGCATAGACTTTTCTGTTCCATTGTGTCTGCAAATGAAAACCATGTTCTTAACTATTCAACTGAGAGGTTTTTTTTTTGTTCTCAGAAGTTACTTTGTTCAGTATTAGCCTATATACGTTATGTTTGAGGGTCTTAATAAGAGAATCGTAATTTTTGGTTGTTTACTAATCAAGGGAATGTTTAGAATTGTAATGAAGTAGAATTGAGGGATAGTCAAATTATTTCTAAGTGGGCTTTCAGAATCACAGACAACTTCATAGATGCAGTGACATTTCAGCTGGGCTTGGAGGATTTAATAGTTTTATGATAGACAGGATATTGCTTATGCTCAACCTTCCACCTGGAAGACATGGCTGGAAGTCAAAGGTACATGGCATATTTTGGTGACGTTGAGTTTAGAATATGAGGTGTGTTAAAGGCTGGTAGGAAAAAGTCAGGGAAAAAAAAAAACCTGAACAGATGGAAGGTTTTTGATGTTCTGTTAAGGATGCAAAACTATTTTGTCAGCACTGGGGAGTCTCTGAACATTTAGAACTTGGTATTGGATGTGTGGGCTGAGGGATGGAGCATTGAACATGGTGTTTGGCCTTCTAGCTTGAAGATTAGTTGCTAAATAGACAATGATGCTACAATAGAGGGCAACACAAGAAGATCAGTTTTGGGGGTGGAAGTTTGCAGTGAGCAGAAATGATTCAAGTTTTAAACAGTATTGAGGGTTACGTGCTATTTTATTTTGTGATACCGAGCATATTTGGAAATCTGGATTAGAATGGGAGTTGAGGTTTATTTATACATAATTCTATATTCTTTCCTCTGCTGTGTTCTGGTTGTTGTTGGTTCTTTCTATCCTGTTACATTCTGGTCTTAACTGGTTGTTATCTTCATCTGTAGGCTGAATTCTATACCTTGAATTGTGTTTCAGGAATAGCTACGTCATGTGATTGTGGAAAAAGAATGTTGATACGATCTTCAGTTGTGTTGAAGTCTGTGGTGGCAGAATACCATGGAGTTTGTGACAGACTGGGGTGTGTTGATTTGGACTTGACCCAGAGAGAAGTTTTGCTGTTCCAGGGAAATGTAAAATGCTTGGTTTTCCAGCCTTTTCTCTTTTGTCTTCCTGTTGAATTATTTTTCTTTTATTGTAGTCAGTTGGTGCAAGGTTAAGTTCTCAATATGACATGTTGGCTTCTTTGAGAGGTGTTTGAGAATTCTCACAATTCTCTTCTGGTGACATATCCCACTGCAGTTTATTCTGGCACATTTGGTTCAGAAAATTTTTTAGATGAGACTTCGGGGTATTCTTCCTATAAAATTGTTCTTACATTTCAGTGCAATATGGGAAAAACTTTTTTAGGAAAGACTAGTTTAGTTTAGCCCTCTATATAATTCCGGGACTTCTGTCATTTTCCAGCTTTGACAGTTTTTCTTATAGGAGGTAAGTTAGTCTTGATATCCTTCTCTCAGATAAGAGTTAGGCTAACAAAAGTCATGTCAGCATCATACAAACACTTTTGCAAATGTTTGCCTTAGTTTTCTCCTTTCAGTAACGTTAGGGAGCATTTAAATATTGTCAGAAATTCAATAATTTATTTTTTCTGTTGTGAATGTTATGAGTTCAAATCGGTAGCGCAAAGATTATATGGGTTCCAAGTGTTGTGTAAATGTGTTGTTAACAAGATTTGTTGACTTCAGAACAATTTATTTTGAAGTTCTTTGTGATTACTGTTGGCATTGTGTATGTAATACAGAAAAAAAAATTTCAAGAATCAATTTGGAAAATTTGAAAGATTGAAGACGTTTGCAGTGTGCACATTGTGTTGTGCATGCTGTTTGGGTTGGGATTCTGTTAATGGTTGCTGGGTGAGTGACCAGTGGGGTAATCGGTATTCACATCTGTTATGTGCTCCAGGGGTGTACCTAGTGGAGTATTATATTAGGTGGCACATTATCTCTTTTTACAGGAGATAAAAAGTTATAATTAAGTTCCTTTAAAACTTCTAATATTTCTTTGAAAAAAAATATGTAAAATCGTGATGAGATAATAATTGGGAGCAGAAAAGAAGGCATGAAGAAAAGGTTTATGTAGTGATCTAGGGTAAATATTGTTGTCTTTTGTACAATTAATGTTATCTTTCTTCTAGTCCAAGTGGTAAGAAGTTCAGAAGCAAACCTCAGTTGGCAAGGTACCTGGGAAATACTGTTGACCTCAGCAGTTTTGACTTCAGAACTGGAAAGATGATGCCTAGTAAATTACAGAAGAACAAACAGAGACTGCGGAATGATCCTCTCAATCAAAATAAGGTTGGTTAATTTACTTATAGCAAATGAGTGCTATTCCACAGGCTCTCCCCAAAGTATCTTACATTGTACTATGTCACTGGAATTTTGGTTGTCTGAATGTTCCAGTTTTTTTTTCTCCTCCCCCTCCAAAGCATTTTGACTTATATATCTGATTAATTTTCTGGTAGTTGGCTTACAGAGAGATAGCCTAAGTAAAATTGTGCACAGTTGAAAGCAACGTTTCAGTATCTGTCTAGGCCAACATACATCACACTTTTGGCCCATTGGGACTATTTACAAAAGATTTCTTTGTTGATGTTAATTGTCTCCTTTATTCCCCCCCTTAAAATAGTTCCTGTTGCCCAAAAAGAGGCAAAATTTTATTGTGGCGCAAGTATCCTTACCTACCACATCGTTTATACTTACCTGTTAATTTTCAGGATTAGGATTTGAGAAAGAGCAGTTTTTATTTTGACTTTTTGATGATGTTGAGGATAGTGACCTTTAGGAATAATATTCTCATTCTAATACTGTGATTGGAGATTGTTCCATTAGCTCTTACTTTAACTGAGTTGCTTAGTTGATGGTTTATTGTACAGGAATTTAAATGAGTAGCATTTGAATTCTGATGCTAACTTAATTGTATTAAAGCACCCAGTATCTTTACAGAGAAAAGCTCCCCACCTCCTCATGGCCCCGAAACAACTAATCTTAGATAACCTTTTTTTTTTTCCCCCAGTTTTTTTCCCTCTAAATTTCAGAGAAACGCATGTATGTGTGTTGCCACCACCGTTGTGTCACACTGACCATGAAAATGGTGGAGGGAAAAGGAAGGGCTCTTCTTTCTAGGTATTTGGCCGATGTAGCCCTGCGTGCCCCTTGGGAGTGCCGCGTTCATTTGAGGAACCGGGCCAGGCACGGTTTGATGTGCTGGCTCTGCCACTTACCAGCTCATGCAGTCATGGGCCACTTTACTAACCTCTGATGGCCTCCGATTTCTCATGTGTAAAATTTAGGTAATAAAATCTTTCCTTTAGTTGTTGTGAGGAGTAAACAGGAATTTATGTGAAATCACCTAGCAAGTTCCTTTCCTGTTCCCGTTGTAGCTTCCTAAGCAGCGAGCTACCTCAGTGAACAGTGTTGTCTGGTGGCCAGTGTAGGAAACTTTTCTGACCCAAGCTCTCTTCCTCCTCACCTTTTACTTTTCCTGGAGAATATGGGGTCTCTGCTTCATATCCCTCTTTTTTTTTTTTTCAGAATTTAGCTTAACAGTTGTCTTTTTTTTTTTTTTTTTAAACAATAGTTTGATTTCCAAAAAAATGGTGTGGAGGTGAGAATGCACTGTTTCCTCACATACTGCGTTAGTTACCTGGCATGGTTTCCAAAGGGGCATCGGCAAGTACCATGTTTAGAGGCAGAGCGGGAAGGGAAGGCTGGAATTGCCTCCGTATCGCTTAACTATGGTGTTACCGTGGGTTGATGGTTCTAAAGGTGTTAAGGACGATACGAGGTAGTGGTAGGAGTCAGGGGCGCTCAGGTTGGGACCTTGAGTGTGTAGAGGCGAAGCTGGGTGATTTCAGCTTAAGAAAGTCTTTATTCTGGGCTTATTCTGCTGCTTAAATGTACGGAGGAAAATTACGATTTATTTTTCTGAAACTGCCTTTTTAAAACTCTGAACAGTGCTGGCTGTCTTTTGAAGGGGCTTAAATATTTATGAAATGAATGGAATGCTTTCAAGCTACTCTGTTGTTACCAGAATCACAGTTAAGCTGCGCTAAGTGTAATATGAAGATATACTTCCTGGTAGTTATGATTCACTAAAAACCTAAAACTAATTCGTCTCTTTAGTTTGTATGCACCTTTCCGCTCTAGCTGCGCTGGACCGCTCGTCATCCTGCACCGTGGCATGTGCTTTCAAGATTCTGCTTGCTCATGTGCTGTTTCCTCTGCTTGGAATGTGCTTCCCCCTTCCCCTCCATCTGGTGAACTGCTCCTCATCCAAGGCCCAGCTCCATTGTCTCCGTCTCTGTGAAGCCCGCTCTGCATCCTCCAGGCAGAACCAGTCCTTCCTTCCATAATGCCTCCCTGGTGCTTGGCCATTGTATTTGTGATTGTTTGTCAGCTTCAGCTAGAGTGTGAGCTCCCTGAGGGCAGGGTCCATGTCTTTTGTTTTGTTTTGGTATATTTAGTCCAAAGCCTAGCATACGGTAGGTACTTAATAAATGTTTGCTGAATGTTTGTGTATTATTCACCTCATTCCAGAAGTTTACAGTGGTCATAAATGTTTACTGAATAAATTAATATACCATACATATTTTGGAAATGCCTTTTATTATCATTGTTTTCTGAAGCTCTCTCTCTGAATTTTGGGGGGCCTGATTTATTTTTGTATCTGATTTTATTTTAGTTGAGTAGACAGAAGATGGAGTTTCTCCTTTTTTTTTTTTTTTTTTTTTTTTTTAAGTACGCTCTCTTTTGGAGTAACACCAACATTAAATATCTCTATAAAGCAGAAAACATGTTTGTGGGTAATTAATAATAACTATATTAAGTATTTTTTATAATAATACAGTATAAAGAAAATTGAGAGATTTAAAGTGATAAACAGGAATCTGAGGTAGTGTTTAGCTATGTAGTTGTGAACCTGGCTGAAGTGCTTTATTAATTGTATTATTATTTCTTAGTATTCACTGGTTTGTCTTATTTTTTAGATTCCACATGTAAATGATAACATACAGTGTTTGTCTTTCTCTGTCTGACTTATTTCACTTAGCGTAATACCCTCCAGGTCCATCCATATTGTTGCAAGTGGCAAAATTTCATTCTTTTTTTTATGGCTGAGTAGTATTCAGGGGTGTGTGTGTGTGTGTGTGTGTATATCTATCTATATGTATATCTTTATATATCACATCTTCTTTATCCATTCATCTGTTGATGGGTGCTTAGATTGCTTCCATATCTTGGCTAGTGTAAATAATGCTGCTTGTGAACATTGGGGTGCATGTATCTTTTCAAATTAGTGCTTTCATTTTCTTTGGCTGTATACCTAGGAGTGAAATTTTTTTAAAGACTCGTATCTTTAAAGAATTAGAAATGTAATGAACAAAATAAACTTTGAAACAGGCTGAATTGTAGTTTATATTGACTGATTATAAATTGTGATTTTAATGTATCTTTTATATCAAAGGGGAATTTACTGGGTGAATATCTTCATGTGTGTTTGGAAAAATATCTTTTGAAGATCTTTGCAAAATGGTTTTAAATTCTTTGAGGATTAGTGGGTACAATGGAGTGGAAATTATCTTTCGATTGATACTTACTAAGGTTTTTGCAGTACCTATTCCCATTTGTCTCAAACTCAGTCTTAACCTTACCCTGAAAATCTGTTCCATTCTTGATTACATTGTACCTTATTGATTTTCTTGCCACTGCCTTGATTATTTCCAGCCGCTACTTCCATCTCTTCAGCTGATAAAGTAGAATTCAAATATCAAGTATGTTACTAAAGATATTCCATTAGATTAATGGAAAAAGACTAGAGAAAGATTTGGAAGTCATCAACCTAGAGCTGATATTTGAAGTCATGAGTAGCTTTCTCAAAGCTTACTCAGAGAGAGAAGTTGTAGAGCAGCACTATCAATAGCAGTTTCTGTGACGATGGAGATATTTTAGCCACCAGCCACATTTGGCTGCTGAGTACTTGAAATGTGGCTAGTGTGATTGAATAACTGAACTTTTAGTTTTATTTAAAATTTAAGTAGCCATATGTGCCTAGTGGCTACCATATTGGACTGCACAGTTCTAGACCTATGCCTCTCAATACAACTTTTGCTTCAAAAGCTGAATATTGTCTAGGTATTTATGCAGGCTTTGCTTTTTCAAAGAGGAGATGTTTCAGTGTTTTATAGATATGATCCTCAACATTTTATGAAGGAAATTAATTTCTTAAAAAGATACATTTCTTTAAAAATTAGAGAACAGTCTTAAGATTGGGTAAAGAAGAGTACGGTGTTTCTCAGTGCAGGATATGTTTAAGGAACTTGAGTAGCTTGGTTTTCTTGCTAGAAATTTATTTTAATGTTTCAGATGTGTAAATATTAAACTGAATTCCTTGTGTTTCCAGCTCTTAACAACACTGAAATGTTTATGAATTAAATCTACAAAACTAATAAAATTCAAGTTCCCTAACATTAATGTGGCATATATTTTACAGCTTGCTCACAATATGAATCTGGTATGGAACAAATTAATATTTTAGCCTGACTTGTCAATTCTGCTAATACCTTGGAAAGACTCAGTTCTTTCATCACATTTCACAAATTTGAAACATTTGGAAATAAAGAGCATTATGTTCTCTTGAAGGAATTAATTGTATAAGTCTGCCATTATTTTCTCATGAATTACCTTGGTTTATGGTAGTATGCTATTGTGATTATAAACACAGCATTGGATTCTGTATGGTTGTGTCCTAAGTACTTAATCAAACCATCTAGCAGGTGTTTGCTTTAATTATCTTCAACAAAATAATAACAAATTCTTGTAGAGAGCTAATATATCTTGGGAGCAATATTTGTGCAAGTTGAGAAACTTAAGTGAGCTGGTGGTAATGTTGGAAGTCAGATTGGGTATTGGATAGGTGAATATCCAGTAGGTGTGATTTGGGAAAAGGGAAGACTGGAAGTAGGGAGAGCAGTTTGACTTGTTTTAGTCCAGAAAAATAATGATGGCTTGAATTAATGCTGTATTAGGAGGTATGAAAATGTGTGAGACTCAGTCAACAGAAATTAGTAGATATGAGTACCTGATGATTGTAGAGAGAGGGAATTGTTGGTGCTAGCTACAATTCTGGCTTGAGTCACTTGGGGGTGACTTGGGGGTCAGTAGGAAGTAGGACAAGAAGAGCAGGTTTGGGGAGGGGGTTACTTTGAGTTGGTGTAACAACCAAGAGATCACCTGTCTCATCTCTATAACTTATCTGTTGACATCCTATTGACCTTACACTTTGGCCCAAGGTTTTAATCTCCATACCAGTCTCCTTTATCTAGACCACTGCTAAATTTTAGGTTATTTTACTATACAGATGAGAAGTTGTTATGGCCAGTAAGTTATAGTGAGATGATTGAAGTTTTCAGATCCATAATGAAGAACATTTTTCCTAAACCGTGGCTCTCTAGGAGCAATATGGCATGCTTTCTGCCAGTGTACATAGTTTGTTTTGATGTCTTAATCTCATGTTGGCAGTCTGCTGAGTTATAAGGGTTTTTTTTGGGTTTTTTTTGCGGTACACGGGCTTCTCACTGGTGTGGCCTCTCCCGTTGCGGAGCACAGGCTCCGACGCGCATGAGCAGCGGCCATGGCTCACGGGCCCAGCTGCTCCGCGGCATGTGGGATCTTCCCGGACCGGGGCATGAACCCGTGTCCCCTGCATCGGCAGGCGGATTCGCAACCACTGCGCCACCAGGGAAGCCCTGAGTTATAAGTTTTTTGTACTCTTTATTTCCCATTATTTCATGGTGTAACATCTCTATAATTGACAGTGACTTTGCCAAAAACACCATCTGAGGATTTATTTTCCTATGGGATGTTTGTGTAGGACTGGCTGTGTATCTACAAGCATAACTTCATGTTAAATACTAATAAATGAACAAGTCTGGGGATTATTTTACATTGGTAATCTTGAGGTATATACAGATGACTATGCTTAATAATTTTGACATGTATATTGTAGACCATGTTGAGTTAGTAATTTCCACTTAACGTAGCATGGGTACGTTTCAGGCTGACAGAGTATTCAGGAGTAAGGGCTGCATAACAAGACCTTACATGTAACAGACACCTTATGCATCATTTATTTGACAAAAAATTTTTAGCACATTCTGTGTGCTCAGACATTATTCCAGATTCTGGAAATATAGTAGAGGAAGATGATGTGTTTGTGGAGCTTATTATTCTAGTGGTATGACAAACTAATACACAATTTAAGTATTAAATGCTACACAGTAAATTAAGTAAGAATGGTTGAGATTGACTAGGTGGCTATTTTAGGTTGAGTGATCAGGAAAGCTTTTTGGAGGGTGTGATTTTTGACCAAGGTCTGAATGAGAAGGAGCCAGCTTTTTAAAAACCAGAGGGAATAGCCAGTGCAAAATCCTTAAGGCTGGTTACATTTAGCATATAAGGGGAGAAAGTAGGCCATGGTGGCTGGAGGTTAGTGAGTGGGAGGGGGTACTTGGTGAGGTCAAGGAAGAAGACAAACCTAATGACAGGACTTGGGAAGCCACCATAAGGAGTGGTATGGAATGCTTATTTGTGGCCTTTATGTAGGGAGCGATATGCTCTCTGGCTGCTGTGTGGAGAATATACTGTAGAGGTGCAGAAGTGAGAGCTGGGGGCCAGTTATAGCAGGAGGCTATTTACCCAGGCTGGGATGATGATGCCTTGGACAGTGGTCATTTAATGAATAAAGAAAGAGTAAGATGTAGCAAGAGACACTAGAGGGGCTTCCCTGGTGGTGCAGTGGTTGAGAGTCCGCCTGCCGATGCAGGGGACACGGCTTCGCGCCCCGGTCTGGGAAGATCCCACATGCCGCGGAGCGGCTGGGCCCGTGAGCCATGGCCGCTGAGCCTGCACGTCCGGAGCCTGTGCTCTGCAACGGGAGAGGCCACGGCAGTGAGAGGCCCGTGTACCGCAAAAAAAAAAAAAAAAAGAAAAAAAAAAGACACTAGAACTACAGTTGACCTTTGAACAACACATTTGAACTGCATGCATCCACTTATATGCAGATTTTTTTCCATAGTAAATACGGCAGTACTACACGATCAGCAGTTGGTTGAATCCATGGATGCAGGACCACGGATCCAGAGGGCTGACTATAAGTTATATGCCGATTTTCATTTGTGCGGAGGGTTGACACCTAAACTCCCACGTCGTTCAAAGGTCTACTGTATTTAGTATTCCAGAGAACTTCTGATTTTCTCATATGCAGAAATATCCTTAAATAAATAAAGGATATTTATTTATCTTTAGCTGATGACTGAAGATAACAAGTTATTAACAACTAACAACACTGTTCCATTTTTTGGCTGATTTGAGGTAGGTATTTAGGTATGGATTGTATAAAGATTGCTAGGAAGCAAAAAGTGAACAGAAGAACTTTAGCCATGTTAGCAATAGACTTGCTGATGAGAGTATACTGTTCAGTATGAGAGCATGTTTAGCATGTTATAAGTTAGTACCTCAAAGGTATCAAAGTACAATAGAGCTTTTGGGAGGGTCTGGCTTGGCCTTTGTACTAATAATGAAGGTGGATTTGGGGACATAGGTGCCCATGGTATGGTTTTGTCAAGATTTATTTTGGATGCCTGGTTTTCTGTCAACAATTGAGTGAATTTCGCCAAGTTTTATAGGTCTTGAAGAGTTAGCTGACTTTGTAGACTGTAGGTCAACGAGAGAATGAAGCCCTACAGAAAACTACTTGGGTGACTGTTTCCATAATTCTAGGGATGTGTACTCAGCTAGTGCCAACATAGATGTAAAGGAGATAATGAATTCCATGCAGTTGATGCCTTAGTTTGAGTAGAGCTGTTCTGGTTGAAACTCATTAATCTTTTGCCATCTGTCCTTTAATGAACCCATATTAACTAAAGCTCCAAGGAGTTATTTTTTCAAACAAAACTCTTCAAAACTTGATTTCAATGATGAATTTCAAACCTCCACTTCTTCAGTTAACTACAAGTATATGTCCTTTTTTAATGAGCTCAAAGTATAGTACACCCATTTCATTATTTTTTTAATATTCCATTGATCTCCTTAAAAAGGTAATATCTTATTCCTCATTTAGGATATTACATGAAGTGGATTTTCGGTACAAAATCATAGATCCCAGGTATATTTTTCTTTACTTTCTGCAGAAACCTGTGAAGCTTGCACAACCTTCTGAATCTACTAAAACCCCACTGAGTTGTATACTTTAAAATGGTGAATTTTATGGTGTGTGAATTATATAAAAAACTGAAGGGTTGTAAAGCACTTTGCATTGTTGGCTTTTGATTTTTGTGGAAACGCATTAGCTGTTGGCTACTGTGCATATTCTGGAGAAAATCCGAAATTACGTTTTGAGGATAATCTTGTTTCGACCTGAAGATACCACTCAGGCTCCTCTTTGTGTGAAGCAGCAGATGGCTTTCCTTATGAGAAAGCTTAATAGGTCAAGTTTCTAAATTTTAGTAGCATGTTCAATAACATGTTAGTGCTGATAATAAAAATAGCTCCTATTTCTTCAGAATTCATGTGCCAACATAACTATAAACTCTACACCTATTTTCTTAATTGTCGTCTTATCCCTACCCTGAGAATGTAAGCTCTGAGGGATTTTGGTGTTTTGTGAGTGATACTGTACCCAGCATACGGTCAGTACCTGGCAGATAGTAGGCACTCAGTGTTCGTTCAGTGACTGAATGAAAGCTGCATGAGCTTTCGTTATCATACATGAATTATCTTGTTTGATCTTTATAAGAATCGTATGAATAGTTATTGTATTTACCCTCATTTACAGATGAGGAAAGTGACCTTAGAAAAATAAAGTCTTTGCTTCTCAAATTGGGGCATGAATATCTCTTGGGGATATACAGAGCCACAGAATTAAAATGATACTTAAATGATCAGTTTTCTTTTTTTTCCTTTTGTGTTTGTTGTTGTTTTTTTAAATTGAAGTATAATTGCTGTACAATATTATATAAGTTACAGGTGTATAATATATGATTCACAGTTTTTGAAGGTTACTACGTTTATAGCCATTATAAAATATTGGCTGTATTCGCCATGTTGTACAGTATATCCTTGTAGCTTATTTTATACGTAATAGTTTGTACCTCTTAGTCCCCTACCCCTATATTGCCCCTCCCCCCTTCCCTCTCCCCACTGGTAACCACTAGTTTGTTCTGTGTATCTGTGAGTCTGCTTCTTTCTTGTTATGTTCACTAGTTTGTTGTATTTTTTAGATTCCACATACAAGTGATATCATACAGTATTTGTCTTTCTCTGTCTGACTTATTTCAGATAGCATAATGCCCTCCAAGTCCATCCATGTTGCTGCAAATGGCAAAATTTCATTCTTTTCTGGCTGAGTAGTATTCCATTGGAGGTGTCCAGTTTTGTTGAAGCATTTTGGGTAGGAGAGCAACATTTTTACATTAAAACAAACATGGCTAATTTCTAAAATAAAATGCAAAATTTGCATGCATTTTAAAGATAAAATGAATCCCCTAGGCGCTTTTTATAGAATATGTACAGTTCTGAACTATCATACAGTTTCAAAGCTAGGCTGAGGAAAGTGGTATTTAGAATATATAGTTTAAGTTCCTGCTGTTCAAACTATGCTATGTGGAGGCTTAACATGGTATACACAGCATGGGTGGTTTTAAAGGAATTATTTCTGTATCCTTAGGTTCTGAGAATGTACCTGAGATAGAGGTACAGGTTCTTTTTTCCCCAGTTCCTCTTCCATAGTCAACTCTCTCCCATTTCATAGAAGAGTAATACTCTTCTCGCTTGTGTGCAATTTTACCATGGCATAAAATGTTTGACCTCCAATAAAGGGACAATTTGAAATATTGGTGTTGATACTGAGAAAATGAATGACTTGGTAATTGTCAAGTCTTTCTACTAGTACAGTTCTTTGCCCGCAATAAAATTTACAGAGGACTTAATGTAGATGTCAATTATTGAAATTTTTGATGGTTCGCTATGTGATATTTTGACATATAACTCAAAAGAAGTCCAAAAAATTGACAGACTAAAACTATTCATTTATGCGAACAAAGTTTCTTAGTATTATATCTATCAAAAAATGAAGAATAGGAATAGAATCGATATTAAATCTTATTCTGTTCTAGCAATTAGGACTACTCATCTAAGGCTATGGAGTTAAATTTTAAGTAAAAAATTTTCATGTATAGTTTTTATCTCTTATGTTTACTAATTATTAAAATGTATAATTTACTGTTTTTGGTCAGTTATATACTAATAATTGTAATAAACCAGAAAAAAAATTTTTTTTATCACTAAGAACTTTAAGGTCACAGAAAGTTAAAAATATAACTTTATGATGTATAAATGATTAATGAAAGGTTTTCAAGTTTAAAATAAATAATTCTGGGAATGGAATTGTTCAACAGGAAAAAGGAGTATAATAAATGTATTGAAGATTTTGTTTATGTGTACATGGCTGATGGTGGGTATATTTAGATTCTGTTAGCTACATTTAACATGATGTAACAGTTTATTATTAAAGTGTCAGTATTTAAAATACCTTAGTAAGCTCATCCTCCCCAACTCTTTTTTTTTTTTTTTTTTTATTTATTTAATTTTTTTATTTTTTATTTATTTATTTATTTATTTTTTGCGGTATGTGGGCCTCTCACTGTTGTGGCCTCTCCCGTTGCGGAGCACAGGCTCCGGATGCGCATGCCCAGCGGCCATGGCTCACGGGCCCAGCCGCTCCGCGGCATATGGGATCCTCCCAGACCGGGGCACGAACCCGTATCCCCTGCATCGGCAGGCGGACTCTTAACCACTGCGCCACCAGGGAGGCCTTTTTTTTTTAATTTATTTTTTTTATACAGCAGGTTCTTATTAGTCATCTATTTTATACATATTAGTGTATACATGTCAATCCCAATCTCCCAATTCATTCCCCACCCCCGCTCCCCAACTCTTTACATTAAAATGTGAAATACTTCAAAATGTAGGTGGGGTATATATATTTGCAAAAAATTTTTAAGGGTAGGAATGAAACAGTATTTGAAAACGACCGGTTTATGAAACATGCTCTGCATCACCTCTTTAGTTATCCTCTTTTCTAGCCTTAATCACATTAGATCACTGAAAGTTTACACAGTAATCCGACCACACTGGTTTAGTCCTTTTCAGATTCATCTTGACTGAGTTGTCCTTTAAATATGTTCTTGGCTTTTATGGAAGGTCATTAGAAAAGGAAAAAGCATTTGAAATCTGCTAAATATTTGTTCTGATGTTAAGTGTATTTAATTTTTTTTCTAGGTTTAATACCAGGACAGCTTTTGTTTTCCTCATTAATTGGTATGCTTCCTCCCTTCTGAGTGTGATATCTATGTAATTTAATATTTCTTTTTTCATCCACACTCCTAGAAAGTTCAGATCCACATTTGATGCTCAGCTCTAGTATCAATCACTGTTAACCGTTTCAAAAGGAAATTTGTTTTCTCCTTGATTTTTAAAAATTAATTTATTGCATATTTGTCCTTTGTGAGTTTTAAGAGCCATCTCAGATATTTATTGGAAAGAGATGAAGTAAAAGTTTAAAATTTTTTTAAAAGATTTATTTTTGTATTCATCCCAGGGGGATAGAATAAACCCTCAACAATTATTTGAGTTATTTGAATACTTCCAGCTTAATATACACATTATTATAAAATACATTAAATTTTGATTTGAGCGCTAGCCTGTATACTGAGAAGATTTATCAAAGGTTGGAAACTTTATTAGAATGTGTGTGTTTGTCAGTTTAGTTTTATGATATAAGGGACTTCTATTTTACTTTTTCTTGTATTGAAAGGGAGGATTTCAAATACATGAATAGCTTTAACTTGTCCCATAAAAAAAGTGTTTGCTTTGTAACTCCTAAGTTCATGGCAGATTGGTAGTTATTTAGAAAAACTCAGACAACAACTGGGCGTGAATTAACAGTGACTCTTGGACAGTCCTCAGGGGAGAATGGTAATAAAATTTACTGTTTTTGTGACAGTTTCTGGGAAAACCAGTTCATCCAGCTTCTCAGATTATCCTACACGATACTGCTGTAGAATACAAAATTAATTAGTAAAAAATTATTTCTGTCTTCAGAGCTTTCAGACCAGTTTAAAAGAGAAAAAATAATAAAAACCAAAATAAGATCAACAGAAGAGCAAGGCAGCACACTCTTGAATAATCTCATTCCATGCCACTGGGAAATGAATTGTCTCATTGTCAGACAATGGAAGTTAATGGTATATTTTGAATACTTTTAGCCATAAATAAATTTTTATTAATTGTACCACAAACATAAGTTAATGAAAAAAATATCAATCTAACCATTGTAGCACAGGTCGTTTTACGTGTTCCATGCTTCCTTCCAATCTGTGTGGATTCAGGATTTTATTGTTTTGAATAGTTTAGGCTAGTCTGTGCTTCCTCCAGTCATTCTTTGTAACAATGAGAAACTTACAGGCTCGACTGTGTTTGCTCATACAAACAGTTGTTATATACTTCTTTGTCTACTGATGCCATCTTCGTTATAATACCAGCAGAGTTTATTGTTCTTTATTAAAGAACAAAAACATTAAAAACCAAACAAGATATTGTTTAGTGGAAGATACTAATTATAACTAATTAGTGACAGGATAAGTTCTTCATAAGCATTTATGTGTTAAGCTTCTTTAGGATTGAATATTGACTATGTTATAGGTTGGATGGCTTCACTTAGGGCCTCAGAATGCTCTAGATGTCATAAATCAGAGGGATCCAAACCTGCGCATCACAGAATTACCAGGAGAGCTTTAAAAAATACACATTTCTGGGCCTTACACTTTTCAGAGATGGCATCCTAAGTGGTTATTTTGCAGCCTGTTGGTCAAGTTTCCACAGCTCTAAGTTTTTTGGAAAACCATAAAGATAAGAAAGTGAAATGCCTGAGAAATAATATTAGAGTTATTAAAGATGAATATGTCTCTTAAAGGTAAGCACATACATGGGGAGAAAATTGAGTGCAAGAAATGACAAGCATGCCCAGTAGGTACAAAAGATATGTGTGTGTGTGTGTGTGTGTGTGTGTGTGTGTGTGTGTTTGGGGCTGGGGGTAGAGGCATATTTAATAGTCCATATAATACTGTAATTGTAATAATGATCAGATTAATTTATTGTGATCCTTACCTTTCTAGTCATCCTGATATTCTTTAAGCAGAGATCACAAACTCAGTACCTGTAGGGCTCAGACAGCTTTGCAAGTGTGAATTGAAGACTTGCAAAAGAACAAACCTTGACACCTCTAGTGGCAGCCATTACTAATCAATAATGGCCTGCTTGGCCACATCAGTCCAGTATTTCTAGATCTTTGAGTTTTTAAGAGAAGCTAGAATTCTGCCTTTTATGTGAATTTTATTTGTAGATGTTGGCTTAATTTACTAAGGAAACTAAAAACTGAACAAAACACATCTATGGGTTAGACCTGGTCTCCCCGCCACCAACTTGCAGTCTTTGTTTTAGAGCAGTAGTTGTCCAAATGTGGTCCCTGGACCAGCATCAGCATCACCTGGACCTTAATAGAAATGCAGTTTCCCAGGTCCTACCTCAGACCTCCTGAATCAGAATTTCTGGGAGTGAGGCCCAATAATCTGCTTTAATCAGCCCTCTGGGTGACTCTGATGCATGCCCAAGGTTGAGAACTGCTGTTCTGGAGTCTCAAAGTTGATATAATTTTTATTTGGAGATAGTTATAAAAGTTCATTGAATATCTTGTAGATGATTTATCAAGTATACTTGTATACTAAAATTATCTGATGTGTATTGCTTTCAGGTGTATTTGAGCCTTTATGTTTTTTGCCAGACTCAGAATACACAGTGATTAAATCACATTTTGTTCTTTTTCTTCCCCTTTTTCCTCGCCTCTGACCCCACCCGATGTTAGAGTATTTCAAATGAGCTTAATAGCAATTCTGTGCCACATTTGCTTTTCATTAGAACATAACTTAATTTTTTTACTGGTTGATTAAAAATATATAAGTATATTGCCTGCCCTTCTGAAACTTCAATTTTAAGTTTTTTTTAAAAAGCATTAAATGTGCTATAAAATATTAAAGAATATTTCCTATTTTATTACATTTTTCTAAATTGAGCTCTGTGGAATTACAACTTTCATTTCTAATTTTTTTTTAATATAAAAGGGAAGGTTAACCTTTGTGGTTTTATGTAAGCCTGACCCCCTGACAGCTCACGAGGTTATTTATATTTTAATGGCCAAGTGCGCTGTTAGTTTCCTCCATTCTCAGAATGTAGAAATGACTGCTTTTTGATTATTGTCCTGAAAACCCTCCTTCCTTTTGTGTAACGTAACCTTAAACATATTTGTTCACCTAAAAGTTCCTAGTATCTTGCTAATCAAATTAATTATGAATTTTAATATAGAGAATTTTCTTACATTTAAAAGAATACAGAAAGCTTTTTATTATGAGAAAACTTTGCATAAGTCTTACATAATAAAGTGATTAAAGTGTACTCCAGAGTATTTAAAATGCTGAGATTGAGAAGTTTGGAATAATCCAAGTTAAAGTAAGACATATTGAATTAATAAAAATTCATCTAATTGTATTTATATATAATATTTATTAATTAAAACGCACTTATATCCACAGGGTAAGCCAGACTTGAATACAACATTGCCAATTAGACAAACAGCATCAATTTTCAAACAACCGGTAACCAAAGTCACAAATCATCCTAGTAATAAAGTGAAATCAGATCCACAACGAATGAATGAACAGCCACGTCAGGTAAGGATCTAACTGGTTCTCCAATCTTATTTTTCAGAAAATTCTGGTATCTTTACCAGATATAGTTCAAGTAAACTCTGGTTAAAATGGAATATATTGGGAAAGAAAATTGTTTTATATCCTAGGCTGTTACATGAATGCTGGAGAATAACTCTGATAAGACAACATTTAGGTAAAATGTTTTAAGAAAAAAATTAAGTTAACTAAAAAATCTAAAATTAATTATATGGACTCCACTTTTATGCTTTTGTGTGGTAATGTACGTCAGACTTGGTTCTGCTCTTCTTAGTTTTTTAAAGATTATCTTTCCAGGGATAATATTTCCTAAGGGGATGAAGCATGCAGTTTGTGTTGCTTAGTTTAAAAATATTTTCTATTATTTGGAAACTACTTTTTGTTCTGATTTCTTATTACAAGAAAGCAGTCCCTCCCCTTTGGAAAAACAGAAGTAAATAAACTTTGTCAATATGGTATATTGTCCGGTGACTTCCATTTTTGTATAGATTGCATTTATTTTTCTCTTCCTTTATTGTTTCAAGCTGTGTTCCACCAGAATCTTTTCTTAGAAAAAAAAGTATTATCTGAAAGGCCTCCCTGCTGCTTAATAATGCCATTTAGCCAGGGGAGGGAGACTTGACAAAACGCTTAAACTTTCCAAGTAGTCTTGCTCACTCACTCCCTAATTGTGGTCAAAAAGTTTAGGTACTTTGTGAAATTTTAGTAGCAATTGGGGTGAGGGAGCGGAGGGAGAAACATCGGTGCATTTTTTCTCTCCTTTCTCTGCCTCCTCCCACTTAAGGATTAGAAACACTGATTTACCTACGGCCAGTATCTTTTGCTCTCGTATTCCCCTTTTAGATGTCTCACTCCACCTTTTCATTTGAATTTTGTTTTTCGCTAGTCCCTCAAGTGTCTCATCTCCAGACTTCAAAAAGGATTGGGCCAAAACTTTCAGACAGTTGCTCTAGAAGAAACTACATAAAGTAATTCAGTTCCCACATCCTCTGTAGTGTTTTTTCCTCTTCAGGTGAGCCAGGAAAACAGAAGATATTTGGAGCCACATTGGATCAGCATCTTGCTATAGATGTCTCAAGATTTGAAGTTCTAAACTTGCTTTACTGTTGGTCCCCAAGAGATTCAACAGGGGCCATGTAAGTGTATCACATCCAATATAAAAGATGCGTACCTGCATGTGCCTTTAGGCTCTTGTCACCACTTAGGTTTTCTTTGGGCCATTCAGCTTTCTGTGCCAGGCTTTTCCCTTCTGTTTTACTACTGCACCCAGTGATAGCCACCAAACCACCGGCAGTTTTAGTATATTCATTCCAACAGGGAAGGAATTCTGCCATTCTGAACTTTGCCCACCTTGACAGAGCCATTCCCTGATTGTGTTCTTTCTTAGATACTGTCTAAAGTCTTGAACATCTTGTCCTTTGGCTTTTTGGTGATGTTAAAATCGTTTCCTTGTAAAGATTTTTATTAATCGAAAAATTTGCAAGTATATAATTGGGTAAGAAAGTTTGCTTCAAAAAGCCCAAAAGATAAAGAAAGTGGAATAACTAATAATATTAGTTCCATATTGAAAATCTGAGTTGTCTCATTGAGAACAGATGGTATTTAGTAAATTTTATCCTCATCTTTTCCTTGTCAAATCATTCTCAATATAGTCTGTGAACAAATACTTTGGTTAAAGACAAACCGAGTAGCCAATTATGGTCATTTTAACAGGAATTTAATTGTTTTCTGCACTTAAGTTCAGTCACAGATTTTAAAAACAGTAGTAATTATATTTACTGGGTGTTTATCTGGTTGTAGAGATATTGGCAACCTAGAGTTTTAAAGCTGAAGTAACCAGATTAGTTGCTTCTTATTCTTCGGCATGTTGAGTCGTTGTAAGTTTTCCTTCTTTAATTAACGTTTATGAGATTGTTTTCAAGTGAAAAGAATATGTCAAGAAAGCTAAATCATCTCCCGCCCCCACCAAAAAAAAACCCCACTTATGTCATTTTAACCCAGATCTTTTGAGGGTTTTTACCTTCCTTCTAGCTTTCAGAGACAGGAAGTGTTAAAATTATTTTGGAGGTTACTTCTCCAAATGTTTACACTGTTTTTCACATTATCCTCTTGTCACCTGACAATCGGTGCTGGACGTTTTTGATGACACTAAGACATTAGTTGTCTCTCCCCCTTCTTTATCCTGAACGTAAGAGTTGAGATAATATTTGACTACTGTCCCACTAACAGGATTTCAAAATACAGGACTGTGCATTGAGTAAACGCAGGAAAATAGTAAAGAGACAACTTCGGTATTAATGTGTTTTGAAATCATGATCTGTCATCCTGACCATTCCAGTTTAGATTCAGGTTTTTAAGTAAAGGAAAGATGTTGATTTAATTATATTTTGATGTACATATGGCAGATGACTGCTAGTGAGCTATTATTGTTGAGGAGATAGTTGGCATAAAATACATAGGCAAAAATGATTATTCCAATTTTGCTACCTTTTGCATAGCTTCTAGATTGAACTAGATTAGTAATATAAATTGCCAAATACTTCATTTGGAGAAGTTATTTTGAGCATAGAGTAAATAAATTAGACAATGAGGTTTCTATTTTTTTGAGGTTCCTGCAGATAGGTTTTTATCTTAACTGTATCACATTCTTTTAATAAGATATTCAAGCTAGTGGTATTGTAATTCCTTTCGGAGTGTTGAATTTTGAGACCTAGAACTAGGATTTGATTTTTAGATCTTTTACCTTGAATTGGTTTGAAGTGATTAGTTTAGATGTGAAGCAATCATAGAAATTCATAATTCTGTTTTTATATAACAAACATCATATGCCTAGTTCTGTCTAATATGGCAGTCTAATTTGAGTTCTATAAAATATATAAATTATGAAATTCTAATGTACTGACTCCTTGAAAATGCCTTAGTTTTAAAAGGGCAAATTAGGGTATGTAAACAAAAGTGCATTAAACAGAATTCAGCAGTGATTTTTGCCTACAATTAAAATTATAAGGTAGAGATGGCATTTGTAAAATCTGGTTATGATAGGGTAAGTAGCCAGCCAGTTTTATATATACTATTGGCATATTTAACATGTACTGTCTTGTCATTAGATTAAAAAGAAATCTTGACTGGGGTGGAGGGAATTCTACCAGTTATAAGACTCTTATCCCAAATAGTAAGATCTTTGAAATATCCTTATTTGGCCAGATATGTAAAACATGCCCCCAATTCTTTTTAATCTAATTGAATAGTGATTTTGCTGTTAAGGGTGTCTTTCCTAGCTTCCTTCTTTCAATATATGAAGAACTCACATGTCTGCTTCTTTCTTATTTCTTTAATGCTGTCATCTTTGACACTTTATGGTCTCTTGCTTTTTCTCTTTTTTTATCCTCAAATCAAAGAAACTTCATCTTTTGAGCCATTCCTTTTTCCTTTTAATTAAAGCCTATAGGCTTTAGGTGTTTCTGATAGTCTTTGAATATTAATTACATTTCTTACAGAATATTCTTTTTTTTACCCAAAAGTAAACATTTAAATCACCGAAGAAGTGGATTTAAATCTTCCATTTGATCCTAGATTTTTTTCCGTTTATTTTGTTAGCTAATTCTTTGTTCAAAGGGTATGAAACTTTCCTTTGCTCCCTTCCAGAAATGTCTTTTTTTTAAATGATGTTTTTCCAGCTTTATTGAGGTGTAATTGACATATAACATCGTTAAGTTTAAGGTGTACAGTGTGACAATTTCATACATGTATACATTGCAAAATGATTACCAGAAAAAAGTTAGTTAATACATCTATTACCTTACATAATTACCATTTTTTGTTGTGGTGGTGGTGATTGTGAGAACATTTAAGATCTCTCTTAACAACTTTCAGGTGTATAATACAGTATTGTTAACTGTAGTCACCATGCTGTACATTAGATCCCCAGAACTTATTCATCTTATAACTGGAAGTTCGTACGTTTTGATCAACATCTCCCCATTTTCCCCACCTTCAGCCCCTGGCAATCACCATTCTACTCTGTGTTTCTATGAGTTTGGTTTTTTGAGATTCCACATATAAGCAAGATCACACAGTGTTTGCTTTCTCTGTTTGACTTATTTCACTTAGCATAATGACCTCAAGTTTCATCTATGTTATCACAGATGGCAGGATTTCTTTCTTTTTTATGGATGATAATATTCCATTGTGTGTGTGTGTACACATGTGTGTATATATATATATATATATGTGTGTATACACACACACACACATTATCCATTCATCCATCAGTGGACACTTAGTTTGTTTCCATAACTTGGTTATTGTGAATAAAGTTGCAGTGAATATGGGGGTGCAGGTATCTCTTTGAGATGTTGATTTCATTTCCTTTGGATATATAGCCAGAAGTGAGATTGCTGGATCATATGGTAGTTCTATTTCTAATTTCTTGAGGAACCTTCAGATGTTTTCCATCATGGCTGTACCGATTTACATTCTTACCAGTAGTGAATGAGGGTTCCCTTTTCTCTACATCCTTGCCAGCACTTACATCTCATCTTTTTGATAATAACCGAGAGTGACTATTTTTACATGTTAGAAGAAACTTTCTAGGTGAAAGATAAATTTAAAAAATGTTCACTTTAAAGACATTGTGTGTGAAAAGTTTATAAAATATTTTAGTATTCAGTTGTTATAACCCTGAAAATTGCTGTTCATTCCAGGCATTTTAACATTTACTTCTTCCTAACCCCTGACTGTTATTTCTAGTTTAGTCTTTAGTAAAGTGCTTTTATGATTAAGAAATAGATAGGCTAAAGCACAGAGTTCCATGGAGGATATTACATTCCTTGTCTCTAGACAGATAAATTGGCTGCCTGGGCAGAAGAAATAGATGATATGTTGTCCAGTATTATTTAAAAGCATTATTCTGGGTGATGTTGGAAAGATGCCATATATATATACATACTTTTTTTTTTTTTTTTTTTTTTTTTTTTTTTTTTTTTTGCTGTACGCGGGCCTCTCACTGCTGTGGCCTCTCCCGTTGCGGAGCACAGGCTCCGGACGCGCAGGCTCAGCGGCCATGGCTCACGGGCCCAGCCGCTCCGCGGCATGTGGGATCTTCCCGGACCAGGGCACGAACCCGTGTCCCCTGCATTGGCAGGCAGACTCTCAACCACTGCGCCACCAGGGAAGCCCGGAAGTAGCTTTTTTATTACCCCTCTGGACTGAACTTGACCATATCTTGTGACCTAAAGCTAATACCAATATCTGTGCTTCCCAGATACATTCCCTCTTACCTTCTCAGACAGCTCACTCAATGGATTATGTCAGCTACCTTTCATCTTCAACTTCTTTCTAAACTGGCTTCTTCCCCAAAGCATTTAAATATATTCACATCTTCCCTACCTTAAAAATTTGTTTATTTTACTCTGTGTCTCCTTTAGAATTCATTTTCTTTCTTTTCCCTTTACAACCAAACTTCTTGGAGTTGTGTGTATTTACTATCTACTTTACCTCTTAGTTTTTTTTTTTTTTGCTGTACGCGGGCCTCTCACTGCTGTGGCCTCTCCCGTTGCGGAGCACAGGCTCCGGACACACAGGCTCCGCGGCCATGGCTCGCGGGCCCAGCCGCTCCGCGGCATGTGGGATCCTCCAGGATCGGGGCACGAACCCGTGTCCCCTGCATCGGCAGGCGGACTCTCAACCACTGCGCCACCAGGGAGGCCCTACCTCTTAGTTTTTATATCTCTGAAATACTACTTTTGTTCTCACTATGCCACTTGAACTGTTCTCATCAAGATTATTGATGATCCTAATTAAATTGGTTGAGCAAACTTCAGTCCTTACATTACTTGACCTGTTTTAGTATTAGGCACTCTTGACTACTCCTGCCTTCTGAAATACTGTCTTTTATTCTGTGACACTGTACTCTCTTGGTTTTCCTCCTTCTTTGTTTTTTCTCAGTCCCCATCCTATGTTCTTTCTTTGTCTATCTTTCAAAATGGTGGGGTTTCCTAGGGAATACTGTGCATTCTTCTCTGTATGTAAACCCTCCATGGATGATTTCACTCATTGTCATGGCTTCAGTTATCATCTATATGTTAATGATTTCCAAATTTACATCTTTATCCTGAGCTTCAGTTGTTTGTATCACTCAATCTACTAACATTGTTTGCTTAGAAGTCTCACCAGTATCTCTAATTCATCTTCCCAAACTTCACCATCATCCTTTCAAACCAGCTCTTTCTTCTATATGCTTTATCTCACTGTATGTACCACTGCCCACTTGGCCGCCTAAGCCAGAAACGTGAGCATCATCCTTGACTCTTCCCATCTCTTACCCCCAAATCTAATTAGCCAGCAAGTCCTGTTGACTCTACCTCCTAAATATTCACTTGCTCCATCTCTCTACCAAGTAACTATCATATCATCTCTCTGCTTCTTGTCTTATTTTCTTCAGTTCTTTCTTCATATTGCATCCTGAAGATCTGTTTGACATAATGATCTAATAGTGTTATTCTGCTGAAAATGTTTTGATGATTCGTGTTAGTTTTTAGGTAAAAAAAAAACTAAACATGACTTTTAAAGTCAAAACACCTAACGTAACTTACAAATCCTTCATGATTTGGCTTTTGTGTATCTCTCTGGCCTCACATTCTTCCCTTGTTCTACAACGGAATCATGTGAAACTGCAGATTTTTGAATGTGCTATTCATCTCCCCCTCTGCACCCTGCCCTTGCATTCCCTGATCATATTCCATGCTTCTTTCTTTCCCACTTTAATTAGCTATTTCCTACTCATCCCTCAAGCCTGAACTTAGATATCACTTCATCTGTTCAAGAAACCTGATTCATGAAGTCTAGGTTTAGAGACCCTCCTTAGTGCTTCTCCTTTCTCGTTTTCTGATCATAACTGTATTAGTTGTTCATTGCTTTATCCATAGTGTCTCCATTACGTCAGTGCTTAACACACATTTGTCGAATGAATGAATGAGTGAATTTTTTTAATTCAAAAATCATGAATTGAGCCCTCAACTTGTGCCAGGCACTTTCTAAGTTGTGGGAATACCGCAGTGAGCAAAACCAAGTCCCTGCTCTCATGGAACTTACTTTCTAGAGTGATAGGGAGAGAGACGGATAAATACATATATAATGTGTCATGGCATGGTAAATGCAATGAAAACAAAAAACAGAGGAGTGAGAGAATATATGGTCTTTGAAAGAAGAGAAGCATGGGGAGGACATTCTAGACAGAGGTTTAAATTTATTTATTTTATTTTTGGCTGTGTTGGGTCTTCGTTGCTGCACACGGGCGTTCTCTAGTTGCGGCGAGCGGGGGCTACTCTCAGTTGTGGTGCCCGGGCTTCTCATTGTGGTAGCTTCTCTTGTTGCGGAGCACAGGCTCTAGGAGCGCGGGCTTCAGTAGTTGTGGCACGTGGGCTCTAGAGCGCAGGCTCAGTAGTTGTGCACGGGCTTAGTTGCTCCGTGGCATGTGGGATCTTCCTGAACCAGGGCTCGAACCCATGTGCCCTGCATTGGCAGGCGGATTCTTTTTTTTTTTTAATTTATTTATTTTATTTATTGATTTTTGGCTGTGTTGGGTCTCTGTTGCTGCGTGCAGGCTTTCTCTAGTTGTGGTGAGCGGGGGCTACTCTTCGTTGTGGTGCGTGGGCTTCTCATTGCAGTGGCTTCTCTTGTTGCAGAGCACGGGCTCTAGGCGCACAGGCTTCAGTAGCTGCAGTACGTGAGCTCAGTAGTTGTGGCTCGAGGGCTCTAGAGCACAAGCTCAGTAGTTGTGGCTCATGGGCTTAGTTGCTCCGTGGCATGTGGGATCTTTCCAGACCAGGACTCGAACCCATGTCCCCTGCATTGGCAAATGGATTCTTTTTGCGGTACGTGGGCCTCTCACCGCTGCGGCCCCTCCTGCTGCGGAGCACAGGCTCCTGACGCGCAGGCCCAGCGGCCATGGCTCACGGGCCCAGCCGCTCCGCGGCATGCGGGATCCTCCCGGACCAGGGCACGAACCCACGTCCCCCGCATCGGCAGGCGGACTCTCAACCACCGCGCCACCAGGGAAGCCCCGGCAAATGGATTCTTAACTACTGTGCCACCGGGGAAGCCCGGCAGGTGGATTCTTAACCACTGCGCCACCAGGGAAGTCCCTAGACAGAGGTTTTAATCTGGCTCTTGTATGTAATATGATAACTGACTTAAGGCCAGGAGACTGTTGAAGAAAGTATAGGAAGCTGGGGCATAGATGATAAGATTGGTTTCATGCTGGTCATAAAATAATTGACAAAATTTGTCTATGAATCAGCTGTGCCTATGAGGAGAGTTCTAAAATTTAACATAACTGGGAAAACAGTGTCATTGACTGGAATGTGGAAATGTTTTTTAAATAATAAAATATGAATATAAGTATTAGAAAATGTATACTCTTAAAGCAGTTGTGGGAAGTAAAAGATCCAGGTAAAGGATGATTGGTTGGAGCCCTAAGAGAAAACCGGTTTGGTGACTTGTCAGTTTTATGAGGGTAAGAGTTGCAGCTGAAAGATTATGTGAATTTTTTTTAAAAAAATTAATGAATCCATAGGTTTTTCATTCATAGTGACCTTTAATCATCATATATTTCTCCAGATCACTTAAAAATATTTCTCCGATATGGGTAGATCCATGGCATTTTTTGAGATTTTTGTATTTCTCTAAGAAACGTAGGAATATAGATGAAAAAAAATCAATGCTTAAAAACTTGTGTTTCATAACAGTAGTTTCCTACTTTTTGTGTCTTTTAGTTCCATTTCCAGAAGCATTTAATCTCAATTCTGGTCACTTCCCTTTATAATTACCTCTATATTTCTGAATAATAAACTTATAATCCTATTTCTTTATTTATTAATTTTAGACATTACTTCTTGACTTCCCACAATGGTACATGAGTATATAGTCCTCTCTCTGCTTCATGCTCCCAACATAGTTATATTACATTTTTAGTTAAATAGGTTAACTAGTCAGTGTTTACATTATTATGACTGAAAGTTATTCATGGTTCTGGCAAGTAATGTCTTTTATCATCAGCATCAGAATTCTTTATTGTTGTCAGTCTTAAGAATCGTATGCTACGTTTTCTTTATAACAGAGTTCATCTTTCCTCATGCTTGTTTCTGCCACATGCCCATCACTAATACTTTCCTTATGCTGAAATCATGGTGTTCCTTCTTGTGTCTTTCCTGGAACCACCTCTCCTCTTCAGTCTGAATGCATTCTCTGGTCTTGCTGTGTAGCTGTAGCTCTGAGGATTTTCTTTACCGTGCTTCTGTGTGGGGAGTTTGTTTTCCGGAACTCTGTCCTCCTCTGTCTCAGTAGATGCCTTCAGTTTGTAACAAATCCTCTAGTAGTTTTCTAATAAAATAAAATGGGAGGTAAAGTTGAGAACCTGCACATTGGAAATAAACTTTATTCCAGCTGGACACAACCAAGTTTGTCTGGGTATGAAATCTTAGATTGAGAATCGTTTCCCCTGAAGTTTTTAAGGCATTGCTTCATTGTTCTCTAGCTTTAGAGTTGCCAGAGAGAAGTTCAGTGCCATGCTCAATCTCTGTTCCTCTTTTATGGTCTTTTTTTTTTTCTCTCTTAAAAAGTTTAGTATATTTATGATTTTTAAAAATTCACTGATATGTGCCTGTAGGCCTTTCTTCATTCACCAGGCACTTAGTAGGTGATAGACGTGACTACTATCCTTTGCGTGGGAAATTTTCCTGTGTCATTTTTTCCCATTTTCTCCTGAATCCCCTAACTTTCCATTCTCTCTTTGTATGAGTTGTGTATTAGCCATCTATTTCTACTTTTTCTACTATTTCTACTTTTGTATTTTCCGTCTTATTGTTGTTGTTGTTTTACTTTCTGGGATATTTTCCTGATTTTACTTTTAGTCCTTTTTTTGATTTTTTTATTTTGGTGATCATATTTTTAATTTCCAGCAGCTGTTTCTTGGCTTTTGTATATAAAATTTTGCTGTTTTTGTTTTATGGATACAACCTCTACTCTTTCCTCTCTGAATCTATTAATTATAGGGAAATTTTTTATTTGTATGATATTTGTTTTTTCTCTGTTCCCTGCATTGACTATTCTGTTGCTGTTATTTTAGTTTCTGTCTTTCTTGTTGGCTGTTATGGATATTCTTCAGTGAATATTGTAGTATGTGTTTTTGGTTTTGAGCTTATAGAGGAGTAGAAGTGCTGGGTCATAGAGTATGCATATGTTCAGCTTTGTTAGATGCTACCATATAGTTTTCCAAAGTGATTATACAAAGTTACCCTTCTACCACCAGTGTGCGGTTGCTTCACATTCTTGTCAGCACTTGGTATTATCAGTCTTTAAAATTTTGAACATTCTGGTATGTGTTTAGGTGTATTTGTTACAGTTTTACCTTGCATTTCCTTGGTATTTAATGATACTGTGCACTGTTTGTATGTCTGTTGGCTGCATAGATATCCTTTCTTTTGAAGTGCCTACTCTTTTATGCATTGTTCTGTTATGTTGTTTATCTTTTTTCCATTGACTTGTGGGAGTTCTTTGTATATTCTCAGTATCAGTACTTTGTCAGATATATCTATCACACGTATCTTCTTCCAGTTTGTGACTTACCTTTTCCACTTCCTTAATGGAGTTTCTTGGTAAATGTAAGTTCATAATTTTAAGAGAGTTGGGAGGTGGGATAGAGGCTGGAAGAGTGTGGGGTGGGGGCTTCTGGGGTGCTAGTGATATTCTGTTTCTTGATCTGCATGGTAGTTACATGAGTGTTTACTTTATGAAACTCCAGTGAGCTGTATACTTATGTTTTTTTTTACACTTTTCTGTATGTAATACTTCAATGATGATTTACGAAAAGTAAAGGATATACTTTATCAGTCTCTTCCTTTTATTTCTGTGACGTGTTTAAGAAATTTTTGCTTACCCCAAGGTTATCAATATATACCCCATGTCATCTTCTGAAAGCTTTGTTTTACTTTTGGATTTGGGTCTATGATCCATCTGGAATTGACTTTTGTGTATGATGTGAGGTAGACTTATTTTTTTCCCGTATGGATATCCAATTGATCCAACACCATTTACTGAAAGACCATTCTTTTTCCATTGCTTTGTGTTGTCACCTCTGTCATAAATGAAATGTGTAAGTGTGAAAGTCTTGTGAAAGTCTGTTTTTGGTCTGTTCTGCTCCTTTGCCCTATTTGTACATGTGAATCTGTTTCTACACTCTGTTTTATTTCATTGGTCTGTTTGTTGTTTCTCAATACTGCACTCTTTTAATTGCTGTAGTTTTATAAAAAGTCTTGATATCTGGTAGTGTAAGTTTTCCAGCTTTCTTATTCTTCATTTAAGATTATCTTGGTTAGTCTTGGCTGTTGGGGTTTCCACATACATTTTATTTTATTTGTTTATTCATTTATTTAAAGTTTTTTTTTTGATGTGGACCATTTTTAAGGTCTTTATTGAATTTGTTACAATATTGCTTCTGTTTCATGTTCTGGTTTTTTTTGGCCACGAGGCATGTGGGATCTTAGCTCCTTGACCAGGGATCAAACCCGTACCCCCTGCATTGGAAGGTGAAGTCTTAACCGCTGGACCACCAGGGAAGTCCCCCACATACACTTTAGACTCAGCTTGTCTAGTCTTCTTCAAAACCTGCCAGGATTTAAATCTATAGATCAATTTGGGGGAGAATTAATATTTTTACAATATTAAGTCTTACAATTCACTAACCTTGTATATCCCACCATTAAGATTTTATAGTTTTCAGTATAGATATCTTACATCTTTAATTGATTTCTAGATATCTGATGTTTTTTAATGCTATTCTGATTACATTTAATTTTTTCTAGTTATCTGTTGCTAATATGAAGAAATAAGCTGAATTTTGTATATTGACTATGTATTCAGTTATCTTCCTAAATTCATTTATTAGATAGTGAGTCTCTCCAACTTTGCACGTGAACAAACATATCATCTGCAAACGAGAGTTGTTTTCTTCCTTGCCAATCCTTAAACCTTTGATTTTTTTTTTCCTTGTCTTATTTCACTGGCTTGGAATGCTAATATGCTCTTGAATAAAAGTGATAGCAGACATCCTTGTCTATTATTGTAATACCAGGGAACGTTTTTAATCATTCTCCATTAAATATGATGCTTGCTGTAGGTTTTTTGGTAAATACCCTTTGCCAAATTAAGGAAATTCACTATATTCCTAGTTTACTAAGAATATTTTTCATGAGTGGATATTGAATTTTATCAAATTATTTTCCCTACCTAGTTAAATGATATAATGATCTCTTTTCTGTCAATAGGGTGAATTACAGTGGTTGGTTGATGTGGTAAATTGCAAGACTTGATTTTTTTAGATGGAAAAACCTTTAAACATACCTTGAATTCCTGTATTAAGCTCAGTGTGATCATGTTGTGTTATCATTGTTTAGATTTGGTGTTATTTTGTTTAGGATTTTTTGCATTTATAGTCACAAGAGAGATTGATGTGCATTTTTCTTTTCTCATAATTTTCTTTTCAAGCTTTAGTATCAAGGTTTTGCTGGCCTTGTAAAATAAGCTGGGAGGTGATATCTCTTTTAATATTCCCTGGAAGAATTTGTGGAAGATTGGTACTTTTCTTTAAATGTTTGGAAGACTGAATTGTGAAGTCATCTCAGCCTAATTTGTTGTTGTTGTTGTTTTTAAGTGGAAGGCCTTGAAACTGCAGATTCAGTTTATTTAATGAGTACATGGATGAATATTCATAGTTCCTATACCAACTTCGAGAACATGTTTTTCTAGGAATTTGTGCATTTCATAATTTTCAAGTTAATGATATAAGGATGTTCATAATATCTTCTAGTAATATTTTTAATGTTTGTAGTATCTGTGATACCCTCTTTTCTCTGTTGGTAGTATCTAGGTGAAAGGTGGAATGAAGTATTGGGGAGAGCTTTCTTAACAAGTTTTGAACTCAGTCTATACATGCACATTTCCCCATGGAAAACCAAACTCCTATTTTTATCATCAAATTTATTAAGATAATATTTATTTTATGGAAGTTAGTTAATTATAATGGGTGTCTTATTTGACACTTACTGCCTTGAAGTAATTTTCTAGTAATATTGGAGGCTTTGTTTTCTCATTGTCTATATTTGCTTTCCATTTCTTTACTCTTTATTGTCAGCGTTTTGAGTCCCTTTATTTTTAGGAATTGTTTTTTTCCATAAAACATACAGTTGATTTTTTTTTTCCTATCTGACCTGAGGGTCTTTTTTTCTTTTATAGCTGAGTTGACCATTATATTTATTGAGTTTATAGATATGTTTGGTCTTGATTCTATCATTCTATTTATATACTGTTTTTAATATTTTATTGTCATTTTCTGGTATTAATATTTTTGTTCTGAGGTCTGGGTTTTCCACTTAAATTCATACTTCTGATAATTTTGAGGATTTGTAACCTGATTTTAGTTCTAATCATTGCTCGTGTCATGTTTTAAATAGTACGTATGTACTTCTATTTCTTGATTTATTGATATTAAAAAGGAAATATTATCTATTAATGTCCCACTATAAAAATGAGGAATTACTTTATACTATTGAAATTAGTTTCAGGGAAGCTCTTCTGATAAACAACTAGTGATAGCTCTCTATCAGAGATTAAAGTTCTTGCACTTGAGTGGGTTTTGAAATCATTAATTCATTTATTAAACAGAGTATATTGTTGCTTCTATTACAGGTGCTGTACAAACACACAAATCAGTCATGCATCCTCTCCTTATAAAACTTTCAATCTAATAAGGAAAACAAACACTGAACAAATAATTTCAACTGTGTGGAAATGTGACATACAAGAAATAAAGGAACATAGCTACATCCTTATATGGACTTACATATTAATAAGAAAATTGTTACAACTTTTCCTGTGGGAGTAGCACATGAAAAACTTACAGGCCTCATGAGCAAGTATTTTTATTCCATGGTTATCTTAGGGTAACAGTACCTTTTCAGGTACTTGGCAAGTATTACCTACCCACTTTGTGTAAGTGAAGTGGCGTCATGACAGCGTTCAGACGAGCAGCTGCAGCGGACGGTTCCTGCACCTCCGTCCTCCTCAGCTCCGCTGCCTCTCGCTTCATCCTTCTCTCCTCTCCAGCCCACATTGTTATCTTTTGCCTTCACAAGCGATCTCACTGTAGTTTGCACAGCCACATGAGTCAAGCTTTTCCTTGATTTACATAATAATTTTCTTGTCATTATCTAGCCCTTTCTTCCTAGCCCACTCCCCAAAATGAAAGGGTAGCTCATGTTTGTCTTTTGATGTCTGCAGGCCATGGTATTTAAGTTAAGTTGTTTTTGCTGACCAAAACTAGCAACTCAGATATCATATGGGGTTGATTTGAAATAGAGCAGTTTATAAACTGGACAGCAAATTCCTTCTGGGCAGGAAACATTGTTCTTCTGTGTAGCCCTAACCCAGTGTCTTGCATATTTAGCTTTTCATGAATCACTGAATATAAAGTGTACATTTTTGGGGTTTTGGTTTAGTCTGCAAATACATGACAAGCTCCTTTGTTCTTTGATTAGATTTAGCAAAAGCCTTAGAGAAGTGAATAAGATATTCATCGAATTTACGAAATCCTAACATTGGAAAATATTCTAAACAATACAATAAAATTTTTATGTTTTCAAAGAACTTCCTCGTTTTTTATCAGTGTTTATCTTCTGAAGTAGATAAGGCAGTTATTAGTATTTCTATTTTACTTGTGAAGATACATCCAAAGGCGATTAAGTGACTTCCCTAAGACAGCACATCTATTTAATGGTTGAGTCAGGACCAAAGCATTAAACTTCTAAACCAGTGGTTTTCCTGTTACCCTGTATTCCCTCTACTTAGCCACAAATTCATCCCATGAAATTTGAGTGTCTTGCATCATGCTCTTGACAGAGATGAAGACTGTGCAAGTTAAAATTCATAAAATGGTTAAATTTTAAAGGTAACTTTTGGTTCTTCTACTTTACAAAGTATTAACACTTCTGTGCTCAAATACTTTAAAAGTTATATTACATCTTTTTTTAATGTTGATAATTATTTTGTTTTGTTCTGTTTTGTTTTAAATATTTATTTATTTATTTGGTTGTGCCTGATCTTAGTTGTGTCAGGCAGATTCCTTAGTTGCAGCTCAAGAGCTCCTTAGGTGTGGCTCGCTGACTCCTTAGTTGCGGCACACGGGTGGGCTCCTTAGTTGTGGAATGCGAACTCTTAGTTGTGGCATGTGAACTCTTAGTTGCAGCATGCATGTGGGATCTAGTTCCCTTACCAGGGATTGAACCTGGGCCCCCTGCATTGGGAGTGCGAAGTCTTAACCACTGTGCCACCAGGGAAGTCCCGGTATATTTCATCTCATACATTTTAAATATTTGTTTTTATTAGAAAAATTGCTTGTAGTCTTATTTCTTTGATAATTACTGTTAGAAGTCTTTTGTTTTGTTAGAAGTCTTTTGTCAATTTGTTGCCTAACAGTAATAGAAAATACAGAAACATACAGAGAAGCATCGTAAAAGGCAGACTTGCATAAGTCTTCTGACAGCAGGCAGTGGCAACAGTGAAGTAGGGCAAAGGAGGCTTGAATCAGGAATTGGATTTGGTAATTAGAAGGTTACTGTGACCTTGGGCAGGTCAGTGTTAATATAATAGTAGGAGTAGGGTCGAGGTTAGAAGGAAAGAATGAATGGAAGGTGAGGAAATAAGAAAGTTTCTCTCCTGGTGGAAGGAGGAAGACAGATGGTTTGAGGGAGATGTAGTTAAATAAGGACACTTTTTATGTTAGCCATGTTCCAGTGTATCTGTCACTTCAGGGGAATAAACCCAAGGAGAAGAAGGGGTAAAATGGAAAGTGTGAGAGGAGGATTTTTTAAATTGCTGGGCGGGATCAGAAGGAGGCAGGAGAAGATACGACCCAGCATCATTGTAGAGAAGCTCTCAGAAAGACGGCAGGATACTGACTCCTCTGAGACAGGAGAATAGCAAAGGAAGGGCGAAATGGTCCAGGGGCGATCCGTGGGGCAGGGAGGATAACTGAAGAAATTTGGGGCCTTTAGGCTTCAGTTGCTGGTGTTTCTAGTCAGCTGTGGAGTCAATTATTACAGGCTTCTTGGCTTAGGAGCTAATATTCAGCTTGTGGTATTTAAAATGAGCAGTAAGAAATAGAAGTTTGGATATATAGCAGTTTTAGATGAATTTAGTTTCATTATTGAAATCTCAGTGTGTTCTATATAGTCAGTTTGATTTTTCCTAATGGAGATTATAATTTCAAAAGGGAAGGGAAGATGTAATTTAAGACAAGATATGAAAATTATATGAAGATCTAAGTTTTTAAGTTTTTGTATGGCTCAGTTTGGTGGGATGCTTTTTCCCTGGACTTCTAATTTAATATTGGCCAGGCCCTACTGATAGCTACATACTAAGAATTTGTGGAAGTTAAAATGTTCAAGATCAACCCATGGTTCTGTTTTGTTACCATACCTATATTTGAACACCTAAAGTCATTCTGAATGGCGCTGTGTTTTTCTCAGTAGTCAGTGACATCTTTGCACATACATATGGTCTCTGATCCTGTGGTAATAATAGAGAACTCCCTCTAAAATCTGTACACACAGATGCTTTTCAACTTACAGGTTGGGATATAAAATGTCGTGTTTCAGTCATCTGGAACTCCACATCTTCCAACAGAAATATGGTTCTAGTGTCCTAGACCAGCCCATAAAAGACGATTAAATCTAAAGTGTGTCTGAATTACTAAAAATAATTACTGTTTATAACCATGTTTCTATCAGGAAGTGTGTTCAATTTCAACTCTTAAGTTAAGAAGTGTTTCTCCCACTTCTGCTTTATCTTTCTCACCCTCTGGCTGTCTGGCAGTGACGAAAGAGGCACCCAGCTCCAGGCCACTTAGTGTGGTTCTGGTAAGGCCCAGGAATGGAGAGCTGGGATAGAGACTCTTTGAAAGTCGAGAAGGGGGCTGGTGTGGTGATGCATATGCCAGGGGAGGGTCTCCCTTCTGTCTCAGCTGTGAGATCTGGGCCCCTGCCACTGTAAACCTCCTGTCTCCTCTCCCCTTTCTCTTCCTCTGGACCCCTGGTTCTTAGCCAGACCTGATTTTGTCCTCCCGCCCCGACCTCAAATACCTGGGGACATTTGGCAGTGTCCAGAGACATTTTGGCTGTTACAACTGGGGTGGTGCTACTCCTATCTAGTGGGTGTAGACCAAGGATGTCGCTAAACATTGAGAACCAAGAATTATCCAACTTGACACGTCAGTAATGTCAAGATTGAGAAACTCAGCTCTAGGCTCCTGCTACTGGTTTGAGTTTTTTGCCTTCTTGCTTCACTGAGGAACAGAAAGGTCGTTTGTTTCCAGATTCTTTTCTACCTTCTGTTCTTGAAACAAGCTCATAGCCCTTTGAGGTTTCTCTAAGGGCTCTCCTATCATCACAAGATGGAAATAGATGGAGTAAAAATAACAAGAAAATTGCAGTTTCAGGAAATCTTAATGAAAAGCTTCCATGTTATCCACTCACTGTACCTTAAATAGAACAAAATTCTCATCCCTCTTGAGGCTTCCGTCCTTCTTCCGCATTATGATCTCCTCATTCCCTGGGCTTCCCTCCTTCCTACCGTACAGCTCAGTCGCAGAGGCTTTGGCAGGGGGTCCTCTCTCCAGTCCTCCAAATGAGGAGTGACAAGAGGGAAGAGAAATCCTTGGGCTGTTTTGACGCGGAGTGAGGGGAAGCTTCCTTCGTTATTGCATAGATCCGGCCAGAACAATTTTCTGTTGCCCTGCTACTTTGAAGGAATTCACAGAATGAGATCATACCACAGCGCTTCCCTAAGTACTGCTACACGGCACGGGGGTCTCCTGTCTCTGCTGGTCTCTCCTTTCCACCCGGCACGGTAGTTACCATCCCTCTGGCTTCCTGGGCATGTGACCTGAGCACTTCCTTACTAGGGCCCGTGCCTGGTCAAGTGCTGTGCCGTCATCATGAAATAATCTTAATAACGTTCGGAACAAGAGCCTCACATTTTCATTTCGTACTGGGCCTCGCAAACTGTGTAGCTTACCAGAGTTCTCCCAGCCAACCTTGGGCCCAGGAGGGGTGCAGACTGGCTTGGATGAGAAAAGGAAGTGGAAGGGTTTTAAGATACTTAGAGTAGCAAGAAGGCCCCCCGCTGAAAATCTGGGCGGGACTGGCAGACTGGAATGCATGTCTCAGTCTTCCTTTGTAAATATGCACCTTTCCGAGCTGACTCTTTTTGCTGTGTTTATATTTGTTAATTTTAATAAGATGACCAGTTACTTACTAGGTACTATTGTGTGATGAACAGTGTGCTAGACGCCGTGGGTAAAATTAAGTAGTAAACTGATATTTGCTCTCTATGGGTTATCTTCAGGTGTTTATAAAACCTCCTCATGTAGTGTCCATAACCATTTGAGATTGTTTTTATTGTCCCATTCCATAGGGTAGGAAGCTGAAACGGGCTATGTTACTTGTCTAAGTTTATAAAGCTAGTAAATGACAAAGAATGGATTTGAACCTAGGTTGGTCTGACTCTGAAGGCCAGTCGCGTTCAATCAGCTACTCAGAAGTTCAATCTTCCTACTGTCCAGTTGACTCTCAAGTTAAGGTCATGAGTATACATAGGAGGTCAATTTCTTTTAATCAGTGAATTGTTTTAAAACACTACACAGTGCTTTTCAAATGAAATATAATGGTGGATGAAAATGTGTATTTGATCTAGATGCTTTTCCTTGTGTTCATGAGAAATAGGTATTCGCACAAGTAACCTAAAATAGTACTCTTACAGAAAAAACTCAAAAGTCTTCCATTCTATAAGCTTCGTAAATCACTCCATCTCTCCTGTTTTATGAAACATCCATTGGAGCTAACACTCCATTGTTAGCGTGACTTACCTGAAAGAGTTTTCTTGGAGTACGGGTTTCTGTCTTTAATTTTTATCCACCAAATAAAAAATGTCTTGTTCAATGTCATCGATATTTGCGATTAATTCTAAGAAAGCTAATTTGTAGAGAATATATTTTATACCAATTCTTTGGTTTTTATCATGTGAGCTACCCCACATTATGGTTTGGTATCATCTTTTTTTTTAATATTTATTTATTTTGGGGACTTCCCTGGTGGCACAGTGGTTAAGAATCCGTCCTCCAATGCAGGAGACACGGGTTCGAGCCCTGGTCTGGGAAGATCCCACATGCTGTGGAGCAACTGAGCCCGTGCGCCACAATTACTGAGCTTGTGCTCTAGAACTCGTGAGCCACAACTACTGAAGCCTGCATGCCACAACTACTGAGCCTGCGTGCCTAGAGCCCATGCTCCTCAACAAGAGAAGCCACTGCAATGAGAAGCCTGTGCACCACATTGAAGAGTAGCCCCCGCTCACTGCAACTAGAGAAAGCCTGCGTGCAGCAACAAAGACCCAATGCAGCCAAAAATAAATAAATAAATAGATAAATATTTTAAAAAATATTTATCTATTTATTTATTTATTTGGAAGCACTGGGTCTTTGTTGCGGCAGGCAGGCTCCTTAGTTGCGGCTCATCAGCTCCTTAGTTGTGGCATGCGAACTCTTAGTTGTGGCATGCATGTGGGATCTAGTTCCCTGACCAGGGATCGAACCCGGGCCCCCTGCATTGGGAGCGCAGAGTCTTAGTCACTGCACTACTAGGGATGTCCCTTGATATCATCTTGAAACCCTGTGCCAGCTTTTACACGGCCAGGCCTCTTAATTCTACATGAGGAGGAGGCAGGCGTCGGCACCAGTCACCTACAGTGGGCAATTTACACAGCATTACTTAGTTGGTAAATGGATTAAGAGCAACTTGACAGTTTTCTTAGCAGTTACTGATCTTTCATCTGCCTTTGATTTCATGACTACAAGGGTCTCAGGCCTGTTACTTTTAACACAGAGCCATGCATTTAAGTGTTCTTCCAGAGCTTTTACTGTTAAGATCAGGACTGTTTAATCACACTGACCTGAGTTTTAATTCCAGCTGCACCACTGACTAGTTGTGCACCTTTGGTGAGTTACTGTAGGTGGGACCAATGATGTCTTCAAAATGCTGTAGGAAAGACCGAATTACTGTATGTAAAGCCCTGAGCACAGTGCCAGGCTGAAGGAAAGGGTCCAGTGGGTAAGTGGGAGTTGTCATCCTCCTTCTCCTCTTATTCCACCAAGAGAATATGCCTGGGCATAAACAGAACTTTGGGCAAGCCCTTTTTCTGTTTACACCTAAATAATTTGGTATACTCTTAAATATACTTTGACACACGTCCTCCTGCAGTGAAAAATAGAAAGGCACATATCTTCCTCCTGTTCTCTGTGAGGAGAGGATAGCATGATGTGTTTTTTATCTTCTAGTAGAATCAGGAATAACTCGGGGGTCTCGGTGATCAGTGTACACAGCCCTGTGTGTGTACTGCCGTTCTCTCAGCACAGACCAGACCAGCCTTTTTCAAACTGAGATCCCCGGCCTGTATCAGAATCACCTAAGAAACTGGTTAAAAAAATAAAATAAAAGCCAGCTCTCTAACCCCAGACCTACTGAACAGAATCTCTGGGGCTGAGGTCTTAGAACATGCATGTAAAATAAGCCACCGTGGTTATTCTTGTGTATAAAAAACATTTAGAAATACTGGCCCATACTCTCCGTCTCACTCCCCTGCCTTTGCTTAAGCTATTTCCTTGGCTTGGAGTAGTCTTTCCTCTTCTATTCGAATGCTGCCTCTTCCTAAAAGCCCTTCCAGATTATCCCAAATTGAAGTTAATTTTGTATCTTCATTATTGCAATTATTACAGTCTACCTCATAGAGTTTTGCTAGTTTTTCACCAAACAGTAAGCAGCTAGAGGGCAGTGATTGCCTGATTGCCAGTTATCCTAATAACTATCCCTGGTGCCCAGCAAAGTGCTTTGTGTATAATGGGCACTAAAAGAGTATCTGTAATTTGGATTGGTTCTCTACTGCTTTTTTCCAATAAAACCTGTTCTGACTTCCTCCGAAGAGCACAGATCCCTTCAGAGTACATATTATTAAGCTCAGGGTGATGGAGGACAGTCCTAATAAACATGATCAGCCTTGCATCCCAGCACATCAGAATTGGGACGTGTGTTTGTGTATGATACGAGGAATTGTTTGACATCCTCGTTTCTTCCTCATCCTCATCTTTGGATATCATTTGTAAGGCACGTTGAAAGAGTCTGCCGAAGTCCCAGTTATAACACATCATCATGCTTGTCCTCTGGGACTCTAAGATAAAGTACTTGCAGCTGTGCTTCCAATGATGTCATAGAGGTATTTCCTGCATTCATGTGTGGAGCAAAGGTGTAGAGATGAACTCCACTTTCTAGTAAGATGGTTTCTCCAAAGCTGCACTGTCCCTGTCCCTGTCAGTGATATTTTAGGCACTCTTTATGGTTTTGGACAACTTTTAATCCCATCCTGTGCTTCTGTGTCAACTGGCTTGTTGGATAGGGCATTGCCCAGATCGTTGGCAATATAAAGCGATGCACACATGGGAGCTCTCCAGTTCTCTTATATACTGGAGGGTGACAAAGAAAACATGATATTAGAGGAGGGTCTGATTAGTGGGGGTTAGAAAGGGATAGAATAGCTGAGAAGGGAGAGCACATTAGGGAGTTTCTCCAAATATTCGATCCTTAAAAGCGTTACATTGATTATTTGACCTCACCCAAGGCAGCAGGGTTAAGCCGTGAAAACTATTGGATTTGGCAGGTGAAATCAGATTTTCATTGGGTGGATTAGGATTTATGAAAGCAATAGTGTTCATGAAAGTAGGGTGGAGAAGACAGCTGTCCTAGTGGGGGACTCCTTACACATTTAGGGAGATTCATCTTTTCGATATTTCTGTCTTTAGATTTCTAATGGAAATTCAATAAAAAGAACTCCAGATTACCACAGTTAATCACCTAGTAAACACGTGGAATACATAAATGAGTAGATCAGAAATTTTAATTTCAGGCAGAGGAAGACCTCTCCCTTTCGCTGCACCCCTCCAAAGCATTCAGGGCTATAAAGTAACCAGAGATAACGAGAAAGGTCACTGAACTTGGTGAGAGGAGCTGACTAAGTTTTACAGTAAATTTAATGGAAATTCATGGAATAGGGGGTGGGGTAATAAAGTTGAACTGGGCCTGGGAGAATGGAGATAGTGCATGTTGATCATTCCTTGAGCAATTGGCTTGGGGAAAAAAATGGTAATTGTATCAGTGGGATAAAGTTTATGTTTATAAAAAAAAAAAAAAACAGAGCGTACAATTCCAGCACCCCAAGGAATTCCCTTGCGCTAACCCCTTGCAGTGAGACCCTCCCTCCACCCCTAATCCCTGGCAACCGTCCCTATAGTTTTTTCTTTTTTAGGATGTCATATAAATTCAATCATACAATATGTAAAAGACTGGACTCCTTCACTTAGCATAATGCCTGCTCAGTGTAAATTTTAAACATATTTTAAAGTACAAAGAATCCCCCCTCTCCAAAACAAAACAAGTAGGAACCTGAGAAGATGGGTGTAGAGAAAGTGAGTTAGGGACATATTGAAATGTAAACAGACATCTAGCTCATGAAGATGGTTCCGGTCCTCATGGAACCTAGGCAAGCTTGTTAGCTTTGAACGCATGGTGGACAGGATGGAGAGGAGGGCAGTGGTACCCTTGACCAGTTAAATATTTTCTTTTCTCAAACTAGCCTCCTTTCCTGCTCTGAACTTTCCCACTACCTCCCCACTTCTCGGGGGTGGGGGGTAGGGGCAGGGAGAAATACACACATACACACTTATACATTCATAAATACATGTATCTCCATTTTCATGGCATAAGCATTTCATTTATAAAGAGCTCATCAATCTTTCAGTTTCAACTTCACATTTAGTTGAGGGCTATCAGATGACGCGTAGTGGTACCAGGATTTGTAATCTAGAGCTGTACACTTGTTTCTCAATCCAAGATTTATTTTGCAAAATTTTTCTTTCTAAATTTTTTTCCTTCAAATTAATAGGAATTTAAACATTAAAAATTATAGAGGGTAAACAATTTAACTTTTGCTATCTAGAATTGGAATTTTTAGATGTAATTTGTTAGTAATCATCTCTGTACAAGGTTTTCAAACTTGGTTTTTTGCAGTGTTATTTTTACAAATTATATGTATATATAATTTTATTATAAAAGCACTTACTAATCTCATATTCACTGACTCCCTCTGTATGCTTTTTCATTAGGAATTAACTGCACTTTGGTTTTTCTTGTTTTTTTCCTATAGTTGTGATATTCAAAGCATAGATGATTGTTATTTCCCCAAAGAGGAAAAGCAGGCAGGCTTTCTTGGGACATTTATCACATTCATTAATTATTACCTTCACGTAACTATTTTTCCCACGACGGTTGATATATTCATGTCCTCATATGTGTTGACCACATATTCTGCTGCTGATGTAATTTGTGTGGAGATACAAGGAGCTGTTAACCTTATACCAGAGGTCTTCAAAGGACAGTGAAGCAGGTTACTCTTGGTGCTAGCATTGTGGTTATTATGTAATTTAACATACTATTGTTCTGCCATAAATAGAATTATTTTACTGTATCTTTTCATTTGTCTGGAAGGCGATTATTTGATACTTTTCATATATCCTGAAGTTAGAATGTAAGCCTGAAAAGCCCTCAGAGTGGTCAAAATTTGTTAAAAGTAAATGTAATGAACCTTATTCCTACTCTGTGACAGGTGTTTACATATATTGCTTTATTTAATCTCCACAGTAATCTTATGTGATAGTCATTGCTGCCACATTTTACAGAAGAGGAAATTGAAACTCTGGAGGTTATAGAACTCGTCCAGGGTCATACATCTATAGCTGGGCTCTCAACTTGGGTTTGTGTGTCCCTCAAGATCCTGATTCTGAGTCCATTTACTCCCACATTCAGTCATTCACACAAATATTTTTTTCAGTATTTACCACGTGACAGGCCCTGGGTATCCAGGGTTAAAGACAGATATATCGAGTCCTGAGGAATTCCTTTATCTGTTTTTTGGGCTGTAGTAAATATGAAACAGACTAGAAAAGAGATGAGGCTTAAGGACAAAGACACTGTCTATCTTATCTACTGTTGCATCCACAGGACAAGCACAGCACATAGTAGGAGCTCAATAAATACATGTCGAATGGATGAATGATATTAGTGAGAAGTAATAGCCAAGTAGGAGAGAGAACTAAGTGTAGGAAGGGTATAAAATCAAACAGAACTGTCCTGGACCATTTAGTGTTTGAATAAGCAATTGCGTACCTCACTAGCCCCAGAGGGTGTGAAGAGACTTCAGTGTGCTCACTGGTGTCAGAAGGGTGACCTGGGGCCCCCGAGTGGCTAAGGCAACCCAGGCTCTGTGCAACAGGAAGAGAGTCACTCATGAACATTACATCCTGTTTAAAAAGCAATGAAGTATGTAAGACATTTTAGGAAAGTTTCCATTAAAAAATGGCCCTTCTCCCCTTAAAGTATGCTAAAGGGCTAAACTTCAGTGTCTTGGAAAAATCACATAGGTGGAGGAGTTATTTCCCAGACAATATTGGATTAAGAGGTATTACAGGGCCTCCCTGGTGGCGCAGTGGTTAAGAGTCCGCCTGCCGATGCAGGGGATACGGGTTCGTGCCCCGGTCTGGGAGGATCCCATATGCCGCGGAGCGGCTGGGCCCGTGAGCCATGGCCGCTGGGCCTGCGCATCCGGAGCCTGTGCTCCGCAACGGGAGAGGCCACAACAGTGAGAGGCCCGCATACCGCAAAAAAAAAAAAAAAAAAAAGAGGTATTACATAATATAGTTTTTCTCTTTCCTGGTAAATTATAACATTAAATTTTCATGCCAAATGAATCTTTAAAAAATTCAAGTTATACTCTTTGGAAGATACCTTAAAAAGGACTATATATAGTACATAGCACATAACAATCTATTGTATGTAACAAGTGAATAGGTTGCATAGAATAACAAAAGTTTTTGAGTAATATAACTTGAAAGAATTATGATGTGTTGAAGTCACGTTTGGAATATCATTTAGCTTTTTGTAAGGAAAAAGTGGGGAAATTAGGAAACTACTGAAATGATTTCAATTTCATTATTCAACAGCATCGATGCGCTACTTTCTTGTCCCAAGAATGTATCTATTAACAGTGATGTTTTGCCTTACAGCTTTTCTGGGAGAAGAGGCTACAAGGACTTAGTGCATCAGATGTAACTGAACAAATTATAAAAACCATGGAACTACCTAAAGGTCTTCAAGGTATTATCCAAGTTCAGTTGAGCAGTACCTACTATGTGCCAGGCTCTGTGTTAGGTGCAGTGGAGTCAGACATGATTGAGACAAGTCTTTGCTTTGGGGACTGTATGCCTTGCTGGATGAGGTACCTCTTGGGTTTTAGTAAACCCAGAGGAAATGTACCTGAAAAGCTTGTACGTTGCAGGGATGCGTCAGGGCAGTGTCTTACTTAAGATTTTTTTCTGCGTGTACATTTTGGCTTTAGATTAGTTAGGTTCGTCATGTAAATTAACCCATGTTCTGCTTTTAGAACCAAATGCAGCTGAATGACAGAATGTCCCAAGCTTCCTGCTCAAAGCAGCATCTGGCCCCAGCGCATGCTCTTTCTCTCCTCCTCTTATCAGAAGAGCAGCCAACAGCTCTCCTTCTGCCTCTCCCTCCCCAAACTGCTGCTGCAAGTAGCAGTGGGAGCAGATGCCCGTTGGTCCAGTGACAGGAGGGAGTGGGATCTGGGGTGGAGAGCTCAGCTGCTGGTGTGCTTGTCATATCATATGTTAATTCCAACTTCTAGAGAAGCATTATTTTTCAAGTATTAGAACTTTGGCTTCTAAAACTTGATACACTGTGGATTGCTCAAAAATCCTCATAGTTCATGGTTAGAATATTGTCTCATCCCTCTATGCTCTTGGAAATTATTGCTTTAACTGGTTTAACAAGTTTAGGACTTTAAGCAATGCACTTAAATGTAGCCATGGTTCCAGTCTCCTACATGTAGTCAAGGTGTGCAATTATTACTTCTGTTAATTTGGATATTTTGTTAGGTATTTGAGAAAGCTGTTAAAGGTACAGGTACAGCATACTTGCATTGGCTTTTCCTTTGAAATCCCTACACAAAAAAGATAAGTTTTGAGATATGGCTAGAAATGAATGTTAAACAGCTACAGGGGAAACTATTCCAGGATCCTAGGGACACATTAATAGGGATACTGGAGTGTAATATGACCTTAGAAGGGACTTAGATCATTAAAATAATTGAACTTGCTTGTGGAAATGTAGCCAACTTTTAAAAAGTTTAATACTTTGGAAAATGTATTTTTAAGTTATGTTAAAATTTTATTGTAATACTCAGGTATTTTGTTACTGTTTCTTTAATGTTAATTCTTTGGTGTATAATAACTAAATAGATATGCTATTATCCTTTGCTGCTTTGGCTTGTGTCAGTTTTAAATAGCTGATCCCAAATGAATATAAAGATATCCGTTGTTTTAGGTTACATAAGGTTTGCTCAGCACATCTAGAAATTTCCTTTAACTCATATATGTTTCTAATTGCAGGAGTTGGTCCAGGTAGTAATGATGAGACCCTTTTATCTGCTGTTGCCAGTGCTTTGCACACAAGCTCTGCACCGATCACAGGGCAAGTCTCCGCTGCTGTGGAAAAGAACCCCGCTGTTTGGCTTAACACATCTCAACCCCTCTGCAAGGCTTTCATTGTCACAGATGAAGACATTAGGTAAGGCAGCTTAACATGACTTCAAAAGCTTGTCTTTTACACTTGTTACATTTTATACTGCCTATTAGGTTCCGTGGCACATCTAGTAAGTGATGAATCAATCAGAAAGTTATACTTTTTTTTTTTACAGAGCTTTTGTGAAACTAATGAAAGGTGATAGAGAACATTTAAAACAAATACATGCTTGAAAAAGGTAGCAGTGCTGTGTATAAGGCATATCATCACGATGATGTCCAAAGGACAGATCAGTTGTACTCTCTCCACATCATTTTTGCAATGTCTTATGAAATCTGGGGTTCTGCCTTTCTGCTCTAAGAACCCCTTCATTCAGTTATGCCTTTTGTGATTGCTGACTGCATTGGTTTGTCTGCAGTAGCAGATCACTGCCGTGCTACTTTTAAGTTCAGTTGTGTTTTCAAAATTCAGTTTACTTATCTTGATTATATTTACCTCACTTAAGCTCAATTTAGAGATTTATTTATCTCTACTTCAACCTGTTTCAAGTAAAGATTTAAGGTGGCTCCAAAGAGACACACACACGCACAGACACACACACACACACACACACACACAGACACACACAGTGAAGCCAGATAAGAAGCAAATGAGAAGAAAGACAAAAGCAAAGCGTAAAGCAATAAAACAGAGCCAGGAATGAGGAGCGGACACAAGGTGCATCTTTTAACATCTTTTACTCTTTCTAAGGCTGGGTCACAAATTAGGTTTTTAGCAGCAAATTTTGAAAGGAAGACATATAGCTCAGATTGATAATGCCCAAGGAGTATAAGCAAACCATTGCTTAGGAGAAACAAAACTATTCCAGATATTTAAGACCACAAAGAAATTCTTATATGGGATTTATGAACTTCAGTATTATTACTCTAGAATGATTGTATAGTATACTGTATTTTCTTTAAATATAGGGCAGTGTGTACACTTCACTATTTCTATCCTCTGAATATAAACCAGAAAGCTTTACTGGAGAATTATTCCTAGACCCCAAACCGGAAGAAGACGCTTTGGAATTTAAAAATATGTATTATATTTGTATTTTTTTTCTAAATCCATGAAAGTTGGCATGAGAATGTTTTTAAATGCCTGAGTCTAGCTAGGTTTATAATTGGAAAGCCTTTCCTGGGTTTTAAAGTAGTTTCTTTTGCAAAGATGTAGAATGGTTCAAAGTTGCATTCAGATGCCTTCATTACATAGAATTTACAATCAGTGTTATTTTTTAAGAAAAACATAAATGTAAAATCAAGGAAGGGAATCAACTTGCTCTTTGGGCAGTTCTTACCTTTGAGGAAGGAAATTACTCAGGAGACAAATTCCTGTCTGTCTTGGAATGAGTACCCAGTTAATCAGCAGGGATTCCGCTAGGTCATTATGGGGGTTGACTGAGGTTCTCTGAGTGATGTCATGGGAATGCTGACGGCTTCAACACCAGATCTTTTGACAGTGGAGGAAGCTGTCTCAAAGCCAGATGTGCATGCTTTCCTTTTAGGGGAAACTTGTCTAACAAGTTGTCCATTTGATTTCATTGTCATCACAGAAATTATTAAGCAAACATTTCTTGTTGAATTAGTACAGGTTCAAAACACATGACTGCAAATGGAATTGTTAGCCTTTCTCCAATTGGGTAGCCAATAATCTGTTTGTATTAAACCTTCAACTAAGAATCTCAACATTAAGCATATATATTTTCATCAGTCTTGATACTGTTTTCACCCACGGGTATATTTGTTTTCTAATACTGAGTAACAAGTTCTCACAAACCTCACAGCTTAAAACAATACCTATATATAGCTCTCAGTTCAGTAGGTCAGAAGTCCGGGACAGGCATGACTGGATTCCCTTCCTGGGGTCTTACAAAGCTGAAATCAAAGTGTCGGTAGAACTGCAGGCCTTCTGGAGCTTGGGCTCCTCCTTAAGTTTGTTGCAGAATTCATTTCTTTGTACTTGTAAGAATGAGGCCCCTGTTCTCTTGTTGGCTGTGGGATGAGGCCATTCGCAGCAGTTAAAGGCTGCCAGCATTTCCTTGCTCCATGGCTCCCTTCATATCCCCTCTCCTGCTTCTTTCTGGAAGGGCCCAGCCCCTTTTAAAGCCGCCTCTTATTAGATCAGGCCCTCTATGATAATCCCTTTTGATTAACTAAAGGCCAGTTATTAGTAACCTAATCATAGAAGGATAGCTCAGTCATATTCATAAGTTCTGCCTGCCCTCAGGGGAGAGAATTTTACTAGGCATCTAAGCAGGGGCAGGTGGGGACATCTTCGGGACTGTGTTAGAATTCTGCCTACCACATCCAGCAGATGCTTTAATTTCAGTTTTCATAAATGTGGGAAGCAGTGCTCAAGACAAAAGAGAAACAGTGGCCAATGTCAAGAATTTCAGATATACTTCTCTAGCCAAAAGCACCATTCCTTCCATTTTCTTTGTCTTCCTGATGGGGTGACTTCAGGGCAGTTGGCAGACTCTCATACTCTGTTACTAGGCATGAGAGACTGCCATGAGACGGATACGCCATTTATCATAAAGCCGGAGTCACTGAGCCAGTGGCAGGGCTAACTGTATAAGAAATAAACATTGCGTTCTTCATGACTGCTCCACTGCATGAAAATCGGTTGAACTTCAGTTTCTGTTAATATGATCGAGGCTACAGAGCTCGATTAATTCAGTGACAGATCCCCTCTTTTTGAAAATTCATTTAAAATGTATAAGTCCAAACCTTTTATCTCTTTGTGCTGTTTTTAGAGTTTAGTAAAGATGACGTCTAAAGTTTCTGTGTTTACACAGTATGTGTTAATTTTACTGCCTTGGACATGGTCTCATGAGATAGAGAGACGTGGGGACTAGACTGCAGTAAACACGACTTTACAACTGGTTGAGTGCCCAAGGGGTGAATACTCAGGGCATCTTAGTGGAGCCTTCTGGAACATTGCTCCTCTACCCTTCTGCTTTCCCAGGTTTGGGGCATTGTTACAATTTGTCTTCCTCACCTAATGATGGAGAAAATCACTTCTTTCAGTAGAGCCATCAGTATTCCTTGTTGCATCTCTTATTTGTCCCAGGGCTGCTCCGTCTCCCATTGTGTATCCATCCTAACCACCTTTCCTTTGGTCTCAGGAGGTGACTCGTCCTGTTCTCTAATCAAGGCTCATCGTCCCAGCTGGGCCTTTGCCTCTCTCCCTTTCTTGCTTTTTTCTAAGTCTTTTACTTAGCCAGTCTTGTCCCTTCCCTGTGTCTTCAACCATTGCCTCTCCACTGGGTTCTGGAGGCGAATTTCTATTTACCATCTTCATTTGCTAGAACTGTTTTAGGAATCCCTCTCTTGCCCTGTCAAGGAGCTAGTCTCCGTTTTTTCCTGCTTTTTTAAGATGAATTGTATACCAATAGCCTTTCTTCCTGTGCTTTGTTTTTCACCTAATGGTTCTGAACTTTTTTATGACTCGGTGTTATTAACTCTCACTTTTGAGGTTCCTTTAGAGTCCCCAAGACACAGGGAAACTTGTGGCATATTCTTAACCTACGCAGCTCATCTCAGTTCAGGAGTCTTTTCATTCCCTGTCCTTGGTGTACAGGATCACGTGGCCTTGGTTCCTTCCTGACGCCCTGCTCCCAGAAGGCCGGGGAACCCGGGGAGAACTCCAACTACCTTTCCCCTGACGCAGCAGAGAGCGGCAGCGAGATCCCAGCCCATCATGCCTCCACCTCCTCCGTCTTTCTCAGTGCTTCACTGAGCAAGTCTCTTCTCCTTCTTTATTTTCTGTATTCCTTCCCTGCTTTTAAATTACTTCTAATTATCCTTTATAGGAATAACCCTGAATCTTCACATATTTGAAGTTTGTGAAGTTGTAGAAAAGGTCACAGAAATAAATCTACTCCTGCCGGAATTCTCTGTGAGATGAGGGCTATCTGCCTGTCTGAATGTCCCTCTTTTTGACAGAGTTCATTCCCCATGTGACTTGGTTTTGTGAAGGTAGAAGCAACTTTTGCAAAGTCTAAGGAGAAGGAAATGTATGTTTCTCAGGAATTTTCATGACTTTGAAGTAAAGCTAAACCATTTCGGCAGCTTCATTGTTCCAGTACTGGCCAAATTATTTAGTATCTTTTTACTCTGTTTTTAAAAAGGAAACAGGAAGAGCGAGTACAACAAGTGCGTAAGAAATTGGAAGAAGCATTGATGGCAGACATCTTGTCACGGGCTGCTGATACGGAGGAGATGGACATTGAAATGGACAGTGGAGATGAAGCCTAAGATTAGCATCAGGTAAAGCAACACCAGAGAGACGTGGAACTTAAGGTCTTTTATTTCCTTGCTTTTGCCCTTGTAGCCTGATTCAGCAGTGCCTACAAAGCCTTCTCCTTTGCAAATCTTGTGCGTGTGCTGTTGTTTGGCCCCCTCTGTATTTAAGGACCATATAAGCATGCATCCTTTTGTTCTCATTACGTGAAGATGTTCACACCCCTGCAGCCACTTGCAAGGGATCTGGTCTCCAAGGTGTCACTAGAGAAAAGCAGAAGCAGGAGGAAAGGACTCTGCCAGGGAGGGAGAAGCAGCTGCAGGAGATGAAGGCACCATCACCTCTACCACAGTAGCTCTCTGGGGTCTGTTGTCCCCTCTGTAAAATTATGGTCACAAAGTAGGCAAAGATCCCTCCTTTTTTCCCTCCGTTTCTGTTTTCTCTAGCACAGACGTGGAGCAGGGAGAATGAGAGGACGTTTTAAAGTATGATAATTTACCTTAAAAAATACAAATCATGACCCTGTCCTGAACTCACATAGGAGTCTCACAGTCTCTGTTCCACCGGGTACATATTCTCTTCAGATGATCACACTCCAACCTCCGAGGGTTTATGTGGCAGCTTGCTTCCCAACTTCTCTCCGGCTTCCTTTTGGGGGCCATGTCTTTCTGCCACCCCCAAGCCAATTATTTATTTGCATCCTCTGCAGGCAAAACTGAGCAGTGGGTGGTGGTGTTGGGAGGGAAGGAGAAAGGGAGGGGCTGAGAAGAGCGAGCGGAGCGAGTGGGAGTCTAACCGCGTGGCGCCCTTCGAGCCCGTCTCCGCCCCTCACACCTGGTCCTCATAGTCGGTCCTGCATTTAGTGCTGGGTCCTGGGGACGTCCCCGCGCTCACAGAGCTTACCATACAGTTGTATGAAACAAATGCTCACATAGCTGTATGATCACCAACTGTGATCAGTGCGATAAAGGAGAAATGAAGGTGCTGGGAGAGCCGCCGGCAGGGGAGCTAATGCGATGTGAGGGCCGACAAGACTCTGGGGACGTGGCATTAACAGTGAGCCTGAAAGGCGGGTAGGAGTGAGCAGGAGAAGTTAGGGGAAACGTGTTCTCCTCCAAAGAAATAGCAGAGACAGCTCAGTTCCTTTAAGGACCGAAGGAAAGGTCACTATGGTTGGAACGTAGGAAGTCTGAGGAGGGTCGGAAAGTGTGGAGATGAATCAAACCATGGTGAGCCTTGTGGATTCTTGTTAAGGATTTTGAGCTTTATTGTTAAAACCACTGGGAATCCACTGAAGGCTGCGTAAAGTGATTAGATGTGCTTATTTATAAGATCCCTACGGCTGCTGCATGAAAAAGGATGTCCTTTCTAAGGAAAGCTTAGAAGCAGGGAGACCAGTTAGGAGGCCGCCGTAGTCCCGCAAGAGGTGATGGTGGCTTCACGAGGGTCTCGGCAGCAGATGTGGAGAAAAAGAGGAAAAGGCCAATTTGAGATGTATTTGGAGGTAGAATCGACTTGACTGGGTGACTGACTGTTAGTGAGGGTGAGAGAGTGGGGTGAATGACTCCAGGTGTTTAACTGGAGCCACTGGATGGATGGGGAGGGGTCCTGTTCAGAGGGTCCTACTGAGGGTGTTGCATGCAGGGGGATGAATTCATTGTTAACACGATCTTTCCTTCCCATCAGTGCTTTGTCTTAATTCAGGGAGTGGCCCATGCCACAGTGACACAGATCAGGTGATAATCACAGTGTCTTCCATTTACATAGTCAGGGACAGCAGCAACATTTCGGTCACACAGTTTCCTGACCACGCAGAACCTTTTAAATCGAGTTCAGTGCTATTTTAAGTGGTTTTGTTTTGTTTTCCATATTGAGGACAGGAAGATGCCGTGTTGACACTGAATCTTGTTTTCCACTCCGATCAGGATGTGTTTTATGGACTTTGATGAGCGTACTTAATGTGTGTAAAGTCTCTCAGAGGCAAGTCTGCAGCGTGTTTCTTTTCTCCAGAGACTTCAGTGCAGTGTGGGAATCTGGACCATTGCGCCTGCACCACATCAGAACTGACTCTGGGAAAGCCCTCTTCTTCTCCAGAGCTTTTTGTTGTTTTTCAGACTTTTCCCCTGAAAACAATTTAGAATAATCAGGGGTCATGTAGTTGAGGTTTTACGAGACCCTCACTTGCTTTGCAGATTACTTTGCAGGTTGACGTCAGGGCAGCACCCTAATCTATGTAAGTGAGCCTGTGGTTAATGCACGAACAAACTAAAGTTGAGGGATTAAAGTTTTAATATGTACTTAAAGAGTAGCCATCACTTTGGCATGGTGCTAGGGAGAGATCTGCATTACGTGTATCATATTCTAAACTTGAGAATGGTATTATTAGACCAGGCCATTAGACTTGTAGGTTGTGGAAGATTTAGATGTACTTCTTAATTATCAAAATTAAATTTACCTAAATCACTAATTTAGCCCCACGTACACCTGAAGTGTTTAATAAACCAGAGCACTGCCACAAGACTTAATTAGGTGTTTATAATAACCTGTGGGATAGGTAGGACTTGGCTTGACTAAAGATGGGACATGGCCAAGTTCACACGGCTGCTAAGAGATGGAACCTGTAACGTGCGGTTCTGTTTAGGTCTGTTCACCGCATTATGACATGGATGCTCTTTCTGATGGTCCTTATTAGCAAAACGGACCTTAATTTGTATGTATATATATATTTGGCAGGCGCAGAGTTTAGGAAGCTGTCAGCGGAGGTGTAACTCCAAGTTTCGTGCAGTCGCAAGGAGAGATTTCAGCTCTTCTTCCTTAGTCACACGGCCCCTGGGGCTCAGTTATGGTTTCAGCCCACCTCTGCATGTGTCCCTTCCGCCAGAATCTGCTCCAGAGATTGCCGGAACACATGAGCCCGTCGGGGAGGACGGAGCTGAGGCTGTTATTGGTCGGGGCAAGCAGGCATGTGTGTGTGCGTGCATGCATGTGCGCGTGTGTGCGTGCGCCCGTGTGTGTGTCTGTGTGTACACACACACCATCAATAGCAGGTTGAGGTTTGCTATGTTACTTAAGATTTTACACTCAAGAGGAGTGCCCAGGTTATCAAACATTTTAGGAGTGACTGCAAGAAGAAGATAACTATTAGAACAAAAGTGTTAAAGCATTTAGCTACAAATGAGCTAGAGTATCAAATACATATGTAGTTGAATTGGCAGTTGCACAGTACCATTTCACCCAAGTTAAGCAGTAATAAAACTTCAGTACATTTCTATCATCCGTAAAGTCTGAGAAGTAAAATAAATTATTGTGAAATAAAATAAATCATTGTTAGAAATTTTCCTAAATTTTCTCAAGGTATGTTTGGATTTGGCTATGTCTATTATGTTTTCTTCATTTGTATGCCCTGTGATTTCTCTTTTTATGCTGATTTAATTAATGATAGAAAATATTTTCATAAGCATACAAAGGGGTACATATGATTTATTTGAAAATGAAGTGAGTATTAAGGGTTATTTTCAAAATAAAACACTTAAAACAATGAAGGGAAATGTTGAGTACTTTTTATGTACAAAGTGCTGTAACTAAATGCTGTCAGGCTCTAAAAATCCTATTCTAAGTGAAATTTGGCCTCTAACTGCTTTTCCAGGTTTTGCTGACCTCACCTGAGAAATCACTGAATCACTTAAGTTTGTTTGTTTTTTCTTACAGGTAACTTTTGACCGACTTTCCCCAAGAGAAAATTCCTAGAATTGAACAAAAACGTTTCCACTGGGTTTTGCCTGTAAGAAAAAAATGCACCCAAGCACATAGAGCTTTTTAATAGCACTAACCAATGCCTTTTTAGATGTATTTTTGATGTATATATCTATTATTCAAAAATGATGTTTATTTTGAGTCCCAGGACTTAAAATTAGCCTTTTGTAATATCTGTCAAGCAGGACCCTGAAGATGAAGCTGAGCTTTTCATGCCAGGTGCAATCTACTGGAAATGTAGCACTTAACGTGAAATATTCGTCTCCCCCCGCAATTTTAATATGAACGGATCAGGAGTACCAAATAAATTTCCCAATGAAAGCTTATTGTGACTTCACTGTATATAAACAGATTTTTATACTTTATTGAAAGAGGACACCTGTACATTCTTCCATCATCACTGTAAAGACAAATAAATGATTCTATTCACAGACTGATTGGAATTCTTTCTGTTAAGGAGCACACAATACATAGCCCCTCCTTAGGATTCCTGGTTCACATTCAACTGTGATCCCTGGGACTTAGGTTTGAGATGGAGGTAGTAGCCAATAGTTCATCCATTTGCAGTATGCCTCTGGATATCATGAGAATTGCGCTGCTTTCACCAGAATTATAAGTTGTTGTGTAGCATGGGTGATTTTTTCTCCCTTGCCTGTAACGAGTACTTTGGTTAGTTCTATAAAAATAAGGCATTTTCTTCCCTTGGGCATGAGTTAGGTACACAGGTGTGCTTCAGATGTTACTGGAAGTCCATGTCTGTTTTTCTAGAACATTTTATATTTTCCAGTGTCTACTGGCTTACAGAGTTAACAGGTGCAGGTCAGACCCTTTGCCACAAAGAGAGGCATTTTTCTGGGCAGAGTTGCTTAATGAACCAGATTGTAATACTTTGCTAATTACTACCCGGCCTCCCAAGTATTAACATCTTCTTTTCTGTTGAAACTCACAAGCGTTAACTTCATTACCAGTTAAATTCCTTGATATCTAATTACTAAAACTGGCATAGCATTGAGAAATGAGTTTTAAACATCAAAACATACTTAAGGTAATCTGATGCCAAAGAAAGGAGGGCGTGGTTATAAGCACATTTAAGTACATTTTGAGAAATAGAGCAAACATGTTTTCTTTCTGTACGAAGGGTTTATGCACTTCTTAACTCTGAGTTCTTTCAAAATCAGACGCAGAATGATGTGATCAAGGATGTGACTAAACCCCTCTAAATGTCACTTGTACATTTTTTTATCACTACCTCCAGCACCCTTCCGGTTTCCGAGGAGGGGAAAGAAAAGAAAACGGTGAAAGCGATATGACTGGCTAGGTTTGAGCTGCTGTCTCTGGACCTTATGCAAAACTACATAGATATCACCTTCTTGGGATTCCTGATTTACATGCAACTTTGATCTCTGGGCTTTAGGCCACCGATTTCCACAGAGTAATCCTGCTGGCAAATAAGCAGAGATACTTGCAGACTCTGGGAAGACAAGTGGCAGAGGGTGCCCGCTCTGGGCCCTCCCGACTGTCCCGGTTGGGGTGGCAGTGGGAAGTTACACTAATACTGATTTCTTTTTAAGAGCTATTATGACTAGTTAGAATCAATGTCCAAAGGCTTTGCTTAGACTCCTCAAAGTTCACGAGTCTTTACTTGACCTTGGTGATCATATGTTCTTTTCACAAAGCAATCCAACCAAGATGTACATGCCTTTATAAACAAATTTTGTAAAAGGAAACACACACACGTACAAAACTTTGATTTTTGTCCTTATATACATTGCTCAGGTAGAGAACAAGGTTTGAAAGCCGTTACATGGTGTCTAGCTGGGAACTATCCCATAAGTCCAGGTGTTCCCAGTATACCCGCCGGACATGTCCGAAAGTAAATGCATCATCTTATCCCCCAAACCTACCACCATCTTGCATTCCCTAACTCGTGTAAAAGCAAATCATCTGATCCAGTTGCCCAAGGCAGAAGCCCAGGTGTGACCCCAAATGCCACTCTTCCCCTTGCCTCCAATAGCCCATCAATCCTGTCAGAATTGTTAACCACGTTTCTCACACCTTCATCTACATCTCTTCTCCGTTCCTGCAACCACTGCCTCCTTTCCTCTCCTCTGCTCTTGCAGCGGCTTCCTTTTATTTTTCACCTGTCCCCTGTCCCTTCTTCCCTCTCCATCCCTCCTTTTTCTCTTCCATGTAGTCATCAGAATGGTCCTGGAAGCAAATGTGACCTTATCATTTCCCTGCTCGAAATTCCTCACTTCTCTGTGTATGCAGTTTAGAATCATGCTTAAAAAGGAGCACTTTGAAATGGAGAGAACCTGTGTCTGAACCCTGGTTTTGCCATTTGTGTGACTTGTCAGGTTACTCAATGTCTTTGAGCCTGTTCCTCCTCAGTGAACTAGGAATAATAATACCTACCTCATAGAGTCGTTGTGAGGACGAAAGGAGATACTGTTTGTCAAGTGTTAGCACAGTGCCTGGCGCATAATGAGGGCTCCTGTTGGAGTGGGCGCTCTCGCTATTATCTCTGCAGGTGTCATTTTATGTCACTTCCAAGAGGCATTCGCTGATAACCCTAACTACCCTCCACTTTATAAGTACCCGCAATACTTCATTTTCTGCCTTGGCACTCTGTTTATTTCCTTTGTAGAAATCTTCTAAATCTGTATTTTATCTGTTGACTTTTTGTCTGTCTATCTACTAGAATGTAAGCTCCATGAGGGCAAGGATGTGTCTGTCTTTTTCCCTGTTATCACCCCAGCGCTTAGCCTAGTGCTTGGCACACAGTGAGCACTCAATAAGTGCGTGTTGAATAAATGGACAAACGATCAAAAGCCTCTTCACGATCTGATGCCTGCCTACTTGTCTAGCTCATCCTGCCACTGTCCCCACTGCACCTTCGGCTCAAGAAAAACCACATCACCTGCTCCTTTGAAGTGCCCCTTGGGCCTCTGTGTCTTTGCACCTGTCGTTCCCTTTGCCTGCCTGTCTACACGGCCAATTCCTGAGCACTGGTCAAGTCACAGCTCCATCCTCTGAAGCTGTCCCTGGTTTCTCCAGGCAGATGTTCTTTTCCCCCTCTTCCAAATTCCCACTGCACTTTGTCAATACCTCCACGGAAGCACTTTACTGTATTGTATTGTAAATTTGTTTGGATATCTGTTTCTACTTTTAGACTGTAAGCACAGTGAAAGCAGAGATTGCATCTTTTCATCCTCATGTCCCCAGAGCCTAGCGCTGTGCCTGGCATGTAACGGTTTGTCAATAAATACTTGTTGAATGAATTAGTGAACAGAGCGTCTTGCAGTTGGAAAAATCTTGCAAGACGTATGTATTATTACAGAAAGGGATGCCCCTGGCGGCTTCCGGGGTAGTTTTTTGTGCTAGAGAGGAGATCTAGAAAGCATTATGTAATCTCTTTGAATAGAAGATGACTTGTTTGAATTTCTAAAATAAGTTGAACAATATAGATCTTCATAAATGATTGCAAAAGATATCAAAAAGCTTTGTGATCCCTCAAATGTTACGAAGTCCAAAATAAATATTTGCACTATTAGTATTTCCATAGTAAATGCTATGCGAAAATGTACAGCAATAAATTTTGAAGCTTTAAAATTGTTTGTGTAAGTTATCTTCAATGACTTAATCTATGGAGAACATCTAGGACCTGTGTTTCCCAGACATAGGAGCTTCAGACTGGGGTTAGGGCCCCTAAGCTTTCAAGCTTATCCAGTGATACTGCTTTCATTTGTTACTGAGGCAAAGTGCTCAGTCATGCTGCTGGCATGTTTAGTGAACAGAAAGGTCTGGAAGGGTTCTCCACAGAATCAGGTGGCGGCCACACTTGACCTCGTGAGGCCATAGCCTCCGAACCTCCACTAAGACTGTCATAGCTCCCTTGTCCTGCCCGCCTTCACTGCTGGGATGCATATATGACCCCTATACGAAATCTACTTCAGTGGCTATCAAATCCACAGGTGGAGCCATCACATCAGTCAAAATAGCATTAGCTATGGGATTGCGAATCACAGCAGTGGCTTATCAAGCCTGCATGTCTCAAAGGGTCTGGGGTGGACTTTAAAATTTCCAGTTGCATACTGATTTTTCCAGAAGGGCACATGTAAGTTACTCTGTCAAATATTTGGCTTTTGTTTTTATGACAGGAGGACCCAAGTTGTTATTTCCTCTCATTTATATAGCATTTTATGATTTATAGAGCACGTTTACCTCCATGAATGTCATGTTTGAATTTCAAGCTACATATAAGCCATGTCATATACACATGATATTACCCCCATTTAAGAGTTGAGGAATCTAAGAAGCAGACAGGTTAAATGACTTACTTACTCAAGCGGTAAGATACAGAGAGGGGCATTTGAATGCAGAGGTCTTCTGTTTCTAGAACGCCATGCAACCTTCCAACACTCTTCTCCACTCACATCTGAAGCTGCCTTTCTCTCTGTGACAGAGAACAAAACAGTTTGGTTTATCAAGTACAGCGTGACTGTAGCCTGAAAGCTTACACAGGGCAGAGTGACTCTTTATGCGAAACTTGGTTCTTTTCAGTCTGAATAGTCAAAGCTTTTCCATTGAATTCTTCTGCTGAGAAATCTTTACTAAGATTAATCTTTTATAACAGGTGGGAAGAGGTGCAGCTTCTCAGTCGCAGAATGTTGGGAGTTATTTTTATCTGAGGGGGTTAGCATTTTCTTTCTGCTATAGTACTCTCTATTTTTTGCGTCATGAGCTTGATGCTGTGAGAAGTCTGGCATCAAGATGCAAGTGGACCGCTGGGCCTGGGGAAGGGGCTGCAAAGTGGGGCACATGCATCTAGGGCTGTGTAAAAGCATTCAATGGGGGTGGGAATGTTACCGAACCAAACTTGGGTCTACCCACCCGAGTGCAGTAAAGCCAATCTACTGACACTGGGTCTTGGTGAGGCAAAGTGCAATGTTTATTGCAGGGTGCTAGACAAGGAGTCTAGGGCAGCTAGTGCTCAAAACAGGTAACAGGGCAGTGTCACAAGGGTTGACATTATCAATCCTTAGGTGCCAGTAGCTATGGGGGCTACATGCTCATGATCATCAAGTAGTTAATTTCTTCCATTTGGTGGTGGTTTTAGCATCTGAAAAACTCAGGAAATCTGCATCAGATACGATTTTCTAAATACTTCAGAGAGGAGCTGCAGCTGAGGATATGGAGGAGGGGTCTGTCCCAGGAAGACCCCAAAGGGTCCTGTTCAGTTACAGGAAAATATCTGACCTTTTAATATTTGTTTTCATCTCATCTGTTTGAGATTTTAATTTGTGAGTATTTAATTAAAGATATAATACATTAGGAAAGTAGTACATGTATATGATTTATAAGTAAATATTCATAAATTGGGGACATATACTTTTGTTTTTGAAAGGGCTTATTATTATTAAAAGGGTTTGTTATTAAACTCTTAATTTGAGGGAGGAGAAGATGGCGGAAGAGTAGGACGCGGAGATCAACTTCCTTCCCACAGATGCATCAGAAATTCATCTACACGTGGAACAGCTCCTACAGAACACCTACTGAACGCTGGCAGAAGACCTCAGACCTCCCAAAAGGCAAGAAACTCCCACGTACCTGGGTAGGGCAAAAGAAAAAACAATAAACAGAGACAAAAGAATAGGGACGGGACCTACACCAGAGGGAGGGAGCCGTGAAGGAGGAAAGGTTTCCACACACTAGGAAGCCCCTTCGCGGGTGGAGACGGCAGGTGGTGGACGGGGGAACTCCGGGGGCGCGGAGGAGAAAACAGTTACAAGGATGCGCAGAGCAAAGCGGAGGGATTCCTGCGCAGAGCGATTCCTGCGCAGAGCAAAGCGGAGGGATTTCCGCACAGAGGGTCGGTGCCGACCGACACTCACCAGCGCGAGAGGCTTGTCTGCTCACCCGCCAGGGTGGGCGGGGCTGGGAGGTGAGGTTCAGGCTTCGGTCGGAACGCAGAGAGAGGACTGGGGTTGGCGGCGTGAACACAGCCTGAAGGGGCTAGTGCGCCACAGGTAGCCGGGAGGGAGTCCGGGAACAAGTCTGGAACTGCCGAAGAGGTAAGAGACTTTTTCTTCCCTCTTTGTTTCCTGGTGCGCGAGGAGAGGGGATTAAGAGTGCTGCTTAAAGGAGCTCCAGAGACGGGCACGAGCCGCGGCTAACAGCGCGGACCCCAGAGACGGGCATGAGACGCTAAGGCTGCTGCTGCCGCCGTCAAGAAGCCTGTGGGCGAGCACAGGTCACTATCCACACCTTCCCACTGGGAGCCTGTGCAAGCCGCCACTGCCAGGGTCCCGGGATCCAGGGACAACTTCCCCGGGAGAACGCACAGCGCGCCTCAGCCTGGTGCAATGTCACTCCGGCCTCTGCCGCCGCAGGCTCGCCCCGCTTCCGTACCCCTCCCTCCCCCTGGCCTGAGTGAGCCAGAGCCCCCTGAATCACCTGCTCCTTTAACCCCGTCCTGTCTGAGCGAAGAACAAACGCCCTCCGGTGACCTACACGCAGAGGTGGGGCCAAATCCAAAGCTGAGCCCCGGGAGCTCTGCGAACAAAAAAGAGAAAGGGAAATTTCTCCCAGCAGCGTCAGGAGCAGCGGATTAAATCTCCACAATCAACCTGATGTGCCCTGCATCTGTGGAACACCTGAATAGACAACGAATCATCCGGAACGGAGGAGGTGGACTTTGGGAGCAAGATAGATTATTTTTTCCCCTTTTCCTCTTTTTGTGAGTGTGTATGTGTATGCTTCTGTGTGAGATTTTGTCTGTATAGTTTGTCCTAGGGTTCTGTCTGTCCGTCTTTTTTTTTTTTTACTTAAATTTTTTTTTTTTTTTTTGTGCGATACGCGGGCCTCTCACTGTTGTGGCCCCTCCCGTTGCGGAGCACAGGCTCCGGATGCGCAGGCTCAGCGGCCATGGCTCACGGGCCCAGCCGTTCCGCGACATGTGGGATCTTCCCAGACTGGGGCACGAACCTGTGTCCCCTGCATCAGCAGGCGGACTCTCAACCACTGCGCCACCAGGGAAGCCCTAAAATTTTTTTCTTAATAATTATTTTTTATTTTAATAACTTTATTTTATTTTATCCTCTTCTTTCTTTCTTTCTTTCTTTTCTTTTTTCTTCCTTTTTTTCACCCTTTTATTCTGAGCCATGTGGAGGACAGGCTCTTGGTGCTCCAGCAAGGTGGCAGGGCTGTGCCTCTGAGGTGGGACAGCCAAGTTTAGGACACTGGTCCACAAGAGACGTCCCAGCTCCACGTAATATCAAACGGTGAAAATCTCCCAGAGATCTCCATCTCAACACCAAGACCCAGCTCCACTCAACGACCAGCAAGCTACAGTGCTGGACACCCTATGGCAAACACCTAGAAAGACAGGAACACAGCCCCATCCATTAGCAGAGAGGTTGCCTACACAGACACCCCAAAACACACCACCAGATGTGGAACTGCCCACCAGAAAGACAAGATCCAGCCTCATCCACCAGAACACAGGCACTAGTCCCCTCCACCAGGAAGCCTACACAACCCACTGAACCAACTTAGCCACTGGGGACAGACACCCAAAACAATGGGAACTACGAACCTGCAGCCTGTGAAAAGGAGACCCCAAACACAGTAAGATAAGCAAAATGAAAAGACAGAAAAACACACAGCAGATGAAGGAGGAGGGTAAAAACCCACCAGACCTAACAAATGAAGAGGAAATAGGCAGTCTACCTGAAAAAGAATTCAGAATAATGATAGTAGAGATGATCCAAAATCTTGGAAATAGAATAGAGAAAATGCAAGAAACATTTAACAAGTACCTAGAAGAACTAAAGAGGAAACAAGCAATGATGAACAACACAATAAATGAAATTAAAAATTCTCTAGAAGGGATCAATAGCAGAATAACTGAGGCAGAAGAACGGATAGGTGACCTGGAAGATAAAATAGTGGAAATAACTACTGCAGAGCAGAAAAAAGAAAAAAGAATGAAAAGAACTGAGGACAGTCTCAGAGACTTCTGGGACAACATTAAATGCACCAACATTCGAATTATAGGGATCCCAGAAGAAGAAGAGCAAAAGAAAGGGACTGAGAAAATATTTGAAGAGATTATAGTTGAAAATTTCCCTAATATGGGAAAGGAAATAGTTAATCAAGTCCAGGAAGCACAGAGAGTCACATACAGGATAAATTGAAGGAGAAACACGCCAAGACATATATTAATCAAACTATCAAAAATTAAATACAAAGAAAACATATTAAAAGCAGCAAGGGAAAAACAACAAATAACACATGAGGGAATCCCCATAAGTTTAACAGCTGGTCTTTCAGCAGAAACTCTGCAAGCCTGAAGGGAGTGGCAGGATTAAAAGTGATGAAGGAGAAAAACTTACAACCAAGATTACTCTACCCAGCAAGGATATCATTCAGATTTGATGGAGAAATTAAAACCTTTACAGACAAGCAAAAGCTGAGAGAGTTCAGCACCACCCAACCAGCTTTACAACAAATGCTAAAGGAACTTCTGTAGGCAAGAAACACAAGAGAAGGAAAAGACCTACAATAACAAACCCAAAACAATTAAGAAAATGGGAATAGGAACATACATATTGATAATTACCTTAAATGTTAATGGATTAAATGCTCCCACCAAAGGACACAGACTGGCTGAATGGATACAAAAACAAGACCTGTATATATGCTGTCTACAAGAGACCCACTTCAGACATAAGGACACATACAGACTGAAAGTGAGGGGATGGAAAAAGATATTCCATGCAAATGGAAATCAGAAGAAAGCTGGAGTAGCAATTCTCATATCAGACAAAATAGACATTAAAATAAAGACTATTACAAAAGACAAATAAGGACACTACCTAATGATCAAGGGATCGATCCAAGAAGAAGATATAACAATTGTAAATATTTATGCACCCAACATAGGAGCACCTCAATACATAAGGCAAATACTAACAGCCATAAAAGGGGAAATCGACAGTATCACAATCATAGTAGGGGACTTTAACACCCCACTTTCAACAATGGACAGATCATCCAAAATGAAAATAAATAAGGAAACACCAGCTTTAAATGATACATTAAACAAGATGGACTTAATTGATATTTATAGGACATTCCATCCAAAAACAACAAAATACACATCCTTCTCAAGTGCTCATGGAACATTCTCTAGGATAGATCATATCTTGGGTCACAAATCTAGCCTTGGTAAATTTAAGAAAATTGAAATCGTATCAAGTATCTTTTCTGACCCCAACGCTATGAGACTAGATATCAATTTCAGGGAAAGATCTGTAAAAAATTCAAACACATGGAGGCCAAACAATACACTACTTAATAACGAAGTTATCACTGAAGAAATCAAAGAGGAAATCAAAAAATACCTAGAAACAAATGACAATGGAGACACGATGACCCAAAACCTATGGGATGCAGCAAAAGCAGTTCTAAGAGGGAAGTTTATAGCAATACAATCCTACCTTAAGAAACAAGAAACATCTCAAATAAATAACTTAAATTTCACCTAAAACAATTAGAGAAAGAAGAACAAAAAACCCCCAAACTTAGCAGAAGGAAAGAAATCATAAAGATCAGATCAGAAATAAATGAAAAAGAAATGAAGGAAACAATAGCAAAGATCAGTAAAACTAAAAGCTGGTTCTTTGAGAAGATAAACAAAATTGATAAACCATTAGCCAGACTCATCAAGAAAAAAAGGGAGAAGACTCAAATCAGTAGAATTAGAAATGAAAAAGGAGAAGTAACAACTGACACTGCAGAAATACAAAGGATCATGAGAGATTACTACAAGCAACTCTATGCCAGTAAAATGGACAACCTGGAAGAAATGGACAAATTCTTAGAAATGCACAACCTGTGGAGACTGAACCAGGAAGAAATGGAAAATATGAACAGACCAATCACAAGCACTGAAATTGAAACTGTGATGAAAAATCTTCCAACAAACAAAAGCCCAAGACCAGGTGGCTTCACAGGCGAATTCTGTCAAACATTTAGAGAAGAGCTAACACCTATCCTTCTCAAACTCTTCCAACATATAGCAGAGGGAGGAACACTCCCAAACTCATTCTACGTGGCCACCATCACCCTGATACCAAACAAGACAAAGATGTCACCAAGAAAGAAAACTACATGCCAATATCACTGATGAACATAGATGCAAAAATCCTCAACAAAATACTAGCAAACAGAATCCAACAGCACATTAAAAGGATCATACACCATGATCAAGTGGGATTTATGCCAGGAATGCAAGGATTCTTCAATATATGCAAATCAATCATTGTGATACACTATATTAACAAATTGAAGGAGAAAAAACATATGATCATCTCAATAGATGCAGAGAAAGCTTTTGACAAAATTCAACATCCATTTATGATAAAAACCCTGCAGAGAGTAGGCATAGAGGGAACTAACCTCAACATAATAAAGGCCATATATGACAAACCCACAGCCAACATCTTTGCAGTGGTGAAAAACTGAAACCATTTCCACTAAGATCACGAACAAGACAAGGTTGCCCACTCTCACCACTCTTATTCAACACAGCTTTGGAAGTTTTAGCCTCAGCAGTCAGAGAAGAAAAAGAAATAAAAAGAATCCAAATCGGAAAAGAAGAAGTAAAGCTGTCACTGTTTGAAGATGACATGATACTCTACATAGAGAAACCTAAAGATGTTACCAGAAAACTACTAGAGCTAATCAATGAATTTGATAAAGTTCCAGGATACAAAACTAATGCACAGAAATCTCTTGCATTCCTAAACACCAATGATGAAAAATCTGAAAGTGAAATTAAGAAAACACTCCCATTTACCACTGCAACAAAAAGAATAAAATATCTAGGAATAAACCTACCTAAGGAGAAAAAAGACCTGTATGTAGAACACTATAAGACACTGATGAAAGAAATTAAAGATGATACAAATAGATGGAGAGATATACCATGTTCTTGGATTGGAAGAATCAACATTGTGAAAATGACTTTACTACCTAAAGCAATCTACAGATTCAATGCAATCCCTATCAAACTACCACTGGCATTTTTCACAGAACTAGAACAAAAAATTTCACAATTTGTATGGAAACACAAAAGACCCCGAATAGCCAACGCAATCTTGAGAACGAAAAATGGAGCTGGAAGAATCAGGCTCCCTGACTTCAGACTATACTACAAAGCTACAGTAATCAAGACGGTATAGTACTGCCACAAAAACAGAAATATAGATCAATGGAACAGAATAGAAAGCCCAGAGATAAACCCACGCACATATGGTCACCTTATCTTTGATAAAGGAGGCAAGAATATACAGTGGAGAAAAGACAGCCTCTTCAGTAAGTGATGCTGGGAAAGCTGGACAGGTACATGTAAAAGTATGAAATTAGAAGACTCCCTAACATCATACACAAAAGTAAACTCAAAATGGATTAAAGACGTAAATGTAAGGCCAGACACTATCAAACTCTTAGAGGAAAACATAGGCAGAACACTCTATGACATAAATCACAGCAAGATCCTTTTGACCCACCTCCTAGAGAAATGGAAATAACAACAAAAATAAACAAATGGGACCTAATGAAACTTAAAATCTTTTGCACAACAAAGGAAACCATAAGCAAGACCAAAAGACAGCCCTCAGAATGGGAGAAAATATTTGCAAATGAAGCAACTGACAAAGGATTAATCTCCAAAATTTACAAGCAGCTCATGCAGCTCAATAACAAAAAAACAACTCAATCCAAAAACGGGCAGAAGACCTAAATAGACATTTCTCCAACAAAGACATACAGATTGCCAACAAACACATGAAAGAATGCTCGACACCATTAATCATTAGCGAAATGCAAGTCAAAACTACAATGATGTATCACCTCACACTGGTCAGAATGGCCATCATCAAAAAATCTACAAACAATAAATGCTGAAGAGGGTGTGGAGAAAAGGGAACACTCTTGCACTGTCGGTGGGAATATAAATTGATACAGCCACTATGGAGAACAGTATGGAGGTTCCTTAAAAAACTACAAATAGAACTACCATATGACCCAGCAATCCCACTACTGGACATATACCCTGAGAAAACTATAATTCAAAAAGAGTCATGTACCAAAATGTTCATTGCAGCTCTATTTACAATAGCCAGGACATGGAAGCAACCTAAGTGTCCATCAGCAGATGAATGGATAAAGAAGATGTGGCACATATATCCAATGGAATATTACTCAGCCATAAAAAAAACGAAATTGAGTTATTTGTAATGAGGTGGTTGGACGTAGAGCCTGTCATACAGTGTGAAGTCAGAAAGAGAAAAACAAATACCATATGCTAACACATATATATGGAATCTAAGAAAAAAAAAGAAAAAGAAAAGGTCATGAAGAACCTAGGGGTAAGACGGGAATAAAGACACAGACCTACCAGAGCATAGACTTGAGGATATAGGGAGGGGGAATGGTAAGCTGTGACAAAGTGAGAGAGTGGCATGGACATATATACACTACCAAACGTAAAATAGATAGCTAGTGGGAAGTAGCCACATAGCACAGGGAGATCAGCTAGGTGGTTTGTGACCACCTAGAGGGGTGGGATTGGGGGTGGGAGGGAGGGAGACGCAAGAGGGAAGAGATATGGGAACATATGTATATGTATAATTGATTCACTGTTATGAAGCAGAAACTAACACGCCATTGTAAAGCAATTATACTCCAATAAAAATGTTTAAAAAAAAAAAGTAAAAGAGTTTTGAGACCACTCCTCCAGTGCAGGACTCCTCATCTGGGGTCAACCTCTTGCCATGAAGTGCAAAGTTTTGTGGCAATGTGCCCTTCTCCTGGGCTAGTATCCAGAGCTTCCATAAAATTCTCAATAGGGAATACATATCACAGTTTCCGTATTTCATAAATGATACCAACCCCTTCCCTCAAAACACACCCCGATGATTTTTTCTGGATTGGAATCTGCTTTGGGGGGAATTATCCTGAATTTTGCTGACTTGACAGATACCTCTTGGAGCAAGAGAGAGCCAAAGCGGGGAGTTGGGTGTGTTGGTGGGAGGTTGGTGCCCAGCTGTTAGAGTGCCTTGTTGATCGCAGCATGATTTACACTGAAGAGCCTTGGACCCAACAATAGCTAGTTGTGTGAAAATAGAAACATTTGGAAACTTAAAGGGAAAGATATGAATAGCAGCATGGTAGAATGTTCTATTTATGAAGGGAATAAATGCCTTCTTTTAAAGCCTTTCTTCATCAGCCCCAAAACATAAAGTCACTTAGTATAATGTTGTAAATGAGAAAACCACAGGCTTACAGCTATGACTGTTATTTAAAAAAAAATAACATTGTGGCTCTTTGTACCAAGCCAGATTTTAGTTTATCAGAATCTGCTGTGAGAAGGGGATGTATTAGTCACCTAACCCTGAAAACACTTAATGCTGGGGAGAAGTGCAGTATTACTCAATGAGTCAAAAACACGTACAACTTTCCTGGAACTTTAAATTCATTCAAGGGAATGATCACAATCTTTGTTCTTCTGAATTTTTTTTAAATGAAATCTGATAGGCTCCACTGCCATATCCTTAAAGACCAATTGAGAGGCAAGAGGAAATACAGGTGAGAGGTAAAGAATGGAGATAACTCAAACCACTCAAGGAGATTTCTACCTGGCATAGAGATATCGCAGAGGACATTTGGGGAAGAAACAAATGTGACAGTGAAGAAATGTACACTCTCACAAATATGTCCACTTAGTACTTGCTTATTCAAATATCTATAAAAATCTTGGCTCATCTTCTCAAATAAAAAGGGAAACCTCTTTTTTTAAAAAAATATGTATTTATTTAGGCTGTGCCTGGTCTTAGTTGCAGCGTGCAGGATTCGTTGCTGCACGCAGGATCTTTAGTCGTGACATGAGAACTCTTAGTTGCAGCATGTGGGATCTAGTTGCCTGATCAGGGATCTAACCAGGGCCCCCTGCATTGGGAGCGCAGAGTCTTAACCATTAGACCACCAGGGAAGTCCCAAAAAAGGGAAACCTCTTATTTGGTTATTTAACCATGTGATGTGTGGCAGACAGAGAAGGTTGGCTAACCCGATAGCCATTCACAGATGTACTGGTGCCACTCTTATGCTCCTAATTAAGATCAGATGCCTAGATCTTCAGCAGCCATTGCTAATTAGTACATACCCAAACTTTAGACTCAGCTTTGAACACTCATATTCAATTAGTCACTGGAAGCCCCACCCAGTTTTCCTTCTCATTCTCATGGTTTCGTATGCTTTTGTTAACCCCTGCCTGGATTCCTGCAGTGACTTCTATCTGCTGTCCCTGCCTCTAGTTTTTCCAGCTGCATTCCATTTTGCCTATTGCTGCCAGATGTTTCACCTATACCTCTTAGATAATCTGGTGTTCTCGGTCATGTTTACAGTGGGCTTCTATCCTTCTGGACCAGGTGTGTATTCCTCAAATGACGTCTGGCCCTTGGTCAACACACCTTACCTGAGGATACTCCTAACTAAACCCCTTCATCAGCTCAGACACTGTGTATTTGTTTTCTGCTGCTGGGGTAACAAATTACTAAAGTTTTAGAAACTTAAATCATCTCTTTATCATCTCATAGTTTCTGTGGGTCAGAAATCCCAGCACACTGTGACAAGCTGGTTCTCTGCTCAGAGTATTATGGTTGAAATGGAGGTGTTGACTGGTCTGAGATTTTATCTGGAGGCTCTGGGGGAGATCTGCTTCCAGGTGCATTCAGGTTGTCCGCAGAATTCAGGTACATGCAGTATAAGACTGAGGTCCCCCTTGATGACTGTTAGCCAGGGATCATTCTCAACTTCTAGAGGCTGCCCACATTCCCTGGCTCATGACTCCCTTCATCTTTAAAGCCAGTAAAAGTGGGTCAAATCCATTCTACGCTTTGTATCTCTCTCATCTCCCCTTCTGCCTCATGTCTCCAACTCCAGCCAGAGAAAGTTCTCTGCTTTTAAGAGCTCATTTGATTAGACTGAGTCCACCCAGATAATCCAGGATAATTTTTCCTATTTTAAGGTCTGCAACTTTAACTGAATCTGCAAAATCCCTTTTGCCATGGAACCTATTATATTGATGCTACTAAGAATTAGAGCATGGACATTTTGAAGGGGCCATTCTGTCTGTCACATACTGCTAGCTACAAGTAACAGAAAAATCAGTCTTAGGTGGTTTAAATATTAAATGTATATTAAAGACAATCCTAGTGGAGGACAGACACCCAGGGCACACCATCAAAGCTGCCCCGCAGCTTTGCTTCTGTGTAGTCTTCTGATTCTGGCCTCCCCTCCGTGTATTAGCTACATCCTCATCTCAGTAGCAGGATGGTTCCAGATGACATGTTTAGACATGACAGTGGCCAGAGGAAGAAGATAGACTGTTTCTTCCTACATCTGCATTTTAAAAGCCCCAAACACTTTCCTCCCTACTTCACTGGCTGGATTTGGGTACCTGGCCATTCCTAAACTAGTCACTGAAAAAGGGGGTTGGAATTACCCCAAATGGCTTAGATTAATCATATGGGAGTGACATGGCTGTTAGGAGTCAACCACAATACCTGCTTCAAACGACTCACTATTCTTCTGTGTCATGCTTTCCCCACATTTGTGCTTTCATTTTTACTTGTTTCTTTGTAAAAAAACTAGCTTGTTTTTCTCACAATCATCCAAGTCCTATATCTTCTTTAAGCCCGAGAACATCGCGTTGCTTTCCAGAGTGCTTCTCATGCATCCCTCCCTCCAATCTATCCCTTCCAGATAGCATGACTCTGTCTGACACACTGTACGTGACTCCATATGGCGCATTCCTCAAATGTTTCTCATCTTAACTAGTGTTAAGTTCCTCCAGGATGTGAGCAGTGAATTTGGGGGTGAGTTTGTCAATTTAATACCTGGCATTAATTGCAAAATCCCCACTTTCCTCTCCCTGCTGAGTTAGGACACACTACCTTCCCAGCATCAACATGATAAAACGCACTGGGTATTGCCAACCCAGAGAGCTCACCTGAGCTTCAGGGTTCTTTGTTTCATTGGGGCTTCACTATCTAGACATGGCTGATTGATTGATTGCCCACGTGGTCAAACTCAGTCTCCACGATACTGCTTGACCCAAAGCTTCTACCCAATTCACACGGTTGGTTCTTTCTGCTGTGGCTAGCCCCTCTCCCCCTAAGAGAGTGTGGCATGGTCAGCCCCATTCTAAAATCTATTGTGACCAGGCCTTCCCATAAAAAGAGAGACTCCCTTCAGGTATACATAGATTACCTCCCAGAAGCCAAGGGCAATGGCCACTCTTTTCTCTAGGCAAGGCCAAATTCTTTACTACACACTTCATGATAAGTATTTTAGTGATAACAAATACTAACCTGGTTATTACTAGAGCCTTCAGCAAAGAACTGTGATAATCAAATTAATATTTAGATATGCTATAGAATGATCATACTTAAACAGCAATTAGCATTTTGTGCCATTTCACTAAAACCTTATTTTTCAACTTTGCTCTTATTATACAGGAATAATTCCTTGCCCTTGTAATGTAAAATAAGCAAGAATTCTCTCTGTTGCTTTTTCTTCACAAGTTATATAAGATAATTAAATAATTGCTTTCTTTTTTCTTAATCTGGAGCAAATAAATGGTGTAGGAATAAACAACAAGGCCACAGACTGAGTAATCATGCAAACACTTTACCTCCTAGGAAGAAAAAGCAATAATCTCCATTAACCTTTAACAATAATAATTATTGCAGCAATTACAAAGTAATAGGTCTTTTCCTACCTCTAATTCAATATTTTTTAGACCTTTTAAAAAATCCATCCTTTCATCTATATCACATTAGAACTTTCTTGATGCTAATCTTATGATGCTAGTCATAAAAATCTAGTAAAAGGGATAAACCAATAAGTGAGGTTATAGGACAGGAGAACAAGTCTTGACACATTATTTCTACAATAGAGTCATGATCTCTGGGGGGTCCTGAGGTTCCAAGGTACATATGGTCAAAATGTAGATATATCTGAGCATTTTGCCTTTCAAGTACATGTCACTCTCTAGATGTGAATTGGGGTTGGTGGATGGGTGGGTGGGTAGAGAATTCTAAAGTGCTCCTGCTTGCCTGGAGGATTACATGTAATTTTGGTTTTAAAAAATATTTATTTTTAAAATTATAGACACTAAAATTTTTGATGTGCAGGCCTGTGAGTATTGACAAAGGAAGAAAGTCATATGTCCACCACCATAGTTGATACGGAAATGTTCTATCATCATCACCCTTCCAAATTCCTTTGTTGTTAACCACTTCCCTACCCTAAACCCTTGTCAACCACTGATCTGTTCTCTATGTCCATAGCCTTTTGCTTTTTCTAGAATGTCATATGAATGAATCATGCAGTATGTAGCCTTACAGGACTGACTTCTTTCACCTAGCATAATACAACTGAGAATAAGTCATATATTGAAAGTTCATTCTTTTATTGCTGTGGATGTTTGTTCATCCATGGTTATCCATTCATCTGTTGAAGGACATTACTCCACTTTGTTTTAGGATCAAAACTTGATCATCTTAACACATCTTATGGTTGAGAGGTTCAAACAAAAGAGTAGCATCATATTCTATGCATAGTGAACTTCCAAATTCAATGTAAGTCAAATTCAAATAGGAGACATTTGCTCTGTTTTTAATCATTCTGCTTTTTGTTTCAGAGAGTTGCACTTTAATATATGCTCAGGATTGTGCTGGATACAGTAACGAAAGTACAAAATACTCTCCAAATGCAGCACATGAGTTAGACACCATCTTTGTCCTCTGGCCTAACCCAGCATAATATGGGAATGCTGTTTGCTTGGTAATCACAGTCATTGTGGGTCTAAAGAGGAAAAGAAAAAACACTGCCATATAACCTTAATGATATTCTTTTGGAATCATAACTGTATATTCACCTGAACATTTCCCTACCAAGTATTTTGAGTGACATTTTTCTTGTTTTAGCTACTTTCATCCTTGGCAATCAGAATTTCTTTGGCTGCTCTAGTACTAAACAAACATGGATAGGAGGGCTTTCTGGCTGCAACATCTCCTATACCGTTAATCCAGAGGGTAGATCCAGAGGGTGGATCCAGCTGATCTGTCTGCAAAGGAGTGTGTTGCCTTTCTCATCTATCAGTGTGTGACCCTCCTGAATCTCCATGAAGAGGCAGACTTTCCAGATGGATCTTGGTCAGCAGTTGTCAAATATGGAACTTATGTTACCATAGCATCTCCCTTATTGTAAATTTCAGTTTTTAAATTTCTTTCCTTCCTTGTGACCAGTTTCTTTCTTTTGTTGGATGGTTTTGGTGGCAGTTTTGGTTAATTCCTGAAGAAAAATGCTGACTTCTGACTTCACACTCTATGGTGGTGTTTAATGGAAAATTGTCAGGCTAGACTAGTGAACTTAATAATTAACTTTCAGTTTGACCCAATGATGGGCTTTCAAAAGATCCAATTATGTTTAGAACTGTGTATGAAGATACAAATGAGTGGGGGTATGGATCCATGGGGCATAAACCCAGGGTCACCCTTGTGATCACACTAAGATGCCACATAAGGAAGGGAGATGATCTTTGCAGTGACTGGACCTTCTTCCATGTAGTTCTGCTGGCACAGAGGGAAGTGACACAGACCAAACACTTCCAGGAGAAGCATTACTCTGTTTCCTATTACAATCTGTTTTTCTTTCCATGGAAAAGGCTTATCAGTCCTTACTGAGTTGGAGAACTCCCAGAAAATAGCTTATGAGATAACATATAATAATGACAGATGTCTACATACACTCATTTTAGACTCACAATATCCCCTGCAAGAAAGACATTACTATCCCCATTTTGCAGATAAGGAAACTGAGTCTTAGAGGACCTTCATCAAGGCCACCCAGCTGGTGCCAGAGTCCATTCAGGACACCATTTTCACCTCTCCATTCTGTCTCTGTGGATCGAGTTAGCATATTCACAGAAAGAACAGCATGAGGGAGTGCCCTAATTCTAGAGAGGAATGGATTTTGTTAAGGTGGGAGAACAACCTTTTTGGCAACATTTCTGTAAAAACCCCAGAACGGAGAGAAATGGCATGAACTCAAATGAGTGGAAAGTAGGGATATCTGAGCGGAGTAGTGGACCTGGGAATGAGAAAAGAATGAGAAAAGGTGAGAAAATATGACTTGAAATAGAAATATATATATATTAATTCATATTCAATAATATATATATATATATTTTTTTTTAACAGGGAATGGTAAAGAAAATTGTAAAGAAAAAGCCTGTGTCAAAATTTGAAAGAGGGCTTCCCTGGTGGCGCAGTGGTTGAGAGTCCGCCTGCTGATGCAGGGGACACGGGTTCGTGTCCCGGTCCGGGAAGATCCCACATGCCGCGGAGTGGCTAGGCCCGTGAGTCATGGCCGCTGAGCCTGCACGTCCAGAGCCTGTGCTCCACAACAGGAGAGGCCACAGCAGTGAGAGGCCCGCGTACCACAAAAAAAAAAAAAAAAAAAAGAAAAAAAATCTGAAAGAAAACAGGAGCAAGAGCCCCATGTTGAAAGAAGCCACATTTAGATATTTTAGAAAATGCTGCTTCTTCAGCATTTTGCATCTTCACTCAAATGGCATGCTTTATTTCTTTAATGCTTCACTTTTCCTAGCCTTTGGTTGGAGAGGCAGCCTCATTACCTTCATTTTTTACTGGCTGTCCAGATAGCTCAGGTTCAGATGGGCCAAGCCGAGGTAATGACCGAGGCAGGGTAAATGGGAAACTTTCTGTACTCTTGGGAATAAGTCATCAATGTAATATATTTCCTGAATGCTACATTCTTTCTAAAAATCATATACAAAATGTATGCAAGCTAGTTCCTGAATTGTTTTTATTCAAGAAAATTTAAGAGGAGCATTGCCAGCTCATGCATCAATGTCCACGAAATACTTACAATGAAATGTGCTCCAAGAAGCACGTGTTGAAAAGTCAGTGCTGAGCTTCCAAGAGAACTCTTCTGAGGTTCCATTTACCATAATCTTTCAGAATTTTGTCCTGAGTCTTTTCCAGAGCTAATAGGCAATTCTTGCCCAGGCTGGATCAAAGGGAAGCCTTGACATGATGGGGCTGCTCTTCCTTCTTTGCTTTTTCTCTCCTCTTCCTTTTCCCTCTCTTTAGTCATCACCACGGCACGCAGGGCTTTGTTTCAGGACCTGTTCTGAAAGAGAAAAACAACCTGGCTTACAGACTTGGGCTCTTATTTTCCTAGAAGCAACATTTGGTGCTAACATTCATGTCCTTTCTGCCTGCAGTAGCAGCCCTACCATTACCTTCAATTATGCATGGCCATAGCTTGAGTATTGTACAGGGAGATTTCAATCTCTGCTCTCTGGCCAAACGTGACTAGTGTTTTGACAAAGGACAGCGACAGTTTTCCCCCTCTCAGAAATACAACACCTGCATCTACATCATTCATGCTTGCATACACTTGCCTATGGAATCTTTTCCTCTTGCCACGTAATTAAATTCATCCGGATACAAAGGTTTTGTATTTATTGTTGGTTCATTCGGACAGTCTCATAGAGTCTCACGTGGGATAACAGTTTGAGAATTTCAAAACAAGGATGTAGTATTTCAAACAAGGTCTCAGTAAAATTCATAATCGCAACTGTTTTTCTTCACCTCTTTTCCATATTCACACATCTAAGTGTAAAGGAATGTGTCCCCCTTCTTTTTTGTAACTTTTTCAGCTCTTCGGTTCAGCACACCCCAATGCTGTCACTGTTTCTATTACCCTGTGTGTTAGTTTGCCAGGGCTGCCATTAGAAAGCACCCCAAAGTGGGGAGCTTACACAACAGAATGTTTTTTTCCTACACTTCTGGAGCTTAGATGTCCAAGATCAAGCTGTCAGCAGGTTTGATTTCTCCTGAGGCCTCTCTCCTTGACTTGTACATGGCCATCTTCTCCTTGTGTCTTCCCATCATTTTCCGTCTCTATATGGCTGAGTCCAGTTTCTTCTTATAATGACACCAATCAGATTGGATTAGGGTCATCTCAAATGACCTCATTTTAAGTCATTTACCTCTTTAAGACCCTATCTCCAAATGAGTCACTTTCTGAGGTACCAGGGGCTATGACTAGACAGATGGACATGAATTTGGGGGGGCACATTTCAGTCCATAACTCCCTACATCCTTGATACCACATCTTAGATGCTGAAGTTTTAAAAATATCTTAATGCTCATTGTGTCATCATGTTTTCACTGTAAACCTGATTTCAGCATAAGGCGAGGCTTCTTATCTAGAGCCCATGGACTACTTGGGGTCCATAAACATGCTGAAATCATAAAGCAAACCTTGTGTTCTACATTATGAGCACACTTCCATCAGACTCTTAGTGCGTTTGTAGTGCAAAAAATGCTAGGGTCTAGTGGTTGACATACGGGTGGTGTTGTTAGAATACCTTTCCCATAAATAACAAGCACTCTACATTTTGTCTCCACATTCAACACACTCATACACAGCATTGTACAGCCCTTATAATGTACCCAACACTCTTTCAAGTTCTCCACATATGAACTCAGTTAATCTCACAGGGACACTGTGAGGAAGGTAATATATTTTTTTAACATCTTTATTGGAGTATAATTGCTTTACAATGGTGTGTTAGTTGCTGCTGTATAACAAAGTGAATCGGCCATACATATACATATATCCCCATGTCCCCTCCCTCTTGAGTCTCCCTCTCACTCTCCCTATCCCACCCCTCTAGGTGGTCACAAAGCACTGAGCTGATCTCCCTGTACTATGCGGCTGCTTCCCACTAGCTATTTTACATTTGGTAGTGTATGTATGTCCATGCATTAGGCTTCTTTAAATACAATTGGAGGAGGTCACAGGATATGGCCACCAGTTGACCATGACATCAGAGGCTCTTCACCCCGTCCCCTGTCCTTGGGGTGTATGTTCCACCCGTCCACTCTTCTCATATTAGCAGCAGTTTCAAGGAACAAGTCTTGAGAGAGTAATGTCTGATTGAGACCACCTGGACCAGGTATGTGACTGAACTCCATTAAGGGCTTTATATAAACTTAAGATTCTGGTGGGCAGGTGTGGAGAGTTACTCATCTTGCAGCGGCTCAAGACAAGCCTTGTAGGTAAGTTCTCTTGCTTATTACACCTGCCACCTACCAATCTGGAGTAGCCTGCCTATGGTCATTCCTTGTCCTCTGCATACTGGGGCCGGTTTTGAATTTCACCAGGGGAACTCCCGAGAATGCAAACCAACAACATTCTATCATTTTTAGTCCAAAAGATGAAATTAAAGGAGAAATTGAATCCTTGGACTGGGGTGGGCACAGGAGTTAGCCAACTAGCACTTGCTTTTTCCGCCTACTTAGCGGCTGTATTTTCTACTTTCTTCTACCTTCCAAGCCCAGAGGACAACTAGGAATGCCCCATTCCCTTGGGCAAAAGGTGCTTAACTAACAAAACACAATTGAAAAGGAAAGTAAGTATAAATCACATCTTCCTGTAATTTGGGAAGATTGGTATTCTCCCAGGTTTTTTTTTTAGAAATTATAGACATAACTATGAAGGCTTACAAGTTGGTAGCAAGTGCTTGCTCTGATACTTTTTTAGAACTCAAACTACACATGGGGAAAAGGGATATATTTGAAGGCACAATCAGTGCTATAAGTCTTAGGACTGACTGCATCGGGATTCCTTGTATATGAAAGTGGGAACCCTTAGACTGACAGTAAGGTGGATACATTTGATAAATGCTCACATACTTATGTATTTCTTTTCCTTGGTTTCTGGACATACTTTTTGAGTGACAACTGCTGTGGGGCACTGGAAAATTTGTGAATAATTATGATGCTCTATGGATCTACTGAAGGAAATGCATGAGATCCTAATGGGCAAAAGATGGTGTGTAAGCTCATCTGTGGAAACTGTCAATCCAATTATTTCAGCTAGTCCCCCATCAAATCAGATCACTGCCTGATCAATTATTAGACTATCACTAGTAAAGACAGCCTGAAATTCCAAATGGATAACGTCAAGGATAGTGACACTAACAGTTGTTATTTTCGTGAAATGGGTAACTGGTTTAGCCACAAGACACGAGTTGTTTAATTACCGTCTATGTTTCTAATTTTGGTGTCAAATCAAGTGTCTAGGTGAGAAGTCATCCCCTCTCCCCCCACAGGTGTTCATTTTTAAAAATTAAAAAAGTCACCTACGTATATACCGGCTTAAAATTCCTTCTTCCACAGTTCATAGGGATAAAGAGATTTATCTGCGATTGTATTTCTCAGACTCACCATTTTTCAATAAATTCAGCCTCTTCCCAGGTGTATGCTCTGGAGACGCTGGCTTTGTTTGAGATGTTAATGATTACCACTGCTGAGGAAAGGAGCTTTAAGGTAGTGATCTTGTAGGTGAGAGTATTATTGCCCAGAGGAAAATAGATTAGAAACCTCATCCGCACTCTTGCCTGCTCAGACCAAGACAATCGAGGACCGAGGAGTGGACACCATGTTGCTTCATCCATGGACTGCAATGACCTCTCCAGGTTAGTTGGCAACCCCTTTGGGGAGCATCCTCCAGTTCCAATCAGGTAACCCTGAGCCCTGGTGTACGACCAGGTGCAAACAAACCCGCTTTAAACCAGAGATGTCCTGGAAGGGGAGAGCCCCTTTAGGTAGGTCTGGGCTGCTTCAAGGATAAAGAGGTTTTACATGACGTTTAGAGGGTGATCGAGCTATGGTTTTGGAGCTGTTTCCAAAGTTCCTTATATTTTTCCTTTGTCCCTATTTGTGACACTATGTAGATTCCCTGACCATAACTGCGGATCATTTGAATTTCAGAGTACAATCCCAGCTCCTTCTGGACTGATCGACGTGGACTGTCTGCCCCCGGGGGGTTCATTCCTTATTGCAACCCTAGAATGCACCCCCAAAATCGCCCATCCCTCAAAGTTAGACTTGCAGACTCGGAATCTCAGCTCCCTCAGTGTTCCATGTGCTTCTTTTCCTTCAATCCCCCTATATATGGGGACAAATCTCTGGGTGATTTGTGTATTACAAATCAAAATTTCAGTTGCCAGAAGTGTGTCATTAAGATTCTTGGGAGAAGCTGACACGCCACAGCTGTTTTCCCCCCACTCGGTGGCAATGCTGCAACTTGTGTCCGCCGCGCCCCCAGCCTCCGTGGCAGCGCTGGTATTTCAACCTAGTGTGACTCAACCTTCTCTTCTAGATGAGGAATGAAGCAAGGCAAGGGATGATGCGAGGGATGCCGCATCCCGGGCAGCCCGGAGCCTCCACGCAGGAACACAGCTTCCGGCTGCCTTCCCTGTGTTGGAAGGGACTGGAATGGTTGGCAGCTAGCCTAGGGTCTCAGCTGCTACAAGGGGCAGGAAATCAAAGTTGCACATTTAAAATGCAAGCGCTGGGCTTCCCTGGTGGTGCAGTGGTTGGGGGTCTGCCTGCCGATGCAGGGGCACGGGTTTGTGCCCCGGTCCGGGAAGATCCCACATGCCGCGGAGCGGCTGGGCCCGTGAGCCATGGCCGCTGAGCCTGCGCGTCCGGAAAAAAAAAAAGTAAGCGCTTGTTTCCAATCTGTCTGACTAATACAGCAGCAAGCTTAACTGCTGGCGCTCGGGTCATGAGAAATACGCTGATGAAGTTTGCTCCTATTAAGGCGGTTTTAATTGATGGCACTTGGCAGTGAGATCCCGCTCTCTGCTTTACCGCTACTCTCCACACCCTTTCTGATTTTAAGAAAGCGAAGCAACCTTTTCCCATACTTTATTTATTTCTTTTCCCCTGGGCCAAACGCCTAGCATGTTCTGAAGGAAATGAAGAACCTCTAGGGGTCAGTGCAACGTAAAACATGGCCAAGGCTCGCAGCTGAGCTGAATCCCAGAGATTTCAATCACAGCTTTGTCCCTATTTCATCATAATGAGGGACCGGTCCCATTACTTCCTGCCGAGGCTGGCTCCAGAACAATCCCCCAGATGGCCATTTTCCTTTAATGTAACTTTAAACATGTACCATCAAAGGCAGCTCTAATTTGAAATTCAGGACTGTTTGTGCTGTTTTCAAATATGTTGCTTTTCACCTGTTCTGTTGGAACCTGGAAGGTTGCCCACTGTCCTTTCCAAGCTTCACCCCCAGGGTGGGCAGAAGCCTGTTGCCCTTTCGCCTCACTTTAACTCCCCCTTTTTTCCCTTGTAGTAAAAGAACCCGTGTATGTGTGTGTGTGTGTGTGTGTCTGTGTGCGTGTTCCCTTTTGTATACATCTGTCATTTTGGCCTTTGTTTTTCAACGTTGAAAAGTCCTAATTTCTTTTGTTATGTTATCAAAAGATATTTCAATTTTAGGGCGCGGTGGAGATGGTGTGGAAGTGTTGGGGGAGAGAATGATAAACAGGCACAAGACACACTGAACCGGCAGGTGGCGATGGAGAACTTGAGATCCCTGGGCAGGCACTGTAGCGTGTGAAGGATGCTGGGAGTTTCTTGAGCCGTAGTCTCTCCTTATTGAAGTAGTTTCAACTCCTCCCATTTACTCCTCAACCTTCTTCAGTCCTGCCCCCACTACATCACTGAGACAACTCTCAGATCACGAAGGTCCAAATTCCAGCGTCCCTTTTTCAGCCCTTAATTCTATGAGCTCTCCCTGGGGCACTTGCTAGTGTTGAACATTTCTTTCCGACGTGCTTTCTTGTTGGCCTTTTGCACTTTTGCGTTTCACAACCTCCTAAACCTGGCCCAGTAGCCTCATGGCACCGGTGTCACCACTTCCTTCCCCACTAACGACCTTGTGAATCCATCCTGGCACCTGTTTGTGGCCCTAGCATGCTCTCTCAGGGCTCCAAGCAGACACCACCAGTTGATCAAAGTAGGCAGGATGGATGATACCTCCCGTTCAGCCTGCCTTAATTGTGACTCTCCTACAATCCTTGATTCCATTTCATTTTGATATCCATCCTTTCCCTGGATGACATCATCCCTTCCCACAGTTCCAATGAGTACTCATAAGCTGAAAACACCCCAATCTCTATCTCCAGAACACATCTTCCCCCTGACCCCTAACAGTGATAGTTCTATAACCTATTAGATTTTCCCATCTGGAATGCCGACAAGTGCTTCTAATTCAGCATGTCCCAAACCAAGCTCATCATCATACCTCCTAAATCTGGGTCTGCTGTATTCTCCAACTTTGTTAACGGCATCATAATCCATCTAGTGGCCCAAGCTAGAAGCTTCTCTTCTTTTTTTTCAATCTCCCCCCACCCCATTCCTACTCCCCACATCACTACTGCTTTCCCCTCAAAATCCACCCAGTAACAAAGACTCTATATGATAAATGACAAACGGGTAGAATGGGTAATTACTTGGTGGGAAGGGCTTTAGCTTCTCCATAGTCTTTATTAAACCACACCTCCCAACCCATCATACCCTGTAAACAGACACTCTAAGTATACTTATCCAACCTCTCCTTACAGAAAAGCAGCCCTTAACCTCTTGTATATGAATTCTGGATTTCTCTGCAAGAAAGCATAAATTTAATCACATCATTCCCCAACTTAATAAACCTTTACTGGTTTCTCTTTGCCTGTAAGGTAAAGCCCAAAACTCTGAGCATGTTATCCGAGGCGCTGCCTGGCTTCAGTCCACATTTTCAGCCATATTTTCTGCCCTTTCCCCCCTTCACATCCAGCCCTCATGCCTGGCATGTTCGTTATACACTGAATTAGTTCATGTTTCCAGGACATTTTTTTTAAACATCTTTATTCAAGTATAATTGCTTTACAATGGTGTGTTAGTTACTGCTGTATAACAAAGTGAATCAGTTATACGTACACATATATCCCCATATCCCCTCCCTCTTGCATCTCCCTCCCACCGTCCCTATCCCACTCCTCTAGGTGGTCACAAAGCACCGAGCTGATCTCCCTGTGCTATGCGGCTGCTTCCCACTAGCTATCTATTTTACATTTGGTAGTGTATATATGTCCATGCCACTCTCTCGCTTCGTCCCAGCTTCCCCTTCCCCTTCCCCTTCCCGTGCAGGACATTGTTCTTGCAGCTATCTGCTGGTGTGGCTTTTCTTCGTAATTCTCTGGTCCCCCAGCTCAAAGGTCCCTTCTGTGAAACCTTCTCCAACTCATCCAAGTAGACCAATCAGAATTAGGTATTCTCTGCTCTGTGTCCCCGTAGCATATGATATTATACATTTCTCAATAGCACGTGCCACACAGAATCCTGATTGGGTGTCTCTTCGGCCACCAAAATTCTAAGTTCCTACAGGGAAGGACGTCTGCTTATTTCTTGAGTCCACAGAACCTTGCATGGTGTCTCGCACATGGCAGATGCCCGTCAATTGTTTTGTGAACGAAGGAGCCAGTGGATGTGCTAAAACAGGAAACGAGTGTCATCAGTGACAAACTGTTAGGATTATGTTTCAGACCAATCCTTAGTAAAGATATTTACAACCTAGAAGTTCTGGGTTTTGCAAGACACAGAGGTGCCCCTAGCCCCACCTACCTAGAATGAGGCACACAGTAAAGATAGGGTCTGTGGAAGGAGCTCAGACATGTACTCTGGCCAGACTGTGAGTGTGTGTGTGTGTGTGTGTGTGTGTAGGGGAGGGTGGTGAGGAGTAGAGTAGGTAATTCCCCATAGAATTATCTGTTGGGCAGACTGTTGATAAGCAAAATAAGCATCCCTGGCTTGCCCACTAAGACCCACTTGCCCAATAAGACCAGTTGATTTTCAAGGGCTGTTTGAGCTGCTACTTTGGGCAAATGTGCAGCACGTGCAGAGGTGTCAGAGGAATGTGATAAAGTTCTCATCACTGAGTCATTTACAGTCCTGCTCAGGAGGCAATATTCTCGCAAAGCTGGGTTTGATAAGTAGGGTGATCATGTTTTATCATCTGGGCGGAAACATTTTTGAGCATGAAAGGGGGCGCTATTACGTATTTCACCAGAAATACAGGTGCAAAATAGGAGTGTCCCCCACACACCGGGACATACAGTCACACTAAGGAAAACTGTCAGATGTTTAACGTGAACTATAAATGTCATAGTTTCAGAGGAGAATGCAATCATTAGGAGGTAAGGGGTCACAGAATCTCTGGAGAGGGGCACCTTGTTATAGGAGTTGAAGGAAGAGGAGGACTTGGTATGGTGAGAGGAGGTAGGAGAAAATGTTGAAGTGTGGAAAAGGGGGTGAACGTGAATATAATGAAGGAAGAACCAAGGGTTTGTATAAAGGAGCCAAGAGCAGATCCATCTGCCTGGGTCAGAGGGTTCTCAGAAAGTGGTGATGCTTGGGGTGGAGTGGTGGGGTATAGAAGCCAGAGGGGAAGGTGAAAGCCAAGCTGTCAGGCTAGAACATTTGGATTTCTTACTCAAGGCAGTGACAGTTTTGAGTGGAGTGATTTGCTCAAAACAAAGCAAATATGTATACATATATATTTAAATTAAGGTTAGCTTTGCAGTTTTTTCAGGATGGAGCTAGAGTCTAGATTAGGTCATAAGGATGTTGAGTGGCAGAGGAATGGAAAGAAAGATGTTTGTAAGAGACTTTGTGGAGGGGAAAAAAACAAATGAAATCTGAAGATTTTTTTGCATAGGGGAGGCAAGCAATAGAAAGAGGGAGGATCCAGGGAAAGTTGAGGTTTTGACAGTAGGTGACTGGGAGGGCGGTGGCCCCAAGTTAACAGAGAATAAAAAAGTAGATGGAAATGGTTTGGGGGAAAGTAATTAAGCTGGGAGAATTTGAAATGATTTTGCTTTTGATGTTAAGAGTAACTACATGCTTACTTTAGAAAACCTGGATAATGCAGGAATTATGGAAGAGAATTTCAGCATCTTGTGATTTTGATACATCCCATTCCTGGGATATTCCTGATGGTCTATTAATTCTAAAGAAATAGGTGGAACAGCAGGAGGGGTGAAGGTAGACCTGATTTCTATGGGAGCTTTTTAAATGGTTTGCCTTCTGTGCCTTAAAAAATATTTCACTCATAAAAATGTGCTTGTTTAAAACTTATTGGTCCCTTACTCTGTGCCAGGCACTGTGGAGGAAATGACATTAAGAAGTAGCAAGGAAAGATTTACAGGTGGAAAATTATGGGACCAGTATCACAGGAATTGTGATAGAGTTTACAGAACGGAGAAATCAGGTACCTGAATGAAAGGCCCTATTGAAATATACTCACCAAACATGAATTCCAGTGGTGGGAACAATTAAATACTATGAAGATGCTGACAGGTTGCTTGTATGTTAGAAGTTTATACAACTAAAGATTCTGTAGGGTTTATTCTCTGTGAAGACTGGGTTGTTCCATCCTTAATTAAACTAGTTTCTCCCAGCCTTCTTTTGTTTCCTTCATTCTTTTTTTTTTTTTTTTTGCTGTACGCGGGCCTCTCACTGTTGTGGCCTCTCCCGTTGCGGAGCACAGGCTCAGCGGCCGTGGCTCACGGACCCAGCCGCTCCGCGGCATGTGGGATCTTCCCGGATCGGGGCACAAACCCGTGTCCCCTGCATTGGCAGGCGGACTCTCTACCACTGCGCCACCAGGGAAGCCCAAAGATGTCCCTCTTGTTGCAGGCAAATTTCTGTTGCAGGATCCAGAACAGTGGTGCCTGACATGCTAAACCCATCTTTCCACCAGAGGGCAGATATGTCATAGCTATTGAAACACTCAGGGTATGTTTTGCAATAAAGAAAGACCAGGTTAATAAAAAATGTAACATAAAAATTATGTTCCTGTATCTTTCTCTGTATATCTTTAATATTTATAAGCTTCTATAGGGTATATTAGTATGTATAACACTGATATCTATCCTAAGTGAATATGTATAGTCTTATGGTGGTTTTACTTGTACTTTCACTTATAGTGGTTTTATGGACCTGGAAAGGGTATTTAGCAATAGAAATTGGTTTGTGTTAACCCAGATTTATTTTGAAGCATAGAACATACATCACAGGAGATTTTAAGAAGAAATAAATGTAGAACTAATTGGCATGGCATGCCATTTTGCAAGAACATTTGTGGTCATATCCTAGTTTTGCCTGATATATATTTGAAATAACAATTCTGATATACTGATTTATTTCTACTTCAAGATATTTTTCCATCAGCTTGGAGAAGAGCTATGTGCAATTTCTAAGTGGGACTATTTTGATTTTGAGTATCCTTTTTTTTTTTTTTTTGCGGTACACGGGCCTCTCACTGTTGTGGCCTTTCCCGTTGCGGAGCACAGGCTCCCGATGCGCAGGCTCAGTGGCCATGGCTCACGGGCCCAGCTGCTCCGCGGCATGTGGGATCTTCCCAGACCGGGGCACGAACCCGTGTCCCCTGCATCGGCAGGCAGACTCTCAACCACTGCGCCACCAGGGAAGCCCTTGTGTATCCTTTTTGCCAATTTACTTCTACTATGTAGGAAGCTAAATCCTAGTGAATGTTATGGCTGATTTGTGGTTTTAGGGAATTCTCTAAACCATGTAGAAGTGGAAGCCTTATAATGGCAACGTGAAGTACAACTAATTATGTATTTCTCTTTGGCTGTTGAGAAAATCAAGGTGTAGAAATTATCCTGAGGCCCTGATAAGGGGAAGTTCTTTATAAGCTTTTATTTGGGCCAAGGCTTTTAAAAAAATTGGTACAATAGCATACCTACAATTTTTCAGTAAATATGTGTTTCTAAAAATGTAGAGCTATAGTCTCATAGTTAGTTTCAAAGTTGATACAGTGCTTGGAGCCCAAAGGTGTTCTGGGGCTTATGTACTCCCTTTGCCTTAGTTCAAAGGAAAAACTTTACATATATAGCACTATTGTTCCGGAGACATCTCAGGAGGGGGAGAGAGCCAGAGTAAAAGACACTGCCTTAATTTTGCTCGAAGAGTGAGCTTGGGTGGCTCAGTGAAATGATATTGCGCGAGATCAAAGCTAAAACCTTTGACCAGCCCCACTATGCCCTGCCTTTTCATTGCTGTTATGAAATACTATGAAGACTCCTCTGAAAAGTGTTATGGTAGCTCACTTCCTGCTTCAAATAAAGCCCTCCCCAGCAAAAGTGAGGGTGGGGTTGGAAGTGCAATAGAAAATAAAAATGAGGAACAGGAAATATTGTCTCAGTGAGTTCCCTTTTTCTCTTGATCTTTTTCCCTCACTGATATGGTTTGAAGACCTCAGTCATTTTGCCTGGATGTTCAAGTGGCTGATAAACTGCATAGTATAAGGTATCCTTCTAACCATTGTTTTAGAGACTCAGTTTAGACCCTTGCTACTTAAAGTATGGTTCATGGACCAGCAGCATTGGCATCACCCAGAAACTTGATAGAAAGCAGAACCTCTGTGCCTCACCCCAGACCCCTGAATCAGAATCTGTATTTTAACAAAATACAGGTGACTCACGTGTGCATTAAATTTTGACAAGTGATGGCTTATATAATCCCTTTTTCCTTCCTCTTTCCCTCTTTCTCTCCCTTTCTTCCTTTCTTCCTCCCTCCCTCCTTCCTTTCTCCCTCTTCTTCCCTTTCTTTCTTTCTTCCTTTCTTTCTTTCTCTCTTTCTTTCTCCCTTCCCTTCCCTTCTTTCTCTTCCTTTCCCTTCCTTCCCCTTGCTTCCCTTTCCTTTTCTCTCCTCTCTTCTCCTCTCCTCTCTTCTCCTCTCCTCTCTTCTCCTCTCCTCCCCTCTCCTCCCCTCCCCTCCCCTCCTCTCCCCTCCCCTCTCCTCCCCTCCCCTCTCCTCCCCTCCCCCTCCCCTCTCCTCCCCTCCCCTCTCCCCTCTCCTCCCCTCCCCTCTCCCCTCATCTCCCCTCCTCTCCCCTCCGCTCTCCTCCCCTCCCCTCTCCTCCCCTCTCCTCCCATCTCCTCTCCTCCCCTCCCCTCTCCTCCCCTCCCTTCTCCTCCCCTCCCCTCTCCTCCCCTCCCCTCTCCCCTCCTCTCCTCTCCCCTCCTCTCCCCTCCTCTCCTCTCCTCTCCTCTCCTTTGTTGTCTACAACTCAGTTTTCCTCTTCCTATTCTGCCTCTGTCCTGGGGCACTCGTCTACCTGGTACAAGTGATTTAAAAACTAGAACAACTGATCTCATGAACCTAGTGACTAGAATGCATATGGACATAAAGTCGGCCAGTGTGCTGCCATTTCCTTCATAGTAATTTTTTTTTTTTACATAAACTACAAGGTGCGGTTTGCCTTGCATTAAGTAAACTTGACAAAACTCCAACTTACAAGACATAAAATGAGGAAGTGATTATTCACATTGTAAGAGTCTCTGCTTTAGAAGATTTACTAAATTATTTCTTTAAATTGCCCTGGGGTACATTTCAAATAGAATTTGACTCAAATGTTGATTCACAGCCCAGTTTCTGAGATGGCATGTAATACATAACTTGAGACATGATTGCACAGATAGTAGTTTTGGGCATCTTATTAATACATTTCTGAAAGAGCTGTTGACCACCCATTTCATTTCTTTTCTCCATTTCATTCTAATTTCTTTAAGTCTATAATCTGGAATGACTTCTTTTTATTCATCTACCAACTTATATAAATCTATCACTTCACATCCCTATGAAGTCAAAGACTTCACCAGGATTGAATTAACAGAGAAGACACCTAAGGATGAATCCCAGAAAAATGACCCTTTAGCGTGATGAATAGTAATAGTGGTATTATGCTTGGTTTGAGCCTGTAATCCTCTCTGGTAGTAAAATCCTGCAAAGGGAAAGCAGATACATTCCTGCAGAACCCTGAACAATGACATAGAACAATTTCTTGGATCCAGAATGTTATCTACAGCTGGTAAACCACATTGAAACAGACACTCAGATCTCAGCTCCTCCATGTTCTCATGCCTTTGTTCAGAGCTCTATTATGTTACTTACGTTTCTATAATACAATCTGTGTTTTTGATGGTTTCCCCTAAAAATTTTGGAGGGCGGGAACTTTGTTTTCCTCATCTTTATGCACGTGGGGCCTAGCACATAGGAGTATTTCGCACAAGTTTGTTGGATGAAAGACTTGGGAATCAACTGCACAGTTACTGATACCTTTAGAAAGGAACAGGGATTTGACATCTGAGCAAAGTCTATAAAAAGTGGGTGAAACACTCATAGGTTCTCTCTTTTTAGAGAGGAAGCAGTAGCATGATTCATCTAAAATATCAGATACTAAAAATTAGTATTTGACTTAGAAATTGTGACTGTATTTGAATATTAATAACTCTGAAGCATTGGAATCACTAAAAGACAAGAAAAAGGAGGAGGAGGGCAGATGGGGAGGAGGAGGAAGGGGAGGAAAAAAACTGTGGCTGTTTCATTGAAATGCTTTGACTATACAGTTACTCCTGAGACTGTCGTTTATCTCAGTGGCTGACCCACCTTGTACACTAAGTCACTTAAGTCAGTACAGAGAACTCCACTTGCTGGAAACCTTGCTTGTTCACATAGGCAGATCAGGTTTTAAAATATAGGACTTCTTTTCTCTAGGCCTTGCTTAGAAGGAAGAATCACATCTTTGTCATCTAAGTACCAAACTAAATGCAAAGAGTATTCTTAGATTAAATACCTGCTAAGGTAACATATTAAGAAGAGGGTGACATTCTAGGATTATTCTTTCTGTAGCTGGTGCCTTCCCCACCAGATACAAAAATCCTGACTGCCATAGTCATTTGGGTCCACCATATGCAGATATCCCCTTTTCATGCTATCTGGACATAGTCTTTAATTCAGAAATCTGTGAAGATGTATTAGTTCATAATGACTGAACTCATACTTTGAGATGAAAGCAACACAGGTTTTCTATACCCTTAAAGTAATTATGGACAACCAATTAAAAGTAATATATAGTAGGGTTGTGGTCTGATTCTTCCTCTTAAGGAAATGAGGAGTGAATGTAAAGAGAAATGGCCCTGTTCTTGACTAATCTGGACATCTGTCCCACCATTACATAAATCTTGGTTATCCTCTAATGTATTTTTTATACTGCACTTTTTCCATATTGGTGTACCCAGAGATTTCACTTGCTTCTATCATGGCCCTAGCTAGTTGAAAATACTAAGTTTTTGTTTTGAAGAAGATGCTCCTATTTATTTTACTTACAGTATTTGTCCACTCTATTCTTGATGAATATTACTTTCAGCAAAACTGTTGGTTATTGATTATTATTATCCCAAGAATGGGCTAATAGCCATTTGTTTCTATAGTTTTATCATCCTCTGCTCCAGTTGTTCTCAAGGCGTTGGCCATTGGCTCTTGTGTTTTCCATGAGCTACACTTAGTGCTTGGAAGAAGAGGATTTCACTGCTGTTGATAGAAAAATTAGCTTCCTGATCAGAAGTAGAGTTGAAAATGGATCTCCTGTTGGACAGAAATATGGGAACCCAGGTGCTTCCCATGCAACAATAAATAACTCCCTCTCCCAAATGTGTCAGCCTAAGTAGAGATTCTCTTTAAAAATACCACACCCAATAATCCATAGGGTTTCAAAATAGAGTTGTTGGCAAGAAGAATTCAGAAGGTAAAGATTCTGCATTAGTGATTCTTGGAATTACATGACATGCAGCCCTCTTCCTCTTCCTTGGGAGATAGCTGACCCTTGAAGACGTGGTACTTGCTGGGAACATTCACTTTATTCAGGTCTGGTTTGTTAGTTTGTTTGTTTTTGACTTTAAGAACATACAACCACATTTTTAAAAACATCTTTATTGGAGTATAATTGCTTTACAATGGTGTGTTAGCTTCTGCTTTATAACAAAGTGAATCAGCTATACATATACATATATCCCCATATCTGCTCCCTCTTGCATCTCCCTCACACCCTCCCTATCCCACCTCTCTAGGTGGTCACAAAGCACCGAGCTGATCTCCCTGTGCTATGCGGCTGCTTCCTACTACCTATCAGTTTTACATTTGGTCATATATATATGTCCATGTCACTCTCTCACTTGGTTCCAGCTTACCCTTCCCCCTCCCTGTGTCCTCAAGTCCATTCTCTAGTAGGTCTGTGTCTTTATTTCTGTCCTGCCCTTAGGTTCTTCATGTGTTGATAGATTTTTTGATGATGGCCATTCTGACTGGTGTGAGGTGATACCTCATTGTAGTTTTGATTTGCATTTCTCTAATGATTAGTGATGTTGAGCATTCTTTCATGTGTTTGTTGGCAATCTGTATATCTTGTTTGGAGAAATGTCTGTTTAGGTCTTCTGCCCATTTTTGGATTGGGTTGTTTGTTTTTATGATATTGAGCTACATGAGTGCCTTGTAAATTTTGGAGATAAGTCCTTTGTCAGTTGCTTCATTTGCAAATATTTTCTCCCATTCTGAGGGTTGTCTTTTGGTCTTATTTATGGTTTCCTTTGCTGTGCAAAAGCTTTTAAGTTTCATTAGGTCTCATTTGTTTATCTTTGTTTTTATTTCCATTTCTCGAGGAGGTGGGTCAAAAAAGATCTTGCTGTGATTTATGTGATAGAGTGTTCTGCCTATGTTTTCCTCTGAGAGTTTTATAGCGTATGGCCTTACATTTAGGCCTTTAATCCATTTTGAGTTTACTTTTGTGTGTGGCATTAGGGAGTGTTCCAATTTCATTCTTTTACATGTAGCTGTCCAGTTTTCCCAGCACAACTTATTGAAGAGGCTGTCTTTTCTCCATTGTATATTATTGCCTCCTTTATCAAAAACAAGGTGACATTATGTGCATGGGTTTATCTCTGGGCTTTCTTTCCTCTTCCATTGATCTATATTTCTGTTTTTGTGCCAGTACCATACTGCCTTGATTACTGTAGCTTTGTAGTATAATCAAAGTCTGGGAGCCTGATTCCTCCAGCTCCATTTTTCATTCTCAAGATTGCTTTGGCTATTCGGGTTCTTTTGTGTTTCCATACAAATTGTGAAATTCTTTGTTCTAGTTCTGTGAAAAATGCCACTGGTAGGTTGAAGGGATTGCATTGAATCTGTAGATTGCTTTGGGTAGTAGAGTCATTTTCACAATGTTGATTCTTCCAATCCAACAACATGGTATATCTCTCCATTTGTTTGTATCATCTTTAATTTCTTTCATCAGTGTCTTATAATTTTCTGCATACAGGTCTTTTGTCTCCTTAGGTAGGTTTATTCCTAGATATCTTATTCTTTTTGTTGCAGTGGTAAATGGGAGTGTTTCCTTAATTTCTCTTTCAGATTTGTCATCATTAGTGCATAGGAATGCAAGAGATTTCTGTGCATTAATTTTGTATCCTGCTACTTTACCAAATTCATTGATTAGCTCTAGTATCATCTTTAGGATGCTACTAGATGCTACTTTTCTGGTATCATTTTTAGGATCCTCTATGTATAATATCATGTCATCTGCAAACAGTGACAGCTTTACTTTTTCTTTTCTGATTTGGATTCTTTTTATTTCTTTTTCTTCTCTGATTGCTGTGGCTAAAACTTCCAAAACTATGTTGAATAATAGTGATGAGAGTGGACAGCCTTGTCTTGTTCGTGATCTTAGTGGAAATGGTTTCAGTTTTTCACCATTGAGAATGATGTTGGCTGTGGGTTTGTCATATATGACCCTTATTATGTTGAGGTAAGTTCCCTCTGTGCCTACTTTCTGGAGGGTTTTTATCATAAATGGGTGTTGAATTTTGTCAAAAGCTTTTTCTGCATCTATTGAGATGATCATATCATTTTTCTCCTTCAATTTGTTTATATGGTGTATCACATTGATTGATTTGCATAGAATGAAGAATCCTTGCATTCCTGGGATAAATCCCACTTGATCATGGTGTATGATCTTTTTAATATGCTGTTGGATTCTGTTTGCTAGTGTTTTGTTTAGGATTTTTGCCTCTCTGTTAATCAGTGATATTGGCCTGTAGTTTTCTTTCTTTGTGACATCTTTGTCTGGTTTTGGTATCAGGGTGATGTTGGCCTCATAGAATGAGTTTGGGAGTGTTCCCCCTTCTACTATATTTTGGAAGATTTTGAGAAGGATAGGTGTTAGCTCTTCTGTAAATCTTTGATAGAATTTGCCTGTGAAGCCATCTGGTCCTGGGCTTTTGTTTGTTGGAAGATTTTTAATCATGGTCTCAATATCAGTGCTTGTGATTGGTCTGTTTATATTTTTGATTTCTTCCTGGTTCAGTCTCAGAGGGCTGTGCTTTTCTAAGAGTCTGTCCATTTCTTCCTGATTGTCCATTTTATTGGCATAGAGTTGCTTGTAGTAATCTCTCATGATCCTTTGTATTTCTGCAATGTCAGTTTTTACTTCTCCTTTTTCATTTCTAATTCTATTAATTAGATTCTTCTCCCTTTTTTTCTTGATGAGTCTGGCTAATGGTTTATCAATTTTGTTTATCTTCTCAAAGAACCAGCTTTTAGTTTTATTGATCTTTGCTGTCATTTCCTTCATTTCTTTTTCATTTATTTCTGATCTGATCTTTATGATTTCTTTCCTTCTGCTAACTTTTTAGTTTTTTTTAATTCTTCTTTCTCTAATTGCTTTAGGTATAAGGTTAGATTGTTTATTTGAGATGTTTCTTGTTTCTTGAGGTTGAATTGTATTGCTATAAACTTCCCTCTTAGAACTGCTTTTGCTACATCCCATAGGTTTTAGGTCATCATGTTTTCATTGTCATTTGTTTCTGGTTTTGATTTCTTCAGTGATCTCTTGGTTATTTAGTAGTGTATCATTTAGCCTCCATGTGTTTTTATTGTTTACAGATTTTTTTCTTGTAATTAATATCTAGTCTCATAGCGTTGTGGTCGGGAAAGGTACTTGATATGGTTTCAATTTTCTTAAATTTACCAAGGCTTGCCTTGTGACCCAAGGTATCATCTATCCTGGAGAATGTTCCATGAGCACTTGGGAAGAAAGTGTATTCTGTTGTTTTTGGATGGAATGCCCTATAAATATCAATTAAGTCCATCTTGTTTAATGGATCATTTAAAGCTTGTGTTTCCTTATTTATTTTCATTTTGGATGATCTGTCCACTGGTGAAAGTAGGGAGTTAAAGTCCCCTACTATGATTGTGTTGCTGTCAATTTCCCCTTTTATGGCTGTTGCCATTTGCCTTATGTATTGAGGTGCTCCTATGTTGGGTGCATAAATATTTACAATTGTTATATGTTCTTGGATGGATCCCTTGATCATTATGTATTATCCTTCGTTGTCTCTTGTAATAGTCTTTATTTTAAAGTCTAGTTTGTCTGATATGAGAATTGCTACTCCAGCTTTCCTTTGATTTCTATTTGCATGGGATATCTTTTTCCATCTCCTCACTTTCAGTCTGTATGTGTCCCTAGGTCTGAAGTGGGTCTCTTGTAGACAGCATATATACAAGTCTTGTTTTTGTATCCATTTAGCCAGTCTATGTCTTTTGGTTGGAGAACTTAATCTATTTACATTTAAGTTAGTTATTGATATGTATGTTCCTATTACCATTTTCTTAATTGTTTTGGGTTTGTTATTGTAGGTCTTTTCCTTCTCTTGTGTTTCCTGCCTAGAGAAGTTCCTTTAGCATTTATTGTTAAGCTGGTTTGGTGGTGCTGAATTCTCTTAGCTTTTGCTTGTCTGTAAAGGTTTTAATTTCTCCGTCGAATCTGAATAAGATCCTTGCTGGATAGAGTAATCCTGGTTGTAGGTTTTTTTCTTTCATCACTTTAAATATGTCCTGCCACTCCCTTCTGGCTTGCAGAGTTTCTGCTGAAAGATCAGTTGTTAACCTTTTGGGGATTCCCTTGTATGTTATTTGTTATTTTTCCCTTGTTGCTTTTAATATTTTTTCTTTGTATTTAAATTTTATAGTTGGATTAATATGTGTCTTGGCGTGTTTCTCCATTGATTTATCCTGTATGGGACTCTCTGCGCTTCCTGGACTTGATTGACTCTTTCCTTTCCCATATTAGGGAAGTTTTCAACTATAATCTCTTCAAATATTTTCTCAGTCCCTTTCTTTTTCTCTTTTTCTTCTGAGCCCATATAAGTCAAAACTTGGTGTGTTTATTGTTGTCCCAGAGGTCTCTAAGACTGTTCTCAAGTCTTTTCATTCTTTTTTCTTTATTCTGTTCTGCAGTAGTTATTTCTACTATTTTATCTTCCAGGTCACTTATCCGTTCTTGTGCTTCAGTTATTCTGCTATTGATTTCTTCTAGAGAATTTTTAATTTCATATTGTGTTGTTCATCATTGCTTCTTTGCTGTTTAGTTCTTCTAGGTCCTTGTTAAACATTTCTTGTATTTTCTCCATTGTATTTCCAAGATTTTGGATCATCTTTACTATCATTACTCTGAATTCCTTTTCAGGTAGACTGCCTATTTCCTCTTCATTTGTTTGGTCTTGTGGGTTTTTACCCTGTTTCTTCATCTGCTGTGTGTTTCTCTGTCTTTTCATTTTGCTTAATTTACTGTGTTTGGGGCCTCCTTTTCACAGGCTGCAGGTTTGTAGTTCCCGTTGTTTTTGATGTCTGTCCCCAGTGGTGAAGGTTAGTTCAGTGGGTTGTGTAGGCTTCCTGGTGGAGGGGACTAGTGCTTGTGTTCTGCTGGATGAGGCTGGATCTTATCTTTCTGGTGGGCAGGACTGCATCTGGTCGTTTGTTTTGGGATGTCTGTGAACTTATTATGATTTTAGGCAGCCTCCCTGCTAATGGGTGGGGTAGTGTTCCTGTCTTTCTAGTTGTTTGGCATAGTGTGTCCAGCACTGGAACTTGCTGGTCGTTGAGTGTAGCTGGGTGTTAGCATTGAGATGGAGACCTCTGGGAGAGGTTTCACCGTTTGCTATGATGTGGAGCCGGGAGGTCACTGGTGGACAAATATCCTGAACTCGGCTCTCCCACCTCAGGGTCACAGGCCTGACACCTGGCCAGTGCACCAAGACCCTGTCAGCCCAATGGCTTTTGGGAAGTCTGAGGTCTTCTGCCAGCGTTTGGTAGGTGTTCTGTAGGAGTTGTTCCACCTGTAAATGAATTTCTGATGTATTTGTGGGGAGGAAGGTGATCTCCATGTCTTATTCCTCTGCCATCTTGAAGGTCTCCTCTCTACAGAGGAGCATTTCAGAACTGAGCATTTCAGAAATGAAACTAAATATACACTTGATTGAGTGATTCCCTGGAATTTCTAGCTCCTTTTTGCTTGGGAGATACATGGATAATTTATGAGAGTGTGTGCTCTGGGCTAAGACCTAGGAGGGAAGGAGAGTGTCTGGGATAGGTCCTCAGCATTTTCTTGCTTTGGGGCTTTCCAAGCTCCTTGATAACTTGGACTTTAGCATAAGGTAGTTCATCCAGGGAATACTTTTGGTGACTCTTGGAGGTAAGACCAAAATTGTTACAAAATGTAGCTCAGGCAGCTGACAAGTGTTAAAACAGTTGATCTCTAATCTTTTATGGGCTGTGTTAATACTCTAAGCACTCTCTTGAAGGAGCTAGGAAACATAGTTATTGACTTTTGCTCCATTTGGGGGAGGTTAGGCTATAGTTGTATTGACAGATGTTTGTCCCCTGGGAACTTGTTGGGAGGAATAACTATATCCCTGCGTCAGACAGCCCCTTTCTCCAGAGGGTTATAACTAAGCGTGAACATGGAAATATTCCTCAGACTCATGTTTTATACTACAAAGGAGTACCACCACTTAGTTGAGAACGTTGGCTGTTACTATTTCTTTTTCTTAAACAGATTTAGAATCTTTGGGATTATCTGGTAATTTAGGGTCATCAGTCCCAATTATCCAAAGATCAGAACCTCTTGCCACTGGCTAGAGTATTTGGAAAAAGCTGTCTAATCATGCATCCACGTTCCTTAGTATCTGCCAGACAATCTAGAATTATTACATTAGCCTATGATTGTTGGTCCCAATGTTCAAATTGTTTCCAGCTGGGAAATATTGATAAGGGAAAAATCAACCTTTAACATATTGGAAGATGTATACAGACAGGTCTGACCCATGAAAAAGCAGAGAGGAACACAATGTTCAACTTTAGCGCCTTGGATACTCCCTTTGGGTGTTAATTTCCCTTTTCTGTATTCCCTGTCTGGCCTGGGGGTGCCTACTTTTTTTTTTAAACCTTAATAATAGATTGTCTGCATCTTTCCATTTCAATAACATATAGTATTCATCAACAATTTTAATGGCTGCTTATTATTTTGTGGGATACATGTTTTTAACCAAACCTTAACTGATGGGCAATTTTACTCCCAGTTTTCTTTTTCTTTACAATGCCTAGATGGGCATCTTCACACATACAATTTTGTATTCTTATCAAATTTTTTTTTGAAAGGATAGTTTCCTTCGAGTGGAATTACTAAGTCAAAGTGGATGTACATTCTAACATTGGCCCATGTTACCAAACTGCTTTCCAGAAGCTGTCAATTTACATAATCATCAAAAGTACATCAGAGTTCCTTTTCCTCCAAACCTAGCCTGTACTAGTCTTTAGAATTTCTTTAATCAGTTGGAGAGATGAAAATAATTTCTAATTATTTTAATTTTTGATTGTCAGTGATTTTAAATATTATTTCATGATTTCTAAGAGTTCTATAGCATTAACTCTTTCACTGAAATTTTTGATTCACTTTGAGTTAATTTTCATGTGGGGTGTAAAGGAAGGGTCCAGTTCATTCTTTGGGGTGTGAAAATGTAGTTGTCTCAGCATCATTTGTTGAAGACTATTCTTTCCCCATTGACTTGTCTTAGTACCCTCATCAAAAATCAATTGACTATAAATGTATGTGTTTATGTCTGGACATTCAATCCTATTCCATTGATATGTACACCTATTTTATACCAGTATCACACTGTCTTTTTTTTCAAACATCTTTATTAGAGTATAATTGCTTTACAATGGTGTGTTAGTTTCTGCTTTGTAACAAAGTGAATCAGCTGTACATATACATATATCCCCATATCTTCTCCCTCTTGCATCTCCCTCCCATCCTCCCTATCCCACCCCTCTAGGTGGTCACAAAGCACCGAGCTGATCTCCCTGTGCTATGCGGCTGTTTCCCACTAGCTATCTATTTTACATTTGGTAGTATATATAAGTCCATGCCACTCTCTCACTTTGTCTCAGCTTACCCTTCCCCCTCCCTGTGTCCTCAAGTCCATTCTCTAGTCTGCATCTTTATTCCTGTCCTGCCCCTAGGTTCTTCAGAACCTTTTTTTTTTTCCTTTTAGATTCCATAAATATGTGTTAGCATACCACACTGTCTTGATTACTGTAGCTTTGGAGAAGTTTTGAAATTGGAAAATATGAGTACTCCAACTTTGTTCTTTCTCAAGATTGTTTTGGTTATTCTTTTAATGATTTGATTAATTTTTCTATTTCTTTTTTGAATTGCCTATTAATGCCTACAGTTAATTACTTATTCATTTGATTTGTGAAAAGAGAAGTTTTGTGGGGTTTTTTGAGGTGATTATTATTATTTTTTTAATTTTAATTTTATTTATTTTTATATTTATTTTTACATTTTTGGCTGTGTTGGATCTTCGTTTCTGTGCGAGAGCTTTCTCTAGTTGCGGCAAGCGGGGGCCACTCTTCATCGTGGTACGCGGGCCTCTCACTATCGCGGCCTCTCTTGTTGCGGAGCACAGGCTCCAGATGCTCAGGCTCAGTAGTTGTGCCTCATGGGCCTAGCTGCTCCGTGGCATGTGGGATCTTCCCAGACCATGGCTTGAACCCATGTCCCCAGCACTGGCAGGCAGAGTCTCAACCACTGCACCACCAGGGAAGCCCGAGGTGATTATTTTTTTAAAACATTGAAGTATAGTTGATTTACAATGTTGTATTAATTTCTGGTGTACAGCAAAGTGACTTAGTTAAACATATATATATATTGTTTTTCATATTCTTTTCCATTATGGTTTATCACAGGATATTGAATATAGTTCCCTGTACCATACAGTGGGACCCTATTGTTTATCCATTCTATATATAATAGCTTGCATCTGCTAATCCTAAACTCCCAATCCATCCCTCCCCCACCCCTCCTCCCCCTTGGCAACCACAAGTCTGTTCCCTATGTCTGCGAGTCCATTTCTGTTTCATAGATATGTTCATTTGTGTCATATTTTAGATTTCACATATAAGTGATATCGTATGGTATTTGTCTTTCTTTTTCTGACTTACTTCACTTAGTATGATAATCTCTAGTTCCATCCATGTTGCTACAAATGGCATCATTTCATTCTTTTTTATTGCTAAGTAGTGTTGCATTGTCTATATATATACCACATCTTCTTTATCCTTTCATCTGAAAAGAGAAGTTTCTTAATCTCTCTTGGTTTTGGGGAATGACATGAAATGACTTTGTGATATGGGACCCAGCACAGCACTTTGGGCATTATCAGTCTTTTATTGACTCTTATGTGAAAAAAAATCTGAATCAGGTAAAACTGTGAAAAAAAATTAGACTTTATTTACTACCATGAGCAAAACCTCCGTAAGGCAAAATGGCTTGAATCGAAAAGGAGCAGGAACAATCCTTAAAAACATAGACTGCCTCAGTCAACTCATCAGTAGTTTCTAAATAAGAGAGTGAAAGTATTCCAGGATATGCAATGATCCATTGGTGTGTGGAAAAATAACATTAACATTTATTTTTAATTTTTTTTAAGGAATTAATTTTTTTAAAATTTATTTTTGGCTGCGTTGGGTCTTCGTTGCTGCACGCCAGCTTTCTCTCTAGTTGTGGTGAGCGGGGGCTACTTTTCATTGCGGTGAGAGGGCTTCTCATTGCGGTGGCTTCTCTTGTTGCAGAGCATGGGCTCTAGGTGCTCAGGCTTCAGTAGTTGTGGCACACGGGCTCAGTCATTCCGCGGCATGTGGGATCTTCCTGGACCAGGGCTCGAGCCTGTGTCCTCTGCATTGGCAGGCGGATTCTTAACCACTGTGCCACCAGGGAAGTCCCCATTAACATTTATTTTTAAATTAATTTCATCACATTAAAAATATTTATTTTTCCTGTCGTTTAGAATATACCAATGCAGTGATACATGTATACATATTATAATAAAATCCCCTATATTAAAAGCATATGCTAAAATACTTTTCCTGATAGTGGTGAAACGAAGGAAATTTGGAGGCCACCAGTCTGATTTTATCTTAGGCTATCTCTTTTAGGCATTCTCATGCATTTCCTTGATTTCTAGGCACCTCTTCATACTGATTTAATTTCCTCGTAACTTGAACCGAGTTACTTGGCCATCCAAGTTCATTTCTTCTTGGTTAGGTGGGTCGTTGTTGACGGTTGAACTTCTGGGCTCCTACACATGAATTGTTGGGAGACTCTGAGTCCCGACTACAGGGGAAGGTAGCTCTGTTTGTAGGAGATAGAACACATTGTAACATTATATTTTTATATTATATAATTGTAATATCTTGCTATAACGTTGTATCTAATGCACTTTTAGCAAATTATTGGCACCTAAAGACCTTTTCCATCATCACTGGGCAAGGCTAACCCTGCTTTATTTTTCTTTTTTTAATGTGGGCATAAAAATTGGTGGGTCATATAATTTCCAAGCTCAGAATGCATATTTTGGAGACCATATCCTTTAATCTCATAAGTACATTCATAGAAATTTATCAGAGATTTCAAAACACTCCAAAACATTAACAGTGGTTATCATTCAATTAGTGGGATACATTTTTTTTTTCTGTGTATATCTTCAGAATTTTAAAACTTTTCAATAAAAAGAACTTTTAAGTTAGAAACATTCAATTAAAAATTGGATGTTTTGAAAAATACAGCACGAGGAATAACTGAATAGCAAGTCACCACTGACTAACACTACGAGCCATTAGGTACACATTTTACGTCTGGGCTTTGCTACTTCTTACCTGTTTGACCTTGGACAAGAGACCTCTCTAGGCCTCACTTTTCTCAGCTCTATAAAGTGGACATTTACTGATCATCTACTGTATGCCAGAAACTATTTTCGGTGATAGAGATAAATCAGTGAACAAAACAGACAAAAATCTTTGCCTTTTTAGAACTTACCCTCATCTACTTTATCAGCTTGTGAAAATTAGAGTTAAAACATGTAAAGCAATTAGAACAATGGCTGACATAAAGAAACTATTTAATACATATTACAATGATTGTTATTGTGAGCACTGCACACTTTTTTAATGGAAAAACGAGAGCTTAGTAGCAAATAGCTGAATTAAAAGCCAATATGTGAAAGGTGAATGTTGGTAAGTCAGGACTTGACTACATTGGAGATGTGTCAGGGCCTAATGAATGATTCATATGAGGTCATTCTGTCATATTAATTAACCCAATTGCTCTGTGGGCCCACAAACTAGGTACAGGATGGATAGTAAGAAATTCTTATTCCTCTGAATATAACATAAATCAGGGGACTGGGGCATTTCAGTGGAAAATCTTCCCATCACTCAAGCTAGTACCATGGGATACTATAAAATCTATTCTGTCCACATTCTCCCTTACATATATTTTGAATTGCATCTGTCTCATTTTCTTATTATGGCGTATATGTGGAACACCTCAGGGGAGAGAAATCTTTCAAGAAAAATGATGGCTCGCAAAGTTGCCCCAGGGGAAAAACAAAACAAAAATAAAAGTTGTCTTTGAAACACCTGTCAGCAAGCATCTTCCTATGTGCCAGGGACTGTTGTAGAGAATTGTTTTCAAAACCACAAGCACGGGCTTCCCTGGTGGCACAGTGGTTGAGAGTCTGCCTGCCGAGACAGGGGACACGGGTTCGTGCCCCGGTCCGGGAAGATCCCATATGCCGCGGAGTGGCTGGGCCCGTGAGCCATGGCCGCTGAGCCTGCACTTCCGGAGCCTGTGCTCCGCAACGGGAGAGGCCACAACAGTGAGAGGCCCGCGTACCGCAAAAAACAACAACAGCAACAACAACAAAAAAACACGAGCACAATTTTTTTTTTTTTGCCATCTCTGAGTTCAGTTTGAGTGGCTTGAAGTTCCTTGCATAATTACTTGTAAAAGAATTAAAGAAGAAAAAGAAAGAAACCCTCCCCCCTGCCATATCCACTTTCCTCCTTTTCTCTACCAATTCTGCCCATCTACAGCTTCATTGAAAATACTATGTTTTCAGGTTTTATGTCTGACTCAAAGCCCCTGAGAGAGTTCTGTGCAATTTAAAGGCTATTATAAAACTTTAGGGTCTCATTGTTATTGTTTATAATAAGCTCTCATTGGTTGGGGGGGAAGGTCACTACTGCTGCTGAAGTAATCTTTTCCTTCTTCAGAAAAAAAATATCTAAGCTCTGATGACAAGAAAATTAGATCATAAAGGAGAAAATGGGACCGGATGGTTTATTTTGTAAGCAGTACCTACTTAAGAGATACATTGTTTAATAGGAATTTTATAGCACTTCTGGCTATATTCCCTTCTGTCATATTTAGTGAGGAAGTTTATAAGGCAAAGCATTAAACACCTTCAGGTTTTGCCTCAGGCTTCATGTTTGTCTGGCATAGATCTCAGCCAAGGTCAGTATTACTATTTTGTTTAGAGTTTTGTTTAAGGCAATGAGTGGAGAGTTATTGAAAAGACATCTTTAAACAAGCCTTATAGACAGGATTGTTATATTTTAAAAGGTAGAAATGAGGTTTAATTTTGTTTTTTAAACAAAATTATTTGGCAGAATGCCAAGAATATTGAACAAGGAGTCAGAGTTGCTAGATTCTAAGTATGGCTTTTTCTAGCTGTGTGTCTTTGGGCAAGTTGCTTAACTTCTCTGGCCTTCAATATACTCATACATAGAACGAGGGCATTAGGCTGCATCACTGGTTGTTAAATATTTCTGGTTACAGCTCACAGTAAGAAATACATTTTATATTATAAAACTGTACATATATACATATATGAATAGATATATAAATTAAAATTTTGCAAAAAAAAACCACTCCTGCTGCGTCTGATGCTCTGATATCCTCTAATTCATTTCATTCCATTCTATCTCATTTAGAACAAAATGCTGGTTGAGACTCACTGAACTCATTTCACTCATAGGTGGTTGCAATCAAGTTTTATCAACACTGGGCTAGATAGTGGTTTTTATTTATTTTTATAAAGTTGGTTTCCATTTATTTCTTTGGATTGTGTGCATGTTTGTGTGTGTGCGTGTGCATGTGTGTGCTTCCTTTTTTAAAAATTTATTTTATTCTATTTTTGGCTGCGTTGGGTCTTCGTTGCTGTGCACGGGCTTTCTTTAGTTACAGCGAGTGGGGGCTGTAGGCGCGCGAGCTTCAGTAGTTGTGGCATGCAGGCTCAGTAGTTGTGGCACACTGGCTCTAGAGCACAGGCTTAGTAGTTGCGGCGCACGGGCTTAGTTGCTGGAGGCATGTGGGATCTTCCCGGACCAGGGCTCGAACCCCTGTCCCCTGCACTGGCAGGCAGATTCTTAACCACTGCAGCACCAGGGAAGCCCTAGGTAGTGTTTAAGGTCTTTTTTAGGTAGAAGAACTCTAAAGTAGAATAATGAGGGATCATGGAATTGCTGCTAAGTAAGAAAAGACCTCTTCCCAGTGAATGAATAGCTCTTTCCTTTTATGAGATTTGTCAGCATATTTGAAGTAATCAAACTAGATTTTGCCAGATGAGAATGTGACTTTCTGCATCTTCCATTTGGTGGGAGGCATGTTAGCTCCTGGAATCCTGGGTGTTAGTGGCTGGCCACTGGCCACCAGCCCAGCTTTAGATGAAATCCTGAAATGGGCCACATTCATTTGCAGAATCTTCTGCTCTTCCTTTTTTTTTTTTTTTTTTTCGCAGTACGCGGGCCTCTCACTGCTGTGGCCTCTCCCGTTGCGGAGCACAGTCTCCGGACGCGCAGGCTCAGCGGCCATGGCTCACAGGCCCAGCCGCTCCGTGGCATGTGGGATCTTCCCGGACCGGGGAACGAACCCGTGTCCCCTGCATTGGCAGGCGGACTCTCAACCACTGTGCCACCAGGGAAGCCCCTGCTCTTCCTCTTTAAGCCTCCTCCTCCAGATTCCTGCTTCATTCTAGAAGGTCCAAGAGATAGACACGGTTACTCTATAATGCAGGTAGGCTTGGGTCAAGCATGTCCTTGGGAAGCCAGTTCAGTTCCAAGCTTGTTTATGTTGGAGGATAGTAGAACAAGAGGCTGGATTTCACCAAGTTACCCGGGCCCTTCTCATTTTTCTCTGTGTAAGCCTTTCTGTCACCGTTTTTACTGCTGGCTTATTTTCCTTAATTCTTGGAGCTATTTTAATCCATATCACTGTTTCTCAGGGTTCCGTGAGAGTTCATGTGTATGCCATGCTAAAAGCATCTAATGAGATTGAGACATGGTGATAAAAGAGAGATACAGGTTTATTTATTCCTAGTGAATATTGTGAATCTTTGATAAGTGGATCTTGGATGCAGTATTTACTGTACTTACCTGACCATGAAACCCTTTTACAGTCTCTAGACTGTAAGCCCAGTAAGGGGAGGGAGCTTAAGGGGTTTTCTTCAACGCCTGACACGTATTCACAATCATTTGTGGCATGAATGTTGCTGAATGTAAACGATTTGACTGCATTAACATATCATTGAAAAGAATGAGACAATCTGTTTTTTAGAATGAGACAATCTGAAGGCAGTTGTCTGTGGAAATACAAGAAAAGTGGTGTCTTAACAGCACACGTTGGACATGTCCAGCTGGGAGGATTTTAGCCTTTGAGTATTTCTGGTCCCAAGAATAAGGCTATCTTCTTACTGGAGTTTAATGTAGAGGATTCTGGGTTTTGAGTATTGATGCTTCCACTGTATGAGATGAATGTGTCAAGCCAGACTGGTACATTAAATATTGAAAGCATATACTGCTTTTTTTTTTTTTTCCCAGATTTGGCCTTATTCTCGTTGTAGGTCTACATAAGGGATTAGTAGGCTAGTCATGCTACATAAGTATTTACTGTCCTTGTGATAGCAATTTCTTCTTGCAAATGAATTCTTTTCCATTTCAGTGTCTACCTCAAGCTTGTGTTTGCTTTTAGCTATTTTGACTGTTTCTCTTGGGTCCTGGGGAGCGCCCCTGGACACTGATGGAAACTATTTACTGTTTCCTTAGAATGGAAGTTCAGATCCTACTGACGTCTCTAAGATTATTTCCCTCCAAAACTATTTAAGATCCTTCAGAATCATTTATGCCTGACACATTTATATACCTTTAAAGTAGACCAGTGTTTCACAAAGTGTGGGCCCTGCACTATTTGCATTGGCATCACCTGGGAGCTCTTGGAGATACCTTGGAAAAGAATTAAGTCACATAAAATATGTGATTTTTTTTTCTGCTGGGAAAAAATATCCTAGGAGTTTACAGTGTTCTTCCTCAGAACTGGATATGGCTCCCTAGACACTGGTGACCTAAGAACTAAAAGGACAAGATATCTGTCCCTACACATCCAACATACAGTGGTGGAGCATCTGATTTTCTAAATATATAAACCCACCTTTCCTGTTTTCCTTCCCCCAGGACCCTGCTTCCCTGGTGAGAGGCTGGAAAAGTGAGTAATTTAAGAAAAGGTGTTAATGGCTGAAATTCTCTCTTCCAAAGGATTGCCTTGTAAACAGTGTTCTCTATTGTCAATCAAAGGAATGACTCATGTTTGAATTTTAGTTCAAGGCTTGAGGAAAAGGTCTGGAAAAATTCTGTGTAAGAGGCTGCTAACTCTTCCAGGAAAAAGGCCGGCCCTGCCTCGGAATTTCATGGACAATGGGATTTCATGACTCATAGTCCACAGCAAAATTGTGATAACTAATTAGTTTTACCCTCTTACTACTATTTGGATGAACCAAATACAAAATTTTAAAAAATCAACATATTGACTTCTCTGCTCAGTCTCTGTCAGGAAAAGTGATGTGCATTATTGCTGAAAGCAAGGATTGTGCAATAATTATAATTAATAATAGCACCAATGCTTAATTTGCATAGCAAGTTACAAGTTGACAGATTGTGTATATATATATAGTTTATATGTAAACATGTATATACATAGTCATATTTAATCCATCTGTCACGTACATATTATTCTCATTTTACAAGTGAGCAAATCAAGGCTAATTTAATGTGACTTGCCCATCTAAATGCTTCTAGAATGTGGGAGAGTTGAGATAGCATCATGTTTAGTTAAATGCTGGGCTTATGTCGCTACTTAAGTATGAGTTTCTTTTTTTCTTAATTTTTGGCAAACATTTTAGTAAAGTATAGCATATATAAATACAGTGTTCATATGAAGAGTATTCACAAAGTGACCACAGCCATGAAACCAGCACCCAGAACGCACCCAGTCCCTCAGCGGCCCCTCTCCTGCCCCGCCCCAGGTGTTGGGTCTCCCCACCTCGGCCACCAAGAAAAATCATTGTCCTGTCTTTTGACAGCATATACTATGTTTGTGTGTTTTCAGACTCTAGTTGAAATCATAAAGTGTGTACTTCCTTGTGTGTACATATATATATATATATTAAGGAAATATTAGAAGCTTATAAATATTTCTTTAGTGGAACGTACATATTATCCAGATGGTGTTAAGTGGCTCCATGAAATGAGCTGTTTTGTTCTCCCCTGATGAGTCAAGAAAGCTGCCTTTTGACGAAGATGAATATGCTTCTGTCAAAGGGAAGTTATGCTTGATCTGGAGCTCTGTTTGACCAGGTCAATTAATCAGATTGTACTGGTAAAACCTTGCCACTTTCAGGAATCATTGCAGGTGGTATTAAATTATAGAGTCTAGTCTTGGTGTTTATAAATAACTCATAATAAATAGACATAGCATTTTTACACAGTGACTAATAGAGTTTGACTTATTCCTATGGGCTGATTTAATGTGTTCAGTCAGCTGCCAGGAATGAGTGCCAGAGAATTGCCAGTGAACAAAGTCAGGAAGAGTCATTTCTAGTAAGGGAGGATAGGGCCTTGCTCTTAACAGATAAAACCCTCAGAACTTTTATATAAACCAGGTGGGTTTCATCTACTTGGAGACTCTCCTCACCCGCTGGACATTTGGCTTTAGCAACTACACAGTTTGGTTTTCTTTTCTTTTTTTAAAAAAATTAATTAATTAATTATTTTATGGCTGCATTGGGTCTTCATTGCTGCACGCGGGCTTTCTCTAGTTGCGGCAAGCAGAGGCTACTCTTCGTTGTGGTGCGCGGGCTTCCCATTGTGATCTCTTCACTTGTTGCAGAGCATGGGCTCTAGGCACGTGGGCTTTAGTAGTTGTGGCGCGTGGGCTCAGTAGTTGTGGCTCGCCGGCTCTAGAGAGCAGGCTCAGAAGTTGTGGTGCACGGGCTTAGTTGCACTGCGGCATGTGGGATCTTCCCGGACCAGGGCTTGAACTCATGTCCCCTGCATTGGCAGGCAGATTCTTAACCACTGTGCCACCAGGGAAGTCCCCACAGTTTGGTCTTCTGATGTATCTAGAGAGCTACCCTTATGGTTTAAGAGAAAGCCACAATAGATTCGATCTTAGTGCCTCAGTTTCCACATCTGTGAAATGGGGCTGATGATTAGACCTGCCTCCTGCTATTATTGCGAGGGTTCAGTAAGACATACATGGTTTGGAATAGTCCCTGGTGCATAGTAAGCACTCAGTCAGTATTAGCTAGTAGAGATGGGCTGATGTTTACTAGAAATATGGCTGCCCACATGGCATCTTTTGAGGGGCTCCAAGAGAGTTCCATCTACAAAAAGAATTTGTGGGGCCTCCCTGGTGGCGCAGTGGTTGGGAGTCCGCCTGCCGATGCAGGGGATGCGGGTTCGTGCCCCGGTCTGGGAGGATCCTATATGCCGCGGAGCGGCTGGGCCCGTGGGCCGTGGCCGCTGGGCCTGCGCGTCCGGAGCCTGTGCTCTGCAATGGGAGAGGCCACAACAGTGAGAGGCCCGCATACCACAAAAAAAAAAAAAAAAAAAAAAGAATTTGTGAAACCCCCCATCAGCCATAAGAGATTTCCTATTGGTTTGGCTAAATGTCACGGCAACACCTCAGAGGGCAAAGATGTCAGACTCACTCAGTCTCTTCTGACATGTCTACTACTTCCAATGCCCTCTCACTATTCTGTTACATTGACACATTTAATATTCACCACAACCCAATGAGGTAAATCTTATGATTGTTCTCATTTTATAGGTGAGAAAACTGAGGCACAAAAAACAGGTTAAATAACTTCTCAATTTTACACAGCATGTATATGTCAGCACTAGGATTCATGCCCGGGATGGACTCTAGAGTTTACTGTTCTCATCCACTCTGCTGCCTGTACCCTTTCCAACCCATCCTCTCCTCCGTTCTCCCTAGTGTTTTCATACAGGGTCCTCACCTTGGCCTCCCAATGATTCTACCTGCCTGCATTCTTACCCTTTCCAAACAACCCCCCACACTATTCCTAGGGTAATCTTTCTAAAATATGACTCTGATCATATAACCCTGTCCTGCTAACATTCTGCAATGTTTTCTCCAAGCCTGAAGAATCAAGTTTGGAGCTCTCATCTTTTTTTTTTCTTTGAGTTTTATTGGAATATAGCTGATTTACAATATTGTGTTAGTTTCAGGTGTACAGCAAAGTGAATCAGTTATGCATGTACATATATCCACTCTTTTCAGAGCTCTAACCTTGCATCTCTGACCCTTCATGGCAATGGGCTGCCGGTTTCTACCCCAGCAGCATTGCTCCCCAATCCCCACTTGCATCCCAGCGTTTTTTCCAGATTGACCCTGAGGCTCTCAAATTTCTGAATTACCACAGTCTTTCTTCCACCTTTGCTTGCTAAGTCCCTCTCCTCTTTTTGTTGGACTGGTTCTTACATGTGCTTCAAAATTTGCCTCCTTCCCTAGTTCCCCACTCCCTCCCAAGTCTGGGTGAAGGGGCTTTACTCCCGGCTCTCACAGCATAGGCTACCGGACCCCTGCAAGGCTCTCCAGATTGAGGCACTGCCTACATGCTAATGAGCTTTCCATTTCTTGTCTTTCTGCTCCACTAGACTTTCAACTCTGTGTAGGCAAAGACTGCTCTTATTTATTTTTACATTTCCAGCCCATTGCCCAGCACACAGTAGTGCTCAGTCAATGACTGATGATTGAATAAATAAAAGGATGGCATACAGAGAGCAGGGCCCTGGGACAATGGGACTGAGAATGGGTAGGGCTTGACTGATGGAAGAGGAGGGGCACATTATCAGGGGCACATCAGGGGGCACATAGCCTGTAGTTGGGAGAATTTAACAGAGGGCAAGACACAAATACAAACCAATCAATGGTGTGACCAAGGGATGCAGAGAAAAGCCCTGTGAATTGTGTTGCTGGTATCTCAGTGCTCCTGTGGTCAGCCATGGCTTTTATTATTCTTTTATTTAAATACACCCCATGGCCTCATCCAAGGTGGTTAACAATGAAAAAATCACTCTCACCGTCTTTCCTTCCTTTCTCCCTTCCTTCTTTCTTTCCTTTCCCTTCCTTCTTTTATTAAAATGACCTTTTAAAACTTACAAAATGAATATATATGCTTTGTTGAAAGTAAAAACTTAACAGATATGCCAAAGTTTGCCAAAGTTTGCCAAAGTTTGGAAAGTATTACTGTATTAGTGTCTAACAAAGTACCATAGATTGGGTGGCTTTATTAAAACAACAGAAATTAATTTTCTCACAGTTCTGGAGGCTAAAAGTCCAAAATCAAGGTGTTGGCAGGATGTCCCTTTGACAAGGATTTCCAAGGGAAACCTGTACAGGAGAATCCTTCCTGGCCTCTTCCTAGTTTCTGGTAGTTGCTTGTTAATCCTTGGCTTTGCTTGACCTGCGGCTGCATCACTCTAATCTCTGACTCTGTCACCACTTGGCATTCTCCCTCTGCGTCTTTCCTCTGTGCCTCTCTCCTCTTTTTCTTTTTTTTTTTTGGCCCAGCCTCGTGGCATGAGGGGTCTTAGTTCCCTGACCAGGGGTGGAACCCACGCCCCCTGCAGTAGAAGCTCAGAGTCTTGACCACTGGACTGCCAGGGAAGTCCCTCTCTCTCTCCTCTTCTTAAAAGAACAGCAGTATATTGGATTAAGGACACACCCTGCTCCAGTATAACTTTCTCTTAACTAACTACATGTGGATAGACCCTATTTCCAAATAAGGTCACATTCTGAGGTCCTGGGGGTTAGGACCCCAACATCTTTTTGGGGGACACAATGATTCAACCCGTAACAGTTATATTTCTATGCCTCAGAGATAATCACTGGTAATATTTTATCATATATTTTCCCACATCTTAAAAAATGCATATCTATCTATATCTATACCTATATCTCTATATACACACATACATATGTATTATATATTTTCCCACATCTTAAAAAATGCATATATACAGGGGCTTCCCTGGTGGCGCGGTGGTTGAGAGTCCGCCTGCCGAAGCAGGGGACACAGGTTCGTGCCCTGGTCCGGGAGGATCCCACATGCCACGGAGCGGCTGGGCCCGTGAGCCATGGCCGCTGAGCCTGCGCGTCCGGAGCCTGTGCTCCGCAACGGGAGAGGCCACAACAGTGAGAGGCCCGCGTCCGTAAAAAAAAAAAAAAAAAAGCATATATACATATATGCAATTTTTAACCCAGATGAGATGATACTGTATATGCTGTTTTGTAAGTCTGCTTTTTTGTTTTTCTCAGGATTTTTTTTCCAGTTAATGATCTAAGGAGATTAACTTTTATTGTCTGATTTCTTTTGTTTCAGTTTGCAACCCTTGTTTTCTGGCTTATTTACTGTGGTTTTTAGCCATTACATCTGAAATGTGATCCTATAATGCTTTTTTGAATTGCTAAGCATATTTTCTGATTATTAAGGAAAGTTGCTGGGTTCCCTATGGGGACAAAAAAGAAAAAAGAAACAGATTTAAAGCCCCATTTCATTATGCATAATCCATGTAAGCATGTTTTCTGGACATTTCTGCTCTCATTGATGTTCTGAAATTGAAGGCCAGGCTGAGCTTCTACTCTCCACCCCAGTGGAGGAGGGCTGAGGTCAGGTGTGACTCTCGTCTGAATCTCTCCGATTAGATTCAACGAGCTTTGTGCCTAATGAAAAGTTTCATCTAAAGGCTCATTTGTTCAGAGGAACTTTTTCTGAACCTTTCTTTCCTCTACCTAATGCAAAAGTCTGCAAGGAAAATACAAAAGAAGGAAGCTTTGCTGCTTAAGCATAATTTAGATAACTGTGCAAGTGAACTAAAATAAAATGTGACACATTAGAAAAGAGAGGATCTTATCTAATCTTTATTTTCCATCTTTCTCTCTCCCCCTTTCCCCTTTCCAGCTGACTCTGGTGCTTTTTAGAAATAGAAGCATGTTTTCTGTCTAAAAAAATAAAAACAACATATTGTGTGTGATGGTAGTGGTGACTGAATAGGAGCTGTCTAGGTGGGCTAATGGAAAACTGATCCCTTAGCGATCAGGTGTGTAATCCTCTGAGACACGGGTTTGGCTCTGAATGTTTTACAGAGAGAAAGTGGCAATCACCCATGTGGGAGCATTTATGAGATCCTGGGAATAAACTTCCTGCTCACAAATATTTTTTTCCACTGACTCACCAAGATGCCTGCAATTATGACATGATGTACTTCTCGGGGTGATGTCATTGAAGGGCAAGTTTAAAGCACAAAGGTTAGCTGAGCTTGCTATACATACATGTCTTCAGCCTTCAGTCATGTAATAACTGTGTGAGCCTGGGACCCTCAGAATCAGCTGTGGCAGAACATGGCTTAGGAGTGTTAAGTTTTGCTGGGGGATGGAGACCAAGTGTATGCGCGTGTTTAATTGTGAAATGCTATGGATGAATGGGTGTCCTAAGGGAAGCAGGAGTTGAAGGGCTTAGAATGGAAGTGACAGGGAAGATGTGGCTGCAAGAAAGCAGATGCAATGGTACCGATGGTGATGTGCAGTGCCACCTTTTGGAGCCAGGTTGGTACTTGGATTCAAATCTGAGTTCTGTCACAAAGTATGAGGCATTGGTCAAGTTACAGTCTTAGTGTTTCCATCTGTGCGGCTGGGGTGGCAGCAGAACTACCTCAGAGGGTTGATGTGAAGAGTAAATAAACCAATGAATGTAATATGCTTAATACAGAGTTTGGAACATAGAATTATAAATGCCCAAGAAACATTAACTACCCTTATTACTAACGTTAACGTATTAAAAGTATGTTCAGCACTAACCTAGAATTGTTTATGTTTTTTTGTGTGTGTGTGTGTGGTATGCGGGCCTCTCACTGTTGTGGCCTCTCCCGTTGCGGAGCACAGGCTCCGGACGCACAGGCTCAGCGGCCATGGCTCATGGGCCCAGCCGCTCCGTGGCATGTGGGATCTTCCCGGACTGGGGCACGAACCCGCGTCCCCTGCATCGGCAGGCGGACTCTCAACCACTGCGCCACCAGGGAAGCCCTAGGCATGTTTAAAATGGTGACTTTTAGCAACATTATAACTCTTAATTCTCACAACAGTTCTTTGCTAGTATCCCCTTTTAGAGATAAGGACATTGAAGCTTACAAAAGTTAAATAGTTTGGCCAATTTTAGGTAGCTAGGAAATCCTAGAATGGATTTGGCATCTGCATCCCTCCAAGGTTCACTACATGGGGTGTAGACCCTGCCAGTAGCCGGCCTGCAAGGTCGGGGGTCTTAGGTTGACTTCCTGAGATGCAGAGCCCAAGACGGAGATTTGGATAAGAGGAGTTTAATGAGGGAGAACCCTTCAGAGAAGAACCTGTAAGAGAGGGAGAAGGGCAAGATAGGAAGCGGAGGGGCCCCCAGTGAAGACGTGGTCTCAGGGAAAGTCTAGTCTTGGCATGGTCCACAGAGGGGAGAGAGGGTCAAGAAAACAAAAAATCAAGTCACACACCACAGTTGTCCCTCCCTGAGGTACATGGCCTGGCCTGTGTGCTCACTGAATCAGTTTCTGGCTTTGACTTCCTCCCCCTGCCCCACCCGTCCTGGGTAAGTGGGCTCTTACTTGTGGTTAATTATCCAGAGAAGGGGGCAACTGTGAGCCATTTGCTTCTAAAACTCCCAGCAGCGAGGATGGGCATATCAACCAGTACAGATGATCTGGGCAGGGTGCCAATAAAAAATACCATGCCAGGAAGATCAGGTAAATGAGCCCCAGACAGGGTCAGTCTGGAAAGACTGTTAATTTGAGGTAACCCTTGGAAACCTACTGTCATGTGGAATCAGAGGCTAATTAGGAAAGTTTTATTCATTGAATCCAAGCGTCAAAACAAGATGTAATGAAAGAAAAATACGTGAAGGTATTGCTAAATCACAACATTGTGAAAAATCTGGTGAGGCCAGGTGAGGAGTGAGGGCTGAGATCAAGGATGACCCTTCATCTCTTACCTTATAGGCTCCGATCTATAGGCTTAAGGAAGCATGATGATGGGCTGCAGAGGGAGAGGATGACCCTATAATGTAGCTGTCAGCATATACTGCAGGGCAGGGTGGACTTGCTTAAAAGACAGACCAACTTCTCGAGTAACAAGTGATAACCCTAACCTGAGAACAGGTGGAGCCAGCCAGAAAGGGAGGCAGGGACTGAGGAGTGAGTGGTGATACGGCGAAGTTCCAGCTCTGCGTCTGCAACACACTCATTGTCTGAGCCTCGTTACCCTCGTGGAGCGCGGGTTTCTCACCCGTGAAAATGAGGGTGTCCCCTCCAGCACTAAAACGCAATTCCATTTTGTTGGCACTCAAGCCAGACACCACTAAAGTGTGGCTTTCACCCAAATTAGATGCGACACTCCCTATATGCTTCACCAGTGATGTATGATGGGTGTACTGCTTATTCTTTGTGGTTCATTTTGAAAAATCAATGAAAAGCTTTGAAAAATTGGTTTTAAACAGCACTTAGAGAGCACATGTTTTGGTAGAGATAGATGGTCATGGTATGGATGCATTCTAGGTTGGAAAGTGAGAGAAGCTATGAGATCAACTGGTTCATTGTCTTTGGGGCAGGCCAGATAGGTAAGAATCACATTCCCTAAAAACTGTTTGTGCAAGGCCACTTGATGGGGCTTTCCCTGTTTCAAAGCAAAAGGGTGCCCCCAAGTGGTGACTGCTGGTCGAGAAGCACAGTTCTGGAAGCAGTAATCTAGTACATTGAACAGATAGCTGCATTGAATTTTAGGATCTCGGATATTGCCTTGCTCATTTACAATTTTACGTTTAAGGGGACGATAGCTCCTTGGTTCTCTCTGTGTTCACAGTATCCTTTTTTTCCCCCTGCTATCTGTCTACCTGACTCCAAACACCTTAGTCTCACCTATGGTAATCACCTATGGTATTGATTTAGATACATGGTCTACATCATGTGCCAGTACTTTCCCTGTGACTGTTGAGAGTGACCAAGGGAGACTCAAAAAGAGACAGTCAGAGGACAACCTTGAACTGACATCATCAGGTATCCTTGGATGAAAAGCTATCCCTTGAGTTTATAGTAGTAAACGGCAAGTCCTATATAGGTTGGAGTACTTCCTTAATCCTCTACTATACCTGAAGTCTTCTTCAGTAACAGACATAGTATCATGCTTATGTCATTTAAAAATTTTTTGTATTTTACCTACCATTGCTATATGTTTGGAAAATGTTTGATACTCCCTGAGCGATATGGATTTCTTGATTGAGTTGACCTTTGGTGGTTAAGAGAATTCTTCCCAGAGAATGCTGGGGGTAAGCATATGTGAGTCCAGCTCTCAGCAGCTCCAGTAGGTAGGACACAGGCCTTTTTTTCCCCAGTTACTCTTGCAAAAAGTTTTTTGGCCCAGGGTCCAGGGCTGGGTGAGCTATTCATTCAATAAAAATGTATTGAGTCTATCTGTTATCACTTGCTTAAATGGTAGGAAGTAAATCAAAGTCCACTTATATAACAAGTATAATTTAGATTGGAATTTTAAAGAAGTAAAACTTAGATCACTTTACAAACTGGATTGTTTCACACTACACAGTACACAGCCTGCCTGTACCTGAGTAAAAACAGTGGTCCATCCATCCCCAGGCTCTATGAGTCCCTCCGTGACACAGCCCCCATGATGCTCTGACACCTCCCCGGATGTGAGGCTGGTCTGTTCAGTCACTTACTCCTATCTCATTAAATTCACATTAATCTCATTAGTCCTTTCAATTCTTTTTGGTTCAAAGGTTGGCCTGCTAAAAAGATCTCTGTCTTCCAAGCTACCATGAACTCCTTGTCAGCTCTTAGGCTTTAGGTTTGGGAAAGCAGAGACAACTCAGGCTTATCCTCACAGTGGGCTCTGTTTTATCCACCCCAGAGCCTGGAGAGGGGGGAACCCCTGCTTCCAGAACAGCCCCCTCTGCAGTGGAAGTGCTGGTATTTCTTGGCTCAGCCAATAACAAAGCTTTAAACAATCAGCTGGACTTAATTTTTTGGCAGCCTAATGAATGGGAAGTAGAGTTTATAGGCAAGAAAATAAACTAGAGATGGTTTCCTTTATAAAATAATTGCATTTGGGATTTCCTTTTAATCACAATCATGAACATAAACTTGATTCCTTGTTAAATCAGCTAAACTCTTACAAAAAAGCTGTACACACTCACCACGGAAAGGGCTCCTTTAGAACTCAGAACAAAGTCTCTGCTGTTGCTATTTAATAAAGACAGAAATAGTCACAAGTGAAACCATAGGTGATTTGTTAATAATTAGTAGGAGACCAATGGCCCTTTATAGCCTCTCTTGAAAACTGAAAACACTCTCAAAAGAAAAACTCAATGCAGGAAACATTATTCGCTACTTAAATAGAATATTGTAAAGTGTCACTGTCAGAAGCCTGACTGCGTATATTGGGTTGAAGAGAGAGAAAGAGAAACTAAGAAACTTACTTTTATTCTGAAGCAGGACCAAAGTTAATCATGTTTTGACAGCTGAATTAATGCCTCACACTGCAAGGGAGGGAGGTCTGGGATGATGATGGAAACACTGGTGAATGTTCATTACTCATTTCTGATGGTTTCAAATATGAATTTTGGTGGTTTTGTTTACTGTAGCAGAACCAGAAATGGAAGATGAAACATGGCTATTTCACACCTTGTCTACAGCGTTAGACTATCCTGTTGTCACATGAAAAATCCAGTCATGAAGAGCTTGGCTCTTAGAGAATGCTGGAACTGGAAAGTTCCAATGTTTAGAGGTGAACATTGAGACCCAGATACAAATAACCAGTTAATTAAGTCTGATTTAGGAAGGGAACAGGGATGAAATTGTTTTATTTTTCTCCAATCGTTGCCTTCATCCATGCTCAGCTGAATCACCCTTTTCCAGCCCTCTATGACATAATAGGTTTATCCCATAGCTTTCCAGTCACTTTCAGTTATTAACAACTCCAGTCCCATCTACGCCAATCTAAAACAATATTAATACATTTAAACTGTCTGTCTCCCCCTCTCCTCCTAGCATGGACCAGACTTGGTCCTGAAGGACTTGAAAAGGGGAGAGAGGGCACAGTTGACTGTTACATGCTCTAGTCCTCTTCACTCTACTGTGTCTCTAGCTCCTTGGGGGTTGGAGATGGCAGGAGGAAATAGGATGTTTATTTTTTAAACTTAACTGGGCAGTGGGTTGCAGTCCTGTGTTGGGTGTGAGTGCTCAATGCGCTCTCTGTCGCAGATGTCCAAGTGCTGACTCCCTGGGGGGCAAACATGTGAGTTCTTTGGAGGATTTAGGGAGATCTTGCGAGGTTGGGCTGTGGATTGTCCTTTGCTATCCATGCTGTCAGCACACCCACCTCCCAAGGCTGATGGTCTATTCTACAGACTTTTAGGATGGGGTCTCTTTGCTGATGAGCAACCCTCTTGGGTGAATTATAATTAGAGTGCCCAAGCCAGTTACCATCTGAGGTATCCACATTGCCCATGGGACACTCACTGTCTTTGTCCCACTAAACCTTGGGAATGCTGATTGCCCTGCAGTAGACTCACCACCTGAAATGCAGAGTATATCAACCAGTCTGTTGCCTAAGTAGATGTCCAACTATGGAACCAAGGGCAGAATCCCTTTCTTGAAAGTCCTTCTGGCTCCTTCCTGGCTCTGGCACTCCTTACTAGACCACGTAATTCATGACTCTTAGGGTTTTCTTCTTCCAACTCCCCTAGCCTTTTGTTAGTAAACTAGAGGGGAGTAGCACAAACCTAAGCCATACAATCCCAGGTACCGAGCTCTAAGGAACAGAGGGATGGAAAGGAAATCAAAGAATACTGTTGTGCAAAGTGAGTTACAATTTCTTAGCCATGTGGGGATTGTCTTGATCGAAGCTTTTACTGAATCTTGCTGCTGTGACTGTGTCAGAGGCCAGATTTTCCTGTACTTCTCAGTGATTTATTACTGTTGGTAATAAATGTGCTGCGGTAATGAACAAAATGTAATGGACTGTGTTGGCAAATGGCATGGCTTGTGACTGTCCCACTTAAGGTTTTCTAAATTCAATGCAGTGGTGTTCTGGCTCCTTGAGAAGCTCTAATCTCATTTAAAAAGATAAATTGTAGTATCTTCTTGAATTTGTACATGTAAAACCATATCAGCTCCTTTTCTCGGGCTCTTTTCAATCATTTGCCAAGAATGTAAAACTCAAAGTAGTTCCCAGCTTCCAGAGCAAAAAAGAAAAAAAAAAAGAATTGATATTTATGTTAGGTTTGCCGTTGTTTTCACGAATTCTCATTAAGGGTTTTGCAAATAGGATGATGCATTTACATTTAACAGTAATGTTTAGTGGTTTGGTCTGTTGAACAAATATTATTAAAGAATAGCTGTGAAACATTTTTGTAAATATAGAGCTTATGATTGGAATTTATACAAAATTTCATTGTTTTTCAAACTTTATTTTAAATCAGCCTTTTACCTTTCTTTTAAGTAATTTTCTCTAAAGTCCAAATTGGAAAAAAAGAAAAAGCACTGGAGTCAGATATGCCAGTGTTTAAATTAGGCTCTGCCATTAACTGCTCTATATTTACCCCCTCTAAGCCTCAGTTTCCTCATCCGGAAAATGGGGTGGTAGCTGCTACCTCATAGAATAGCCCTGAGAATTATTAGAGAGACGATGTGCAGTGCTTAGAATAGTGCCCTGCACACCGCAAATGCTCAGACCTTCTGTTACAGTCATCACTGGCTCTTGTGGCCTCAATTCTTCACCCTGCTTTTATCTGTGCCCTCTGCCATGTGACTCTGCAGTTCCCCTCACCACAGAGCTGGAGTCCAAATCCGCCACCTTCCACCCGAGCTTAGTTATGCAACTGGCTTTGGCAAATGGTAAGTGCGCAGAGGCTTGAAAAAGTCCGTAATGTGTTTTCATTGGCTGACTTGATTCTCTGCCCATCCTCCACCCTCGCCCCCATGAGCACTGCTGGAGGGTGATACATGAGGAAGCCCTGAGTTACCCCAGTCATCCCAGCAGAGGTCTTCCTGGAATAGCTGAACTGCAGCTGACTGCCAGGCAACGGTGTTAGTCCAGCTGGGACAAGTCTGAATCACTGACCAGCTCACTTGAGAGCTATATAAATGCTGATTGTTTTAAGTCACTGCATTTAGACTCCCTGACCACTTGGCTGCCTCTGACCCCTTGGACCATCTCCTTCTATCAGTTTCCTGGTTCTCAGCTACACACGGTTCCTAGCTCTGTCCCATTCTTGGTCTGTGCCTTGTATGTTGGTCCAGGGCATTGTCCCATGTTGGTGCAATCCTGTGGCTTCTATGTTTTGCATGTATTTTAATTTCTGTTCCTACCTGCTTTCTCATTTGAATTTTTGCCTGGAAAATTCTTGACTATTATTTCTGGGTTTCTGTTCCTCAGCTGAAATTTTTCAGCTGTTATTTTTGTGTGTCTTTGCTCCTGGCTGAATGTCCTTGGTAGAGCATCTCTGGTGCCTCTAACATTGCCACTGTCTATGTTCCCAGCTGGCCTGAGTTTTACTTAGAAAACATCTAGCTTGGTCTTTGAGATCCAGAATTTATTAATTTGGCATGCATGTGTTGAATGACTAATGTATGCCAGGTACTGTTATTGATGTTAAGGATTTAAGAGTGTTGATAACACAATATTACCTTCTATGTGCAGTAAAGTAGAATAGATAATATGATAATAGAACTGTTTAAATGAACTTGGGTTGGTGATGAGGGGTGCGATGAACTGAATGTTTGTGTACCCTCCAAAATTCATAGTTTGAAATCCTAACTCCCAATGTGATGATATTAGGAGGTGGGGCCTTAGGGAGGTGATTAGGTTGGGAGGGTGGGCTCTTGTGAATGGGATTAGTGCCCTTATGAAAGGGGCCCCAGTGAGTTCTCTTACCCCCTTTCTGTCACGTGGAGATGCAAAGAGAAAACAGAAGTCTGCAACCCCAAAGAAGGTCCTCACTAGAACCCAACCATGGTGATACTTGGATCTCAGACTTTTAGCTTTCAGAACTGTGAGAAATAAATGTCTGTTTTCTGAAATAAGCCATTCAGTCTATGGTACTTTTTTTATAGAGCCTAGACTAAGACAGGGGGTAAAGCTTTCATTGCAGAGAGACTAGCACACCCATGGAAGTAGAACATATTCTGGGAAAAGCAAGATGTTCATTATGGCTGAGGTCTAAGGTATAGGGCATTAAGGTTTTATGCATAGCAAGAACCAGGATTAGAGAAGGAAATGGAAATCAAATTAGATCAGGTAAGGAGTGTGTAGGTTGTAGAGAAAGGGAGTCCTTAAAAGGTTTAAGTAAGGGACTGAGAGGATCACTAGAATGCTGCGAATCTGACACCAGTGTGGAGGTGGGCAGACTGCTGGAAGGGAGATGAAACGCATGGCTAATGTAAGGGCGTGATAATGAGTCTGGGCAAAGTCAGGGCAATGGGAATAAAGAAGAGGGACTGGATGAGAGACCTACTGTGAAGCCAGAACGAACAGAAATTAGCCTTTTATGACATGGTGGTGGAGAAGAAGAAAGAAAATGTGTAATGACTCCCAAGTTTCCCTATGGACAAGTGGCTAGAAAAATTTGTTGAGACCGGGGACACAGAAGGAGGAGAATGTTTGGGGATAGAGAAGCTTCCACATGTGTTAAGTGTCATGAAAATAGTAAATGTTACTAGCTTAATAATAATAACAATGAAAACAAAAACAATGAAAAAAGGAATATTTCCAGCTGAGATGTTATTCCAATGAATTACAATTATACACATGCATATATTATTTCTTAGTATATGCCATGATGTAAATTTACAGAAGTGTAATCTAAGACATGAAGGCACCAGAAAAAGGGCAGGAATCTAAAAGGTGGATCAAAGAAATATTTGTCAACTGCACCTTTGACTCAGTGTGTTAACATTTCTATTTATGCAGTGACTCCCCAGACAATGATTTGTGTTGTTGCTTGGTGCATAAAGATGTATGGTTGGGTAAGGCTGTAAACATTTTTTTTGAGGACAGTTACTACATTACAAGTCATAATAAACCTATATTTTGGCAAGCAGAATGAACAAATGTGTCTACATGATTAAGAGAAAACTAGCAAATCATCAAGATATACAGGAGTTGGCAGCATGTGCATTTTGGGGTTGTTTTTCAGAAACATTTATTTCTCCTCAAAGGGAAAGAAAAATTCTAAATGATCACATTGCCAAAAATAAGAGATTAGGTGCTTTCTCTGTCTACAGTGAAGATGACTTCTCCATCTGTATGCTGCACGTTTCTTGTTCTGCTACAAAACTAAACCGTTAATGAGGGGAAAATGTGCGAAAGAAAAATTTCTTCCAAATTATGAGTCACAGTTGGAAAGCATAAGCATTTAAATGTTAATGACAATAATTCCATTAGTGTTCTGCCTCAAAATAAATCTAGGTATGAAGATATCAGCTCGTGATTAAAAGAAATTAAGTTAGCATCAGGATTCTGCTTAAAACTCACACCCCCTCTGAAATGTCAAGGTCACATGCTAACCTTACTCTGTGCCTTAAAGTGATTTTCAAAAAAATCTGGTCAAGAATAGGACTGTCTAGCTGGGGGAGGAAAAAAAAGTTCCTATTTTTAGGATCTGAAAAAGTCAACCTAAATTAAAAACTTCAGCTGTTATAAGTGACAGGAAAGTGAATTGATTGGCTATTCCCATAGAAATCTGATATCATATACAAAGTGATCCTCCCAGTTAAATGTTTGAGAATAGCATTTCCTTGTTTTCTTAAAGAGAGGAGAAGAAGAAAACAGATTTCAATAAGATGAATTCAAGCTGGATGCTAATATAAAAAAACAAGATGCATCTTTGAAGTAAATATCAGGATAATATAAGCTTTTAAAAGTCATTTACTTGAATTATTCAGACAGCCATGTCAATGATAATTTTTAGGAAACTCATATTATTCTGATAACTCCTTCAATGAACCCAAATCACTTAATGACTTTATGGGGGATTGATGTAGACTTAGAGACCCAAGAACCTGGAATGTGTTTTCCAAGGAATTTATAGAATTCCTATTTCCTTCCTTGAAGTTCCCAGGTAAGTTTAGCAAGAGTATTTCTACACACAAAAATAGTGTGTCCAACTATGTTCTTAGAGGCGGTTGAATTCAGTTAAGTGATTATTCTGGATGGCAGGGGAAGGGATAGTCCCTTAGTACACCAAATAAACAATTTGATCTGTTAAAAAAATTTTAAGGGTGGCTTTGGCATCATGGGGTACAGGCTGGGTTTATATAACTTATCACTTGAGAAGAATAATTTTTCTGGACAGCACTCATGTCACTTTACGCTGCTAAATGGCTACCTAGAGGTTCAACATGCTGAGGCATCTGCTTCCTGATGAGACATTTATCTTGACCAGGTGGGAAATGTCACCTGGGGGTCGGCTCCAAGTTTTATCCAAATCAGAATTCTGCCTCAGGCCACAGGAACAAAGAATTAATTTAGGAGAGTATGGGAACATTTTTTACCTGGTGCTTATCCAAGATTGTTGTGTTTCTTCAAAGAAAACAATTAGCCTTAAATTATCTAAATAAAGTATCAGGCTCTGGTGAAGATGTTACATGTCTGCATCAACAACAATAAAAGAAAATAACAAGAAATTTAATTTTCAGTTGCATGTTAAAAAAGAAACTTTATTTTTTAGAACAGTTTTAGGGTCACAGCAAAATTGAGAGGAAGGTACAGACATTTTCCATGTACTCCCTGCCGCCACATGCACAGCCTGCCCCATTATCAACATCCCCACCAGAGTGATACATTTGTTACAGTTGGATGAACATACATTGACACATCATTATCAGCCGGAGTCCATAGTTCACATTAGAGTTCACTCCTGGTGATGTACATTATATGGACTTAGACAAATTTATAACATGTATCCACCATTATGGTATCATACAGAGTAGTTTTACGACCCAAAGAATTCTCTATGCTCCACTTATTCATCCCTCCCTCCACGACAGCCTCTGGTAACCACTGATCTTTGTCCTGTCTTCAAAGTTTTGCCTTTTAAAGAATGTCAGTCATGTAGTTGGAATCATACAGCATGTAGCCTTTTCGAATTGGCTTCTTTCGCTTAGTCATATGCATTTGTTTCCTCCATGTCTTTTCATGGCATGATAGCTCATTTCTTTTGCATGAGTTGCATTTTTTTTAAAGTCAGAACTAAAAATAAATCTTCTTTTTGCGCAGCTTTTGTCCTCAGGTTTTCCCATTGCAGTTACTATTACCTTAGAGCAAATTTGTTAGCTACATAAATGTCGTTGTTCTCTCTCCTTCATTTATTTTTATCCTAGAATTTATTTTATGCCAAATGTGGTCTTGGCAACTTTCCAGTTTCTGAGGGGGGTATTTAAAGAAGACTAAGACTAAAATTTTTTAAGATGACTAAGGTACAATCCTTGTTTTTACCTACTCTATAGTTGGTGAAGCAGAATAAATGAAAGTAGTATTGAAAGCAATTTATTAAGAACTTACTATATGCCAGACCTTTGTTTAACTAGACACTTTATGCACACTACCTTACATCACACTTGGAACAACTTCAGAAGTTTGGGATTATTGTTCTTGTTTTACAATATGACAACTTGGGTTAGTCAGAGTTGAGATTCAAACCCAGGTCTGGCTGACCCTGCAGTTCATATTCCTTTTATTACACTAAAACTGGACAGAGAGAAGCTACAGGAAAATTTCTTAATGGTTGTTGAATGGTATAAATCTGAGTTACAAAACTATCACCAAAAACTTTTCAAGAAATAGGATTTTATAATAATTTCGTTTGCTGTATAATACAGTTTTTACATTGTATGATGTTTTCTTCTTGACTAAGCGTTTAACTCATACTGGCTTCAAACATTGATGAATTAGATAAGATATTACCATTTTACAGATGATGAGCTAAATAACTTGTCACAGTCAAATAGTTGGTGCATAGCTGGGGAACTGGAATTCATCTCTCTGTGAATGTGTTTGGAATGAGCTAGGCACAAACTCTTTATAAAGGTGAAATTTTAAGCAGTAAGGGTAGCCATTCCCTAGATCCTCTACCCTAATGGAAAGTTGATGCTTTCTGTGCTACCAGGACTCAGCCTATAGAATATCATTTTTTTCTTCAAAGACTGACATCTGGTTTGATTGAACAAAAATGTTTGTGGAAGGACTCGGGATTCTGAGGGGAAGGAGAAGTACAAGAGGAGTGCCAAAAAGGGGGGAAGGAGGTTAGAAAGATGAGTTTGAAGTCAGTTTTGCCTTTGGCTGTCTCTATTGCCATCTGTCACAGCGCTGCCTGCATAATGGTCCTTTCAGCTTTGAAGGGACTAAGAAATAATGATTCTGAAAAGTAGAACATATGAATCAGTTTCATAACTTCATTCTTTACTTATGTTTAATCATCTTCATTTGCATGTCTAAAACTAATTATACATGAAGAAAAAGAATTGGTGAGTTTGAATAATAACTAACTTGTGGGGGGGTGCTGAGTACATTAATTTTATGGTAAGCCATTTGCCTCCGATAATTAATTTGATGAGACTGATGTTCTTACCAATTCATATAAAATAAATGGGGTTGAAAGATACATTATTCCAAAGTAAAAATAAGATATAATATGCTAGTATAAAACAATGGTAATTGTGTGTTAGATTCTGGAAATGAAGAAAGGAAGGCTAATTTTAAAAATGTTTTATGTAGAGACTCCAATTCAAAGAGTAAAAATACTTTATATTTAGGGATTGTTAAAAACTAACATAGGTCTTCTTTTAAGAAATTAAAACCAGAGAGTAGTTTATTAAACCCAGTTTTCATGTTAAAGCTCTCAGAGTCTATATCTGTGTGCAGTCAATAGAGACCTTATACAGAGAAGGGCATCACGTTTTCCTAAGCAATGAGTAGACTATATCCTTTAGTAATATTTTCATATTCTCCCTCTATTTTAAATGCTGTAGTATTTTACTTGCATAATAAGGAGTTATGGAAACTTTGGTATCAGAACATCATAGAAACTGGCAAACTTTTATCAGTAAGTATAAAAATTAAGCTTGTATTAGGCTAATTAAATAATCACCTCTGTAAAATGGATTTGTATATTTCTTGTTTTAGTTTTGTTAAGTTTTTCTTAGTAGTTCTTAAAATTCTTTTATTTGATGCATATGCATTTAGGAATGATGTCTTTCTCGATTAACTGATTCTTTTAAGATTATGAAATATCCCTCTTTATCTCTGTTAATACTCATTGCCTTGAAGTCTACTGTATGTGATCTTAAGGGGGCCACAGAAAGATTTTATGTTTAGTGTTTACATGGTGTGTTTTTCCATTATTTTACTTTCACCTTGTCCATATCTTTACATTTACAATGCATATTTTGAAAACAGCATATAACTGTGTTACTTCTAAAAAAGTTCAATCTCATGTTATCAGCCTTTTAATTGGAGTGTTTAGTGCATTTATATTTAATATGATTATTGACATATTTGAATTTATCTTACTTGTCTTCTATTTGGTCCAGGTACTCTTTGTTTATTCTTTTGGGTTATTTGAGTATTTTTTTAGTCTTTCTTCCCAATCACTCAGTTGGCTTTTTTGCTATGCCCATTTGGGTTATGTTTTAGTGATTAGTCTAGGGATTACAATATGTGTCCTTAACTTATCATGGTCTACCTTGACTACTTATTAGACTACTTGTATAAGAAATTTATGATAATTTATACCTTCCAGAACCTTGTGATATTGTTCTTATATATTTTACATGTTCATATATTATAAACCTCACCTTATAATGTCATTATTTTTGCTTTAAAATGTTCTTTGTCTTTAAGAAGGACATATTAAGACCATAATCTTAAATTTATTTAGGAAAATACATTTAGCCAAAATCATTACAATTTTTAGTTCTCCTGAATTATTCCATTCTATATATTAACATTTCCATATGGTATTATTTTACTTTGACCTCAAGAACTTTGTTTAGCATTTCTTATAGAGTACATCTGCTAGTAATGAATTCTCTTTGCTTTCAGTTGATCTGAAAAATACTTTTATTTGACCTTTAATTTTGAAGGATATTTTTGCTGGATATAGAGTTCTAGGTTTACTGTTTTTTTTTCTTTCAACACATTAAAAATATTGTACCATTGCCTCTGACTTCAATTATTTCTGATGAGAAGTTGTTCATAATTTATATTATTATTTCTCTGTGTGTGTGCAGTGTATCTTTTTTCTCTGACTTCTTTTAGGATTCGTTTTCTTTATCTTTGATCTTCAATAGTTTGACTATTATATGCCTAGTGTGAAATTTGTGTGTGTGTGTGTTTATCATGTTTGAGTTTACTGAGTTTATTGTATATATGAGTTGGTATTTTAAAGAAAATTTGTAAAAATTTAAATCCACATTTCTTCAAATATTTATTTCCTGTCTCTCTTTTCTCTCTGGGTCTTCAATTATACATATATTAGTCTGCTCAATTTTGTTCTACAGACCATTGAAGCTGTGATCATTATTTTTTAATCTTTTTTCCCTCTGTGCTTTAGTTTTGATAATTTCTGTTGTCCTTTTATCAAGTTCATTGACTCTCTCATAGCATGCAATCTTCTCTTAATTCCATCCAAAAAGTTTTTGACTTAAAATACTATTTGTTTAGTTTTAGGATTTCATTTAGCTCTTATTTAGTATTTCTTTTTCTATCCTGAAAGATCCAAGGTGTGGTCATGAGGGAGTGCAGCAGAGAGGAGTGAGGATAAAAGTCATTAGAGTAGAGAAGTTCAAGAAACTGTGAGGTTCCAGAAAGTCATCCATATACACCTCTGATGTTTCCCAAGATGCTGGAGGAGTTAAGGTGGAAAGTTAGATAGCTAATGAAAAGTCTGTGCATAATTCAGCAATCTATCAATCTGGGAGGGAGCTGGGATTGACCATAGATCTTGGAGGTAAGACAAATCTCTAGCAGCATGTATATCAAATAACGAGAGGGGTTTTCATAAAGCTGATCAGTAATGGCCTTGAATTGGAAAGAGGCAACTAGGAGAATGCTGACTCTATCATGTAGGCATGGGAGAAACAATAGACTCCACTTGAGAGATCTTCAAGGGAGGTGGAAATTGGGGAAAATGTCAGAATTCAGTTAAAGCAAAGGGTGTATTGTGTGTCTTTCAAAGAGACTGAGGGCATAAATGAATTTATTGATTATGGAATAGGAGTTTAAAAGGACACAGTGAAAAGATAGGAAGGGAGGATGGCAGTGAGAGGCTTGAACCACAAGTCAATATGAGGGATGGAGGGATGAGACTATGGAAGATTGATCACTAGTTGGAGTTTCACTGGGGCACTGGCAAATGTCAGGGAAGAAAGGATGAAATTAACTGGTCTATAGTACCTAATAAAGCTTCATCATAATAAGAGCTGTTTGGTTACCAAATTGGCTCTGGCATTCCAGGGCTGGGGAGGCTCTAAATACCATCTGCAGTTGACTCCAGGTGGTGCTGAGAGAACAGAAGGAGAGGCAGGACATCATGCTTGATTCTCAGTAATAGTGGAGGAGTTAGCACAAAGCAGAGCTTGTATTCTTGTAAATGAAGAATATTCTTACCAACAGAGTCTGTCTGAGAATGGCTTTTAAAAAGGATGGAGGAGATATTCAGTTTATTGTCTTAAATACTCAAGGAGATCTAGGTACCACAGTAAGAGGGAAGAAGATACAGAAGAACTAGATACATGGAATCATACTTTGGAGTCAGAGCATTCCTTACTCATCTTGCCTTCCCATTCTGAGCCCTCTCACTACTGAATGGCCTAGGCTGCCTTCATCCTTCTTTGCTACTGTTAATTTGGGGCACTTGATAGACTGTTTCATGTTGAAGCTGTGACGGATACTAATCACAGGTCCCAGACTTGGGAGTTAGTTACTTCAAATCTTGCTGTCATTGACTTGTCGGCTCATCCATTAAGCTCAAAGTATTTATTTGAAAACAGAGTTAAAGCTTTCTTTTATAAATATTTTGCTTGATAAAGACGAAGTATTATGGGACCGCTTCATAGAGTCATTGAAATTTAGAACCAGTAAAGACCATTCACGTCTTACCTTCAACAATCTTGGTTATTTAGTTTACTTTAACTTCTATTTATTGTCCCTTTTTATTAAACTAGAGCTGACTATTGCTGGAAACTATCTAGAGCTGGCTTCTCCCAGATTCAGGTGGAAGGAAGACTTTCCCTTCTATACCTCCACAGGTGTTGTTCTGTTGGCTGCAGGTGTAGGGAAGTTCTGGATGGATGTACACTGGAAGGATAACATGCAGAACAGGGGTGAGGATTGGGGGCGGGGGGCTGGAGATGGATGGGGTTTGTTCCACGGGAGCCGTGTGGATACTGATTGTGAACCTGCTTTCCAGTCTCATCTTATTGGGCTCCACCTGTCTCTCCCATCTGCCTCTAGTCTGGCATCTGTGTGAGGACTGGTGGTGGTAGGGAGTTGGGAGTGATTGGGGAGATATATTCATATTTTCTACTAAATGTTTCACTCCTGCCCTGAGTTTTTGTTGTTGTTGTTATTATTATTGTTGTTCTCCTAAACCATAGACTTTTGGAATTCAAAAACTAATGAGACTCGTTTCTCCCCTATTTTTTCTGCTTTTAAATTACTTCCCAGAGGCAATGAGCATGGAATAGCATAGCAGTTTAAATGAAGAGCTAAGGCAAGAAGAAAAAGGAACAATGGTAAAAATCACATTGGCTAACACTGACTATAAAGTCAGAAAACCAGTCAAAAATGTTGTAAAGACATTAAAGATAAGCTAAAATGGTGTTTTAATGACCTTTAATAGTATCTAAAATACGAACTATGTAAAAAAACCAAATAAACACACAAACAGTTGGTTGAATGGTGGAAAAAATTGAAAACAACCAGTAAGTAATTGTTTGTTTGATGTAATTCACTTTTCCTTTTTTCCTTCAAACTGCTTTTGAGATACATTTGTAGGTAAATTTTGTAGCCGTTGGTAGAAACTTATAGCTTAGTAGTTCCTATTTATAAATTTCCTAAATCATCTTTCTGGAGTAAATTTAATGGGCTAAAAGCTTTTTAAATGGTTTCCAGCTGTGTGTGTGTATATATGTGTGTGCGTGCACAGACTTTGGTGTCTGTAATGATCCCTCACTCATGAAATCCATGAATAAAAATGAGAACGTGAAGACATTTATTAGGATATAATTGGAGCAGGAAACACTATAGTGTGCTACATGTGTATTTAGATTCTGTTATTCACTATGTTTGCAAGATTTAAAACAATGCTTGGTTCTAAAAACCCTGCACAAATGCGTCCCGAGGAGGCATATTCCATGGTGTGATAGGAGGGCCCTGTGAGACCTGGTATAACTACTATATGTGTTAACTTTCTGCTCTGGCACAAGGATTCTCCTTGGAGTCTAGGTCTTTTAGCATAATTTCAAAGTCATGCACTCAGTTTGGAGTGGGGAGTTGATGCCGGAATGGGCAACTAATGAAAAGTAGGAAATTTGGTAAGGTTGGGCCATGTATCTATGGGCAAGTCAATTCAGTTGCTTGGGTCTCAATCTCTTTAGCATAAAATGAGAGAGATAATAATGTCTAAAGTCCTCTCCAGCTAAAAGTCAACAATCTATCTCAGTTTTCATAAATATCATAGAAAGAATGAGAGAGAAGGATGGTGTTCTGAAACACCATGCTTGTGCTTGGAGGCAGGGCTGCACCTAAATCACTTGGGACAGATGCTTTATCTAAGCTGTTCTAAAAGATCACCAGGGATGATTCTTTTTTTTTTTTTTTTTTTTTTTTTTTTTTTTTGCTGTACGCGGGCCTCTCACTGCTGTGGCCTCTCCCGTTGCGGAGCACAGGCTCCGGACACACAGGCTCCGCGGCCATGGCTCGCGGGCCCAGCCGCTCCGCGGCATGTGGGATCCTCCGGGATCGGGGCACGAACCCGTGTCCCCTGCATCGGCAGGCGGACTCTCAACCACTGCGCCACCAGGGAGGCCCCAGGGATGATTCTTGATAATCCCTTCTGCCATCTAACTGTCTCAAGAATTTTAGAGTGTCTATAGCTACACTGTGTCTTGAATGCTGTAATTGCTCAGTTGACTATTGGCTAATAATGGTAACCATAGTCTACCTGTTGGACCTCAGGCTGCAGTCAAACTCCACTTTGTCAGGTTTTGTTATCATCAGACTCAGAAAGTAAAGATAGTTACTTACAACAGGGGGCCTGTATTCCTGAACAGGAAGGAAATGGTTTTTTCCCCCCTCTGTCCATGGTTCTTGGAGAGGTTTTGCTTCTGTCTGTACATTTCAAAAAATACCCAGATCGAACAAGGCAATGCAAATGATGTGTTGAGGAATGCTCTGTGACTTACCATTAGGGAGAATATATAAAATCCTGGTTTTCTTATTCTAAAAATCGTTGTTAATACCTTTGTTATTTAATGAGCTAATGAGCTTTTGTAATCTGTTAAGTACTCTACAGATAGGAAAAATTATTATTTTATGTCCAGTGGTGTTGGTAAATTTGGGCTGGTTTCCTCTGTTCTCTTACCCACCCATGCTTTTGACAAACAAGCTGTGGCTAGAGGTAGAATTTTATACCCTAGGCACAAGAAGATCTAATCAATTAGTTCAATCACTTCAAACATTAACTGAGTATTTAGGACAGTAAAGGGAATGTATATATCGTCCTGTCTTCAGGGATTTTTAAATTTTGGGGGGTTAGGAGAACTATGGCACATTCATGAAGACAATGGCAAGCAAGCAGTGTCCAGAAAGATGCCTGCTTCCTTGGGTCCCCAGGTCGAGTTCAAAATGTTCCTCATGCTCTCATGACCTGTAATACACTCTTCTATGATCACATTTCTAAAGTTAAATGTAATTATTTGTTTATTGTCTCTTTTCCCCATTGGGTTGTAAATTCCTAAAGAGTGAGGTCCATGTTTGTTCATCGGTGCCTAATGCAATGTCCATTGCATATAAGTTGCTCTCTTTGTATATATTTTCTGAATTAATGAATGAACATGTTGAAAGGTAAAGTAAGAGCCTCCAAAATGAGAGTATGTTCCCCTTAAAATCTGTGCAAGATGATCCAAAGACCATGGGAGGAAAATATTAGCCTATTTATTTGTGTACTTATTCGTTTCTTAGCTAATCATTTTCCATTTTGTGTGTTTTGCAATGTTCATGCTGTATTAGTTCAGTAGTAGAAGTCTATATTTATATTATATGGTATAGCTCTGAAATTTTTGATAGTCCTTCTATGGAGAGGTAGGAATCTATAGCTCCTTCTCTTGAATCTGTGCTGGTTCTGTGACTGCTTTGACCAATAGAATCCGATAAAAGTGACACTATATTAACTTCTGTGCTCAATCCTTAAGAGACTGGCAGCTTCCACTTCATCTTATAGAGAACTCTCACTCATGAAGTCCTGAGTCACCGTGTAAGAAGTGGGAGTTCCCTTCTGGGGAGACTATGTGGAAAGGCCCTAAGATCTCATGAAGTGAGAGAGAGCCCCACCTGAACCAAACTTCCCTGCTGTCCCTTCCAAGGCATCAGGCTTATGAGCAAAGTGGTCTTAGATCCTCTAGACCAGCCTGGCTGAGCCATTAGTTGAGTACCACTGAGAGACCCTAGCGAAAGAAGCAGAAGAATCACCCACTGAGATCTGTCTTAATTCAGGACCACCAAAATCATGGGCTATAATAATGTAGCTGTCGTTTTAAGACCTTAAGTTTTGGAGTAGTTTGGAGTAACAGTAGAAAACAAGCACTACATAGGAGGTATGCCTTTTTTTTTTTTTTTAACCAAAGAGGGTGCAGGGTCAAAAGTGTTTGGTGACCACTGAGTTAAAGTGACAAGGGATTAATATGGTCAACACATTTGAGAATGACTTGGAGGTTCTCAATTTTCTATTTGCTACTAAGCAAAGATAGACCTGGATGAATTGTAAGCTATTTAATCAGTTGTAAGATGGTTATGTCTGCAATTTCTGACACTGTTAATTGTTTAAAATGTTCAATTTTCAATTTTTAAATGCCTAGCTGTTTTATAGATATAACCAAAGAATATTAACAATTATTTCATGCTTACTGGCTCTAATCCACTCTACATGATTCCAAGGGTTTTGACTTCTCTATAAGCAGGGTTGAGAAATGGAAAGAGGATAGGCTTTGAAGTTAGCCAGATATAGGTTTCAGTTTAGGATCTACTGCCTGTAGGCTGAATGACTTGACTAAGTTATTTAATCCTTTGAACCTCAATTTTCTCCCGTAAAATAGAACAGATCTCTCAAACAATTTCATTGAAGAATTATTGTGAAGCTTAGTAAGTGGTCAATAAATTTTATCTTCTGCTATTATTATTTTTGTTTTTCTGATATCTTATTGACATATTGAGGCTTTAAAGCAAAGGGTTTAAACTTAGCAAATAGGAGGATATTACTAGCATAGAAGCATGGGTAATTACTATATTCTTATCTCAAATATTTTTGGTTTATGCTTGAGCATAAACATAAAAGTGCTTGAACATACTTGAAACATAGCCAGGAATATTTTTCAGTCAAGACATTTGTCTCAAGTGGGAATGAGGTGACTGAGAGAGTTAATTAGTTTAGAGTGGCTTCTCATTTCAGGCTAACTTAAACCACTTGCCCAGGATGAGTTATAATTTTCGCCAGACAAATGGTAAAATGTGATTTTTAAAAATTATATTTTGAGTGTTTGTCAGGTCAATTTTCCATCAAATATTATATATCCTATATCACTAAATAAGTGGTCACGCCTCTGTGGGTGCTCAATACATTTGTGGATGATAAGGATGAATTTATTTCTCTAAGTATTTACCCCGTCAGGTCACAATGATATAATATTGTCTGTTTTTTCAGAGCTATCTTATGAAGTTAAGATCAATCTGTTGAATACTGAACTGTGATATGAGGAAGGCAATATCTTGTCCCTAAGTCAGTCTATACAAGCTTATTATTATTTTTATTACTGTGGTGAGAAACACATAACATAAAATTTACCATCTTACCCATCTATAAGTGTGCAGTACAGTAGTGTTAATTATATGCACATTGTTGTGCAACAGATTTCTGGAACTTTTTCATCTTGCAAATCTGAAACTCTATACCTATTGCACAAGTCCTGTTTTCTCTCTATCCCTAGCCCCTGGCAACCATCATTCTACTTTCTGTTTCTAAATTAACTTATTATATTTTTACCCAAGCCTTCACCCTCTGCTTGCTTCGTTGTGTCTATAGATGATACCTCTATCCACCAAGGTCTTTCAACTCACAATCTCTGTAGTTTATCTTCAGTTCCTACATTGGCTTTATGATGCACATCAAGTAACTCTGTGCAGTTACATGTTTTGAACTGCATGTAAAAAATGATGCATCAGTTTTTCACTCTGTCTACAGCCCCACTCTCGGTGGTAACCTGGCCCAGAGTTTCACAATATTTTCCCACCTTTCCTTTGAAAACTGTTGATTAGGAACCCTGGACTACCAGCCACCTCAGGTCTTCAGTCTGAGGCCATTCTTGCAGCCAAACATTGACAGATAGGTTGGTCTCCTTAGCAGTTAGAAGTAGTTAAGCCTACTGGAAGGTTAAGTATATGGAATCCTGCCTGACTACATGTTTGATGGAGAATAATATGGTCTCAGCGTTGCTTCAGGGTTTTCAGTCATTTAAAATAGATGCTAGGTTTGATATGGTAGTCAATCTCCATCCAGTGTATTCCGAAAACCTTGAATCATTCAGTTCAACAAACCTCTGCTTATGATCATTCATTTCAACAAACCACTGCTCACGTGAGCTTTAAAATGGCTTTGTTCCTATTGAGACTATTTCCCTTGAATGTTTGAAGGTTGATGAACTCATGCAGGGGCATGCCTCATACCTGTGGTCATACAGCTGATAATTTATGTTGCATTTGTATTTTATAGGGTTTATACTTCTTTTATGATTCCTCATAAACTCTTTGTGATATAGAGGATATGCACAGGAAGCTTCTTTTTTTTTTTTTTTTTTTTTTTTTTTTTTTTTTTGGTACGCGGGCCTCTCACTGTTGTGGCCTCTCCCGTTGCGGAGCACAGGCTCCGGAAGTGCAGGCTCAGCGGCCATGGCTCACGGGCCCAGCCGCTCCGTGGCATGTGGGATCTTCCCAGACCGGGGCATGAACCCACGTCCCCTGCATCGGCAGGCAGACTCTCAACCACTGCGCCACCAGGGAAGCCCCAAGGAAGCTCTTTTTATAAAAGTTTTTTTTTTTTTTTTTAAGAAAAAGTGTTTATAAAGAGTTAATATTTCTAGACGGTAGATGTAGACGTTTTCTCTTGGGCCTTTATTAAGCCTCCTGAACCATTGACCTTGTAAGTCAACATTGTATATAGTCTGAATGTAGATTAAAGTCCCTATTAATCAATTACACAAGAAAACCATTGGTATTTATCGGCTATCTAGTGAGATGGTTTTTCAAACCGGGTTACATAAGAAATACCTGGAGAAGAACTAGGAAAATACAAATTCTCAGGCATCATTCCCTCAGGTTCTTATTCACTGATCCATTGGGCCTAAAAATCTGCTTTTTAAAAATCTTAATTTTTAATTGTGATAAAATATGCATAAAATTTAGCGTTTTAATAATTTAAAAGTGAATAAAAGTCAATGAATTTCATTCATATGTACTTGTGCAAACATCACCACTATCCATCTCTAGAACTTACTAATCTACTTTTGAAATAACACCCTTGGTGATCTTGAAGCAGGGAACTCCCACCCTATTTTGTGAAACACTGATATAGTGTGGACTTAGAGCTGGGCTAGGCATGGTAGGAAAAACAAAATGTGTGAAACGTAATCCCTGCATTCAAGTGGTTTACAGTTTGATAGAGGACCAAAGAATACTATGTGCAGAATACTTAGAGAATAACCACAGACAGAATAGAATTAAGTGATACATATAAATATATGTATCATTATTCATATACACATATCCGTTAAACTGATAGGTAGGTGCTAGAAGGAGTGAGACAAGCAGATATATATGATTGAAAAGTAATAAATACTATGGAGTGATGGACCTTGAGTTTGACTCAAGCAAGGTTGTCTATACAACCTTGTTAGGCATAAAGGCAGCAATGTTAGGATTCTAAGCAAAGGAAGTCATGTGACCTGGTAAGGACCCTAAGCCCATTTCCCCAAAGATTGATGATAGTTGATACAAGTCAGCGTTTATGCTGACATCATCTATTTACCACATAGAAATAAGAAATAAATTACATTCCATTAGTCTTTCAGCAAGGAGCCAAAGACATAAAAAAGCACAATAGTGTCATCTGTGTTTTGGGTTACATAGTAAAAAAAAAAATTTATTGGAGTATAGCTGATTTACAATGTTGTGTTAGTTTCAGGTATACAGCAAAGTGAATCAGTTATACATATACATGTATCCACTGTTTTTAAAGTTCTTTTCCCATATAGGCCATTACAGAGTATTGAGAAGAGTTCCCTGTGCTAAACAGTAGGTCCTTATTAGTTATCTATTTTATATATTATACTGTATATGTCAATCCCAATCTCCCAATTTATCCCTCCCCCCTCTTCTTCCTTGCAGCTAAAACACTAAAAATAAGTTCCTCTTTAATGGTTAAAAGTACCTGGCACCTTGTCTTCTCAAGACCACAGACCACAATTTTAAGTTTAAACCTCCAGATCTCACCCAGGATAGGCGGGCAGGGCACCATTTGCCCACAGCATGAAGTTAGGGAGGATCTAGGAATCTAGGTGTTTCTTTCTTTTTAAAAATTAATTAATTAATTAATTAATTTTTGGCTGTGCTGGGTCTTGGTTGCTGCGTGCAGGCTTTCTCTAGTTGTGGCGAGCGGGGGCTACTCTTCCTTGCAGTGTGCGGGTTTCTCATTGCGGTGGCTTCTCTTGTTGTGGAGCACGGGCTCTAGGCACATGGGCTTCAGTAGTTGTGGCACGCAGGCTCAGTAGTTGTGGCTCACGGGCTCTAGAGCACAGGCTTAGTAGTTGTGGCACACGGGCTTAGTTGTTCTGCCACATGTGGGATCTTCCCGGGCCAGGGCTTGAATCCGTGTCCCCTGCATTGGCAGGAGGACTCTTAACCACTGTGCCACCAGGGAAGTCCCTAGGTGTTTCTTAAATAGTTTTTCTCCCAAAATTTTTCCATTCTGCCCTTTCCACCATCTCCTCCAGGAACAGGGTCCTGTGTTCAAAAGACCAGCTTCAAAGTCTTTTGAAAAATCTCTATAATGAATCAATTTATTTTTCCCTTTTCTGGTTTAGGATTCAGATTCCAAATAGTTGCTACTGTTATCTTCTCTACTCTTTCCTGCATTCTTGTGGGTTTATTTCTGTTTTAAAAATCCTCTTACTATAAAGAAAGTGTCTCCAAGTTGAGGACACTAATAAGATATGGCGACTAAATGCAATGTGGTGTCCAGGATTGGATCCTAGAACAGAAAAAAGACACTAGTGGAAAAACTGGTGAAATCTGAATAAAGTATGTAGTTTAGTTGGTCGTATTATAACAATGTTCATTTCTTCATTTTGACAAATACACCATGGTGATGTAGGATGTTAACATTAGGAGAAGCTGAGTGAAGGGTATACAGGAATTCGGTACTATCTTTACAACTTTTCTGTAAATCTAAAATTATTCCAAAAAATATTTAAAAGATCATTTTGCCCTGGTTTTGGTTGGGTTCCAGGAAGGAGTAAAATTAGATGTATGCATTTAATCTGATGTAGCAGCCCAGAATTTAAAGTCCAGATATCAACTTCCCTTGTAATATTAAAGAATAAATTTGCTTAGGTCTGAAGTTACATTCTTTGCTCTTGTGAGTTAAAATCAAAGGTTTTGGTGTTCTCCCTGGTGTCCCACTGACTCAGTATCATTCAGCTGGTTCGAGATGCCTGGATGGAATTGGGGTTCCAATTACAGCTGCAGCCTGGAATGGGTATAATTCCTTCAGGGCTTCAGCATATTAGTTCAGTGATCAGTTTTTCTTAATTAGGCTTTCTTTTAAAGCATACAAAATGATAATAGGGCACAAAATTTTTTTTAACTGCCAAGCCCAACATTTAGAAAATAAGTCAATTCTAAGCCTTGAGACCAGTTATTTCAGGCAAAATTATGTTCCTAAGCCCCAGGTAGTACTGTTGCCAAAAAATTATACCAGTGAGATGGGAAAAGCTTACTTTTAGCCTCATCAGGATGGTGATCCGTGAGTGCCAACTAAAAAAAAAGTCTACTGGGAGAAATCTAGTAATTCTGGCCCTAACATATTAGGGGAAAAGTCCACTTAGGCATATGCCTTCTATCCCAGTCATTGTGTTTGACGTATTGCCACCTTCTTGCAAAATAAAGATATTTGCAATGGTGGCTGTGACCGTTGCCTGACATTATTTGATCGAACTTTTTTTGAATTCAGCAAATTCAAAACTTCTTTATTTTCATTTCCTCTGTGTCCATCACTCCAGTACAGACTTGTGTGTAGGTTCTGATGAGTGAGTAGGCATCCATCTTCTCCGCTGGGCAGGCATCTTTACTTTTACACTCTGGAGTCTTAGGCCTAAATAATGTCTCTCAAAGAAAGTTTCCTCTCCTCTGTAATTAAGTCAGTCACACTGAACTAGAGACCACTTGATAGCTAAATGACTTGATCCTGTAGATCAATATGAATTATAGGTTATCCCACAAACTAAAATTTTGTGTGGGTGAACTAGGGTTGCTTACTTCGGGCTGGCACTGGTAGTTCACGATGAGGACCTTGTCGGTTCTCTGTAATGCAGGCTTTTTCAAGCTGGGATGATTGACATTTTGGAGTGGATAAGTCTTTGTTGTAGAGCTGCCCTGTGATTGTAGGATATTTAGCAGCATCCCTGACCTCTTCCTTCTAGATGCCTGAAGCACTCTCCCACTCTGGTCGGGACAACAAAAAATGTCCTCAGTTATTACCAAATGTCCCCGGGGAGGCAAAACATCATCCCTGGGTGAGAACCACTGCCGTAGTACGTGCTGAACTCTGCTGCCTTTCAGTTTTGAAGGCACAAGAGTTGTTCTGCTCATCTAGGTCTGAAAAGATCTAATCCCACTTCAGTTAATGACCTGTAATACCAGGCCAAGGTGTGGCCATGTCGTTGTATGTTAAGCCACAGTGACCTCCAGCTCTGGCTGTGACCAGTCTTGAGACTGTGCCTTTTCAAGAAACCTTGTGTAAAAGCAGCCATTCTTTTCTGCAAAGTCACCTGCAAAATTAAAAAAAACTCTTGATGCTTAAAACTTGAGGTGCCTTGCCTCAGACACAAGCCACAGCAGTTCAAAGCTATTTATGATAGAGGCATCTTACAGCTGGATATGCTCAGCTCTGTTACCTCCAGAGGCGCCTGGGAGACTGGGATTGACTCTTGGCCAAGATAAGGACGAGTGGGCTAGTTAGTCATTTAGAATGTGCCAGTGCTGGCTTGTTTATATTGTTTACAGATATTTAGACCGATGGCTTATATTTGGTTTAACTGATTAAACAGCCTGGCTAGGCTCTATGACTAGTGAGGTATGAGAGACACACTTTACTAAGCTCTTCATTTTTTTTTTTTTTAATTGGGGTATAGTTGTTTTACAATGTTGTGTTAGTTTTTACTGTACAACGAAGTGGAGTTCTCTGTGCGATACAGCACGTTCTTATTAGTTATCTATTTTATGCATATTAGTGTATATATGTCAGTCCCAATCTCCCAGTTCATCCCACCACCCAGCCGCTTCTTTCCCGCATTGGTGTCCATATATTTATTCTCTACATCTGTGCCTGTATTTCTGCCTTGCAAACCAATTCATCTGTACCGTTTTTCTAGATTCCACATATATGCGTTAATATATGATATTTGTTTTCTTCTTTCTGACTTACTTTACTCTGTATGACAGTTGCTAGGTCCATCCACGTCTCTACAAATGACCCAATTTCGTTCCTTTTTATGGCTGAGTAATATTCCATTGTGTATATGTACCACATGTTCTTTATCCATTCGTCTGTTGATAGACTTTTAGGTGGCTTCCATGACCTGGCTATTGTAAATAGTGCTGCAATGAACATTGGGGTGAATGTGTCTTTTTTTCTTTTAACATCTTTATTGGGGTATAATTCTTTTACAACGGTGTGTTAGTTTCTGCTTTATAACAAAGTGAATCAGCTATACAAATACATATATCCCCATATCTCCTCCCTCTTGCGTCTCCCTCCCACCTCTCTATCCCACCCCTCTAGGTGGTCACAAATCACCGAGCTGATCTCCCTGTGATATGAGGCTGTTTCCCACTAGATATCTATTTTACATTTGGTAGCGTATATATGTCCATGCCACTCTCTCACTTCTTTCCAGCTTACCCTTCCCCCTGCCCATGTCCTTAAGTCCATTCTCTACATCTGTGTCATTATTCCTGTCCTGCCCCTAGGTTCTTCATAACCATTTTTTTTTAGATTCCATATACATGTGTTAGCATATGGTATTTGTTTTTCTCTTTCTGACTTACTTCACTCTGTATGACAGACCTTAAATCGATCCACCTCAATACAAATAAGTCAATTTCGTTTATCTTTATGGCTGAGAAATATTCCATTGTATATATGTGCCACATCTTCTGTATCCATTCATCTCTCGATGGACACTTAGGTTGCTTCCATATCCTGGCTATTGTAAACAGAGCTGCAATGAACATTGTGGTACATGTCTCTTTTTGAATTATGGTTTTCTCAGGGTATATGCCCAGCAGTGGGATCGCTGGGTCATATGGTAGTTCTATTTTTAGTTTTCTAAGGAATCTCCATACTGTTCTCCACAGTGGCTGTATCAATTTACATCCCCTCCAACAGTGCAAGAGGGTTCCCTTTTCTCCACACCCTCTCCAACATTTATTGTTTGTAGATTTTTTGATGATGGCCATTCTGATTGGTGTGAGGTGACACCTTATTGTAGTTTTGATTTACATTTCTCTAATGATTTGAGTGATTTTGAGCATCCTTTCATGTGTTTGTTGGCAATCTGTATATCTTCTTTGGAGAAATGTCTATTTAGGTCTTCTGCCCATTTTTGGATTGGGTTGTTTGTTTTTTGATATTGAGCTGCATGAGCTGTTTGTGAATTTTGGAGATTAATCCTTTGTCAGTTGTTTCATTTGAAAATATTTTCTCCCAATCTGAGGGTTGTCTTTTTGTCTTGTTTATGGTTTCCTTTGCTGTGCAAAAGCTTTTAAGTTTCATTAGGTCCCGTTTGTTTATTTTTGTTTTTGTTTCCATTTCTCTAAGAGGTGGGTCAAAAAGGATCTTGCTGTGATTTATGTCATACAGTTTGCCATAGAGTTCTGCCTATGTTTTCCTCTAAGAGTTTGATAGTGTCTGACCTTACACTAGGTCTTTAATCCATTATGAGTTTATTTTTGTGTATGGTGTTAGGGAGTGTTCTAATTTCATTCTTTTACATGTAGCTGTCCAGTTTTCCCAGCACCAATTATTGAAGAAGCTGTCTTTTCTCCATTGTATATTCTTGCCTCCTTTATCAAAGATAAGGTGACCATATGTGCGTGGGTTTATCTCTGGGCTTTCTATCCTGTTCCATTGATCTGTATTTCTGTTTTTGTGCCAGTACTATACTGTCTTGATTACTGTAGCTTTGTAGTATAGTCTGCAGTCTGGGAGCCTGATTTCTCCAGCTCCATTTTTATTCTCAAGATTGCTTAGGCTATTCGGGTTCTTTTGTGTTTCCATAGAAATTGTGAAATTTTTTGTTCTAGGTCTGTGAAAAATGCCAGTGGTAGTTTGATAGGGTTTGCATTGAATCTGTAGATTGCTTTGGATAGTGTAATCATTTTCACAACGTTGATTCTTCCCATCCAAGAACGTGGTATATCTCTCCATCTGTTGGTATCATCTTTAATTTCTTTCATTAGTGTCTTATAGTTTTCTGCATACAGGTCTTTTGTCTCCCTAGGTAGGTTTATTCCTAGATATTTTATTCTTTTTGTTGCAATGGTAAATGGGCATGTTTCCTTAATTTCTCTTACAGATTTTTCATCATTGGTGCATAGGAATGCAAGAGATTTCTGTGCATTAATTTTGTATCCTGCTACTTTACCAAATTCATTGATTAGCTCTAGTAGCTTTCTGGTAGCATCTTTAGGATACTCTATGTATATTATCATTCCATCTGCAAAAACTGACAGCTTTACTATTTCTTTTCTGATTTGGATTGCTTTTATTTCTTTTTCTTCTCTGATTGCCTGGCTAAAACTTCCAAAACTATGTTGAATAATAGTGGCAAGAGGGGACAACCTTGTCTTGTTCCTGATGTTAGAGGAAATGGTTGTTAAATTTTGTCAAAAGCTTTTTCTACATCTTTTGAGATGATTATACATGTGTATTGAAGAATCCTTGCATTCTGGGATAAACCCCACTTGATCATGGTGTATGATCCTTTTAATGTGCTGTTGGATTCTGTTTGCTAGTGTTTTGTTGAGGATTTTTCCATCTATGTTCATCAGTGATATTGGCCTGTAGATTACTTTCTTTGTGACATCTTTGTCTGGTTTTGGTATCAGGGTGATGGTGGCCTCGTAGAATGAGTTTGGGAGTGTTCCTCCCTCTGCTATATGTTGGAAGAGTTTGAGAAGGATAGGTATTAGCTCTTCTCTAAGTATTTGATAGAATTCCCCTGTGAAGCCATCTGGTCCTGAGCTTTTGTTGGAAGGTTTTTAATCAGAGTATCAACTTCAGTGCTTGTGATTGGTCTGTTTATATTTTCGATTTCTTCCTGGTTCAGTCTTAGAGGGTTGTGCTTTTCTAAGAATTTGTCCATTTCTTCCAGATTGTCCATTTTATTGGCATAGAGTTGCTTGTAGTAATCTCTCATGATCCTTTGTATTTCTGCAGTGTCAGTTGTGATTTCTCCTTTTTCATTTCTAATTCTATTGATTTGAGTTTTCTCCCTCTTTTTCTTGATGAGTCTGGCTAATGGTTTATGAATTTTGTTTTTCTTCTCAAAGAACCAGCTTTTAGTTTTATTGATCTTTGCTATTGTTTCCTTCATTTCTTTTTCATTTATTTCTGATCTGATCTTTATGATTTCTTTCCTTCTGCTAACTTTGGGGTTTTTTGTTTTGTTTTTCTTTCTCTAATTGCTTTAGGTGTAAGGTTAGGTTGTTTATTTGAGATGTTTCTTGTTCCTTGAGGTTGGATTGTACTGCTATAAACTTCCCTCTTAGAACTGCTTTTGCTGTATCCCATAGGTTTTGGCTCATCGTGTTTTCATTGTCATTTGTTTCTAGGTATTTCTTGATTTCCTTAGTGATCTTTTCATTATTTAGTAGTGTATTGTTTAGCCTCCATGTGTTTGTATATTTTACAAGTATTTTCCTGTAATTGATGTCTAGTCTCATAGTGTTGTGGTCATAAAAGACACTTGATATGATTTCAGTTTTCTTAAATTTACCAAGGCTTAATTTGTGACCCAAGATATGATCTATCCTGGAGAATGTTCCATGAGCACTTGAGAAGAAAGTGTATTCTGTTGTTTTTAGATGGAGCATCGTAAAAACATCAATTAAGTCCATCTTGTTTAATGTATCATTTAAAGCTTGTGTTTCCTTATTGATTTTCATTTTGGATCATCTGTCCATTGGTGAAAATGGGGTGTTAACATCCCTCACTATGATTGTGTTACTGTTGACTTCCCCTTTTATAGCTGTTAGCATTTGCCTTATGTATTGAGGTGCTCCTATGTTGGGTGCATAGAGATTTACAATCATTATATCTTCTTCTTGGATTGATCCCTTGATCATTATGTAGTGTCCTTCTTTGTCTCTTGTAACAGTCTTTATTTTAAAGTCCATTTTGACTGATGTGACGGTTGCTACTCCAGATTGCATTTGATTTCCATTTGCATGGGATATCTTTTTCCATCCCCTCACTTTTAGTCTGTATTTGTCCCTAGGTCTGAAGTGGGTCTCCTTTAGACAGCATATATACGGGTCTTGTTTTTGTGTCCATTCAGCCAGTCTATGTCTTTTGGTTGGAGCATTTAATCCATCTACATTTAAGGTTGTTATTGATATGTATGTTCCTATTACCATTTTCTTAATTGTTTTGGGTTTGTTATTGTAGGTCTTTTCCTTCTCTTGTGTCTCCTGCCTAGAGAAGTTCCTTTAGCATTTATTGTAAAGTTTCTTTGGTGGTGCTGAATTCTCTTAGCTTTTGCTTGTCTGTAAAGCTTTTGATTTCTCCATCAAATCTGAATGAGTTCCTTGCTGGGTAGAGTAATCTTGGTTGTAGGTTCTTCTCTTTCATCACCTTAAGTATATTATGCCACTCCCTTCTGGCTTGTAGAGTTTCTGCTGAGAAATCAGCTGTTAACCTTATGGGAGTTCCCTTGTATGTTATTTGTCATTTTTCCCTTGTTGCTTTTAACAATTTTTCTTTGTCTTTAATTTTTGTCAATTTGATTACTATGTGTCTCTGTGTGTTTCTCCTTGGGTTTATCCTGCCTAGGACTCTCTGCGCTTCCTGGACTTGGGTGGCTATTTCCTTTCCTGTGTTAGGGAAGTGTTCAACTATAATCTCTTCAAATATTTTCTCAAGTCCTTTCTCTGTCTCTTCTCCTTCTGGGACCCCTATAATGCAAATGTTGGTGTGTTTAATGTTGTACCAGAGGTCTCCTAGGCTGTCTTCATTTCTTTTCATTCTTTTTTCTTTATTCTGTTCCATGGCAGTGATTTCCACCATTCTGTCTTCCAGGTCACTTGTCTGTTCTTCTGCCTCATTTATTCTGCTGTTAATTCCTTCTAGTGTATTTCTCATTTAAGTTATTGTATTGTTCATCTCTGTTTGTTTGTTCTTTAATTCTTCTAGGTCCTTGTTAAACATTTCTTGCATCTTCTTGATCCTTGCCTCCATTCTTTTTCTGAGGTCCTGGATCATCTTCACTATCATTATTCAGAATTCTTTATCTGGAAGGTTGCCTATCTCCACTTCATTTAGTTGTTTTTCTGGGGTTTTATCTTGTTCCTTCATCTGGCGCATAGTCCTCTGCCTTTTCATTTTGTCTGTCTTTCTGTGATTGGGTTTTTCGTTCTGCAGCCTGCAGGATTGTAGTTCTTTTTGCCTCTGCTGTCTGCCCTTTGGTGGATGAGGCTATCTCTACTGAGCTCTTCTAAAAGCACGATTTCTCCCTGAAATCTTGATGGTTCATAACCTGGAGATAAAAGTAGGTCTTGTGTGACTAAGTCAGGATCCTGGGGAGCTGTACCTGGACATTTCTCAGACCTGCAGCGCTCACCTGTGCTTTCTTTCTTCATATCCTTTGCCTCCATAAAGTCCTATTCAGGTCTGCTCTGCAGAGTATTGTGAGTCCCTTCATTTGTCTGACATGTTATCTTTGCAGCTGCCACCTGCACAACTCATGTGGCCTGATGTAGGTGTCCTCAAAACATCAGGGTGATATCTCCCTGTCCCTCATGGAAATCTATGAGCCACCAGATGCTTCTCTAAGTGTCCATTTTGTTCCCTCAAATTCTTCAAACATATATTATTTTTAAAATGAGAGCTTTATTGAGATATAATTTACATACCATAAAATTCACACTATAAAGTATACAATTCAGTATTCTTAGTAAAAACACAAGGTTGTGTAATGATTACCACTAATTCCAGAACATTTTCATCCCCCCCACCCAAACCCTCTATCCATTAACAGTCATTTCTCATTCTCATTTCTTCCCAGCCCCTGGAAGCCTCTGTCTCTATGGATGTGTCTCTTCTGGACATTTTATTTAAATAGAGTCAAACAAATGGGGGCTTTTGTGACTTGCTTCTTTCACTTACTATAATGTTTTCAGGGTTCATATATTTGTACTGTGTATCAATACTTCATTCCATTTAATGGTGGAATACTATTCTATTATATGGACATACCGCATTTATTTATCCATTCATCAGTTTATGGACCTTCAGATTGTTTCTACTTTTTGTCTATTATGAATAATGCTGCTATGAACATTTAGGAATAAGTTTTTATGTGAATATATATTATCATTTCTCTTGTATATGTATCTCTGAATTGAATTATGGGTCAAATAGTAACTCTATTTTTAACCCTTTGAAGAAATGCCCAGCTGTTTTCCAGAGTGCCTGCTCCATTTTACATTCCCACCAGCAGCGTATGAGAGGTCCAATATCTTCACATCCTTACTGACATTTGTTATTCTCTGTCTTTTTGATTATAGCCATCCTATTTGCTCTATTTGCTCTATTTGCTGTGAAGTGGTATCTCTCTGAGTTTGATTTCCCTAATGACTAATGATGGTGAATATCTTTCCTTGTGTTTACTAGCCATTTGTATATCTACTTTGGAGAAATGGCTATTTAAGTCTTTGCTCATTATTAAATTAGGTTGTCTCTTTACCATTCAGTTGTAAGAGTTATTTATGTATTTTGGATATAAGTCCCTTATCAGATTTGTGATTTGCAAACATTTTCTCCCATTCTGTACATTGCCTTTTCACTTTCTTGATAATATACTTTGAAGCACAAAGGTTTTAAATGTTGCCATAGCCTGCTTTTTGTCACTTGTGCTTTCGGTATCACGACTAAAAAAATATTGTCTAATCCAAGGTCATGAAGATTTACCCCTATGTTTTCTTCTAAGAATTTTATGGTTTTAGCTCTTGCATGTTGATCTATGATAATTTTGAGTTGATTTTTATAAGTGATATGAGGTAGGAGTCTAAGTTCAATGTTTTACATATGGCCATCCTGTTGTCCCATCACCATTTGTTGAAAAGACTCAAACACTCCCTTCAGTTTTACTTTGATCTGTTCCTAGGTAACCTACCAGATGTTGGGGACTTTACCCTCACCCTTGCCTCTCCTTCTGCAGGGGATGAAGATTTTATCTGTAAAAATCACCAGGGCCTGGAATTGAGATCACATGTCTGCCATGCATAACTTGGTCCCCAAGATGAGGTAGGAAAGGATTTGGATATCTTTCTGATGTCAAGTTCACCCTTGGGGAGGAGTGAGAGAGGGGCTAGAGAGAGTTCAAGGTTGGTTTCTGCTAGTGGAACTGACTTCACTTGGAGAAAAATAATTGGGAGTGGGAAATAAATTTTCCCTCTTAAAATATTGCAATACTTCTCCTCAAATACCTCTCCCTCCCTCCATTCAATTTATTATAATACTCCCCTGACCCAAATCCTCATGTGGCTCCCCATTGTCTACAGGATTAAGTCCATACTCTTGGGGCATAATTTTCTTTGTAGGGTTGCATAACTATTTATTTAACCAGTTCCTTTTTGTTGGGCATTTTATTAGTCAGATTTTCCAGAGAAACAGAACCCTTTTTAAATTTTATACAGATATATAGAAAGAGATTTATTATGAGTGATTGACTCACATGATTATGGTGTCTGAGAAATTCCATAATCTGTCATCTGCAAGATGAAAATCCAGGAAAGCTGATGTACAGTCCCAGTCCAAACCCAAAGGCCTCAGAATCAGGGGAGCCAATGGTATAAATCCGAGTCTGAGTGCAGAAGTACAATGTTCCAGCTCACGTAGTCAAGCACAATAAACAAGTTCTTCATTTGTCCACCTTTTTGTTCTATTTAGGCCCTCAACAGCTTGAATGAGGTTCACCCTCATTGTGGAGGGCAATCTTCTTTACTCAGTCTACTGATTTAAATGCTAATTTCATCCAACAACACCCTCATAAACACACCCAGAAATAATGTCAAGCCAAATATCTGGGCACTCTGTGATCTGGTCAAGTTGACACATAAAATTAACTATCATAGACATTTGGTTGTTTCCATTTTTAAAATGTTATTATTAACACTATTACTGGTTTGGGTAATAGTTTCCGAAACAGTTAAGTTGCCACATCCTTTACCAGTATAGCCTTCTTACATGTTTGAACTATGTCTGTTTGTCTTTTTCAATCAATGACATCACCATCAGATTGGGACAACTGTGCATTAATATGAGTATGAAAAGAAAGTTCTAGTTTTTATAAAAGCCAAATTTAATCTTTCTTCAAGTGAGTTGCTAAAAAAAGAATAAGCTTTCTAGGTGAGTAAATTTGAGTATAGAGTGAATGTTTGTTAATATGGTATTGTAGTTAATTTTGTTGTTTGTGATAAAGGCATGGTGGTTATGTCAAGAAATATCCTTATCAGTTAGAGTAGCTCCAGAAGTATGGATAGCAAAGCAAATGACTGGGATTGCTTTAAATATTTTGGAGAAAATGTATATAAATATTGGCAAGATATTGATACTTATTGAGCCAAGTAAGGGGTACATGAACATTCATTATAACATTCTGTCCATTTTTGTGTACACCTGTACATTTTAATGAATGTTGAAACATAACCTTATTTAATATAACACGTTATCTATAAAGGATTGGAAAAATATTAAATACAAAGAACACTGTCATCAGAATGCTTTCTAATTCCTTTAGATTATCACTTTTTAAAAAGGAGAAACTGAAATTGAAAATCACAGATGACTAATTATCATCTGGGTTTAATTTATATACGAAAACTGAAGTGCAGTTCACTCAGTGGATCCATATTTGAAGAAATGATCTTAGCTTTATTTCTAAAAATAGGTAAGGAATGCGCATTTATATATTCAAGAAGAAATAACACATTTAAGAATTCATGCATTATTTCTGAAACATTTTCACATTAACTAGCTTTCAAAAAATAACCTTTTTTATTTTAGAATAATTTTAGATATACAGAAAAGTTGCAAGGATAATACAGTGTTCTTGTATACCCCTTACCTAGTTTCCTTTACTATTATTAACTTACACCTATATAGTACATATGCCAAAACTAAGAAACCAACATCAGTATATTACTATTAACTAAACTCGAGACTTTTTTCACATTTCACCAGTTTTTCCACTAAGATCCCCTTTCTGTTCCAGTAACAGTTTTCTCAAGTATCAGTGTTCCCCAAGAAGGTGGTTGTACTCGAGACTTCCTGCTGGAAGCTTCCCAGTGGGCTGCCCCTGACAGGTAGATGGGTGAGGGAGGGAGAAGTGGATTTTCCAGGCTACAAGCTATGCAGGGGGAGGCCCCACGAGCTCGCTGAAGAACTACAGAGGTCCCCTGAGAGAGATGGCATTGAACACCTGCCATAGAAGCCACTCGCAGAGAGGCAGGGACGGTATGGAGGGGATGCCACCACACCGTGGGGCCATTACTGGGGAAACTTGCCTTCACTCTTTTCCTCCTCCTACACCCCAACCCATGGGACAAAGCACAGGGATGAGTGAGGAGGAAGTGGGTGAGCGCAGACCAGGTTCCTCCCACCCTCAGCTACTGGAAACTCAAATCCAGCCTGCAGAGCAGAGAGCTTTGGTTTTAATGTGAGTCTACAATTTAAAAATGGAAAGTGTGAGGTCTCTGAGAATCGTCATGAGACTGGTGACTGTTAAGGAAGTTAAGCGGTAAGACTGAGATCTTGGTAAGATTCGCTACCACGCCTGGGGTCCGGGAGTCCAACAGAGCACAATGGGGGCAGTTATAGCAGAAAAATCAGATAAGCACCCCTCTCCCCACAACAAAACAAAACCAACAAGCAGAGACTCTTCAAGGTCTCATTTACATAGAGCGTCTAGCATGGAGCCTGGTACATACTGAGTGTACAACAGATGCTCTCTTTTATTTACTATTAATATTATTAATCTGGTAAGTTTGGGTCCGTTATCATTTGTGTGTGATTAGCAAATCCAAAATTCTTCCTTCTAGCTTGCCTTTCAGTTATGTACTCTATGCAAAGGAAAACAATGTAAGGAGGATTTTTTTCTTTAAAGCAGGGACATTCCTGGGATGCTATGTTGGAGAGGAGGGGGCTAAAGGCAAACCCAGATGGTGTATATTCTGGGAAACCTCACAGTGGGGTCTCTCCCTACAGTGTAGCGTTCTGGGGAATTTCCCTGGGGACAAACTCACAGCCTCATATGACACCAAATCTAGAAGGTGGTGAAGCTTGAAGCCTGCTTCCCATTTTAAGCAGAATGCTGTAATGTAAGCCTAATGTAAGAAAATATGATGGACAGAAACTATAAAAGGTCAATACATGCGCTTGGTTAATATGTTGTAAGAAGCTGGTGTTCAGTTGAATAGGTTGTTAGTCCTCTGTAATACAGGGAATGAGTACCTGACAGCTAAACTGCGTCTATCCTTGCCCAAGAGGAGACCATGATAGGGCTGTATCCTCCCAGGATGGTTTTTGTCCCATCGCATTTTCCAAGCTTCTTAAAATGTTAATAGTTTCCAGAATACCAACAAGAAACAAAACACAAAATACAAATAATTTGAGACAAAATGATTCTCAGAAAGAGTGAGCTAGAATGTAAATCTAAATTGCCTGAGACAATGCCGAATTTAATTTCAGAGATTAAGAACATGGGAATTGGTGTGCATCCATCCAATGTTATAAGTCTAAATTCTGGACCCCTCAGAAAATCATTTCAGAGCATCCCACCCTCCCTCATTAACTATCTATGTCTCTCAGCACATACATATGAGTATTAATGGACCACAGGTCCTGCATTGTGCTGCATGCTGTGGGAAATACCTAAGAAAAGCACAGCATATATATGATCCCTACCCTCAAAAGCCTTCTTGGAAAGGAAAGAAGACAAAGGATAAGTCAGAGCTGAAGTTTTGGATATTGGCAATAAGAGCCTATAGTAATTCAGAGACAGAGAGACTATCAGCACAGCCAGCAAGTCAAAGCAAGATGGCCATAAATATACATACTCACTGGGCAGCTAATGAGCAGATTTGTCTGGATTGCAAGGGAAGAAGATATGTCAGTTCATTGGATATGTTCAGACAATGGAGGTGTCAGAAAAATTGGGGCCTGTGATGATAAGAAGAGGCTGCTAGAGCAGTGGGATAGCTGTTGGGAATGGAGAGAAACTGACTGACTCATCCCTACCAGAACGTGTCTCTCTCTTCTGGGGCCTCTCCTCAAAATGCACATTCCTTCATGCCATTTGCAGCCATTAACATCAGCTGAAATTATTTTCAACCATTTAACGAGTTCCTCTGGGGCTCACTTAGAGCTCTCCTCTAGCTCTGAATCAGGAGGACCTGCTGTCTTCCCCAGCAGGAGGTTTCTTTTCAAGCTGGGTTACAACATGTGATTTGAATTCAAGGACCATGTTGGCTTCTCTTTCACTGTCATCCCTTCCGCGGTAATTGCCAATCTCATCACCGTATTTCACCAACCTAAAGCGAGAGGAAGAAACGAGAGGGCTCAAAACAGCTGACCTGCAAGAAGGTTCTGGTTCAGCATAACAGCCCCAAAACATGGAGGGAAGATGAAACAGGAGAGAGTGTGTGGCATACATGGACATGACCTTTCCCCCACAGTGGGTTCCCCCCCATTTTAAATATGGACCAATCCGTTTGCATCATTGGCTCTTGTGAGGAGCAATGTAATATGGAAGGAGAAGGAAAAATGACCTTCAACCACATTGTCTCCCCGCCAAATACAGTAAATACTTAATAAATGGTGTGCCCTTGGCCTCTTTAACAGTGGTTTTTTGTTTGTTTGTTTTTTTGCGGTACGCGGGCCTCTCACTGTTGTGGCCTCTCCCATTGTGGAACACAGGCTCTGGACGCGCAGGCTCAGCGGCCATGGCTCACGGGCCCAACCACTCTGCGGCATGTGGGATCTTCCCAGACCGGGGCACGAACCCGTGTCCCTCGTATCGGCAGGCGGACTCTCAACCACTGTGTCACCAGGGAATCCCGAACTTGGGGGGTTTAATGCACTGGTCTTCCTCCTGTCCCGGCCTGCCTGTGGTCTAAACCTGGCTCTGACACTTTCCAGCAGGGTGATTCTGAACAAGGCACTAATACTCCCTGGGTCTCTTAAGATTCTTTCTCTCTCAAGATTCTATGAATATGCAAATATAATTTAAGTCCACTGCTTTATATTTTCTAGGTCTCAAAAAGCACTCATGTCTGTGTGTATTTATTTTAAAGAATCTTATCTTTTAAGTTGCAAAGGTAATATACGCTCACCATATGAAGTTCAAAAATTACAGAAGCATAGAAAATAAGGAAACTAAAGACTTCCTCCATTTTTCTAAATCTAATAGCTTGGTGAATTTCCCAGTTATCTCTATGCTTATACAAGTCTCCATGTGTCTGTGTGTGTGTGTGTGTGTGTAATTTTTACTTCAGTTGAATCAGGCTATACATTTTTGCCTGTTGCAACTGTTCTTTTAAAAAAATTAATGGCATTCCAAAGTTACCTTTTTATATTGCTATATACGTATCATGTTATTTTTCTTTTTCCCTTTTAGTATCTGCATGATGCATTGTTGGAGGAGGACATTGAGAAGACGTAACCACAACCACCTGTTGACCCAGGCAGTAGAAGGCTCCTAGCCCCGCCCCCGGCGTGGGATGTATGCTCCGCCCACCGTTGCTACAGCGGGAGCAGTTTTCAAGGAGGCAGCCTTGAGAGAGCAGTGTGTTAAGACTATCTGAACTGAATTCGTGGCTGAACCCCGTTAAGTCCTCTATAGAAGCTTAAGATTCTGGCAGGAGGGTATGAAGATCTACTCGCCTTTCGCCCGCCTAAAATAAGCCTCGTAAGTAAATTCCCTTGTTTATCAAACCTGCCCCCCACCAATCTGGAGTGATCTTCCTCCTTCTTTGGTCTCCCTACCCTCCGTGTACTGGAGACCAGTTTCAGGTTTCACCCAGGAAGCTCCTGTGGTTGCAAACCAACATGCATGTGTATAATTAATTCATTTAACTAATCCCTTATAAATGAAAATGCTATTTACTCATTTTATATTTGTTTCTTACAATTATAGAAATAATATATGATATAATAAGAACCATGAGCAGCACAGAAAGGTGTAAAATATAAAGCAACACCTTTCTTCTGACCCGTTCCCATTTTTTATTTCTCAAATCAAATGCCCTAGAAGTGACCACTTTGAATAGGTTTTAGTTTTGTGCTTTTGCTGGTTACCACTGTAACTTTAAATTGTGTACTTATATATCTGTTTATTGATTTATCAGCTTTAGACAGTATCTATTGACTGGCTGCTATAAAAAATAAACAGGAGGTCTAAAATTCAGTGGCATGGAGACAATGACAATTTCTTAGAATATGTATGTGAGTGTGTATCCTGATTTAATATTTACTTGTATTACAAAAATTATAGATATAACCCTTTAGAAATGATAATTTTCCTATATTTAGCAGACTTTTAATGCCGGTGGGGTAGGAGAGTGGGGATAATTTCACTCTTCTATTATTTTATGAAACTGATTACCTGAGAGGAATTTGTGTAGCATCAGTTTTTTATGTATGTTTATAGTGACCCAGCCTTGTCTTGGAATTATTGGCATGCTTTCTGAAGAGAGGGCTCCACTTTTCAACCAGTGGGCTGCTGGGAGAACTGACAGCAGCACTGGAGAACACACTAGACATGGAATCCAGTGATGGGTGGGAAATTCACGACATATTCAGACGGATTTCAGACTTCTAAAGGTTCAATCTGAGCGAAAGATGCAGGTTGTCGGCTCAGGTGTACTGGGGTCAGTGTGAGCTAGTTAACCAGGTACCATAGAGACAGCTGAAGCCAATTTGGTTCAAGGGTGGGGCTGTCATCTGATATTGGTGGGGGAAGGGTTTGTAATGGAGGCACGGACTGAAATCAAACTGGGAGTTTCCAATAGGATTTTCTACAGAAACACTGCTTGTGTTAGGCAATTAAAAGGTTTTCTGCATTTAAAAAAATCACTGTGCTCATGCTGAGGCTGGAATAGATACTTAATTAACATCGCTCTTAAGGTCGTTCCTCCAACTACCTACCTATCGCTTACCAGTGTCACTCATTTCATCTGTGTGCGCATGTGAACTCTGCCATTGTGACCTTGTAAATGAAAACACCTGAGAGCAGCCTAGTAGGAAGCTAGAAAATCAGATCTTGTTAATCTTCTGGATAACTCAGTACAGGTCCCCAGACTGTGCAGACCCTGGAAGTGAAATAAGGTACCAGAGACCTGGGCAGGAAGAAGTTACAGAAGGGCTCTGCACCCTTGGTTCCCAGGCATTTGAGGGCTCTCTGCAGCTCTAAGGGAAAGGTTACATCGGGTTTAGTGGACCATTCCTAATGGCCCACGGGGTCTGGCTCCCCGGGGCTCAGGACCCAGATATGGTGAAGTCTTGAAGGTGGCTGAACTTTTTTGGGTAGTTCTGTTTGGATGGCATATCAGCCAACAGAACAGAGTGATAACCTGTCTTTAGAATGAGGCACTCAGGTTAGTCCTCGAGGTTGGAAAGAGCGTTAGGAGGAAAGCTCTGGAAAGGGAGATGGTGGTAGTTGTCGGGGTAGGAGAGTGTAGATCAGTGGTTCTCCAAGTGTGGTTCCCAGACTAGCAGTGTCAGGATCACCTGGGAGCTTGTTAGCAATGCAGATCCTCAGACCTACTCCAGACCTACTAAGTCAGAAACTCTGGGAGTGGGCCCCGCAACCTGGGTTTTAACACACCGTCCAGGTAATTCTAATCACTCAAGTTTGCGAACCACTGCTATCAATGAACTAGCTGCCTGTTCATTAACTTGAGATTACGCTGGCGGCACTGATGTAAGCAAGAACAAATCTGAGTCAAACATCCTAGATAAATCAGTTCTAATTTCTTCCAAACTTCTGGTATTGAAGAAAAATTTATATTTTTCTCTATTACATAAAAATTATTCATTGAGAAGTTTCTATATGCTTGGCAGTGTGCTTAGTATTTTAGCTACATTATTTCCTTGACTTTTCCCATCCTTGCTATTAATTAAGTGCCATTTTTATTTCCATTTTACAGATGAAGAGACATAAGGATTTAGAATCTCATTAAAGGTTTTGGAGCTAACAAGTGGCGGAGCTGAAATTTGAATCCGGGGAATTTCACAACGTGAGCTTGGCTTTCTCAACCGCTAAGCTGCACTCTACGCGTTCTTAATTTCCCATTGCCCTCTGCCTGTGTGAAGGACTGCGGGCCACGCACGATTGGTAATGTATATTGATTGGTGTTTTCCTGCTATGGGTATGATGTGAAACTGGTATTTTGCCTGTTATTGCTAACTCATTGAATCTCTTTAGAGTCAACAATTTCTACATACTTGTATGCAGTTGAACTCAGAGTTTAACGCTAAGTGCACTTCAGACATACAGTGTTTTAATCTCGTACTTGCTAAATTTATGCTTTTCTCTTACACCTGTAAATCGTTTCTTGTCATAATATGAGTGATTTACCATTTTCCTCTCAAGGATTTCCTTGTGTTGTATTGGCACCTCCTATTGTATTTGAGGACAAGGGTAAAAATAATGAGACGAGGTGATTTTAAATCAGCTCCAATGTTTCAGGATAAGCATCTGATTATTTTTGTTTTTGCTTGTGATAAGTTTTCTGTAATTAGAAATGCTGAGGTGACGCTATTTTAAATTCCAAGTGTGAAAATATTTCTAGAGCATAAACTTCCTCTCTTTTGTGTGTATGAGTGATTGGGTGTGGGTCAGAGAGACTTGGAACATTAATTTTAATTCAGAAGTGGTGCCAGAGAGACAAGTTAATTTTCGAAATCAGCCTGGTGAGAGTTGGACCTTGGAAAATGCATTCAAGGAAAAATGTCTCGTACTTTGCTAGAACAATTCTGAAGTAATAGGTTCAGCAGTATACTAGCCACCATGGTTTAGTAACAAGTCACTTTTTCACATTTTAATATTTATGAAACCAGAATACACTTTGTGGTTGGTGAATATATGGTAGGATGTTAACATGGAGGTTTTAGCTAAGAAAGAATCAACTATTTTTATTTTTTAAATTTTATTTTATTTTATTTTTATTATTTATTTATTTATTTATTTATTTTTGCAGTATGCGGGGCTCTCACTGTTGTGGCCTCTCCCGTTGCGGAGCACAGGCTCTGGACGGGCGGGCTCAGCAGCCATGGCTCACGGGCCCAGCCACTCCACGGCATGTAGGATCTTCCCAGACCGGGGCATGAACCTGTGTCCCCTGCATTGGCAGGCGGACCCTCAACCACTGTGCCACCAGGGAAGCCCCTTATTTTATTTTTAATTGTGGCAACATATACATAATATGAAGTTTACCATCTTAATCATTTTAAGTGTACAGTTTATTGGTGTTCAGTACATTCACATGGCTGTGCAACTATCACCACCATCCATCTCCAGAACTTTTTCATCTTCCCAAGTTGAAGCTCTGTACCCATTAAACAATATCTCCTCATTCCTCACTCCTTCCAGCCCCTGGAAACCACCATTCTATTTCTATGAAGTTGTCTGTTCTAAGTACCTCATGTAAGCAGAATCATACAGTATTTGTCTTTTTGTGACTGGCTTATTTTGTGTAATGTCCTTAAGATTCATCTGTGTTGTGGCATGTGTCAGAATTTCCTTCTTTGTCCAGGTTAAATAATATTTTGTTGGGTGTATATACCACATTTTAAAATCCATTCATCTGTTGATAGACACTTGAGCTGCTTCCACCTTTTGGCTATTGTGAATAATGCTGCTGTGAACGTGGGTGTATAAATATGTGTTTGGGAACTTGCTTTTGATTCTTTTGAGTATAGCAGAAGTGGAATTGCTGGATTACATGGTGATTCTATTTTTAGTTATTCGGGGAAACATTTTACTGTTTTCCATAATGACTTAACCATTTTGCATTCCCGCTAAGAGTGCGCAAGTGTTGGAGAATTTCTCTACATACTCGGTGACACCTATTATTTTCTGTATTTTTTTTTGAAATAGTAAACAATTCTAATGGCTGTGAGGTGAAGGAATTATGACTCTTAAAGACCTTACTCACGTAAAGGGTATAATAAAAGGGTAGAGATTGAATATTGGGGATAGCTTTTGTGGAGGATGTCGGTGGAGAGAGCTGCTGATTTCATCCCATGAGGAGAACAAATCGATATAAAACCTATGGAGAAGTATGAGTTGTGTTTCCTCTGTTTTCTGAGACCACTTGGAGATCTCACACATGTATCTGCCAGCTGGCCTTGGATAGTGTTGATATCTGTCTGCTCTGACTCTTTCAGGCTGGAACTTTCCTGGTCCTTCCTTCCCTTTCCTTTCCCCACTTTAACTCTGGAGGAGTTGAAAACTAGCAAGTTGTAGGGGGAAGTGGAAGGGTAGGCTGGAAAAGGAAGAAAAGAAGTATCTGACAACACCCCATTGCCTGCTTGCTTCCTGTTGGCGACAGACACACAGAAAGGAAGTAAGAGGCTTTAACTTTATATTAAGACCAAGTTTTGATTGTGATGTGGGACTGAATATTCTAATTACCAAGTTGAAACTGCCTTTTTCACATAAGATGTTTGGTGGACTTTTAATGACCCCAGAGAAACCAGAGAATTCATGGAGCCAAATTTCATAGTGCCATGGAGTATATTTTAAGGGATGGAGAAAGATTAAGTTACTTGATTATTCTATTCCATGGATTGGCCTTATCCAGTGAAATGGTTAAATGCACATGTAGTGTGGTAGTGTCTTTCCCAACTGAATCTCTGTCCAATTGTAATTAAAATGATGGTGAATTGTCCTTAGAGAATGAGAGGGTAGGGGAAGACTTGTTAGGACATTTGGAAGGAGAGAACATTCCAAAGTTAGAGTTCAGCTGTGGTCTGTTTAGCCTTGGGAAGAAGTGAACTCCTTTAATGGGAGGCATCTAAGTAGAAGAAATGGGACAATCTGTTATGGCTGAAGAAGGGATTGGACAGGGATCCTTCTCATGGCCTCTCCTAGATAGTGGGGTTCTTTGGTTCAAAGATGTTTAGTTTTGAGTTTGACTGACCTCGTGGACACACGCTGACAACTTCTCTCTCTCTCTTTTTTCCTTAGTCTTAAAAATGTTACTAGATTGGGGTTTCTTTGGTACTGAGGACTTAAGTGAAAGAAAATGTAAACTTTACCATTTATTCAAGACTCAGCGAACATCACATTATATAAGTTTGCCATGTTAAAAGAGCTAATGCCAAAAAGAGTGCCTTTATGTTTTGAAAATATTTTTGTTTCTGTTGTAGTACAAGAATGCTTCCAAATGTTTTTTGAATGAAATGTTCAAGTTAGTTACTCATCATTCACTAGACAGCAGTGGTCATGTAGCAGTGGGAGAGAAGTTTATTTTAGGAAAACAGAGCTTTGCTACTTAGTTATTATTTGGGGGAAGTAATTTCTCCAAAATTCCAGTTATCCTTAACCCCACCAAAGCTGCATTCATCTTGGCTCCGTATTCCACCAGAGGTTTTCTAAAAAAATTTTTTACATCTTTATTGGAGTATAATTTCTTTATAATGTTGTGTTAGTTTCTGCTGTACAGCAAAGTGAATCAGCTATACGTATACATATATCCCCATATCCCATCCCTCTTGAGCCTCCCTCCCTCCCACCCTCCCTGCCCCACCCCTCTAGGTGGTCACAAAGCATCCAGCTGATCTCCCTGTGCTATGCAGCTGCTTCCCACTAGCCATCTATTTTACGTTTGGTAGTGTATATATGTCAATGCTACTCTCTCACTTCGTCCCAGCTTCCCCTTCCCCCCTGTGTCCTCAGGTCCTTTCTCTATGTCTGTGTCTTTATTCCTCCCCTGTCACTAGGTTCATCAGTACCATTTTTTTAGATTCCATATATATGTGTTAGCATACGGTATTTGTTTTTCTCTTTCTGACTTACTTCACTCTGTATGACAGACTCTAGGTCCATCCACCTCACTACAAATAACTCAGTTTCATTCCTTTTCATAGCTGAGTAATATTCCATTGTATATATGTGCCACATCTTCTTTATCCATTCATCTGTCGATGGACATTTAGGTTGCTTCCATGTCCTGGCTATTGTAAATAGTGCTGCGATGAGCATTGTGGTACATGACTCTTTTTGAATTATGGTTTTCTCAGGGTGTGTGCCCAGTAGTGGGATTGCTGGGTCATATGGTAGTTCTAATTTTACTTTTTAAGGAACCTCCATACTGTTCTCCATAGTCTGCCACGGTTTTATTTGGATTTTGTCAGTAGTTAATGGGAATAAATCAAATTGGCCTAAACAGTAAGAAAAAATTTTTTTCTTTTAATAACAAAAAATCCGGAGGTAGGGTGAGCTTCAGATGTTGCACTTCAGAGTCAGTTCTGCTTCTCTGCCCTTCTCTTGGGTTGACTTCTTCTTCAAGCTAGTGACAAGATGGCAGCAGGAGTTTCAGCAAAACATTCCATGATGACAGTTGTTAGAAAAAGAAGACAGATTTTTGTCTCTTCCTTAAAATTAAGAAAAAATTTCTTTGAAGTGCCTCCTTCCTTCCTCCACCTCAGCTGACTGCCTCAGACATCTCAATGGCTGGAATTAGTGACACATCCTAAACCAACAGTGGGCAAGGGGCCAGCTGGTTTCTGTTACAACTGTTCATCTCTGCCATTGCAGTATGAAATCAGCTGTAAACGATAACATAAATGGGTGTGACTGTGTTCCAACAAAAATTTATTTACAAAAGTAGGAAGAATCTGACCTGTGGTCTGTAGTTTGCCCTGGTTATATGTTCCTAAAAGTTTGATCTTCCCATTGTAGTTCTAGTACAAAAGTGGTTTTGAGAAGGATCGTGTGGGTTTCAGATGAGGCTCAAGGATTTGTATCTTCCCCAAACCAAAAGTCAAAGGCGTGGCCTTCCACTTTGTTTACATGATGTGGAAACTACTTGTTATCCAGTCAATTTATCATGACAACTGGTACATTCAGTATGTTAAGCAGATTCACGGTTTATTTCACTGAACTGATCGGTCAAGCAGTCAAAATAGCAGGCTCTTGCCAAGGCATAACCTTGATGTAATTTAGACAGATAATCCTCCAGGAAACCAATCGACCTGAAAGTTAGTTTACCTGTAATCTACATTTCTCACTGAGCCTAGTATGACAACGTCTAATTAAATCACACTCTGAATGAGGGCACAGCTTGCCTTAGAAATAATTTAACCAAATAATTAGCAGTTCTAAAATTGTTGCAAAAATTGGTAACAGGAAGTCACTTGCAAATTGTCTAAAGCATTCATATTCTAGGAGACACAGGTCAACTATTTTTGGCTGGGGAGTCATGTGATGAGTACATGGCCTGAAGTCTCAAGGAGGGGAACAGTGATTTGCATTTAGGGAAACTGCTTTTTTGAGCTCTCAGTAAATATGAGTCTGTTAAAGACATACTCTGTGTTTGCACTTATAGGTGGAATCTAAAAAGCAAAATGAACAAATATAACAAAACAGAAACAGACTCACAGATACAGAGAACAAACTAGTGGTTGCCAGAGGGGAAGGGGTGGGGGGGGAGAGGCAAAATAGGTGGAGGGGATTAAGAGGTACCAACTTCCAGTTATGATATAAATAAGTCATGGGGATATAATGTACAGCACAGAGGAAATAGTCAGTAATATTGTAGTATCTTTGCATGGTTCGTAATATATAAACATATTGAATCACTATGTTGTACACCTGAAACTAATATAAAATTGTAAGTCAACTGCTTCAAAAAAAAAAAAAAAAAAGCCCTTTCAGAAGTAAGGGCAAGATCTCTGTTCCAGTTCTTGGAGCAATCACTGAGGTTGTGTATAATTGTTTTGATTGAACAATTTGAACTTCTCAGATATAAACACACAATGACTTTATCTTTCCAATATCGAATTGTGTCGGTCAAGCTTCTCTTCCCTGCTGGGAAGCTGACATCCTTAATGACAGTTTGGGCTGATTCCCTAATTTTTCAGTTTCTTTTGGAAATTAAAATGGTCTCGTTCCTGTTCTTAAATTTTTTTCTGTTCTTTTTAAAACCTCGATCATCTGTTCATTTCAGGGCCTCCCCATTTTCTCTCATTTCCCTCCAAATCCAGCAAAGGCTGGAAACTAGGAGTATAGTCTGCTCTCTCACCAATCCCTTTCCCCTGGCTTTTCCCTCTGGTGTCTCGGTGTTGAGGTGCTGGGTGGAAGAGGGCCATCTTCTTGCATAATTGCTGGTGGAGAAAGGGCTGCCTTTAACGTGGCGTTTGAGATTGCTGTTCTCTTATGTGGGCAACCTCACCTCAGAGATGGCAAGGTTACTTCCTCTCTCTGTTGTGTGGCTTCATCTCAGCTATCTGCCCAGCTGTCAAATCCCACTGGTTCTCTCAGGGGGCATCCTTTGGTTCTTGAAAGTCTCCAAGGCAGCCTCCCCTTGTAAACCCCCCTGGTGTGAGAGATCTGAGTGAAGCTTAACCTCTTCCTTCCCAACTTACAGTCCCCACCTTGGGCACCCACCTTGCAGCCTGTTGCTGCTGGCTTCCTCTCACCCAGCAGGAAGGGCCTGCTTCATGGATGTCTGACCAGTGCAGTTGTACTGGGCCTGTGCTCAGAAGGCCCCATACTTGGTGTGTAACGTCCAGAGGGTACCATCTTGAAATTATTAATAATTTTATATTTGGATTTGTGTTTTGGACGTGAGGTCAGATGGGCTAGTGGAGTATGTGTCAGGGGCTTAGAGCCTTGGCCCCTGCACAGACCTATATCTTGCTGTCTCCTCACCTCTCTTGGAGACACTTTCCCCATTTCTTCATGCACTGGGCCCTGCCTGGCCTCCCCATCCCCATCCTTGTCCTGCAACTGCTATTGCCTTCAAAAACATGCCGTGTGTGTGTGTGTGTGTGTGTGTGTGTGTGTGTGTGTGTGTGTGTGTGTGTGGTCTGTGAAGGCACTTGGGCATGGAAGGCTTCGAGTGGTGCATGCCCTATTGTGTCTTGGGGAAAAACAAGGAGGCATCTGTTCCAGTATATTCCATAGGCAACTCAGGAGGCCTCTTGCCCACCCCCAATCCAAGTACCAATCTCAACCTGGCAGGGAGGTTGCAATGCATTGGCACTTGCTCTTCTACCACGAGTCGGGGTGGTGGGCCCATGGAGAGGGGAGATTAATTTTCTGTTCCTGGCCAGGGCCTCACATTTTCATTTTGCACTGGACCCCCCAAATTATTTAGCTAGAGCTGTCCATAGATGGTCCTCTTGGGGAGTGTTGGCCAAACAGCTTAAGCCACTTCAGTACTGACCACTTTACCTACAGCTAGGCGCTCTCCTTGTTAGTAAAGATGGCAGGGTGGAAGGCATCCCCTGGGCCTCCCTTTCCTGACCTGTTTTCTGCTGAATGACTGGCCATATCTTTCCTGAACTCTCTACTGCTGACTCAACAGCTTCCAGATAACTACCAGCCCTAACTCAGTGGTGAGGGGTTTAGAAGACACTTCCCCCTGCCCATAATCTTATAAGAGGGGGTTGGGAGGCATTCAAAAGCCCACTCACCTTCTTAAGAGGGAGTTGATTGCCCTCCACAGTGTTGAAGTGCCCCCCAAGGCCATCTCCTCTCTCCAAGTCCTCCTTCCTTTCTCAGTGACACAAGCTGGGAAGCCCCTTTAGCCTTTTTGGATCCTGAGGGAACCTGGGACTCACCTTAGTCTTGGGCCTTCTTTGAACTCCACATTGGAGAATTTTGAGATTTTGTTCTCAGCAGTGCACTAACTCTGCTTTAATCCCTGCTCTTTTCACTCACCTTCTGGGGGTAGAGAAACACCTCTCTCAGGGCCTCCCCTTTTTCTGTTAACAAGTGTTCACATGGGCCCTCAGCCTTAAATGAGTTCGTGGTGGGTCAGAGTTGATAGGCTATTTCACTGAAATGATAGCCTCACGCAGCAACTTTATTTCAATGCTGCATATGTTCTTGTACTCAATTTCGCCCTTCTGGAACAGCTGCCCCTCCCTCTGTAGTATTTGGCTTACATTTTCTACACATTTTCTCTCTCTTTTAAAATTTTTTTTAGATGTTGGGGGTAGGAGTTAATTAATTTATTTATTTTTGCTGTGTTGGGTCTTCGTCTCTGTGCGAGGGCTTTCTCTAGTTGTGGCAAGCGGGGGCCACTCTTCATCACGCTGCGCGGGCCTCTCGCTATCACGGCCTCTCTTGTTGTGGAGCACATGCTCCAGATGGGCAGGCTCAGTAGTTGTGGCTCACGGGCCTAGTTGCTCCGCAGCATGTGGGATCTTCCCAGACCAGGGCTTGAACCCGTGTCCCCTGCATTAGCAGGCAGATTCTCAACCACTGTGCCACCAGGGAAGCCCTACACATTTTCTCTTAACATTGTGTGTGTTGGAAACAGCCGTAATGCTTTATCTAAGACTTTCTAAGACTGTTACTAACACTGAAAACTAAGCCTTGGTTTTCTGGTGGGCAAGATGGAAAAAATAAAAATTAGTCCCATTTACTTTACATGGTGTTTGTGAGAAACCAGTAGGATGATAATTGTATAAACCTCTAAAATTTTTAACTGTCCCACAAGTTTGCAATATCCATAGTCTGAATCTAAGTAAAGACAAACCCTACACAGCCATGGCTTTCCCAGGGCAACACATATTTGATGCTGGGGGCAAACCAAACCAAACCCACAAAAGCCGTTTAGCCTCAAGATTATAATGCGAAGTTTAATTAAAATGAGCATTTCTTGGTGAAATGGTAGTCATCTGGATGGGATGCTTTGTAGCTGTGCATGAGGTAGGGATGATTTATCTTGAAGAGATGAGGCTGATTTATACCTCTGAGGTCTGAGGTAAATGTGTTTGAAGCAAGAGAATTGGGTGCCTTTACGTTCTGAGAACGTTGGTGTGATTTAAATTTGATAGTTTTGAAGTCCACCTGGTGTTTCCATTGGCAAATATTGTGCTGCTTTGATCCTCTCTCGAGATGCCTCTCGAAGGAGTTCATTCATACTCTTTCTCTAGTTATTCTTCTGTTTTACCTCCTCTACTTAAAAGAAAAAACAAACAAACCTCCCCTGTCTCCAAATGTGTGCTTATATTCTCTGATGCTGGGTGTCCTGTGGATTGGACACTTGCCCAGCCGCCAGCTGTTCAGAGTCTGGACAGCAGACAATGGCAACATTGGGCTGACTTCTGGGGACTTAGCTCCTCTGCTGTTGTTTACCAGCTTCAAATTCCATCTGGTTCTGCTAATGGGGACCTTGACATCATCTGCAAAAATTGAAATAAAGCAATTTTGGTCTGAAGCAAAGGAAAATAGCAAGTGGAAGCCCATTTGGGAAATGTTATGTTTGCTGCTTCCAAAGCAAAAATGGACGGGGATGTGTGTTGATATATGTTCCTTTGTTTGGTGGACTTCCTGAGAAGACACATGGAGAGGTGTAACCTTTGAGTGCATAGCCTTTTCTTTCTCCAGTAGGGGAAACACAGACTGAAGGAAATCTACAAAATGTGCCTGATCCCCAAGATGTTTTTTTTTTTTTTTTTTTTTTTTGCGGTACGCGGGCCTCTCACTGTTGTGGCCTCTCCCGTTGTGGAGCACAGGCTCCGGACGCACAGGCTCAGCGACCATGGCTCACGGGCCCAGCCGCTCCACAGCATGTTGGATCCTCCCGGACCGGGGCATGAACCCGTGTCCCCTGCATCGGCAGGCTGACTCTCAACCACTGCGCCACCACAGAAGCCCCCCGAGATGGGTTTATGATGATTAATTGACAGTAGGTTGTGTTTATACATATTAAGTCCACCTCCCTCCAGAGTACAGTGGGGGGCCAGTGTGTTTTGTTGGTATCTGTGGCATATAAAAATCATGACCCTGTGCTTTTCTTAGTACCCAAAGGGTTCACTTATGTATGATGTAAACCTGCACAAATACCCATAATCCCACCCCAGGGTCAAGGGATAATAATAATATAGTAGTATTAACTAAAATTCATCCAGTGCTGACCAAGTGTCCTGGACTGCTCTGAATACTTTAAATAGTGACTCACTTAATTCCTACAACCACCCTAGAGGGTCTTACTATTATCCCAATTTTACAGATGAGGAGACTGTAGCACAAAGAAGATAAATAATGACTAATAAGTGGTAGAGATGGGATTTGAAAGTAGGCTGTCTCGCTTCAGTAATAGGTTAGGACTGGCCTCTGTGCTCACGGGGCTCACTCTGTACTTGACTACGTGTATTTTAGGATTAGTCCTCATTTAGGACGACGTGCTGCCGCTCTCCTCCTGCTGCGCTAGATCTCTACTCATCCATCCTCTATCCTATGCCGGCTCGGAGAGGCTTGCCCTCTTTGGATTGCATCCTGGGCCTCCTGGCCTTCAATTTCCATTCCGGTTTGGCTGTGGGCCCCTCTGTCTCCCCCAGTGGCTGCACCATTGCTGGGGGTGGCTCCAATTCTCCTCAGATCTGGTAACACCACTGTCTCTACATTTACTCAGGCAGAGGGGGACCAAAACTTTCAGCCTCTGTACTCCTGGTGCCTCGCCATCACAGGGAGGTTCTCTGAGCCCTGCCCTCTCTTTTGTAAAAAGCCCTTCATTAAAATTTAACACCGAGTCTGTTGTCTCTTTCTGCAGGAGTTCTGACACATACAGGCTTCCTCAGAGAGTTCATCTGTTGTCCCCTGCTTGAGTCTCCAGTACCCCAAAACACATGATATTTTTATTTTATATTTTTTTATTATTTTATTTTTTGCAGTATGCGGGCCTCTCACTGTTGTGGCCTCTCCTGTTGCAGAGCACAGGCTCCAGACATGCAGGCTCAGCGGCCATGGCTCATGGGCCCAGCCGCTCCACGGCATGTGGGATCTTCCCGGACCGGGGCACGAACCCGCGTCCCCTGTATCAGCAGGCAGACTCTCAACCACTGCGCCACCAGGGAAGCCCCTGCACTTGATATTTTTAGAATAATTTTGCGAAAGATAAATGAAAAAAAGTTAAAATTTAGGGTAGGGCCAGGCAGGCCTATCATCTTGGCTTAGAATAGACAATAATAATAATCCCATACTTGTAAGAAGTCGTCTTCTTTTCCAAGTGCTTTTAGATGCATTTGTTAATAACAACCTCTGCAAGTACTGGGGTCCATGCACCCTACGAAGGAGTTCATCTAAATTATTTTATTTAATTCTTAGAACAGTCTTAGGAGGTAGGTTTCCTCATTATTCTCATGTTGCGGATGAAGAAACTGAAGTTGAGAGAGATGAAGCAGCCTGATCAAGGCTGTGCAGTTAATGAGTCGTGCGTGTGGGATTTACACCCAGGCAGCTGGCCCCAGGGTCCGTACTTTTAAGCAACATACTTATGCCTCCTGCATCTGATTGTGCTCTTGGAGCAACTTGGGAAGTAGGCCAGACTGGTGTAGTTTTCTCACCTTTATTGAAGTTGAGTAGACTGGAGCAGCGGGGGCTGAAATGACCTCTCTACAGAGCTACTTAGTCTATACGTGTAAATGATAGGAGTGGTGGTTACTGGGAGACCTTGCTGCAGAAATCAAGCAGCCGTGGGGGCAGCTTTGTTTGTGCAAAGAGCCTTAGGCTTGAGGTTAAGAGACAGGGGCTGAAATCCTGGCTGAGACTCCCTAGTTACTTCACCTCGAGTAATTCTTACTCCGAGGCTTTGTGTCTTCATTCATAAAATGGGAGAAATTAATTCCTCCTTCACAGGGTGTACGAGGATGATATAAAGTAATCAAATGAAAGTGTTTATCACAGTAGTTGTTTACTATGTGTTTTAAAAAATGTCCACCGACATCATCAAAGTGTAGATCCGTGAATTGAGGGATAGAAAGGGAAGCAAAGGATGTTTGGCTCCTGACACCCTAGCTGGTTCCTCATAAGTGTAATAACTTCCAGGGAAGCCTGCCTTGGGTGAGCAGGGCTTCATCCAGCCCTGAGCATAGACTGAACATCTGCTCTATGTTATTGAAGAATTCAGGTTTTATATCAATGTGAGGGCTTTATTTTGTGGTAGGCTTTATAGTAAAAACTATAATTCTAACAATATATATAATTCTAACAAAAGCCTTGAGGCAAAGCTTTCGTTGGTAGTACATTAGGTACACTCCTGTGAGGACAGTGACTTTACAAGCAGAATACCTGTATCTGTTACAGTGATGCCTTGATCTGAGTGGTTTTTAGGGTCTGCTCTTAAGTGAATTTGGAATGTGAGGAATCATCCTGGCAGAAAGTAATTTCTCACCCCTGTGAAATATTGCCCTCTGTACCATTTCTCTGAATGTACTATTTCTGGTTTGAAAGTGGTTCTTTGTGTACTTTTTTCCTCTCCACACTGAGAGCTTATACACACACACACACACATATATATATTTTTACAAAGCACTGTATTCTCGACAACTGTGTACGAATGTCTTATGAATGAATTCAGTGAATTTCTTTCTGATTTCTGCCAGGGGATGGGGAGCATCTGCCATTCCTTCAGAACACTGAACATCTGTGTGACAAGGACTCAGCTGGGCCTAGGGGTATAGAGATGTGTCTTTGGGCTCTGGTACCTGACAAAGGTGCAAATAATCACAGCACGTTATATCAAGTCCTGTAAGAAGTTGTGTACAAGGTACAGTGAGTTCCTTGGCAGTTACATTGGAAACAAATGTATTCACAGAACATACTAGTAAATGATCCACATGGGTTATCTTCCTTGACAAGAGCCAGAGCCAGAGTAAATGAATACAGTAAAGCCTCCCACAGCCAGAATGCTTGGCGAACTGAGTGTTTTGGTTTCTGGGCTTTTCCAGTCAGCTGAAAGTTGTAAAAATGCAACGTGAACCTTGTCGTCACTGAAAATATCCTAAAGGTCCACTAGATGGCGCTCTGTCTCTAGGAGAGCAGAGCTTTCAAGTCAAACGACTCAAATTTGAATTCTTGGCCTTCTGGCAATCATCACACTTCCCTCACTTTTTAGGGAAGTTGAATGTTGAATGAAAAATTTAGTTGTTAAGGGTTCAGTTGAAAATGAAGGATCACCAGAAGTTCACTCAGAACACATGAACTGAAATTCCCAAAAGAGGTTTCAACACATTTTTTTTTACAATATTTAACTTATTTTCAGAAAAATAAAATAAAAACCAAGAATACAGGGGCATCAGTAACTAAGCAGATAGTTTCGCTATATGGACTTGCAAACATCAGATGAGGCAGTGTGGCTTGCAATTGCCTTTGCTTGATTTTACTCTTTGATTAATTTTTTCACAATTAAAAGGAATACAAGCTTATTGTAAAAATATAGACAATACATTTTACAAGTATAAAATAAAAGTGAGTCCTTCTTCACCTCCTACCTCCAGGTATAGCCCACCCACTTCTTTTGCTATACATTTACAATTCTCTCTATAGTGAGAGAATGAACATACCAATGGAGAATGGCCGGACTGTATATAAAAATAGAGCTCTGACCTATAATCCGCACTAACCAGCCAGGAAGCCAATCTGCTGTCTGCAAGTCACACTTGTAGGAAGTCAGACCATTACCTCTAGCAATCAGGCCAGAAAGTGAAACAATAGCTTCTATACAGTCAGCCCTAAACAGCCAGGACTTGATTAATTACTGACAGAGCCCTTAATTTCTGTCCCAGATTACAATTTAGTACTAAAGAGAGAAAGCTAAATATGCACCCCTAAACAATCACATGGGATTCCTTCCTTCTTATAAAATTTATTTACTTATTTATTTATGGCTGCGTTGGGCTTCATTGCTACGCACGGGCTTTCTCTAGTTGCGGCGAGTGGGGGCTACTCTTCGTTGTGGTGTGCGGGCTTCTCATTGTAGTGGCTTCTCTTGTTGCAGAGCACGGGCTCTAGGCACACGGGCTTCAGTAGCTGTGACACGTGGGCTCAGTAGTTGTGGTGCATGGGCTTAGTTGCTCTGCAGCATGCGGGATCTTCCCGGACCAGGCCTTGAACCCGTGTCCCCTGCATTGGCAGGTGGATTCTTAACCACTGCGCCACCAGGGAAGCCCCCTTCCTTCTTAGTTGACCTACCTCCAGCTTCCCCACGCTAAGTGTCTGCAGTCAGGGTACACCTGTGTCTTCCCCTTGTTTCTCCTGTAAAGCTTTCCCACTCCTCTGCCTGCCTGAGTTTCTGCCAAATACCTGGGGTGGTGCCTGACTCTTTTGCAAAGGCAAGTGCTGAAAAAATAGCCTTATCTTGTTCTCATTTGATTGGTCTTCATTTATTTTCACAACAGATACAGTTTCATTCGTTTAACATCACATATTTGAGGGCCTGCTATTCGAGAGGCTGGGGATACAGACACAGTTTCTCCCCACACGATGCTTACATGTTAGTGGAGGGGGAAAAAAGTAAGTGTGTTTATAGAAGACTGTTAGCGAGTGCTACGTGCTCTGAAGAAAAGTAGAGCAGGGTCAAAGGATGGAGAGTGACGGAAGGTGCTGTCTAAGTGACGTGGAGGGGCAAGTCCTCTCTGGGGAGCTGACACTTCAGTGGAGTCCCGGATAAACAAAGGAAGTGAGCACGTGGCCACACTGCAAGAGTGGCAGGTGCAAAGGCCCTGCATTGACAACGTGCTTGTTTTGTTGTGGGGTGGGGAGGGTCAAGGTTGAGTTTTCAAACTGTTTTGACTGTGACACACAGTAAGATGCACATTTTACTTCCTGACCTGATGTACAACACACACTGTTATGGGTTGAATTGTGTCTCCTCACCCACAAAAGGTATGTTGAAATCTTAACCCCCAGTAACCTCAGAATATGGCCTTATTTGGGAGTAGGGTCATTGCAGATGTAATAAGTTAAGATGAAGCTATGCTGGGTGGGCCCTGCATCACAATGACTGGAGTCCTTATGAGAAGGGAACAGACACAGAGACATAGGTGCACATGGCGAGAGTGTCATGTTATGATGGAGCCCAAGATTGAATTGTTGCAGCTACAAGCCAAGAAATTCTAGGGATTTCCAGCAACTACCAGCGGCTAGAAGAGGCAATGAAGGATTCCTGATTCCCGTACAGGTTTCAGAAGGAGTGTGGCCCTGATGACACCTTGGTCTCTTACTTCTGGATTCTAGAATAGTGAGACAATACGTGTTTGTTGCTTCAGGTTGCCCAATTTATGGTGTTTTGTTATGGCAGCCCTAGGACACTAATGCAGACACACACAGACACAGAAGTGCAAGTGATTAATTAAACTCTCCTTGCCCTTACTCCCTGTATTTGCTGACTGTTCTGTTCTCTGCCATGATGTCACATGTTGGTGAGGACGCTGGGATGATTTCCTGGCAGCTCCCCATACCCTAATACCCTGCATTCTGTGATTGAAAAGCACTGAGCAAATGTGAGCGTTGGGATAAGAGGCCAGGGAAAGAGCCAAGGGCCAGATCACAGAGGCCATGGGAAAGGCTCTGCAGCTTTTTCCTTTGGGAGCTGGGAAAACCACTGGTAGGGATGTTTTCTTTTCTTCTTCCTTTTTTGAGGATGTGTGTGTGAGAGTCACAATCTGATTGGTCTTTTAAGAGGATCTTGCTGACTGTGCTCTCTGGAGAAGAAAGCTTGGGAGAGAAGAGTGGAAGCAGGGAGCAAAGTTAGGAGCAGGTCGGTGTAACCCAGCCCGGGGGGAAACGGGTGCCAGGACTAGGTTAGTAGACAAGGCACCGGGAATGCATGGCTCCATGTGAAACCTCCAGGGGCAATTAAGAGGTTTGATTTCACTTATTTTACTGTATGTTCCATTGCCTACCTTCAGAGTCTCCACAAGTGCCCCCTGAGGAGTTAATGTTGCTTTCCTATCTCTCCGAGCATGTTGAATCCCAGGAACGGAACAGACCAGGCCTTTCTTGACCACCTTGTGCTGTCTGAGGCCTCTCTACACCAAGACTCTGGCGTATACTCTGGACTGTTTCTTTACCCAAGGATCAGGCACTCTTGTAAGACTACTGTGGCATGAGAGGCTGTACCACTAGCTAAGGCCAGATTTCCCTGTGAGCCACACAAGGGAGGACTCTGCAGTGCTTGGATCTTCATTAGAAAAATGGTTCCCACGTGTGCTCTCTTCGGTCCTGGTCTCCCTCCTCGGGTTCATCCCGTCCTCATTTTCAAAATGCTCATTCAGCCCTTCTAACCAGCAATCCAGCTCTCTTCTTAGGGGTATTCTCCTACATGGGAGTTGATTCTGAGGCTTCATTGCTTTGATTTTCCAAGAAATTCTGGTGGCTTCCTCAGTGAGTGGCTCTCCTGGGCTCGATCTCAAAGCCTGTGGAGGGGGTGGACTCCAGTCTTGCAAGTGAGGGGGAATCGATTTACTCTTTAATTATATAGTTTAGTCTTTCTATCACTGGAGCTATGAGGCTGTGGTTCTCTTAAACATAAGAAAGAGAAAAACAGACCCTGACCCATGGGAACTGGCCTTGGTGTTCTCCTGCTTAACATAAGCAATTACGTGGAACATCAACATCAGACAGAGCTACTCTGGGAATGTGATGGGTCAATACAGGAATGGGACCATTGAGCACAGACAATATGCATCACTGTATAAGCCACAAAAATGATCCAGCATCCACCTGTCCTGGATAATATGAGTGAGTACCACTTTTTTTTTCTTTTTCTTTTTTTTATCACTTAGAGCTTTAGCCTTCCTCTATTCCTCTTTCCTTCTCGGTAGGATTTATTAAACTACCCAAATATAGGATTACCTCTACCTTTTTTTAAAAACCTTATTCTTCATTTTTTAAATTGAGCTATAGTTGCTGAACAATATTGTATAAGTTACAGGCATACAATATAGAGATTCACACTTTTTAAATGTTATACTCCACTTATTGGCACTGTAAAATATCAGCTGTATTCCCCATGTTGTGCAATATATCCTTGTAGCTTATTTTATATCTAATAGTTTGTGCCTCTTAATGCCCTACTCCTATATTTCCCTTTCCCTCTTCCCTCTCCCCACTGGTAACCACTAGTTTGTTCTCTATCTGTGAGTCTGCTTCTTTTTGTTATATTCATTAGATTGTTGTATTTTTTAGATTCCACATGTAAGCAGTATCATACAGCATTTGTCTTTCTGTCTTATCTCACTTAGCATAGTGCTCTCCAAGTTCGTCCATGTTGCTGCAAATGGCAAAATTTTGTTCTTTTTTATGGCTGAGTAGTATTCCATTATATATATATATATATATATATATATATATATATATACACACACACACACATACAACATCTTCTTTATCCATTCAACTGTTGATGGACACTTAGGTTGCTTCCATATCTTGGCAATTGTAAATAACACTGCTGTGAACATTGGGATGCATGTATCTTTTCAAATTGGTGTTTTTTTTTTTTCCTAATATATACCCAGGATTGGAATTGCTGAGTTATAGGGTAGCTCTACCTTTAGTTTTTTGAGAAACCTCCATACTGTTTTCCACAGGGGCTATACCAATTTACATTCCCACCAACAGTTTCCTTTTTTCCACATCCTTGTCAGCATTTGTTGTTTGTGTTCATTTTGATGATAGCTGATCTGACAGATATGATTATCTTTACTTTCTGACAGCATCCAGTCTTGAGTTAAGCTAGCTTCTCTGAATCCTCCAGTGAATCCCTGACATGAGCCCAAATTCTACATTAGGTCATTTCTAACAGCCTCTTATGGAGATGTCCCATGTTTCCCTGTGGTGTGCTGTCTTCTTTGTTTCAACAAGAAATCACCCAGTTCCGGGTAAGATGGCGGAAGAGTAAGACGCGGAGATCACCTTCCTCCCTACAGATACACCAGAAATACAGCTACACGTGGAACAACTCCTACAGAACACCTACTGAACACTGGCAGAAGACCCCAGACCTCCCAAAAGGCTCGCCCCGCACTCCGTGCCCCTCCCTCCCGCCCGGCCTGAGTGAGCCAGAGTCCCCGAAGAGGCTGCTCCTTTAACCCTGTCCTGTCTGAGCGAAGAACAGACGCCCTCCGGCGACCTACACGCAGAGGCGGGGACAAATCCAAAGCTGAGACCCAGGAGCTGTGAGAACAAAGAAGAGAAAGGGAAACCTCTCCCAGCAGCCTCAAAAGCAGCGGATTAAAGCTCCACAATCAACTTCATGTACCCTGCATCTGTGGAATACATGAATAGACAACAAATCATCCCAAATTGAGGAGCCAGGAGTCAGTGCTGTGCCTCTGAGGTGGGAGAGCCAACTTCAGGACACTGGTCCACAAGAGACCTCCCAGCTCCACATAATATCAAACGGCGAAAATCTTCCAGAGATCTCCATCTCAACACCAGCACCCAGCTTCACTCAACGACCAGCAAGCTACAGTGCTGGACACCCTATGCCAAACAACTAGCAAGACAGGAACACAACGCCACCCATTAGCTGAGAGGCTGCCTCAAATCATAAAAAGTCCGCAAACACCCCAAAACACACCACCAGACGTGGACCTGCCCACCAGAAAGACAAGATCCAGCCTCATCCACCAGAACACAGGCAGTAGTCCCCTCCACCAAGAAGCCTACACAACCCACTAAACCAACCTTAGCCACTGGGGACAGACACCAAAAACAACGGGAACTACGAACCTGCAGCCTGCAAAAAGGAGACCCCAAACACAGTAACATAAGCAAAATGAGAAGACAGAAAAACACACAGCAGGAGAAGGAGCAAGATAAAAACCCACCAGACCTAACAAATGAAGAGGTAATAGGCAGTCTATCTGAAAAAGAATTCAGAATAATGATGGTAAAGATGATCCAAAATCTTGGAAATAGAATAGACAAAATGCAAGAAACAGTTAACAAGGACCTAGAAGAACTAAAGACGAATCAAGCATCGATTAAAAACACAATAAATGAAATAAAAAATACTCTAGATGGGATCAATAGCAGAATAACTGAGGCAGAAGAACGGATAAGTGAGGTGGAAGATAAAATAGTGGAAATAACTGCTGCACAGCAAAATAAAGAAAAAAGAATGAAAAGAACAGAGGACAGTCTCAGAGACCTCTGGGACAACATTAAACGCACCAACATTCGAATTATAGGGGTTCCAGAAGAAGACTTCCCTAATATGGGAAAGGAAATAGTTAATCAAGTCCAGGAGGCACAGAGAGTCCCATACAGAATAAATCCAAGGAGAAATACACCAAGACACATATTAATCAAACTGTCAAAAATTAAACACAAAGAAATCATATTAAAAGCAGCAAGGCAAAAACAACAAATAACACACAAGGGAATCCCCATCAGGATAACAGCTGATCTCTCAGCAGAAACTCTACAAGCCAGAAGGGAGTGGCAGGACATACTTAAAGTGATGAAGGAGAAAAACCTGCAACCAAGATTACTCTACCCAGCAAGGATCTCATTCAGATTTGATGGAGAAATTAAAACCTTTACAGACAAGCAAAAGCTGAGAGAGTTCAGCACCACCAAACCAGCTTTACAACAAATGCTAAAGGAACTTCTCTAGGCAAGAAACACAACAGAAGGAAAAGAACTACAATAACGAACCCAAAACAATTAAGAAAATGGGAATAGGAACATACATATCAATAATTACCTTAAATGTAAATGGACTAAATGCTCCCACCAAAAGACACAGACTGGCTGAATGGATACAAAAACAAGACCCATATATATGCTGTCTACAAGAGACCCACTTCAGACCTAGAGACACATACAGACTGAAAGTAAGGGGATGGAAAAAGATATTCCATGCAAATGGAAACCAAAAGAAAGCTGGAGTAGCAATTCTCATATCAGACAAAATAGACTTTAAAATAAAGACTACTAGAAGAGACAAAGAAGGACACTACATAATGATCAAGGGATCAATCCAAGAAGAAGATATAACAATTGTAAATATTTATGCACCAAACATAGGAGCACCTCAATACATAAGGGAAATATTAACAGCCATAAAAGGAGAAATCGACAGTAACACAATCATAGTAGGGGACTTTAACACCCCACTTTCACCAATGGACAGGTCATCCAAAATGAAAATAAATAAGGAAACACAAGCTTTAAATGATACATTAAACAAGATGGACTTAATTGATATTTATAGGACATTCCATCCAAAAACAACAGAATACACATTTTTCTCAAGTGCTCATGGAACATTCTCCAGGATAGATCATATCTTGGGTCACAAATCAAGCCTTGGTAAATTTAAGAAAATTGAAATTGTATCAAGTATCTTTTCCGACCACAATGCTATGAGACGAGATATCAATTACAGGAAAAGAGCTGTAAAACATACAAACACATGGAGGCTAAACAATACACTACTTAATAACGAAGTGATCACTGAAGAAATCAAAGAGGAAATTAAAAAATACCTAGAAACAAATGACAATGGAGACACGACGACCCAAAACCTATGGGATGCAGCAAAAGCAGTTCTAAGAGGGAAGTTTATGGCAATACAATCCCACCTTAAGAAACAGGAAATATCTCGAATAAACAACCTAACCTTGCACCTAAAGCAATTAGAGAAAGAAGAACAAAAACATCCCAAAGTTAGCAGAAGGAAAGAAATCATAAAAATCAGATCAGAAATAAATGAAAAAGAAATGAAGGAAACGATAGCAAAGATCAATAAAACTAAAAGCTGGTTCTTTGAGAAGATAAACAAAATTGATAAACCATTAGCCAGACTCATCAAGAAAAAAAGGGAGAAGACTCAAATCAATAGAATTAGAAATGAAAAAGGAGAAATAACAACTGACACTGCAGAAATACAAAAGATCATGAGAGATTACTACAAGCAACTCTATGCCAATAAAATGGACAACCTGGAAGAAATGGACAAATTCTTAGAAATGCACAACCTGCCAAGACTGAGTCAGGAAGAAATAGAAAATATGAACAGACCAATCACAAGCACTGAAATTGAAACTGTGATTAAAAATCTTCCAACAAACAAAAGCCCAGGACCAGATGGCTTCACAGGCGAATTCTATCAAGCATTTAGAGAAGAGCTAACACCTATCCTTCTCAAACTTTTCCAAAATATAGCAGAGGGAGGAACACTCCCAAACTCATTCTACGAGGCCACCATCACCTTGATACCAAAACCAGACAAGGATGTCACAAAGAAAGAAAACTACAGGCCAATATCACTGATGAACATAGATGCAAAAATCCTCAACAAAATACTAGCAAACAGAATTCAACAGCACATTAAAAGGATCATACACCATGATCAAGTGGGGTTTATTCCAGGAATGCAAGGATTCTTCAATATACGCAAATCAATCAATGTGATACACCATATTAACAAACTGAAGGAGAAAAACCATATGATCATCTCAATAGATGCAGAGAAAGCTTTTGACAAAATTCAACACCCATTTATGATAAAAACCCTGCAGAAAGTAGGCATAGAGGGAACTTTCCTCAACATAATAAAGGCCATATATGACAAACCCACAGCCAGCATCGTCCTCAATGGTGAAAAACTGAAACCATTTCCACTAAGATCAGGAACAAGACAAGGTTGCCCACTCTCACCACTCTTATTCAACATAGTTTTGGAAGTTTTAGCCACAGCAATCAGAGAAGAAAAGGAAATAAAAGGAATCCAAATGGGAAAAGAAGAAGTAAAGCTGTCACTGTTTGCAGATGACATGATACTATACATAGAGAATCCTAAAGATGCTACCAGAAAACTACTAGAGCTAATCAATGAATTTGGTAAAGTTGCAGGATACAAAATTAATGCACAGAAATCTCTGGCATTCCTATATACTAATGATGAAAAATCTGAAAGTGAAATCAAGAAAACACTCCCATTTACCATTGCAACAAAAAGAATAAAATATCTAGGAATAAACCTACCTAAGGAGACAAAAGACCTGTATGCAGAAAATTATAAGACACTGATGAAAGAAATTAAAGATGATACAAATAGATGGAGAGATGTACCATGTTCTTGGATTGGAAGAATCAACATTGTGAAAATGACTCTACTACCCAAAGCAATCTACAGATTCAATGCAATACCTATCAAACTACCAATGGCATTTTTCACAGAACTAGAACAAAAAATTTCACAATTTGTATGGAAACACAAAAGACCCCGAATAGCCAAAGCAATCTTGAGAACGAAAAATGGAGCTGGAGGAATCAGGCTCCCTGACTTCAGACTATACTACAAAGCTACAGTAATCAAGACAGTATGGTACTGGCACAAAAACAGAAAGATAGATCAATGGAACAGGATAGAAAGCCCAGAGATAAACCCACGGACATATGGTCACCTTATCTTTGATAAAGGAGGCAGGAATGTACAGTGGAGAAAGGACAGTCTCTTCAATAAGTGGTGCTGGGAAAACTGGACAGGGACATGTAAAAGTATGAGATTAGATCACTCCCTAACACCATACACAAAAATTAGCTCAAAATGGATTAAAGACCTAAATGTAAGGCCAGACACTATCAAACTCCTAGAGGAAAACATAGGCAGAACACTCTATGACATAAATCACAGCAAGATCCTTTTTGACCCACCTCCTAGAGAAATGGAAATAAAGACAAAAATAAACACATGGGACCTAATGAAACTTCAAAGCTTTTGCACAGCAAAGGAAACCATAAACAAGACGAAAAGACAACCCTCAGAATGGGAGAAAATATTTGCAAATGAAGCAACTGACAAAGGATTAATCTCCAAAATTTATAAGCAGCTCATGCAGCTCAATAGCAAAAAAACAAACAACCCAATCCAAAAATGGGCAGAAGACCTAAATAGACATTTCTCCACAGAAGATATACAGACAGCCAACAAACACATGAAAGGATGCTCAACATCTTTACTCATTAGAGAAATGCAAATCAAAACTACAATGAGATATCATCTCACACCAGTCAGAATGGCCATCATCAAAAAATCTAGAAACAATAAATGCTGGAGAGGGTGTGGAAAAAAGGGAACACTCTTGCACTGCTGGTGGGAATGTGAATTGGTACAGCCACTATGGAGAACGGTATGGAGGTTCCTTAAAAAACTACAAATAGAACTACCATATGACCCAGCAATCCCACTACTGGGCATATACCCTGAGAAAACCATAATTCAAAAAGAGACATGTACCAAAATGTTCATAGCAGCCCTATTTACAATAGCCCGGAGATGGAAACAACCTAAGTGTCCATCATCGGATGAATGGATAAAGAAGATGTGGCACATATATACAATGGAATATTACTCAGCCATAAAAAGAAATGAAATTGAGCTATTTGTAATGAGGTGGATGGACCTAGAGTCTGTCATACACAGTGAAGTAAGTCAGAAAGAGAAAGACAAATACTGTATGCTGACACATATATATGGAATTTAAGAAAAAAATGTCATGAAGAACATAGGGGTAAGACAGGAATAAAGACACAGACCTACTAGAGCATGGACTTGAGGATATGGGGAGGGGGAAGGGTAAGCTGTGACAAAGTGAAAGAGCGGCATGGACATATATACACTACTAAACGTAAGGTAGATAGCTAGTGGGAAGCAGCCGCATAGCACAGGGAGATCAGCTCGGTTCTTTGTGACCGCCTGGAGGGGTGGGATAGGGAGGGTGGGAGGGAGACGCAAAAGGGAGGGGATATGGGAACATATGTATATGTATAACTGATTAAATTTGTAATAAAAAAAAAAAAAAAAAAAAAAAAAAAAAAAAAGAAATCACCCAGCTTGTTCAGCTATAGGTGTGTTCTAGAGGTCTTTCACTGGAGGACATTGACACTAAGCTACCTTTGAAAAAAGCCAACTCGGCAAAGACAACATATACATTTTCTTACCATAAATCATCTAACCATTTCTCTGGAAGGGATTTAGTTTGCCTCCAGTGTTTTGCTATTAAAAATATTGTCGTAGTTCTGTTTCTGGTCAAAATGAAGTAATGGGGAGAATTGGATTCACCCTCCCACCTGTAACAACTGAAAAACTGGACAAAGTATACGTAACAATGGCTTTCAAGACATTGGACGTCAGGCAACAAAAGACAGTGATCCCTGGAGGATGGGAAACAAATGAGGTGAACTTAATGATTGCAGCAGCTTATGCCTAAGGAAAGTTACTAGGCCTCAGTGCAGGAATGGGGAAGCCAGGGAAAACTTGTCTCCCAGAGTAATTTTCCTGAGTCTGGGGAAAGCAATGTGGCCAGAGTTTGCAGAGCAGAATAAAGGAGAAGAGAGCTGTGCAAAGAGCAATCCTGAGATGAGAGGAGTGTGTCCTTTGAGTACTCAGTTGAGTACTGATCAGTGCATGCTTGTGAGGAAACCCACTGAGGCAGGGGAAAGAACCACTGCGAAGTGTTAGAGAGAACAGTGCCTAGAGTTCATGTTGGTTCCAGAATAGTGCTTGTTCCCAACTGCCAGAGTGGAAAATGGGATATGTCACAGGGCACTGGATAGAATTCTACAAAGGGCCTTACCTCAGTATTGGGAAAAAATTAGCCCCAGACTAAGTGCAGGTCTGATTCTCACAAATAAAACTTAAAAGTAAGATTCAACAGCATCAAATTCTTCCCAAGTAACTTAACCATGTGTGAGAGCAAATTTCAAGAATACATATAGGACTAGAAAAATATCTGGCATCAAATAACGTAAAATGTTCTGTGTCCGGCACCCAATCAAAAAGTTTTAGGCATACAAAGAAGTAGAAAAATATAGCCCATAATGAAGAGAAAAATCAGTCTAATGAAACTAACTCAGAAATGATACATGATAGAATCAGTAGTCAAGGGCATTAAAAGTTATTAAAACAGTATTCCAAATGTTCAGGAAACTAACATGTTAAGTAGAGAAATGGAAGATATGAAAAAGACCAAAATAAAACTTCTAGAGAGAAAAGCTACAGTGTTTGAGTTAAAAAATTCACTCACATGTATGAAAAACCTATAGCTACTATCATATGTAATGGTGAAAGATGGAATGTCCAACCCCCCTCTGCCCCACATCAGAAACAAGGCAAAAATAGCCACTCTCATCACTTTTACTTATCATTGTATTGGAGGTTCTAGCCAGTGCAGTAATAAAAAGAGAAGAAATGAAAGGGATTCTATTTGGAAGGAAGGAAATAAAACTCTTTATTTGCAGATAACGGTGATTATCAAATTGGAAAACCCTTTAGAATCATCAAAAAAGTTTCTAAAACTAAGTGAGTTTAGCCAAATCTGTGGGATACATGACCAATATAAAAATTAACTGTGTTTCTATATGTTAGCAACTAAGAATGAGAATCATTATGTTGTACACCTGAAACTAATATAATGTTTTATGTCAATTATATCTCAACAAAAAATAGGGGTAGTAATGTAAAAACTGGGAAATTCATCTTAAAAGAACAGTACTGTTGATAATATCAAAAATATGAAATACTTGGGGATAAATTTGACAAAATTTGTTTAAGGCTTGTGCACTGAAAACTACAAAACATTCCTGAGTGAAATTTTAAAAGACCTGAAATAAATGGGGAGATAAACCATATTCATGGGTTGGAAAACTCAACTCAGTTTTTAAGGTGCTGATTCTTTCTAAATTGATCACAGATTTAGTGCAGTCCCAATCTAAATATCAACAGACGCTTTAAAAAGTAGACATGGTAACTCTAAAATTCATGTGGAAATCAGAACCTAGACTAGCCAAGACAACTTTGGGGGAAAAAAAAAGGAACAAAGACTGAAGACTTATATTACCTAACTTCAGCAGTGTGGTATCAGTGTCAAGAATAAGGAGTAGAACAGTAGAACAGAAGAGTCTAGAAAGAGACCCACACATATATGGTCAATTTTTTTTTTTTTTTTTTTTTTTTGCGGTATGTGGGCCTCTCACTGTTGTGGCCTCTCCCGTTGTGGAGCACAGTCTCCGGACACGCAGGCTCAACGGCCATGGCTCATGGGCCCAGCTGCTCCGCAGCATGTGGGATCCTCCTGGACCAGGGCACGAACCCGTGTCCCCTGCATTGGCAGGCTGACTCTCAACCACTGCACCACCAGGGAAGCCCTATATGGTCAATTTTTTTTTTTTTTTTTTTTTTTTTGCGGTATGCGGGCCTCTCACTGTTGTGGCCTCCCCCGTTGCGGAGCACAGGCTCCGGACGCGCAGGCTCCGGACGCGCAGGCTCAGCGGCCATGGCTCACGGGCCCAGCCGCTCCGCGGCATATGGGATCCTCCCAGACCGGGGCACGAACCCGTATCCCCTGCATCGGCAGGCGGACTCTCAACCACTTGCGCCACCAGGGAGGCCCGTATATGGTCAATTTTTAACAACAATGCAAAAGCAATTCAGTGGAGAAAATACATTTTCAACAAATTGGATATTTATAAGTAAAAATTGAACTCACATCCTATACAGAAGTTAACTCTAAATGCATTACAGATTCAAAGTAAAACCTAAAACTATAAAACCTCTAGAAGAAATTATAGGAGAAAAACCTTTGAAACTTCAAGGGTAGGGAAAGATTTCCTAGATATGACACTGAAAGCACAATCCTTAAGAGAAAAAGATGGTGAATTAGATTTCATCAACATTTAGAGCTTCTACTGTTTGAAAGACCTTTAAGAGAACAACAACAACAAAAAATTTCATAAACTGATAGAAAATACATAACAAATCACATGTCTGATAAAGGAGTTATATTCTCAATAGAAAAGGAACTTTTAAAACTTAAGAAAACAACTATCTAATTAAAGAAATGGATAAAAGATTTGAACAGATGGTTCACCAAGTAAGATATATGGATGGCAATAAAGGACAAGAAGAGATTCTCAACACTATGTGTCATTAGAGAAATGAAATATACCACATCGAACTACCACCAAACAACTATTAAAATGTTAAAACTTAGAAAGATTGATAATACCATGTATTTTTAAGGCAGGAGGCCAACTGGAAATCTTATACATTGCTGATAGAAATAAAAAATGGTACAGCCACTTTGGAAAAAGAGTTTTGGAATTTTAAAAAGTTAAACACGTATCTACCATATGACCCAGATATTTCATTCCTAGATATTTCCCCAAGAGTAATGAAAGAATGGGTCTCTACAGAGAATTGTAGATGGATATTCACAGCAGCTTAATTTGTAATATCCTCAACCTGGAAACAACCCAGGTGTCCACCAACAGGTAAATAGATCAACAACTCATTGATACAAACAACAATATAGATGAATCTCAAAATAATTAGGCTGAGTGATGTAATATAGACCAAAAATGTATGTATCATAGGACTCCCCTGATATAAAGTTCTGATAATGAATCTAAAGTGATAGAAAATAGGTCAGTGGTTGCCTGGTTGGGAGAGCAGGAGGGTTGAGAGGAAGAAATTACTGCTAGGCATAAGGGTACTTTTGGGCGTGATGGATGTGTTCATTATCTTGATTGTGGTGATAATTCCAGGAGTGTATACCTATGTTAAAACTTACCAAACTGTATATTTTAAACATATGCAGTTGATTTTATGTCAATTATGTTTCAGTAAATCTGTTAAAATAATGTGACAAGAATGATATAATGTCTGTCTGTCTGAGCTGCTCCAAAATATTTCTTATTGGAGAGAGCAAGTAGGTGGGACTTGAGAAAAATTAAGATTGGCCATTAGTTGATAATAGCTGAGGGATGGGTACATGGGGATTCATTAGCCTATTCTGTCCACTTTAATATTTGAAATTTCCCATAATAAAATATGCAAAATATTGTGATTAATGCTTTGTACAAAATACATTTGTGCCTTTTTTTTAAACAACTATTTTATCTAGAATAGGGACCAAAAGTGGAATGTTGGATGTATGATTTTGCACACATGTTATTTTCACGAGAACAATCAACTTGTGTTTTTAAAAGTTTCTTTTGTATTTCTTTTGAGAAGAAGGGAACATGGTCTCTTGTGACTCTTTGTTTTTGATTCTTTTAGTTGAAACAGATAAAATTCAAGGAAACTTGGTGCTGAAAAGCTATGGCATCTCAAGCTAATGACCCTAAATATCTGAAATTAACTAAAACGAGTCAGAAGAGCATTCTGAAGCTTTTTATTCTTGTCAGAAGTCTTTATGCAGGCAGCTTTGGAAGCAGAATTTGTGTCTTTTGTTCACTGTTACTTCCATTTCTGTTCTTAAAAATGCCACTTATTTGGAAAATTTGGTTATTCAAGTGTTGATAGTGTTTGATTGTGTGTCCAAATAGCATCTAACGTTTATTGCATGTTTTGTGTTCTAAGCTCTTGACATGGATATATTTAATCTCTGAAAATTTGTGGCATATACTATTATTACTCTGTTAACAGCTGAATAAACTGAGGCCCCTAGAATTTAACTAACTCACCCAAAGTTATGCAGCTAGGAACTCAGAGCTGGAATGCAACCCAAGGAATCTGGCTCCAGGGTCCATTGTCTCTAATCACTGTAGTTAATTTCCTCAGTACTTAATTCTCAATGAGTAAAAGCAAGGATACAAAACTTTTGAATCCTCTCTTGTTGCTTTGTTACTGTGTATACACTGATAGTATATTTTCCCCAGTTAAACATTTTTTCCCCCTCAAAGTTTTTCATACAACAAACATTGCTAAGGAAAGAGTTTTCTGTTGTTTGATGACGGTGAAATGAAATGGTACTCACTTTAGGTCCAGATTTTTGACTAGACAGTGGGGTTTATCAGGGTAATGCCTTTGTATGACTTAGGAAAAGATGAATTAGGGAAAGTCACCATCTCGGGTTGGACAATCCTCCGATGAGCCCCATGACTTTCAGTCTTTGTGGGTGTTTGTCCTGGGGAGGGTGGCAGAGAAGCAACCTTTTGCTGGGACACATCCCATGGGCAGGACAACACATTGGCCAGAAGATTTCTGGCTGGATTTCAATCTTCAAAAACCTCCCAGCTGGGGGTTTTAGTGCAATGTACAAATTCCACAACCTTTAGACTCCTCTAAGGAGCTTATGGCAAGCTTTCTAGCTCAACAACCATTTTAATTGTAACTTTTGGTGGCAGAAATGCCAATTGTTTTTCTTTTTTTTTTTTTTTTAATACATCTTTATTGGAGTATAATTGCTTCACATTACTGTGTTAGTTTCTGGCGTACAACAAAGTGAATCAGCCACATGCATACACATGGCCCCATATCCCCTCCCTCTTGAGCCTCCCTCCCACCCTCCCTATCTCACCACTCTATGTCATCGCAAAGCACCGAGCCGATCTCCCTGTGCTATGCTGCTGCTTCCCACTAGCTATCTATTTTACATTGGGTAGTGTATATATGTCGATGCTTCTCTCACTTTGCCCCAGCTTCCCCCTCCCCACCCCGGGTCCTCAAGTCCATTTTCTATGTCTGTGTCTTTATTCCTGCCCTGCCACTAGGTTCATCAGTACCTTTTTTTTTTTAAGATTCCATATATATTTGTTAGCATGTGGTATTTTTCTCTTTCTGACTTACTTCACTCTAGACTCTACAATCTTCCCTTCTTTTGTGTTGATAGAGGCTCTGATTTTGACCAGACACATAGGATGAAGGTCTGAGCATCTCTTGTAGTTAGATGTGGCCATGCAACCAGTGGGGTCTTGTAGAACTGTTTTGTAATGGCATTGAAGAAATTTCTTAAAAGACAGTTGGTGCATGTCCTTTGCCTTTCTTCCCTTTTCTTTTTTTTTTCTGGTATGCGGGCCTCTCACTGTTGTGGAGCCTCCCGTTGTGGAGCACAGGCACCGGACGTGCAGGCTCAGCGGCCATGGCTCACAGGCCCAGCCGCTCCGCAGCATGTGGGATCTTCCCGGACTGGGGCACGAACCCGTGTCCCCTGCATCGGCAGGCGGACTCTCAACCACTGAGCCACCAGGGAAGCCCTACTTTATGTTTTTGAAAGTAAATTTATACCAGTTATTTGCTTTTATCAGAATTGATCTCGCTTTTCTTTCTCCAGTCTCACAGTGTTTCTGTGACATGGCCAAGGTGATCATATTCTAAACTCTCAATTAAGCAGTTACAAGGCTGAGGTTTGTTGCTGCACATTCATTCATATTGCTGGCTGCTCTGGTTATTTAAATCAACTCTGTAGCAGTCTGTGACAACTGATTATTACAATTGCAGAAGTACAATGTCAGCTTCTTCATGGTTGATCTGCACTGCCATAGCATGCATGCATGCATACGTTCATCCAATAAACACTTCAATCACAAAGATTAAGCTTAATTCTAAAAGTTTATCTATTGCATAGACAGTGTAACTTAAGTGTACTTTTATTTTACACAAATGCTTGTTCCTTTCCATTCATATCTTTCTTCCAATTATCTTTACAGATGTGTTTATGAAGTCAGCTTATAAGCACCCACATTGTAATTAGTGATACATGGAAACAGTTGATATATCTGTTTTCCCCTAGCTTTACTGAACTCTAAGGCCTCCAACCTCTGTCTTGACTACTAAGGGAAATATTGTGGATTTGGGGGAATAGATACATTCAGAGTGAAAGCAAAAGTGCCGCGGAAGGCAGAAATACTGTGGGCAAAGAGACCCATTGGGCAAGACCAATTTCCTTAAGGCCAAATCATTCACTCCTTCCCCAAAGCCATCATCATCTCTTAGCTGGTTTAATGCTACAGCCTCCTTACTGATTCCTCTTTTGCTCCTTTCCAGTTCAGTTTATACTGAACAATCAAGGAATCCATGTGTCCTGTGCAATATTTATTGGTTGTTTCTTTAAGAGTCTGATGAAGAGATTAGTTAAAAACCCAAACTAAAAATGCTAGATACTCTTATGACAACTCTTGGTGCAGGGACTTCTGTTGCTGACTGTGACGTATGCTAATGTTTCCGTTCTAATTTCTCTCCCACAAATGACTGTGGCTTGTACTGTGCAGTTTGTGCATCACAATGGCACCACCTCTAAGGAGAAGCCACGTGCACCCTAGACATTATTGATACATAACAAATTAAAACTGTGAGAAAAAAATCTTGTTCTAACAGCATCAATTTGCTATAATTTCCCTACAGATAGACATAAAATGTCTTGTGTCACAAAAGTATCACTTTTCTTAATGACACAAAATCACCATATGGGCAAGTAGTGGCCTTGTGATCACTTGAGTATTGCATTCTAGGCTTATGGATAGTATCTGGTAAAAATGTCTCCTCATTTAAAACAAAACCACCAGATTACAAATAAATTCTCAGGGCACTAGGTACAATTGATATTACATCAGCACAACTCAGTTTGTCTCTAACCTCACTGTATTCATTCCAATACTATTTGTTACTATTATTTTTAATAAAAGAGGAATATCCACTTTAAATATCAAAACACATGTACATCAGATGTCAATTCCACAAGGAAGAAACACATTTGTAGCTTTAAACTCATCGATATCTTGTCCCTGTGGTTGTTCTATAGCATTTGTCAGCAGTGAAACTTGGGCAGCAGGGGGTAGATAAAGTTGGAATAAGAAATTTCTAAAATCTCTCTATTGGGAAATAATATCCTTGATGTAGGTTCTCATCTTTCTTAATCTAGAGCATCTCTGGGTTTTTCTTTCTGGTCACAGCTTGGGAGGTGCAGGCTGACTTCACCAGTTGCCTTCACTTTCCTTCTCTTCATCACTATAGGCTGAAGACTTTTTGGGGATAAATTTTTCCGTTTACTGTTAACTTTGGAAATTTGAGGGGAGTTTCATACTTCTTGCTTGTGAGTAGAGAAGGGAGCAGCATTTCTGAATTAAAACCTGAAATGCAAACCACTACTTTAAAATAAAATCCATTTTTGGTAACATTTTATAATCCATATTGGAGTTGTACTCAGTGGTCTTGGAAGACTCTGAACCAACATATGACCACAGAGTTGAAAGGGAAAAAAGTCCATCGATCTTACGTGATTCTAAAGAAAATTCCCATCGAGTTAGCATAGGGTTAGGGTTAGGGTTAGGTTTAGGGAGTTGTAACTACTAGTTTACATTTCTAATTGATTCAAAATATAAATTTACAATTTACCTTTTATTCATTCATTATTCATTACCTTTTATTCATTATAGCCGGAAACTTTTATACATAAAATGCAGACATTAAGGAGTGCAATGTTTCCTTCACCCTTTCCCACCTTTTCTTTTCTGGGGATTCCTCCATGTTTCAAAGAGCTATTTCACAATTGAGCTTTTAGGGTTGATGTGCTTTTTATGAGGTGGGCTTTGTCTGTGTGCCTAATTTCCCCTGCCATGTTGCAAAATCCTCAAGACATATTTTATGTAAAACCTCTTTATACATCCTAATGGCACCTAGCAGAGTGCCTTAAACATAACATTCAGATAAGTGTCAAATTATATTAAACTCTTCTCTTTCTCAGAATTTGAAAACTTATCAAGTAGGAGAGTGTTTTTTTGCCCTTCTCTAGAAAAATGACCTATTCTAATTAAAATTAGAATTAGTTGCTTTTTCTAATTTCTAATTAGTTGCTTTATAATTAGAATTAGAAATTTCTAATTAGTTGCTTTCTTTTTTTTGCCTTATTTCACTGTTTCTTCTCTCTCGAGTGTTTATTTATAGACAGTGAGCTATCTTCGTATTTTCCATCATCTCTTCCTTTTCCATATAAATATATATGCTATTTATCCCCCAGTTTCTATTTACAAGTTTGCCACATTCAAAACGTTAATGTTAGTATTGGTCAGTCACTGATGCTGCCATTTTTGGAGAATATCACCTGCCCTGAGGAAGCCCATGGGGCCAGATGACAGCTCCCTAAGGCCATTTCACTTTCTTGGATTAATTTGGGATAATACAGGGTGACTTAGGAAAAGTCACCAAAGGTAAATTAAGTTATTTCTTACTCTCACTTTTAGGAAACAGTTTTGTCATCTTGCTATTACTTTTTTTTTTTCCCCACCGTGGGTTTAGTTTCAACATTTAGCTAGGTTGCAATAAATTATCCAAATCTGAGGTTTCCCAAATATTAAGTAGAAAAGGAGTTTTTTTAAATTAATTTTTTGGATTATAGTATATATATTGTGTTAGTTCCTGCTGCACAGCAAAATGAATCAGTTATACATATACATATATCCACTCTTTCTGAGAAGGATTTTCTGATAGATTTCCAAGCTGTTTTCTGCCATAGTGCCTCCTCTTTCCCGATTTTCCATTTCAGCAAGGGGCCCTTGTTCCTTTTTGAACAGGGCTTCTGTTTGTCAATGTGGCCTCTTACTAGGATCACCTGTAGAGTCAGAATTTTCTACATTATGTTGTTCTTCCTTCTTCTTTCCACCCTTTCCCAAATGTATAAGTATGTTGATTTGTATGCAGACAAGCACACAGACACACCTATCAACCCCTCTCTGATAATTTTATGCCTTTGAGGAAGTGCATTTTTATGTTTTTTCTGTTGACAATTTTACACGATTCTGTGTGGCAGGCAGTTAACTGGAGACTGTAAAAAAAGAATAGTGAAAGGAGAAGAAAGCAAAGGTTAGCAAAATTTATTACACATGAAGGAAATGGATAGACAGAGAGCTAGCCCTAGAGTTGGTGATTCTCATCCTCGTATTTACACAATTTATGTATATTTCCCTTTGGAAGTCCCCGCCTCTGATATATGTGAAACAAACATCTAATTTTCCTTTGAGAACTAATCTGAAGTTTAGGGCTAGTGTTTGAGTAGGACTTAAAATGCGGGTCTAATCAATCTAACGTCTTGAATGGGTGCTTACTTAAAACATTTTCTCTTGGCTCATTAAGCAAGTTAAAGGCAACTCCCCCAAAGCTATTGCTGCCGAGAGAGTTTTCTGTTTTTATTCTAGAAGGATTTGTGGCATTCATATTTTGTTACCTGGGCTTCTCCCCCAGTTTAAAGGTATCCATTGTGAATAATTTTATCCCTGTGCCTGAAATTATAAATTAATGTCAGCTAATAGACTGTGATTTATTGGCTATTGCTCACTTCTTTTATTTTATTGAAGTCAATTTTGTTAAGCTCCACCAAGGCTCATAGAGTCCCTTTGGGGCAGACCATTAGACTAATTGTAAATTCAGAAGTAAACCCACGGAGCCATGGTGCATTGGTTTATCATTCAATTATAGGAACAATGGCGAAAATGAGCATTTCCTCAACCGTCTGACATTTAACAGAGATTTTTACTGGGCGGAGGAGCAGAATACTATCTCTAAGTCTTGGGTAAGCCCTGTGTTTCCCCTGAGGCTTCTATACATTCATCCTATGTGCTCTTCTCACGTCAAGTTAAGTCAATGAATATTTATTCATCAACCACAAAACGTCCATCAGAGTTCAACACTTAGGAGGATGTTCTTATCCTAAGCAACTTGATGTCTATTAAGAAGAATGTAAGCTTCACCAAGATGGGAATTGTTGTCTTTTTCTCTCCAGCGTCCAGATCATGCTGGATGCATACTAGGCTCTCAGTAATAAATATTGTTAAATAAATAAAGAATAGTGTTTTGCTTCAGCAAAGTTGTGGCGTGCCTTCAAACCTGAAAGTGTAAAGGTATTTTACCACCGTTCAGCAGGATCTGAGATTAGAGCAGCGGTAGGGTTGGAGTGGAGAAAGCTGGGTAGATGTTGCCTCTGTTCATCACTGGCACATGGATTTGTGGATGTGGGTGCTTGTATGTCCTGGAGGTTGGGAGTAGATTGAGAGTGAGGTTGAGAGTTTGGATGATGTACAGGATGTGAGCTTTATCCATGAATGTCAAAGTGAGCTTCAGAACGCAGATGCGTGGAACCTCAGAACTGAGAGAGCTGCCTTAGAGCTGAAGGTCCTCTACAAACATTCCAGTGGGAGACAGTCTACCTTCAGCTGGCACCTTGTTCAGTGGGGAATTTATTACTCATAGACAGATAATTCCACTTTTGTATTGCCCCGGTTATAGAAGAGCCCCTCTTATATTCAGGTAGAATGTCTGCTTATTAGTCCTAACTGTACTCCCTAAAAAGTACTTATCACTATTTTTTTCTCTGTTATGGAATGGTAGCATTTTAACACAACTGTCACGTCTCATTCTAGCGCCCTTTTCCCGGACTTCTGGTTAGTAAAATTAATGTTTGCGAATAGTATTTCCTGGATCGTACATTTCACATAGGCCATGATTTCCAGTTCCTTGGCTGTCTGCTTGCTTATCTGTAGTATCCAGTTTGTATGCATTATTTTTTTCTTTGAATAAAGGGATAATTTCCATACTATAAGATATATAAATCTTAAGTTTACAGTTTGGGTTCTGACAATTGTATACACACCCCTGTAAACACTACCGCAATCAAGATAGAAAGCATTTTCATCATCCCAGAAAATTCCCTTATGGTCCTTTCTAGAAAAACCCTCCCTGGAGCAACTGCTCTTCTGATTTCTGTCAACATAGGCCATTTTTGAACTTCATATTAGTGGAAGCAAACAGCATGCGCTCTTTTTCGTTTGGCTTCTTTTATTCAATGTGATGTTTTTGAGATTCATCTGTGTTGTTGCATGTGTCAATAGTTTGTTCCTTATTCATGCTGAGTAGTATTTCATTGTGTGAACGCACCCCTATTTGTTTCTCTCTTTTCCTGTTGATGATATTGGGTGTATGCATTACTCTATACCTTTGATTACCATCAAGAAGCTGACCAGTGCCTCCTTTGTTCTGGCATTGTACTTTTATTAATCTAACATCAGATTGCATTAGTTATCAAAGTATCCTTATTGTGCTGTTTACATGATGATGAGTTGAAAAGAGCAGGGTTTTGCAGCAAGATTGCAAAAGATTCAAATCCCAGATCTGCTTCTTGTAATCTGTAGGACATAGGGGAATTATTTTCTTTCTCTGTACCTTTGTAAAATGAGAATAATAATAATGCCTATGTCTCTTTGATGCCCGTGGTTAGGAGCTTTCGGTGCTCAATAAATGTTAGTTCCTATCCACACTTGCCCACATGCTTTTTTTTTTTTTGTGGTACACGGGCCTCTCACTGTTGTGCACTGTTGTGGCCTCTCCCGTTGTGGAGCACAGGCTCCGGACGCGCAGGCTCAGCAGCCATGGCTCGCTTTTTTAATAGGAATTGCAATCTGTGAAACCATATTATAGTTTTGTCACACCATCTCTCTTCTACACTCATGAATTTTCATAAACTCATATGCCATATTTTCACATTTATCCTATTTATTTTCATGTAAATCCAATCCATCATTTTACTCCATTGAGACTAACTGACTCTTTATTCGACTAAGCAGCAGAGTTGCTATCTGCCTCAGCTCTGTGTCATCTCTGGATTTAATAAGCTGATCAACCATGAACTCTTTCCAGTCACTTAATATTTGGATGGAACAGAAATAAGGACTTAGCATAAAATTGACAACCACCCTTTAGTTTGAAAATGATCTACCAATCAATACTCTTTGGGTACTGTTGTGCAGACAGTTTCAAATCCATTGAACCATATTATTTTTCCGTTATCTTTTCACAAGATATCAAAAGATGTACTTCTGTAAACTATAGGATTCAAAGGCCTTGGAAATTCTACGCATATAAAGAATAAATTATAACCACCTTTTTGGAATATGCATTTAATTCATTAAAATTTCCCGGAAAAAATTTTTAATAGTTGACCTCATAATTTCAAGTTTTTAAAAGGTTATCCCTGATCTACTATAGAAAGAATGTTGCATATCTTGTTCAAAATGATTTTTCAGGGAAAAAACCAGAAATGTAATGATATTTAATAGTCTATAATTTAATTTAATTTTCTTCATCACCATCATCTTCATAATCATCATCCTTACCTTTGTCAATATTGCAGTTGCAATGAACTTCAAGGTTAGTGCTATAGAATAAATGAATTTTTTAGCTCTTGAATTTGAAGTAGACAGTTTTAAGAGAGACGTCTGTTTACATGTGAGTTAGCCTGGCAGATGAATCAGAGCACCTAACACCAAATTTAATATCCAGTAATATAATAAGGATTTGTGATGCTTCCTGGAGGACCCGAGGTCTATAAACCAATGAATAGTTTATAGTGAGACATAAACATAGCATATAAAACATGCAGCCTTTTCATAGTGGAAAATCTTGATGTGTTTGAGGTTTGACAGTGATGAAAGAAAAATACTGTTCTTACAAATTGTATATAAAAATGGCTTTATGTTTCAAACATTAATATAAGGAAATTTTATAGCCTTATTTGGGCTGGAGGTATTACTGGCCTAGAAAAGGGGGAGCAACTGAGGACCAGAGAGATTCCCTGGAAGGTGAAACCCCATGGATCCCTGATTAAGATCTGGCTCCTTCACTGAAAATTGTCTGCATTTGGAAATGACGGGACCAGGGAGAAATTCACTTAAGAAATGATCAGGAGGATGTTCTGAAATAAAATGAAAAGAAGCCCTTAAATGAATAATTTATGACTGAATCTCATCCTAAATTCTGATTTTCTTAAGGAACACATGAACAATCTGTAAGAGATGAGCCCCTCTTCTTGAGGTGCCAGTCTCAGCTCATGTTGACATGACAGCAGAGCATTTGCAAGCTCAGTGCATTTTTCAAGTTAAACTTTATTCATTCATTTCCTTACAGATCTGCATGGTAAGTCATGGCCGAATTGCTCAGCAAGAGACATGCTTTACACATGTCCCTCTCTCCCAGGAACCCTGATTTCAGCAGAGCTGCTTTAGTAATAGCCCCTGAACAAGGCCTCAGAATCTCAGTACAAGCTTGTAATCCCCACAGGCTGCAGTCCATTTCCTGTCAGCTCTCTCCCAAGTTCACCACTGGAGTCCAAATTAGTTGAAATGCCTGGCCATACCCATCCCTTCATGAGGTTCTAAAGCTACATCTAGTTAATTAAAAGTGGGTGTAGGGAAAGAGGGGCCCTGCTATGCTTTTTGCTAGAATCAGGAAATTACTCTTTAGTTGAAAGAATCACCAGCTAGCAGCTGTCAGCTTAAGTTTGGCCTTTTGCACTAGCATTTCTGTGTTGCCTTAAAAATGCAAATAGAAGTGATCAGAAAGAGAAAGTAAAAAAAAAAATCCATTTAAAATTACATCAAAAAGAATAAAATACCTAGGAATAACCTTAACTAACAAAGTGAAAGACCTACACTCAGAAACGGAAAGATATCTTGTGCTCTTGGATTGGAAGAATTAATGTTGTTAACATGGCCATACTACTCAAAGCAATCTATAGATTTAATGCAATACTTATGACATTTTAAAGACCCCCAGTTGACAAAGAAATCTTGAGAATGAAGAACAAAGCTGGAGATATCATGATCCCAGGCTTCAAACTATCTACTACAAAGCTATGGGAATCAAAACAGTGTGGTAATGGCACAAAAACAGACACAGAGATCAGTGGAACAGAATAGAGAGCTCAGAAATAAACCCATACACCTATGGCCAATTAACCTACGACAAAGGAGGCAAGAATATACAATGGAGAAAAGACAGTTTCTTCTACAAGTGGTGCTGGGAAAACAGGACAGCTACATGTAAAAGAATGAGATTAGAACATTTCCTCATACCGTGCACAAAAATAAACTCAAAATGGATAAAGACTTAGATAGGAGACCTGAAACCATAAAACTCCTAAAAGAGAACATAGGCAGAGCAGTCTTTGACGTAAATCATAAAGATACTTTTTTAAGATCTGTCTCCTAAAGCAAAAGAAATAAAAGCAAAAATAAACAAATGGGACCTCATTAAACTTAATAGCTTTTTCACAGCAAAGGAAGCTATCAACAAAACAGAAAGACAACCTATAGAATGGGTTTGTAAATGAGATGACTGACAAGAGGTTAATATCCAAAATATATAAACAGCTCATACAACTCAATATAAAAAAACAAAACAAAACCCAAACAACCCAAATCACAAAATGGGCAGAAGACCTGAATAGACATTTCTCCAGAGAGGACATACAGATGGCTAACAGGCACATGAAAAGGTGCTCAACATGGCTAATTATTAGAGACATGCAAATCAAACCCACAGTGAGGTATCATCTCACATCTGTCACAATGGCTATTATCAAAGAGTCTACAAATAACAAATGTTAGAGAGGATGTGGAGAAAAGTGAACCCTCCTACGCTGTTGGTGGGAATGTAAATTGGTGCAGCCACTATGGAAAACTGTATGGAGGTTCCTCAAAAACTAAAAATAGAACTAAAATATGATCCAGCAATTCCACTCCTGGGTATGTGTGTGTATATATATATATATATATATATCTGGAAAAAATGAAAACACTAATTCAAAAAAATACATGCACCCCAGTGTTCATAGCAACATTACTTACAATAGCCAAGGTAGGAAGCAATCCAAGTGCCCATCAACAGACAAATGGATAAAGAAGATGGGTATGTATGTATATATGTATGTATGTATGTATATAATGGAATATTACTCAGCCATACAAAAGAATGAAATTCTGCCATTTACAGCAACGTGGATGGACCTAAAGAATATTATGCTTAGTGAAATGAGTCAGACAAATACTGTGTATCACTTATGTGGAAACTAAAAAATAATACAGATGAATGAATATGTAAAAGAGAAACAGAATCACAGATATAGAAAACAAACTAGTGGTTACTGAAGGGGAGAGGGAGGTGGGCAGGGATAAATTAGGGGTATGGGATTAAGAGATTCAAACCACTATACGTAAAATAGATAAGCAACAAGGATGTATTGTACAACACAGGAAATCATAGCCAGTACTTTGTAATAACTTTGAATGGAGTATAATCTGTAAAAATACTGAATCACTGTGCTGTACACCTGAAATTAATGTAATATTGTAAATCAACTGTACTTCAATAAAAAAAGTGATCAAACGATCCTGGGGGATACCAAAGGTTTTTATGGGACTCATCCCATTAAAAGTAGAAAAAGGGATATGTGAAGGGGCTCTGCTGAGAACATAGTGGTCATGATTTATATTTATTGACCTCTATCTAAGGGTCTAGTCAGAATCTGTGACTATAGCTGTTCTCCAGTATAGCTTTTTGTTCCCAACATTGATATATATGTGCAGTAGTTAGCTGAGAATTTTGTGATAAGTTGGGAGAAAAAACATGAAAGAATAGGAAATGCACATGCTCTTTGAGAAATACCAAATTAAAAAGTCTGTGCTTTCCAACTGAAAACTCATAAATATATATGTTCAAGGATGTTTACTGTGGCATCATTTGTAATGGTGTATAACCTGAAATAACCTAAGTGCTAACCAGTGGGAGAAGGATATGTATATAAGGTAGAATACTATGCAGCAATTAAAAAGGTTGAATGACAGCTATACATACTGATCTGGAAGGACATTCATGATGGTCTCTTGCTAGTTACAATAAAAAGATATGTTTCAGAGTGCTGTATCATATAATTCCATTCCAAATAAAAAAATAAAGATGGTGTGTGTGTGAGAGAGAGAGAGCAAGAGAGAGAATGTGAGTGGGAAAAATATACACCCCAAAATGCTAGCATCAGTTACCTGAAAGGCAGGAGATTTCAGAGTCAAGAGGGTGAGTATTAACTTTTTTTTCTGTATAAACATCTGCATGGTTTATAGGTGTATTAGTATCCTGGTGCTGCTATAAAATACTACAGACTGGGTGACTTACACTGCAGAAATCTATTCTCTCACAGTTCTGGAGGCCAGAAGTCCAAAATCAAGGAGTCGTCAGGGCTGGTTCCTTCTGAGAGCTGTGAGGGAAGGACATGCTCCAGGCTGCTTTCCTTGTCTTGTAGGTGGCTGACTCCCTGTATCTCTTCACATCATCTTCTCTCTATGCATGTCTGTCTCTGTGTCCCAATGTTCCCTTTTTATAAGGACACCAGTCATATTGGATAAGGGGCCCACCCTGCACCAGTATGACCTCATCTAAACTAAGTACACCTGTAGCAACCCTGTTTCCAAATAAGGTCATATTCTGAGCTACTGGGGGTTAGGACTTCAGCATATGAATTTGGGAGAGGGGTACAATTCAACATATAACAGAAGGTATAACTTTTGTAATTTTTTTAAAAGAAAAAAATGAGGCATGTACCAAGAAAAGGACATGAGGCTTGGCGTCAGGGAGGCACAAGTGTTCCAGACTTGCTTCTGCCATTCTCCAGCTACGCTTGAGCAGGTCACCTCTCATTGCCTGGGTGCATTTTCACCTGTAAAATGAAACTTGGACTTAGCTGATCCCTGAAGCCTATCATACCTTGAAGCAATCTGCATCTCTACACAACCTGACCAGTTTTCCTGGGTCTAGGGAATCCTCATTCTTTGCTGCTGGCAAACCACGTGGGTAGTGCGTCTTCTCCCCATCATTGTGTCCTGTGTTTAACACGGCTCAGGTCTTGTACCCTTTTTTCACAATGAGTCAAACCACTTGCTTTGTCTGGGGAAATGGCCCTGATATTCCCTAGGTGGCTCAGTTGCCACCAGCCTGGGATAATAATTTGCTGTAATTCCATGTATCCGTTAGTCCCCCAACTACATATAACACTGCTTTTTTTTTTTTTTTTTTTTCCGGTACGCAGGCCTCTCACTGTTGTGGCCTCTCCCGTTGCAGAGCACAGGCTCCGGACGCACAGGCTCAGCAGCCATGGCTCATGGGCCAGGCTGCTCCACATCATGTGGGATCTTCCCGGACCGGGGTACGAACCCGTGTCCCCTGCATTGGCAGGCGGACTCTCAACCACTGCACCACCAGGGAAGCCTAACACTGCTTTTTATGTCCTCAGATGTTGGGGCGCTTATTTAGCACCTGGGATTTTCTAGCAAAGGATTTCTTGACCCCAGGCCAGGACCTTATATGGCCCCTCAAATTCCACTGCGTGATCGTTCTCCTATGTGTAACTGGCCCAATTTATAATGTAGATGTTCCGGAAAAGCTAGAGCCCCTATCCCAGTGATTTTGGAGGGAAGTGAATACATTTTCCACAGAATAACTGTTGGACCAGATTCATCTTAGGAGAGGAGCAAAGTCCACCATGGCCTTCCTCTAGTTCATGTGGCTTCACAGCTCCTTTCTGGAGAAGTGCCTCATGTCACATTTCACCAAACTCTCTTGCTTGTGGTCCAGTAAAGTGGCTCAGAGGTCATTTAAACTGATGGGCCAACATCTCCCTTTTAGGCTCTGCTAGTCACTCCTGCTGATGCCTGGTAACAGCCGTATCTGAGAGGTGACAGGGATGTTTTTTTCACCCAACAATTCAAGCCCTCGCAGGTCTTTAGATGAAGAGGGTCCTTTCAAACAAGACAAAGAAACAGAGTCTGCGCAGGCTTATCCTATCTGTTTGTTCTAATTGGTGTTGATCACAACAGTTCGGACATGTAGGCGATTCAAGATGGGATTTATGGCAGATGGGGCTACAGATAGTTTTTTTTTAAATTTTATTTTATTATTATTATTATTTTTTGTGGTACGCAGGCCCCTCACTGCTGCAGCCTCTCCCATTGCGGAGCACAGGCTCCGGACGTGCAGGCTTAGCGGCCATGGCTCACGGGCCCAGCCGCTCTGCGGCATGTGGGATCTTCCCAGACCGGGGCACGAACCCGTGTCCCCTGCATCTGCAGGCGGACTCTCAACCACTGCGCCACCAGGGAAGCCCAGGGCTACAGATAGTTTTAACAGAGGGCTACTAAAGTAGATCAAATATGTTTGAGGGGCTTTACTTTTTATACTTTAACCAGGGAACAGTGAACTGGATGCTGTAGTTTGAAAGGTGTGTTAAGATGCGTGGGGGGGGGTGTATTGTCAAAATGTGGACAACTCTAATATATTTTGCACATGTCATACCAGTATATGTTTATGATGTTTTTTCAGTACAACTTTTATTTGGTTTCCTTATTTTTACTTCCAGGCATTTCTAAACTATCTGATTTAGTGGGAATTCAAAATAGCAAGTTAAGTTTTCTCTTAAATTCTGGAGTTAAGGCATTTATGATTCCCATTGATCAATGTGCAGCTTTACTTTTGTGGGTGATTAATTACAAATGGGTGGAGTAGTAGAGCCAATATGGACCCCTGGAGTGGATGTGGGTACCTCTGAAGGATCCTCACTGTAGAGGGCAAAGACGAGGACCACCCACTTGGTACTAAGCTTGATTAGTGGCTAGTGGTGTAGCTAAGCTGAGATTAGGATCACTGTCTTGCTTGTTAGCTTGTTACCGGTTACTGCGAGGGCTCAGGCCCTGACATTGGGTTTGGATATTCGGTTACAGTGCTCTTGTGTCTCACATGAAAGGTTTCAGCTGGATAAGCAATCTCTTTATGGCTACAATGTGGAAATAGAAAAAGTTTAAGTGTTTCCTCTGTTTATGCTCTCTCTCTCCACAGTGATAATATCTGTAAAGTCTCCAGTTGGTATTTGAATGGTAATGGGGCGTGCACTTGTATTGTTCTTATCTAGGACATGCGTAAAATGGCAAGCTACGTGTAAATATATGCCAGAAAGAAGTTGCTGTTTTAAAACTACGTGGAAAGTTCACTGTGGCTGAATACTTGTGACTTCTCTGACGTCCATATTCTGTGATTTTTCATATTTTCCTCTGGTTTTCTGTCACAGGACTATATTAGGTGCCATGACTTGTTCCATTTAGGGAAAGTAACCAGACTTGTATGGGAGCACAATTCCATTTGGCCCATTTGACCCTTCTATGTGAAAAGATGTTCCATGCATGTACACTCTGCTCCAGTTAGTTAACTTTGTGAAGACAATGAGCTTGTTGAGGAAAGAGACCATAATTGAATCATCTTTGCAGTCTTCATAGTGCTTGTGGTATGTTTGTTTTTTTTTTTTTTTTTTTTTTTGTGGTCCACAGGCCTCTCACTGTTGTGGTCTCTCCCGTTGCGGAGCACAGGCTCCAGACGCACAGGCTCAGCGGCCATGGCTCACAGGCCCAGCTGCTCTGTGGCATGTGGGATCTTCTCAGACTGGGGCATGAACCCGTGTCCCCTGCATCGGCAGGCGGACTCTCAACCACTGCGCCACCAGGGAAGCCCTTGTGTAGGTTTTTGATGAGTATTTGTAAAATGAATGAACTCAGTCAAATAACTGATTATTTTAAACACAAACTCAGTTCTTTTAGAAATAATAAACTTTTCCTTTAAAAGGCCTTAGTGTTTTGATGCAAACTTTATCCCGATGACACACAAAATGATGCTTTAGATGGATCACTGGAAGGTCTGAAATCATCAATCTTAGTAAGAACAGACCCAGGTTTACTTTTGGTTTCTCTCCATTGAATTATGTCCCACACATTGGCCATAGATATTAACAAACAAACAGATAGTCTGAGAACTGATCCTACTCTAGACATTTTCAGCTTAGGGAGGTTTTCCAGTAAAATCCCAATTGCCTCTCAGTGTCACACTCTTAGTTTCCTACCTTATGCTTCTTGGGGGAACAATTTCTAGTTCTGTTAAAGATGACTAATACAGACAAAGAAGTACTTCACCCTAACAAAGTCGTGTGCAGGGAACACAAGAATCTTTCAGTATGATTGATTTATAAGTGACCAAGGCCTGAGAGAAACAGTTACTCTGATTGCAAAGAGGAAAAGGACTTTGTTGACTAGTGTAAATAAAAGATAGAGTACTTCTTTCACAAAAGGTCAGCTCCAGAGAGCAGACTGTTTCCTTCATTACTTTATTCCTGTAACTTAGAATAGGGCACATAGTAGGCTCTCAACAGCTGCTTGCTGAATGCTTGGGTGAGTGAATGAATAATCATGTGATAGAATTTTAATATCCAAGTTATAGATCAAGTGAAGAAAAACATTTTTGTCTAACCTCCCCAAATTGCCGTAACTGCCCTTACTGTCCTGGTTTGGAAGTAAACCTACAATTTTACATTAGAATGCAAATGACAATTATATTTAGTCTGTTGATTATAGGACAGATCCCTTTAAAAGGATGGGTCTCAAGTCTTGATTAAATCTCTTTTTAATTAAACTTTATACTTGAGATAACTGTAGATTCCTGTTGTAAGAAAGAATGCAGAGAGAGACCAAGTAACATTTACCCCATTTCCTCCAATTGTAACTTCTTACCAGCATATAGTACAGTATCACTGTTGATATAGGACATTGATACAGTCAGGCCAGAGAACAGTTCCTCCGCAAGGATCCCTCATGTTACTTTTTTATAGCCACAGCTACCTCCTACTCTCCCAGCCTCTCTCCCCAGTCCCCGACCTCTGGCTGATCTGTTCTCCATTTCTACAATTTTGTCATTTTAAGGATGTTATATAAGTGGAGTCACACAGCTCATAACCTTGTGGGATGGGCTTATTTTTTACTCTGCATCATTTCCTGAAGAGTCACTGAGGTGCTGCTGCCAGGAGGCGGCTCAGCTCTGGTGGGGTATACGAGGAGACCACTTGTCTCCATCAGGCAGGGATGGAAGACCAGTGCCCTGCTCAGCCCAATCAACACTACCCTGGCAGGGGAATCGGAACACCTCCTGGTTTTGCTGGATGGGGGGTGGATGACTAGCTTTCTGCTTGACCATGTCAAGACCATCCAGTGGGGGAGTTGGATTGTCTCTGCCTGCTTCCGTGAGGGGAGGCTGAGCTGGGGTGGGTCCTTTGAAGGTTAACTTCCTGCTTGGTCCTTCTCAAACCATAGCCTTCCTGTCTGGCTATATGGGGTGCAATAAAGAAACCCAGGGCACTCACCGCCCCAAGTCTGTAGGACGTCTGCTTTCATCTTTCTAGCTTTCAGAGCCTTCCTATGCATGTTGGGTTATGTCCAGGGTTTTTTGGTTGCAAGAGGGAAGACCTGGGAGGAATGGGGCTATTCTGTCTTGGTAGAACCATAAGTCTCTGAATCTTCCTTTTCAAGAGAATTCTCTACAGTTTTTTTCAGTGCACTTTATGAATTGTTAACTTTGACAGAAGATATTAATTTTCATACTCTGTCTTAGACTGTGTAATTTCTCTTGCTGTTCAGTATATCCTGTGCTTGAGACAAGTATCTGCATCAAATTCTTTAAAATAAGACTTTCATCAGGGTAAGTGTTTAAGGATGATTTGATAGGTCAGCTTAGGGGGAGAAAAAGACAAGGATGTAGTTCTTCCTGAAATTGTCTCACAATTTACAAGGGTTACTTTACATATTTATTTTTCAAAACATCACTCTCAGACAGTTCGGTTGATAGAAACTATCCATCATTTTGGCATTCTGAAGACTTGAAAGAGAATTCTTTATGATTGTAGAGTAATTTTGTCATACTTCTAAGTGGAAGGGGCTAAGAAATTTTATGATTTTCTAAAATAATTCATCTAAGCATGTTTTCAGTATTCAGACTGTATATTATTGATCATGTTATTTTACTCCTTGTTTTTATTATGTCCTTAGTCACTGACTCTCTTCTTTCTCCTTGTAGCTCTTCTTACCACAAAGGCGCAAGAACTCTCCTATTTCTTTGTGGAATTGGAGTAATTTCCAGTGTATTTGCCTATTAGAGACAGAGATTAGGGAAGGAGCCAATAAAATTACACTAAGGAAATTAATTAGCTTCAGCCATAAAACTTTTCAGCTGGAGCTGTAGGTCAAATGACCTCTCCCAAGACAAATCTTTCTAAAGACAACCTCTAAAAGTCCAAATCCCTGGAGGCAACTAAACTGTGTCCTTATTAATTCAAAGTAAAGAATTCTAAGTAAGCATCTATTCAGGTAAAGGGACTGTAGAAGAAATTAAATTGCCCAGTGGTTTTGATATATATTGGGTAGTCAGTCTGAACCCAATTTAAAGTTTTAGTCTCTGACATTCACATGTTATGAGCAGTTATTTGCACACATGAGCATTCATACTTATTATAAATATTAGACCCAGACACTAAAGAATGTATTTTATGCATTAAAAAATCCTTATATAACCTTGTATTTATTTAGTAGCTACTTGATAGACATTTGCTGGACAGGGGAATGATTTAGGTCATTCAGCTTTCCTCTCATTAACAACTTCTTGGGCACAATCTATGTAAATGGTTCTGCCACTGCTGCCTTGAGTCATCTTTCTAAATACTTTGTCATCACACTGCCCTGATCATATTCACAGTCCTGGCATTTACAGCTCACAATGAACTGACCCCATCTGATTGATTCCACCTGCTTTTCCAATGGGGGTTAGCCCTGAGAACGCTCCCCGAATCAAACTTAAGCATGCTGTTTTCCCCACTGTTTTGCATCCATGCCATAGGCTCTCCTGCCTGTGTTTATGTGAAATCTCTCCCCCACCCACTGCCCAGCATCAGACTCCAGCCTGCAGTGTCCTCTTGCATTCTCTCGCTTTCTTGTTCTCATCTACAGCTAAAATTCCAGCTCATTTCTCATCTCTTCCATGATGCCTTCTGTAAATACTTTAATACATGCTGTTATATTCTTGTATAACCATTAAAACACACCATTGCACCTCAGATTTACCCTGTTGTACATAAGATCACATCTTTTCTTCCCCCCAATTTTATTTTTGCTCCTTTCCAGCCAACGTTCTTTTCTTACACAGTTGCTTACTCTGATGAGGTCAGATCCTCACATCATAGGTTCTCACGACACCTTCCTACCACAGGTCAGAGTTGTGATTTGCAGAGCCTTGCGTGACAGTGCCTCCTGGATCTTTTATTCTCATCACCTGACTCACTCCTATTCATTTTTCAGGACTCAGCTTAAAAGTCAATTCATCAGAGTAGACTTTTCTAACTCACTAACTAGGTCACTCTGCTAATGCTCTTTAGTAATTCACTTTCATAACACTTGTGCTTTTATAATTTTACACTAATTTGTTCTGTTCATTCAGTAAATATCTGTTGATCACCTATTATGTGCCAAGTAATGTTTCAGGAGCTAGAGCTATATTAGTGACAAAACAGATACAACTTCCTGTCATAATGCCCTTACATTCTTATGGGAGGGGATGGACAATAAAAAGCAAAATAATCAAGTGATATTAGAAGATCTACTAGTCAGGATAGATTAAGTTATGCTGTGGTAACAAGAAAGCCCACAAGTGCCCTTAACATACAAAATTTCTCACTCATGAAAAATATGTTATGGGTCTTGATAACTCTCCGGGGAAACTTTCCTCTGTGGTGGTTCTGCAATCTGGGATGCTTTGGTCTTCAGCACCTCAGTCTGAAAATGAAAGCAGCTTCATGATTACCACAGCTGTGGAAGAGATCACTGGAAGGTCTTGCACTGGCAGTTAAATAACTTAGCACAGAAACGCCACATGTCAATTCTGCTGACAATCCATTGGCCAGATTTAATCATATGACTTGATTTATATAGGGGCAGCCAGGGAAGATTAATTCTTCTGTATGCTTGAAAGGAGAGGAGAATCAGGTATGGGTGAGCATCTAAAGTCTTTACTGCAGAAAGGTAATGCTCTGGGGAAAAAAGTGGAACAGGATAAGGGAATATGTTGTGCTTACGTGGTATTGAAATTTAAACAGAATGATCAATTCATGCCTCATTCACAAGTTGATACTTGAGCAGAGGTTTGAAGGAGTTAAAGGAGTGAACATGCCAGTCTGTTGGAGGAAGGGCATTCTAGAGATTGATAAATGCCAGTGCAAAGGTCCTGAGGCCAAAACATGCCTGATTCATCTGGCGAACAAGAAGACATGTGTGACTACTGCTGAGTGAACAGGAGAAAGAGAATGTAAGATAAATTAGAGAACTGGTGGTAGAGGTGGCAATCAGATGCCATAGGGCCTCAGGAGCCTTTTTAAGGACTGGGCACATACACATACACATTTCGCTACTTTATTGAGGTGTGGTTCACCTACCATAAAATTAACCCTCTTGAAGTGTACAATTCAGTGGTTTTTAGTATATTCACAGAGTTGTGCAATCATAACCACAGTCAATTTAGAACACTGCCGTCATCTCAAAAATAAACCCCACCCCATTAGAAATTGCTTCCCATTCCCCACAAATATCACTAGCTCTGTTTCTATAGATTTCTCTGTTCTGGGTATTTCATATAAATAGTATCATATAATATGCATGCGTTTGTGACTGGCTTCTTTCACTTAGCATAATGTTTTTAAGGTTTATTCATGTGGTAGCATGATTAGTGCTTTATTTCTTTTCATGGCTGAATAATATTCCATTGTATAGCTATACTGTGTTTTATTTATCCATTCATCAGTTAATGGACCTTTGGGTTTTTTCCACATTTTGACGATTATGAAAAATGCTGCAATGAATATTCATGTTCAAGCTTTTATGTGGACTCAAGTTTTAATTTCTCTTGCATATATACCTAGGAGTGAAATTGCTGGGTCATATGGCAACTCCATGTTTAAACTTTTGAGGAACTGCTAAACTATTTTTCAAAACATATATACATACAGAGAGAGAAAGTGAGGAAGAGAGAAATCATTCCCGTCCGCAGTGTAAGAGGTCTCCAATTTGCCACATCCTAACTAACAGCTGTTATCTTTTTTCTTTCTAGCCATCCTAGTGGATGCGAATGATATCTCACTGTGGGTTTTTTTTTTTTTTAATAAATTTATTTATTTATTTATTTACGGCTGTGTTGGGTCTTCGTTTCTGTGTGAGGGCTTTCTTTAGTTGCGGCAAGCAGGGGCCACTGTTCATCACAGTGCCCAGGCCTCTCACTGTTGCGGCCTCTCTCATTGCGGAGCACAGGCTCCAGGCGCGCAGGTTCAGTAGTTGTGGCTCACGGGCCTAGTTGCTCCGCAGCATGTGGGATCTTCCCAGACCAGGGCTCGAACCCGTGTCCCCTGCATTAGCAGGCAGATTCTCAACCATTGCGCCACCAAGGAAGCCCTCACTGTGGTTTTGATTTACATTTTCCTGATGGCTGATGATGCTGAACATCTTTTTGTAGGCTTTTTACCCATTTGTATATTTTCTTTGGAGAAATGTCTCTTCAGATCCTTTGTCTATATTTTAATTGCGTTGAGACTTTGGCTTTTACCCTGAGAGAAATTGTGAGCCACCAAAGTTTTGAGCAGATGAATGGAATAATCTGACCTATGGTTTTAACAGATCACTCTGCTGTACTGAGTATGGGCTGTAAGGAGGTAAGGATGGAACTAGTGAAGAGCATTTGCAGTGAACCAATTGAAAGATTATTGTGATTTGGACTGGGGTAGTAGTAGTGTAATCAGGTAAAAATGTTTGGATGCTGGATTTATTTTGAAGGTAGAGTTAGCATGGTTAGTTGACAAATTGGATGTAGGGCAAAGAAAAAGAAATGAGTCAAGGATGACTCCATAACTGTGGCCAGAGCATCTGGAAATATAGAGCTGCCAACACTTGAGATGAAAAAGACTATATATAGAACAGCTCTGGAGATGAATTTATTTTACTTTATTTTACTTTTCTTATTGCTAGCATTCTCCAGTGCACTTCAAGCTCCTTGAGGTCAGGGACCATGCCAGTCATACTCATCATAGCATCTCCAGCTTGGAGCATGCTCCTGACATAAACAAACAAATGAATGAGTGACTGTATAAGGACAAACACCATGCATCTTTGAAAAACTGAATTTAACAGGTTTGGGGAGAGCAGTCTAATACCCACTTTTTTTTTTTAGCTTTGGTTTTAAATTATTCCAACCATTATAATATCATGCTCAAGAGCATGGACTTTATAGCCAGACAGTCCTGGGTTTTGCCTGTATATTATCACTGTGACATTGGGCACATTACCTAACTGCCTGGAACCTCGGTTTTCTTTGTACATGAAGGGTACTGATACTCACCTCACAAGAGTTCTCTGAGTATCAAATAAGAATGTTTTCAGAGCACCAAGCACACAACTTGACACATGGAAAGAACTCTCCAAATGATTTCTCTCTTCCTTATTTTCTCTCTCTGTATGTGTATATGTGCTCATACATACAGCCACATACACAGACAAAATGCATATTGAATGTAGTATATAGTTAATATTTTGAGTTAATGTGTTAAAACTATATATTTCACATAATGGTGAAATATTTGTTGCCCCAAACACTATTTACGTTATTCTTACATTAACTGTAGAGGGAAAACTTTGGGCGATTTGGAGCCAGCAGTCTGATGTTTGAACACCAGATCTACCATTTGCTACCTGTGAGGCTTGTTCTCTCTGAGATTCCATTTTATCATCTGCAAACTATGATGACAATAACTACACTCACATTATACACCTAACAGGGTTGAAGGGAGGATGAAAATTGAATGTATGTAATGGTGCTACTAATATTGTATGTCTTTGTCTACTTGATGTTATATGTTAAAATATTTAAGTGGTTCTTATTACTCTTCACAACCTATTTTATTTTGGGGAGATATCATTAAAGAAGATATTTTTTCAGTGAATTCTGAGAAAATAGCAAAAACACAAAGAGAACTTTTATTGGAAACACAGGGTCCAATGATCTGTTAAAATGTCTGTAGCAACAAAATAATAAAAATCCAAGACATGACTTTAAGGGAGGCATTGGTGTGGAACCCACAGCATTTTTCCTGGGTTTTATTCAATGACATGTCAGACTCATTATGTTTGATTCATTGGGTTTCAGTGTCTGAAGCTGAGGACTGCACTTTCTACAACCGATTGTGAAAGAACAAATGATGCTACAAATGGATAGCTCAGCATCTTCACTGCTGTGAAGTACAGGTCACTGAGAATACTTTAGTGTTGGGAGATGGAGACCAGGCTGTTCTGGCCTTCAGGCTCATTTATGTGTATCTGAAGGCATACAGCACATAGTAGGTACTCCATAATAGATATTTGTTGATAAACTTCTCTCATTGCTTCCTAGATATTTGATGTGGGGTTATTGTTTATCACGTGGGAAGTGTGAGAATTGGGAAAGTAATAACGAAGACCTAATACACTGATACTGCAACTTAACTTTGAAATGTATCAAAAAGTGAAAGATAAATTTTTGGAGGGAGAGAGGAGGGATGGAAAAATGAATAGGGATGTGATAAAGCAAATATTGCAAAATATTAATCATGGAATCTGGGTGTGGGATTCCATGGGAATATGTGTGTTAACTGGATACTTCTGTAAGCTTTTCTTGTTTGAGTATCTTTGTAATAAGAATATTTATGAAGATAAAATGAAACTAGAACTAAACTGTAGAGAAACAGATTAGCTAGATCTGCTGCCATGTTAAGAATTGTGGTACGGTGAAGCCGTGCCAAGAAAATAATGAGAGTGTTTTTATATTGTTGTTATTATTAGTGTACCAGCAAGAAGAGACAAGGTATACTGCTGTAGCAAATTAATTCCTAAATCTTAGTGGCTCAGTACCACACACACTCTGATGTTAAATGCAAGTTGGCTTGGGACTCTAATCTAGGTCCCATACTAACAGAGGCTCCATCATTTCCAGTGTCACCAGTCATGGCAGAAAGGGAAGAAAGTATGGAGGGTTACAAAGTGACTTTCAAGTACAGGGAGGTCTAGTCTTCCATGTGCTCAAGGAGTAAAGGAGAATTTGGTACTGGTTAACACGAGCTAAATCTTTTATAATTAGACTGAGCAGGAAATAGTTCAATTTTCATGACTTCTCTACACTTCTTACTTCTCAGTGACATACAAATTGTCACATCCAAAAATCCAAAATCGTTATGAAACTCCCAGACACGAGACCTTGAGGAATAAATGATACACACTGACACATTGTAGGGATTCAGGTATGTTCCTTATTTGCATGCCTTGATTAGGTGGTGTCATTCCAGCATTCTCTGAATTTATCATTAGGTCAAAAAGCTTCAGCATTTACTCTGTGTCTGAAATTCTCTACCACTTTAAAAGCTATCATAGACAGGGATCCTGTCCTCAAGTCATAATAATCCAGAAGCTAATCGGCATACAATAGAAAAAAGTTGTTACAGATGCAGTTGAAGGCTTGATTGTAGTAGACACTATGAATGAAATAGGCTTAAAAAAAGACAAATATCACAGCAATAGGTATAGTAGGAGTAATAGCAATAATAGTGACAGCAGCTAATGCTTAACATTGGGCTTACTGTGAGTCATGTGACATTCTGAGTCCTTTATACATATTGCTTCCTTGAATGTCCCTATCAGCCTGGTGAGGTCGGTGCCACAGACACTTCATAGAGAAGCAGTGATTTGAGTTCTGTCACTGAAGTAGTTTGGTATTGAACAGAAGAAGGAGATGGAAGCAGGACCTTGGGGAAAGGGAGTTAAGTGCATAAAGTCAACAGACAGCTAAACAAGCAAAAGATGTGGAAGGTGGGTTCGTGCCCCAGTCTGGGAAGATCCCACATGCCGCGGAGCGGCTGGGCCCGTGAGCCATGGCCGCTGAGCCTGCGCGTCCGGAGCCTGTGCTCCGCAATGGGAGAGGCCACAGCAGTAAGAGGCCCGCGTACCACAAAAAAAAAAAAAAAAAAAAAAAGATGTGGAAGGGCAGGAAGGAGACTGGTCTAAATACAGCTCAAGGTCTGGAAGGAAAAGGAGTTTGTTAGTTGGGTATGACCAGACAGTGGGGACTTTGAAAACCATAGAAAGTCTATTTTCTGTTTTCTTTCTTTTTATGTTTGTCCATGAAGATGATAGGGGTCCAAATTGAAATAGAATATACAATTTAATGGTAATATTGTAAATCATGTCTGCAACAAGAGAAAAACGATCAAAGGACAGTTGAATAGCAAAGAAACAGTGGTATGATAGAACTCATTTTTCCCTGACTTTTATTAAAAATGGGGGGTGGGGTGGGGTACAACAGTAGCAAACTCAGTCAAAACGTACCCTTGTCTGGAAGTTTAGGTCAACTACAAAGATTAGAGAACACAGTCCCCCAAGACTGCTTTCATTTCTGACACCAAGTGCAAGTTTCAGGGGTTCTCCAAACCCTCCTTCAGTTTAATTATTTGCTAGAAAGACTCACAGAACTCACTGAAAGCTGTTATACTCGTGGTTACAGTTTAATACTGGGAAAGGCTAGAGATTAAGGTCAGCCAATGGAAGAACATATGGCAGCGTCTGGGAGAGTTAGACAGATTTGGAGGTTCTGTTGTCTTCTACCCATGGAGTCTGGATGCACTACTTTCCCAGAACTGCTATGTGGCAATATGTATGGTGTATTATCAATCAGGGAAGCTCACCCAAACCTCAGTGTTCAGACTTTTTATTGGTACTCCATTATGTAGGTGTGATTGATTGATCAACAGCCCATGTTTAGCATCTTTATTGGAGTATAATTGCTTTACAATGGTGTGTTAGTTTCTGCTTTATAACAAAGTGAATCAGCTATACATATACATATATGCTTGCATCCCCTCCCTCTTGCGTCTCCCTCCCACCTTCCTTATCCCACCCCTCTAGGTGGTCACAAAGCACCGAGCTGATTTCCCTGTGCTATGTGGCTGAAATTTATCAGAGTACAGTTGTTTTACAATGTAGTGTTTCACGTATACAGCAAAGTGATTCAGTCATGCATATGCATATATTCATTGTGTTCCAGATTCTTTTCTCATATAGGTTATCACAGAATATTGAGTAGAGTTCCCTGTGTTGTGCAGTAGGTCCTTGTTGGTCATCTATCTTATATATAGTAGTGTGTGTATGTTCATCCCAAGCTCCTGATTTATCCCCACCTCCCCACCCCTCACGTTTCTCCTTTGGTAACCATAAGTTTGTTTTCGGTATCTGTAAGTCTGTTTCTGTTTTTGTAAATCTCAGTCTCTAGGTTGATTTATAGCATGTGACCCAAAGCTGTCACCCTCAGTTACACTTTTGGTCTTTCTGGCATGGCCAGTCTCCACCCTAAGACTGTATGAGTGTGGCCAGTCTCCTCTCCACCTCCCCTAACCCACCTCCCACACCCCCAAATCATGCTGTTGGACTATCTGGCATGACCCAGTGCTCCCAGGCAAACAAAGGCACACCTGTCAGACATAACATTCCAGGGCAAAGACCAGAACTTCTCTTTAGTTAAGGCCAAATTCTTTACTGTACACCCTGATTCCAACATGTTGTGGGTTAATGTTTACTGTATTTCAAACAACTGTGCAATGCAAAACAGTCTCTCCAAAACCAACTCTCTAATTTATTGGGTAGTTTGCAACAAGTTACCTTCTTTATGTATATTTCACAGAAAGAAAAAAAGGCATTGAACAGCTTTTAAAAACCTTTCCCATCCAAGTATATTTGTAATTTCTTTGTAACAGTAGAAAGCCTTGTGTAGCATTCCCTTTGTTGTCTTACCTTTTAGATTTGTGGCTACAGTGGGAGATGGCTGGGTCTAACTCAACTCCACAGTGGCATTTCTGTGGCTGCAGTGGTCCAGGCAGTGGGAGATGGAGGATGGCATTGGCAGGGCTTTTGAGGTGAGGATGTGGCCAGGCTGACGGATTTCAGGCATGACGTGAACAGGGGCAGGGCTGCAACTGACTGGACTACAGCAGGGATCAGGACAGAGTATTTGGAATATGGGTTTGAGTGGTGGTTGTAGATTGGGCTTAGGTCTGGAGCAGTTAGAGAACAGCTCAGCATCTGGTGAGTGAGTCATCAGGGGTCAGGGCCAGAGCAGCAATGGAGGCAGAATTTCACACTGAGTTGGAGGGAGCATTGGTGGCTTCAGTGGTGTACAGGGGAGTGTTGCTGCTTACCTGCCGTGCTCAGAATCTGTGAGTCTGTTTAGATAACCATTAAAGGTAAGGATTTCGGCCTCAGACTATCTGGATTCAAGTCATGGCTCTGCATGTTGGTAACTATGTGATTTGGGTAAGTTACTTAACCTTTCTGTGCCTCAGTTTCCACATCTGTTAAATAAAGATAATACTCATTTTCTGTATCATTAATTTTTGCTTCTATGTTTAACGTTTATAGTTCCCTTCTTTCTTCTTTGGGTTTAATTTGATTTTTCTTTTGATTTTTCTTGAGATGGAAGCTTAGACTTTGATTTTCCATCTTTATTTTAATATTTGCCTTTAGAGGTATAAATTTCCCTATAATCAGAACTTTAGTTATATCCCACAAGTTTTGGTGTGCTAAATCTTCTTAAAAGTTCAGTTCAACATATTTTAAAATTTCCTTTTGGAGACATGAATTATGTAATAGTGTGTTTATTTCTAGTTAGTTTTTGGTAACTTCTCCCTAGTTTAAGTCCACTGTGATCAGAGAACAGAACTGGTGTGGTTTCAGTCTTTTGAAATTTGTTGAGGCTTGCTTTATGGACGGGCATATTGATCGTTTTGGTAATTGTTCTGTAGGAACTCTAGGGAAATGTTATTCCTCAGCTGTTGGATATAGTCTTTCATAATTGTCAGTTAGGTCAAGTTGGTTTATAGGTTGTTCAGGTCTTTGATATCCTCACTGATCTTGTCTGTTCTTTTGGTTACTGAGCAAGTTGTGTTAAATTCTCCAACTATGACTGAAGATTTGTCAATTTCTCCTGAAGTTCTTTTAGAACTTTAGAATTTCTTTAAGAACTTTAGAAATCTTTTTGCTTTATGTATTCTGTGGCTGTGTTATTAGCTGTAAGTTTAGGATCGTTCTTCCTGTTGGAATGACCTCATCTACAGTAATACTCTTGCCTTTAAGTTTACTGTATTTGATACTAATATCAGCCTTTTGATTTGTACCTTCATGGTATGTTTTTCTCCATCCTTTCAACCTGTTTTCTTACAGTCAATGTAAGCCTTTCTGTCCCATTTTTGTTTTTAATCCAGCCTGAAAATCTTTGTCTTTTAATTGAAGTATTTAGCCCATTATTAAGCTAGGTGAAGTCTCTCATTTTACCATTTGTTTTATTTTTAATTCCATCTTTGCCTCTTTATTCTTTCTTTCCTGCCTTCTTGATCTCACCCAGATATTTTTGTTCCACTTTATATTCTCTATTAGCTTTTGAGTTGTGGTTATTTTTTTTTTTGGTTTTGTTTTAATAACTGTTACTTTATGTAGGGGTATGCAAACTCTCTGGAAAGGGTCATATAGTAAACATTTTTGGCTTTGAGGGCCATATGGTCTCTGCAGAAACCATTCACCCCTGCAGTTTTAATGTGAAAGCTGCCACAGATAGAACATAAACATATAGATATGGCTGTGTGCCAATAAATCCTTCTTTAAAAAAACAAGTTGCTGGCAGATTTGGCCCATGGGCCATGATTTGCAGACTCCTGATTTAAAGATTAATGTATGTTTGACTAACAACAGGTCTACCTTATTGGTAGTTTTATCACTTCCTCCTCTAAATGCAAGAACTTTATAACTGTTTAAATAGTTTACTCTTTTCCATTCTTTGTACTATTGTTGTCATGTATTTTATTTATTTCAAAAACTATCATAAAAATTCCACAGGACATTATTAATATTGCTGATTTAAAGACCAGTAGTCTTTATATTTACCCACATATTTATCTTTTCTAGTGTTCTTAGTGTCTTCCTCTATCATTGTACTTCTACTTGGGTTAATTTTAACTTCAGTTTGAAGAATTTCTTTGTATGTTTATTATAGTGCCAGTCTGATAAGTATGACTTCTCTTACATTTTTGTCTGTCTGGAAATATCTTTACTTCATCTCCTCTTTTTTTTTTTTTTTTTTTTTTTTCTGTACGCGGGCCTCTCACTGCTGTGGCCTCTCCCGTTGCGGAGCACAGGCTCCGGACACACAGGCTCCGCGGCCATGGCTCGCGGGCCCAGCCGCTCCGCGGCATGTGGGATCTTCCGGGATCGGGGCACGAACCCATGTCCCCTGCATCGGCAGGCGGACTCTCAACCACTGCGCCACCAGGGAAGCCCCATCTCCACTTTTGAAGACTATTTTCACTGGTGAAGTTGGCAGGGTTTTTCTTTTTCTTTTCTTAGCATATTAAAGGTATCATTTCATTGTCTTCTTCTTTCCATGTTTCTGTTGAAAAATCAGTTGCAAAATTATTTTAAGTGAGTGTATTGCATTGTTTTTTCTGACTGCTTTAAAATTTACCGCCCCCCCCCAAGTTATACTAGAATGTGCTTCAGTGTGGTTTCTTTATGTTTATCCCATTTAGGTTTCCTGACACATCTGAAATCTGTTGATTTGAAATTTTTTACAAGTTTTGGAAAATTTTAGCTATCATCTCTGTAATATTATTTAAGCTCATTTTCTTTCTCTTTTCCTTCTGAAACTCCAATTATATATATGTCAGACCATTTTTCTGTGTTCTGCATGTCTCTTATTTTCTGTTCTATTTTTTTCATTTTTTCTACCTGTGCTTTAATTTGAATATTTTTTCATTGACTTGTCTTTGAGTTCACTAATCCTTTCTGCTTTGTCAAATCTGTTGTTAACATGTCTAATGAATTTTTTATTTTATAAATTGTATTTCTCAGTTCTAGAATGTGTATTTGATTCTCTTTTTTTACAGATTCCAATCATCTGTTGAAAGTGTCTGTTTTTCATTCATTTTGTTTATCTTTTCTGTTTTCTTTACCATATTTATCATATTTAGTTAAAAATCTTTTTCTAATAACTCTGATATGTGTATCAAGTGTGAGTCTGCTTCTTATTCTATGTTTGTTTTTTCTCTTAACTATTGGTCACATTCCTTATCTTTTTCCTGTGTCTCATGATTTTTTAAATAATATACAGGACATTGTATATAAAAGAAGAATAAATGCTAAAGTTGATTTTATTTTTCCCCAGGGAGAGTAATGAGTGAATAAGTTCAATCCAATCAGGTTTGAGTTAAGGCTGTCTGGAAACTTTGGTTATAATCTATTTTCCTTTTGTACCAAATGTCTGAAGGACAAAACCTGTTAAATGTTTGTTGTAGTTCCTCTTTCTAGTAGAACTTTGTCACTTAAGCACCAGATGTTGGGGGTGATTTTACTTTGCCTTTTTATCCCAGCCCTCCTGCTTCCCATGATATTCCAAGACTCAGCAACTTTCTCACTGGGAAAACTGAGACGTGGGCCTTGGGGATTCTCTGGATTCCAATTCAATATGCCAGCCCATGTAATGTCATCAAAAACTGTGCTTGTTTCTTTCTTCCCCAAAGACTCTCTCTCATAGCAAACCCAATTTATAATAAATATGTAATTTCAGCAAGTGTGTCTTCAAGATAGAAAATAGACATCAATATCAGTTCATCTAAGAAAAGCTCTATTCTTTGTCATATTAAATTCATTTTGTCCTCTTTGCTTTAACAGGTATCCAGTGTCTTTTAACAGTATGATTTTTGCCCGGTTGTTGCATTGGGTCTGATTCTACCTACTAGAGCCTACTCAGATACAGAATTTGGAAAACAAATGTAAAGATAAAACAAGAGACTTACAGGGTAATTTTTTCCTTGCTAGATTGCTTTGGGTTACATCACCAGACTCTGAGGGTTAACCTTATCCTTTAGGAATGTTTCAGTCATAAAATTTTGAGAACTACCTCATTTAATCACTCAGCCTCAGTTTTTAATATGTATTTTGTGGATAATAAGGCATGTCTTTGTATGTGGTTGTATACAACTAGGAAATAAAAATATAACACAAGGTAAGAAATGGTAAAAGAAAGCAATTTATAACTTATAAAGCATTATAAAGATGTTAAATATCATAATTATGTTTGAATATATAAATCAGATACTATGATTTCTTTACATTTTCTTTTTTTAAAAAAACTACTAATACAAATATTGTTCACTGGATGAAGGCCAAGATTAGATATATTTTGACTGAGGCTTCTAGAAGCTTAGGAAAAACATCAGAGTCCTAAATATGTGTCAAATACGTCTCACAGCCTCCCTCAAGCTTATCACAGGTTTTATATATGATCAAAGTAGAATCTATTTTAATGTATCTTAGGCAACAACTTTACATTTCTGAGAGTGATAAAACTCTTCTAACTTTTCTAGAACATTGATTGCCTGGGGAGAGCAAATAGACTCTGACCAAGTTTTGATTGCAATACAAATCCACAAATATATCTTGGGGACATGTTATGATCCTACCACTGTGTTGGGTCTGTTAGGCACCTAGACACTAAGTAAATTCTGGACCATCATTTTACCTTCTTTCTACTTCTCCAATTGTTCTTCTAACATTTCTTTTTCATTTATTCTTTATCAGTGTCTTATAGATGATATGCTTAACTTTATCAAGTTGGGCTATTCCATTCAGTCAAATTATTTTTTGTTTTTCAGGTCAAATAGAATGGGCTGAATAATTTTAACAACTTGTCTATAATGTTCACTTCTAGGGCTTTTTTCTTAGCATCTTTATTGGAGTATAATTGCTTTACAATGGTGTGTTAGTTTCTGCTTTATAACAAAGTGAATCAGTTATACATATATCTCTTCCCCCTTGCGTGTCCCTCCCTCCCACCCTTCCTATCCCACCCCTCTAGGTGGTCACAAAACACCGAGCTGATCTCCCCGTGCTGTGCAGCTGCTTTTCACTAGCTATCTAATTTACATTTGGTAGTGTATATATGTCCATGCCACTCTCTCACTTTGTCCCAGCTTACCCTTCCCCTCCCTATATCCTCAAGTCCATGCTCTAGTAGGTCTCCGTCTTTATTCCTGTCTTGACCCTAGGTTCTTCATGACCATTTTTTCCTTTTTTTTTAAGATTCCATATATATGTGTTCGCATGTGGTATTTGTTTTTCTCTTTCTGACTTACTTCACTCTGTATGACACACTCGAGGTCCATCCACCTCACTACAAATAACTCAATTTTGTTTCTTTTTATGGCTGAGTAATATTCCATTGTATATATGTGCCGCATCTTCTTTATCTATTCATCTGCTGATGGACACTTAGATTGCTTCCATGTCCTGGCTACTGTAAATAGAGCTGCAATGAATATTGTGGTACATGACTTTTTGAAGTATGGTTTTCTCACAGTATATGCCCAGTACGAGGATTGCTGGGTCGTATGGTAGTTCTAGTTTTAGTTTTTTAAGGAACCTCCATACTGTTCTCCATAGCGGCTGTATCAATTTACATTCCCACCAACAGTGCAAGAGGGTTCCCTTTTCTCCACACCCTCTCCAGCACTTATTGTTTGTAGATTTTTTGATGATGGCCATTCTGACTGGTGTGAGATGATATCTCATTGTAGTTTTGATTTGCATTTCTCTAATGATTAATGGTGTTGAACATTCTTTCATGTGTTTCTTGGTAATCTGTATATCCTTTGGAGAAATCTCTATTTAGGTTTTCTGCCCATTTTTGGATTGGGTTGTTTTTTTGATATTGAGCTGCATGGCCTGCTTGTAAGTTTTGGAGATTAATCCTTTGTCAGTTGTTTCTTTTGCAAATATTTTCTCCCATTCTGAGGGTTGTCTTTTGGTCTTGTTTATGGTTTCCTTTGCTGTGCAAAAGCTTCTAAGTTTCATTAGGTCCCATTTATTTCTTTTTCTTTTTATTTCCATTTCTCGAGTAGGTGGGTCATAAAGGAACTTGCTGTGATTTACGTCATGGAGTGTTCCGCCTATTTTTTCCTCCAAGAGTTTAATAGTGTCTGACCTTACATTTAGAACTTTAGTCCATTTTGAGTTTATTTTTGTGTATGGTGTTAGGGAGTGTTCTAATTTCATACTTTTACATGTACCTGTCCAGTTTTCCCAGCATGATTTATTGAAGAGTCTGTCTTTTCTCCATTGTATATTCTTGCCTCCTTTATCAAAGATAAGGTGACCATATCTTTGATATGCGTGGGTTTATCTCTAGGCATTCTATACTGTTCCATTGATCTATATTTCTGTTTTTGTGCCAGTACCATACTGTCCTGATTACTGTAGCTTTGTAGTATAGTCTGAAGTCTGGAAGCCTGATTCCTCCAGCTCCATTTTTCTGTCTCAAAATTGCTTTGGCTATTCGGGGTCTTTTGTGTTCCCATACAAATTGTGAGATTTTTTGTTCTAGTTCTGTGAAAAATGCCAGTGGTAGCTGGATAGGGGTTTCATTGAATCTGTAGATTGCTTTGGATAGTAGAGTCATTTTCACAATGTTGATTCTTCCAATCCAAGAACATGGTATATCTCTCCATCTATTTGTATCATCTTTAATTTCTTTCATCACTGTCTTATAATTTTCTGCATACAGGTCTTTTGTCTCCTTAGGTAGGTTTATTCCTAGATATTTTATTCTTTTTGTTGCAATGGTAAATGGGAGTGTCTTCTTAATTTCACTTTCAGATTTTTCATCATTAGTGTATAGGAATGCCAGAGATTTCTGTGCATTAATTTTGTATCCTGCTACTTTCCCAAATTCATTGATTAGCTGTAGTAGTTTTCAGGTAGCATTTTTAGGATTCTCTAAGTGTAGTATCATGTCATCTGCAATCAGTGACAGCTTTTCTTCTTCTTTTCCAATTTAGATTCCTTTTATTTCTTTTCCTACTCTGATTGCTGTGGCTAAAACTTCCAAAACTATGTTGAATAAGAGTGGTGAGAGTGGGCAGCCTTGTCTTGTTCCTGATCTTGGTGGAAATGATTTCAGTTTTTCACCATTGAGAACAATGTTGGTTGTGGGTTTGTCATATATGGCCTTTATTATATTGAGGAAAGTTCCCTCTATGCCTACTTTCTGCAGGGTTTTTTTTTTTTTATCATAAATGGGTGTTGAATTTTGTTGAAAGCTTTCTCTGCATCTATTGAGATGATCATATGGTTTTTCTCCTTCAGTTTGTTAATATGGTGTATCAAGGTGATTGATTTGTGTATACTGAAGAATCCTTGCATTCCTCGGGTAAACCCCACTTGATCATGGTTTATGATCCTTTTAATGTGCTGTTGGATTCTGCTTGCTAGTTTTTGTTGAGGATTTTTGCATCTATGTTCATCAGTGATATTGGCCTGTAGTTTTTTTTCTTTATGACATCTTTGTCTGGTTTTGGTATCAGGGTAATGGTGGCCTTGTAGAATGAATTTAGGAGTGTTCCTCCCTCTGCTATACTTTGGAAGAGTTTGAGAAGGATAGGTGTTAGCTCTTCTCTAAATGTTTGATAGAATTCGCCTGTGAAGCCATCTGGTCCTGGCCTTTTGTTTGTCGGAAGATTTTCAATCACAGTTTCACTTTCAGTGCTTATGATTGGTCTGTTCATATTTTCTATTTCTTCCTTGTTCTGTCTCGGAAGGTTGTGCATTTGTAAGAATTTGCCATTTCTTCTAGGTTGTCCATTTTATTGGTATATAATTGCTTGTAGTAATCTCTCATGATCCTTTGTATTTCTGCAGTGTCAGTTGTTACTTCTCCTTTTTCATTTCTAATTCTATTGATTTGAGTCTTCTTCCTTTTTTCCTTGATGAGTTTGGCTAATGGTTTATCAAATTTTTTTCTCTTTCCAAAGAACCAGCTTTTAGTTTTATTGATCTTTGCTATCATTTCCTTCATTTCTTTTTCATTTAATTCTGACCTGGTCTTTATGATTTCTTTCCTTCCGCTAACTTTGGGGTTTTTCTGTTCTTCTTTCTCTAATTGCTTTAAGTGTAAGGTTAGGTTGTTTATTTGAGATGTTTCTTGTTTCTTAAGGTAGGCTTGTATAGCTATAAACTTCCCTCTTAGAACTGCTTTTGCTGCGTCCCATAGGTTTTGGGTCGTCGTGTCTCCATTGTCATTTGTTTCTAGGCATTTTTTAATTTCCTCTTTGATTTCTTCAGTGATTACTTCGTTATTGAGTAGTGTATTGTTTAGCCTCCATGTGTTTGTATTTTTTACAGATCTTTTCCTGTAATTGATGTCTAGTCTCATAGCATTGTGGTCGGAAAAGATACTTGATATAATTTCAATTTTCTTAAATTTACCAAGGCTTGATTTGTGACCCAAGATATGATCTATCCTGGAGAATGTTCCATGAGCACTTGAGAAAAATGTGTATTCTGTTGTTTTTGGATGGAATGTCCTATAAATATCAACTAAGTCCATCTTGTTTAATGTATCATTTAAAGCTTGTGTTTCCTTATTTATTTTCATTTGGGATGATCTGTCCATTGGTGAAAGTGGGGTGTTAAAGTCCCCTACTATGAGTGTGTTACCGTCGATTTCCCCTTTTATGGCTGTTAGTATTTGCCTTATGTATTGAGGTGCTCCTATGTTGGGTGCCTAAATATTTACAATTGTTATATCTTCTTCTTGGATCGATCCCTTTATCATTCTTTGTCTCTTCTAATAGTCTTTATTTTAAAGTCTATTTTGTCTGATATAAGAATTGCTACTCCAGCTTTCTTTTGATTTCCATTTGCATGGAATATCTTTTTCCATCCCCTTACTTTCCATCTGTATGTGTCTCTAGGTCTGAAGTGGGTCTCTTGTAGACAGCATATATATGGGTCTTGCTTTTGTATCCATTCAGCCACTCTGTGTCTTTTGGTGGGAGCATTTAGTCCATTTACATTTAAGGTAATTATTGATATGTATGTTCCTATTCCCATTTCCTTAATTGCTTTGGGTTCGTTATTGTAGGTATATTCCTTCTGTTGTGTTTCTTGCCTAGAGAAGTTCCTTTAGCATTTGTTGTAAAGCTGGTTTGGTGGTGCTGAACTCTCTCAGCTTTTGCTTGTCTGTAAACGTTTTAATTTCTCCATCAAATCTGAATGAGATCCTTGCTGGGTAGAGTAATCTTGGTTGCAGGTTTCTCTCCTTCATCACTTTAATTATGTCCTGCCACTCCCTTCTGGCTTGTAGAGTTTCTGCTGAGAGATCAGCTGTTAACCTGATGGGGATTCCCTTGTGTGTTATTTGTTGTTTTTCCCTTGCTGCTTTTAATATGATTTCTTTGTGTTTAATTTTTGACAGTTTGATTAATATGTGTCTTGGCGTATTTCTCCTTGGATTTATTCTGTATGGGACTCTCTGTGCCTCCTGGACTTGATTAACTATTTCCTTTCCCATATTAGGGAAGTTTTCAACTATAATCTCTTCAAATATTTTCTCAGTCCCTTTCTTTTTCTCTTCTTCTTCTGGAACCCCTATAATTCAAATGTTGGTGCATTTAATGTTGTCCCAGAGGTCTCTGAGACTGTCCTCTGTTCTTTTCATTCTTTTTTCTTTATTTTGCTCTGCATCACTTATTTCCACTATTTTATCTTCCACCTCACTTATCCGTTCTTCTGCCTCAGTTATTCTGCTATTGATCCCATCTAGAGTATTTTTCATTTCATTTATTGTGTTTTTAATTGATGCTTGATTCATCTTTAGTTCTTCTAGGTCCTTGTTAACTGTTTCTTGCATTTTGTCTATTCTATTTCCAAGATTATGGATCTTGGAAATAGAATCTTGGATCAGCTTTACTATCATTATTCTGAATTCTTTTTCAGGTAGACTGCCTATTACCTCTTCATTTGTTAGGTCTGGTAGGTTTTTATCTTGCTCCTTCACCTGCTGTGTGTTTTTCTGTCTTCTCATTTTGCTTATGTTACTGTGTTTGGGGTCTCCTTTTTGCAGGCTGCAGATTCGTAGTTCCCGTTGTTTTTGGTGTCTGTCCCCAGTGGCTAAGGTTGTTTCAGTAGGTTGTGTAGGCTTCCTGGTGGGGGGGGACTAATGCCTGTGTTCTGGTGGTTGAGGCTCGATCTTGTCTTTCTGGTGGACAGGTCCACGTCTGGTCGTGTGTTTTGGGGTGCCTATGGCCTTATTATGTGTTTAAGTAGCCTCTCTGCTAATGGGTGGTGTTGTGTTCCTGCCTTGCTAGTTGCTTGGCATAGGGTGACCAGCACTGTAGCTTGCTGGCCGTTGACTGAAGCTGGGTGCTGGTGTTGAGATGGAGATCTCTGGGAGATTTTCGCTGCTTGATATTATGTGGAGCTGGGAGGTCTCTTGTGGACCCGTGTCCTGAAGTTGGCTCTCCCACTTCAGAGGCACAGCACTGACTCCTGACTGCAGCACCAAGAGCCTTTCATCCACCCGGCTCAGAATAACAGGGAGAAAAACTAGAAAGAAAGAAGTAGTAGAAGAAAGAAAGAGAGAGGGAAAGAAAGGAAGAAGGGAAGAAAGGAAGGAAGGAAGGAAGAAAGAAAGGAGGGAGGGAGGAAGGAAGGATGGAAAGAAAGAAGGAAAGAAAGGCGGGAGGGAGGGAGGAATGAAAGCAAAAGGAAGAGTGAATGGAAGAAGGGAGGGAGGAAGGAAAGAAAGAAAGAAAGACAGGAGGGAGGGAGGAAGGAAAGAAAAAGAAAGTGGAAAGAAGAAGGGTGGGAGGGAGGGAGGGAGGAAAGAAAAAGAAAGAAGGAAAGGAGGAGCAGAGGGAGGGAGGGAGGAAGGGAAGGTAGGAAAAAAAGAAAGAGCAGGTAAAGTAAAATAAAGTATGAAATATAGTAGCGTTATTAAAATTAAAAAGTAATTATTGAAAAAAAAACGGACCGATAGAACCCTGGGACATATGGTGGAAGCAAAGCTATACAGAGAGAATCGTACACAGAAGATTACACATACACATTCACAAAAAGAGAGCAGGGGGAAAAATCAAAAATCTTGTTCTCCAAGTCCACCTCCTCAATTTGGGATACTTCGTTGTAAAAAGAGGAAAAGGGCGAGAAGTCTGAAATCTTGCTCTCTAAGTTCACCTCCTTAATTTGGGATAATTCGTTGTAAAAAGAGGAAAAGGGGGGAAAGTCTTAAATCTTGTCCTCAAAGTCCACTTCCTCAATTTGGGATGATTCGCTGTCCATTCATGCACTCCACAGACGCAGGGCTCATCAAATGGACCGTGGAGCTTTAATCCGCTGCCTCTGAGGCTGCACAGAGAGATTTCCCTGTCTCTGCTCTCACAGCTCCCGGGTCTCAGCCTTGGACCTGGCCCCGCCTCTGCGCGTAGGTCGCCGGAGGGCATCCGTTCCTCGCTCAGACAGGACGGGTTTAAAGGAGCCGCTGATTCAGGGGCTCTGGCTCACTCATGCAGAGGGGAGGGAGGGGCGCGCAGTGTGGGGCGGGCCTGCGGTGGCAGAGGCCGGCGTGACGTTGCAGCAGCCCATGGCGCTCCGTGCGCTTTTCCGGGAAAGCCGTCCCCGGGTCCCGGGACCCCGGCAGTGGCGGGGTGCACAGGCCCCCCGGAAGGCGGGGCGGACAGTGACCCGTGCTCGCACACAGGCCCCGTGGCGGCGGCGGCGGCGGCCCCAGCGTCCCCAGCGTCCCACGCCCGTCTCCGCGGTCTGCGCCTTTAGCCGCGGCTCGCGCCTGTCTCCGGCGCTTCCCCAAGCAGCCCTCTTAATGCCCTCTCCTCGCGCACCAGGAAACAAAAGGGAAAAAAGTCTCTTGCCTCTTCGGCAGCTCCAGAACCTTTCCCCGGACTCCCTCCGGGCTAGCCGTGGTGCACTAACCCCTTCAGGCTCTCTTCCTGCCGCCAGCCCCAGTCCTCTCCCTGCACTCCGACTGAAAGCCGATACCCGAGCCTCAGCTCCCAGCCCCGCCCGCCACGGCGGCCGAGCAGACAAGCCTCTCAGGCTGGTGTGTGCCTGAGGGCACCGATCCTCTGTGCCGGAATCTCTCCTCTTTGCCCTCCACACCCCTGTTGCTGTGCTCTCCTCCACTACTCCGAAGCTTTCCCCCTCCGCCACCTGCAGTCTCCGCCCGCGAAGGGGCTTGTAGTGTGTAGAAACCTTCCCTCCTTCACGGCTCCCTCCCACTGGTGCAGGTCCTGTCCCTATCCTATTGTCTCTGTTTATTCTTTTTTTTCTTTTGCCCTACCCAGGTATGTGGGGAGTTTCTTGCCTTTTGGGGGGTCTGAGGTCTTCTGTCAGCGTTCAGTAGGTGTTCTGTAGGAGTTGTTCCACGTGTAGATGAATTTCTGATGTATCTGTGGGGAGGAAGGTGATCTCCGCGTCTTACTCTTCCGCCATCTTCCTCCGGGGTCCCTCCTTCATCACTTTAGATATGTCCTGTCACTCCCTTCTGGCTTGCAGCGTTTCTGCTGTAAGATCAGCTGTTAACCTTATGGGGATTCCCTTGTGTGTTATTTATTGTTTTTCCCTTGCTGCTATGGATATGTTTTCTTTGTATTTATTTTTTGATAGTTTGATTAATGTGTGTCTTGGTGTGTTTCTCCTTGGATTTATCCTCTATGGGACTCTCTGTGCTTTCTGGACTTGATTAACTATTTCCTTTCCCATATTAGGGAAGTTTTCAACTATAATCTCTTCAAATATTTTCTCAGTCCCTTTCTTTCTTTCTTCTTCTTCTGGGACACCTATAATTCGAATGTTCATATGTTTAATGTTGTCCCAGAGGTCTCTGAGACTGTCCTCAATTCTTTTAATTCTTTTTTCTTTATTCTGCTTTGCCGTAGTTATTTCTACTATTTTATCCTCCAGGTCACTTATCCGTTCTTCTGCCTCAGTTATTCTGCTATTGATCCCTTCTAGAGAATTTTTAATTTCATTTATTGTGTTCAGCACTGTTTGTTTGCTCTTTAGTTCTTCTAGGTCCTTGTTAAACGTTTCTTGTATTTTCTCTATTCTTTTCCCAAGATTTTGGATCATTTTTACTATCATTATTCTGAATTCTTTTTCAGGTAGACTGCCTATTTCCTCTTCATTTGTTTGGTCTGGTGGGTTTTTGCATTGCTCCTTCATCTGCTGTGTGTTTTTCTGTCTTCTCATTTTGCTTATCTTACTGTGTTTGGGGTCTGCTTTTTGAAGACTGCAGGTTCATAGTTCCCATTGTTTTTGATGTCTGCCCCCAGTGGCTAAAGTTGGTTCAGTGGTTTGTGTAGGCTTCCTGGTGGAGGGGACTAGTGCCTGTGTTCTGGTGGATGAGGCTGGATCTTGTCTTTCTGGTGGGCAGGTCCTCGTCTGGTGGTGTGTTTTGGGGTGTCTGTGGCCTTATTATGATTTTAGGCAGTCTCTCTCCTCATGGGTGAGGTTGTGTTCCTGTCTTGCCAGTTGTTTGGCATAGGGGGTCCAGCATTGTAGCTTGCTGGTCATTGACTGGAGCTGGGTGTTGGAGTTGAGATGGTGATCCCTGGGAGATTTTCGCCGTTTGGTATTACATGGAGCTGGAAGGTCTCTGGTGGACCAGTGTCCTGAACTTGGCTCTCTCACCTCAGAGGCACAGCCCTGATGCCTCGCTGGAGCACCAAGAGCCTGTCATCCACACGGCTGTGTGTTGTTCTTCAATCCAGGCCTGAAAATACATGAAGAGGAGTAGCTCTGATACTCCAGATATCAACACTGAGAGGAAGACGTTTTTGGGGTTCATGACCATTTCAGATGGATGCATCTCTTATTTCTGAAGACCACTTAGTTTGGTTTTCCACAAAATTTTGATCCTTTCTTTTCTTTTTAAGTGCTCGTTCGTGAAGTAATCTCGTGAGAGGCTAGGGGAGTGGAGGGCGCTGGCAGGTACTGCTTTTGCAGGAGTGGAACTTCAGCGGGAAACTTCCCTGAGCTCCCAGGCAAACTCTTGCAGACTCCACCTGCCATGGGGCGTGGGGTGGGCAGGAGTGCGGTGTGGGAGCTGCGGCAGCACTGAGCCTGGCGCTCGCCATCGCCCGTCCAACCGACTGTGGCTGTGTCGCCGCCACTTCTAGGGCTTCTTGATTTCATCCCTTTAACCTTTATTCTACTCAGTTATTTACATTTTCTACTTTTGTGTACTTCTCCACAATGCACTTGTGTGTGTGTGCATGCATGTGTGTGTTTGTGTGTTGACTACAGGTGCTGATAAAATAGATTCTCAATAAGTCGGCTGAATAAATAATAATCCCTTGGATTTTGCGTATAGTATTATAGGGTGCACAGTTCGGTCTCTTATTATCTCATTCAGTCCTCAAAACAGTTCTCTGTAGGAATACTATACTTTCAGATAGTGATTAATAAGATAGCTTATTAAAGATTAAAACTGAAAAACCTCAAGAGAGAACTTTTCCTACTCATTGTCCAAGCTAACTAGGTCTAGACCCTGACAATATTGTCTTTTGTAGATTCTGAAATGTGAAAAACCTGTGGTGTAAAGGTTATTTGACTTTTTATGCTCAGTTCAACAAATGGTAGTAGCTAAGTAGAAGTGAACTAGTGAAAATGAAAATGGTAATTAATCTCAGGTATTATCTTACTGTTTCATGCCTGCAAATGGAAGTAGGGAAAACAGCATCTGTAAAATGGCCCATTGTTTTCATCAGTAGTTCCATTCCCGAACTACTCCCAAGAAACTTACACTCCAAGTTAAACAGTGTTGGGCTATGCAAATATCAGCATTAAAACAAATGCCCTAGTATACTCTTTCAACCAGTTGTGTTCCATAAGCTATTCCTATTGAGATATTCTCAATCCTTTATTACATTGGTAACTAACATCTGTATGGTGCTTTTCATTTTAACATTGTATTTTAGTTTATATTTCACAGTTAATATCCCCAGCAGTTTTGTACAACAAGTACTATTTTTTACATTTCTTATTTGAGAAAACTGAAGCTTATGGAAGCAAAATGATGTACCAAAGATTACATGTTAGGATGGTATCTAGAATTCAAGATTGAGTAAATGATCCATAGGAACACAAACGAATTGTGTATTCTGTGGTTGTTGGATGTGGTCTTTCACAATTGTCAATTAGGTCTAGATGTCTTGTAGATTGTTCAGGTCTTTAATAGCCTTAGTGACTTGTTGTCTGCTTATTTATGTTACTGAGCAAAGTGTGTTAAATTCTCCAAATATGACTGAAGATTTGTCTCTTTCTTCTTTTAGCTCTGAGAACATTTTTGCTTTACATATTTTGGGGTTATACTATTAGATGTAAATTTAGGATTGTTACATCTTCCTGTTGAAATGACTCTCTTTAGTAATACTTTTGTCTTGAAGTCTAGTATGTCTAATACAGTATCTGATTCTGTATCTATGCAATTTACATTACACCATTGCTCTCCAGTGACCATTGGAATGATACAGATCTTCTCTAAATGTTAGAACATATCAGCTTGTGATAATATATGGTTGCATCATGTACAGAAAATTATAAATTCCCAGTCAAATTTCTCCTGGTTTCTAGCACACCACTAGCTGGCTTTCAACAGAAGCCAGTTGAGAATACAAACTCATTCTGAAAAGCCAAGCCATAATTAGAAAGTTAATTTGCTCACCCTCAAAATCTCATAATGAATACTGAAGCCAAATATAAATTACTTTGTATTATCCTTTATTTAGGACTATTCGTCCCTTGATTCCTTCATTAATGTGGATAATTAAGAGTTGAGTGCAGAAGAATGGTAAAGTAATCTTAATTTTCACCTTATTTAAATAGAGCCATTTATTGTTACCCATCTTTGAGACAGCATCCATCATATATTTGGAGTTATACATCTCTGCCTTGGATGCACTAAGGAGCATGCTGAGCATTTACAATGGAATTGGGCCACTTTGAGGATCAAGTCATTTGGGAGAAGTAGTTGCAAAGAGTACTGTCTGGGTGCTGAGTTGGCCATCTATTTCCATTGCAATCAATTCTCATCACAAAGATTTCAGGCTCTTCCCAACCTGCCTAAAGGTCAAGCTACTGCCCAGAAAGCGAACAAGGAAACTTAGCATAGGAAATCTCCAGCTAGTAGGTCAGTGGACATTACAGCTTTACTTAATACAATTTCAAAGTCAGTTGCCATCAGTGGTCAGGGAGGTTGGCAGAAAAAAATGACAGTGTCTTCTCTTTTCTGGATTTGTATTCAGACTAATGCCTTACAATCATCTTTAATCAGGAATTTCAATTTCTATATTCCTTCTCCAGCCACATAGTTACCAAGTCACACCCCAAAGGCATGAGACCTTGGGGGAAATTAAAAACAGCACCTATTCACAGAAATGTTGGATAACCCTAGCCTAGATGATGATTGGGAAAAACTTGTTGCATTTTATTTCTTGTCCTAATATAAGAGATACCACCTCTCTGTTGAACTGTTCAGTGAATGCTGAATCCCCCACTCCACTACTTGTGTTTCCACTTCTGAAAAATTCTGAGGCTTAGAAAAATTCTAAGTCCCTCTAGCTTTATTGAGGGACTGTCTTTAAGCCTGTAATCTTCATTAAACAGTAGCTTCAGATGTGGAGCTCTATTGGGAGAATGAAGCCTCCATAAAATCCATCCCCTTTCTAAAAATTTCAAAGGTTGGTTTCAAAATATACAGTGAATATGGTCATTAATCTAACTTTCCATCTAAGAGCAAAAGTCAAAGGTAATAAAGATCCAAACCATTCAATGCATACAGATTCTAGAAGTGAGAATGAATCTCCCTTATGTGTGCATTCATTTGCATTCTTATTAGTTGATCAAAATCTTATGGGAATTTTTATACATAGTTAGGTTGGGAGAACAGAAACAGAGCTTGTCCTGTTTCATCACATGCATTCTGTTTTAGTGGAATCAAGGTGAAATCAAGGTGGAATCAAGGTGAATGATTTGGGTTGTTAAAGGGCCAGTATCTATAGTGATTTATTAAGAATCTCCCAGGTTGGACTCCAGTGGCCGTGGCTGCATCAAAGACATGAAATTCCAGAGCCTTATTTCCATATCAGTTGTTAGTTTTCTAAAATATCTTGAGTGTGGACATTTCCACACAGCAACCTAATTTTCTGGTTTTTGAAATGAAAGAATGTACCAATTTAAGTGGTTTCGGGACTGTTGTGCACAGGGCTGGTTTATTAATACTGGGTTTATATTCTAGTAAAATTTCCTCCCAAATCATTATTGTTTTGCCGCATTCTAAGGAAGTTACAAATTCACAGACTTTTCATATTAAGCAAAAGTTAATTTATCTCCTTGTTCTTCTATCAGCCTTTTGCTCCCAGTCATTTCCTCATTCATTTTCAATTTATAGAACCTGTAAAAGTCAAACTCGGCCCTTCAGCATCACCCTCCCCCCATTCAGGGTCAAACCAACTCAAATTTTTCGTCCACATACTATGTTTTTACTTATTTACCTCTACCTGAGCAGCTTTTGTACCCCACTTTCTTTCAGCATTTACAATTATATAAAAATCTTTGACCTATTTATACTTTTATGTTTATCCATTATTTGTCACCTTGTTCATTCATTTATTCATTTGTTCAATGGATACTTGCTGATTACCTACTATGTGGCAGGCGCTGGTCAATGTATTGGCGCATGATGAAAAAACCAATATTTCACAGCATCTTGTTAGTTATCCCAACTCAGTTTCTCTTGAATCCAACCACACTGGACTCCTCAGTCGACACCCTTGTCTAGTTATTGTTCTTACTAGACTACTGCCGTGACCTTTAACCTGATCTTTCAGTATCCATTTTGGTCCTCTGCCCATCTGTTCTCCACACTACACGCAAACTGAATTTATCGGATTCAAATCTGATTATGTTGCCTATCTCCCAGCTTAAAAGTGTTCAATGACTTCCTTTTGCTCCAAAATAAAGTAAAAAAAAAAAAAAAGTCTTAAAGCATGGCTGTAAAGACCTGCATAATTTATCCTTGCCTATCCCTTCAGCCTAGCTTGTGCCTCTCTCTCTCCCTCTCTGTACTTGGCCACTCTTTCTTATATACCATGTTCCCTCTAAGTACAGGGCCTTTGAACCTGCTGTTCCTACCCCTTCAAATGTTCTTTCCATCCCTCCACCTGTTACCTCAGCTCCACTGTCACAACTTCAGGGAAGTCTTCTAAAACCTTCCTGATTGGGCCAAATCCCCATTTCTTGGCTCTCAGAGCACTCAGCCTTTATTCTCTTTGTCCTTCTGACAGCATTCCTATTCTGCATTGTTGGTGTGGTCATTTAGGTACTGTCTGCTTCCTCCATGAGACTGTGAACATCATGAGGGCAGGGGCCAGGTGTGACTGTGCTTTTAGTGTCTAGCACAGTATTTGACACCCAGTAGGTATTCCACACATACTTATTGATTAATGAATATTTTATCTCACAAGAGTTAGAATCTGAACCTTACGGTGGTTCTTAAGGTTGAGTGGGTGGATTCAAGGAGGGCAGATGGGTGTGGCCATCAGGAGCTACACCAGCCCTCTGAATTTGTATGCAGACTTTTTTGTGCTTTTGGATTTTTCAACCTTTTTTGTGATTTTGGGAAAGAGTGCATAGATTTTTATCAGATTCTAAGAGGAGAAAGTGCCTTAAAAAGGTTAATCAGTACTTGAGGGAGACTTGGAGATTTTATTTTTGTTCATTTTCTCACCCTTTAAGATTGAGCTACTCACACAACCTTTATTTCATGGGTAACGTGGCACGATATTTATGAAGTCCCAGAAGGATTGTGCTTAGTGATAACATAAGCAAATGCAGAAACACTAGGAGTTGCCATGAATTTGAATGAGAATTCAGCTTGAATTTGTTGCCCTGAGTTTTTTGGGTTTTTTTTTTTTTCCCATTAATGAGCAGAGACCTGGCCACAAGCAGGTGAGGATTAAATTGCAGCGAGAGGATGATAGGTACAGACTTCTTGCTAAGATTCAGTGGTCCAGTGGGAATCAGTGACTGTTGGAAGTTAATGCAGAATGACAGATGGATGCTTCGAGTGGATTTTTTTTCCTCTCACACAAACAAGCCTCTAATTAAAGCATTTTATGTTTATATAGTTGTCACATCCAATAATTTAAAATTATCCTAATTTAAAACAGCATTTAAGAAACTCTAATTAGACTTAATATTATGAATTTTCAAGTACTCATGTTCTCTTTCTGTGATTAAAATGAAGAGGAAAAAATTCCCCCACATCAGCCAGCCAGCAACTGATTCTAGAGGTGATAGTTAACTTAAGGTGAGCATGTGGTTTAGACACTGAAAATGGGGAGAAAAATCTGACATTCCTTACTCATTTTCTCATTCAAGTCAGGGAGCAGATTATTAATTTTCTCAAATAGTTTTGCTCATGTCATAAAATATGAGAAGAGTGTAGCTTTAAGGAATTTACAAATCTCAGTAGCTCCCGAAGTGTCACTGATTTAAAAACCTTGTCCATCTCAAAAAAAGTGGGGAAAGAGTAAACACAACATAAAAAATTTAGGATGAATTTGTTTCAATACTCTGTTTTAAAATGAAAGTTGGAATAGATTTGATGTATATGGAGAGAAAGGTCATGTATATTTTTTTTGTGTGTGATTACAACCCCCAAAAGAAATGCAGGTAGCTAGCAGTCATATCTCCACCACTTTGACTGCAAAAGTTGTACCAATTAAAGATGCTTGGAGCTTTCCAAACTCAAAATGATTCTGTCAGTACTTTTTCTTCAATTATTCTGAAGCACTAAATGTGAAAACAGGTCTCTTAGATTACCACAGGGCTGGAAAAAGAAGAGCTGGAAGAAAGATCCAGGGACAAATCACAACAAAGCATAGAAATGTCACCCTCCTGGTACAAGCATGGGGTAGGGTTCCAGAAGAAAGATTTTTCAGATGGAAAGTAGGGGGAACCATTTCCATTTCCTGTCACCCAGCAGTTTTATTCTTCAGCATATACTCAAGAGAAACTCTCAAGCTTGTACAACTGGAGATGTGTAGAGGATGGTTCATAACATCTTTGACAACAGTGAAAGTCCAGAAACAATCCAAATGCCCATCGTAGACTGGATGAATCAACGGAGAGTATTCATACAATGACATTATATGATAAATTAAGTAAACTATAGAGTGACCCCACAATAATGGATGGATCTTGGTGATATATGATTAAGTGAAAAAAGTAGGTTCCAACATATTATGGCATGATAAATTTTTATTAAGTTGGAGAGAACTAAGATGGCACAAGTGAACTGAATAAAAGGAAAAGTAAGGGAATTATGGGTATGGAATTTAGGGTGATGGTTACTTTGGGCAGATGTTGGGGAGGCAGGAATTTGAGATAAGGAGACACCACTGGTGGTGGCTTATCTTCAAGGTCCTGGCTTGTTTTGGGTGATGGGTTTGGAGGTGCTTATTACATTATTAAAAATAACTAAAGAAAGTGGGCCGTGCATGAACCAATGATGAATGTGTGTATTGAACTAAAAGAACCAGTTCAAGGGGAAGAAAACCCCCAAAGGATACTTTGTGAACTTCCTTATTCTGAGGCTGTGAGTAGGTTGGGAAAAGAACTAGGAAGATTCTGTCAAGTTGCTATTGATTTTCTTTCATGGAAAAAACAACTTGATTAATTGAAATAAAGAAAGTGAAACCACAAAATTCAGAGACTTGGGATAAAAATAATGAGACAAGTTAAAGTATAAGATTTATTTTTCCCAGAAGAATTACAGAGAATGAAAACTGGGGATTTGTGTATCCTGTTCTTTAGGGCCAACTCAAACTCTCACTTCTTCTATGCAGACTTAATATTTTTCAATTACTATAGAGAATAAAGAATTTTAAACATACACAAAATTAGAACAGTATAATAAACTCCCATAATGTACACATCTCCCAGATTCAACAGTTATTTTATGAGCACACTGTAATTTTACTCACTATTTCATACCTTTTCCCTGGTGTTTTGGAAGCAAATTCCAAATATTATATTATTTTACATGTAAATATTACAGGATGTGTCCCTAAGAACTAGTTTGTGTGTCTAGAAACAAATTTCCACAGGAATAGTTTATAATTTTATAATCTATCCCAAGATCTTATTATTATCACATTTTGAAGTTTTAGATATTTAACCATATATAATTCATTTTTATGTTAGGTATAAGAAAGGGACCCAGTATAGATTTTTTAAATAGAAAATTGTGTCATCTGCAAATTAAGTTTTATCTCTTTCTTTTAAATATTCACATCTCTTATTTCCTTTCCATGTCTTATAGCATTGGCTGGGTCTTTCAGAACAATGCTGAGTAATTCTGGTGATTCTGATCATTATTGTTCTGTCTTTAATGCAAATGCTTCAGAATTTCAGTATATGAAATTTACTGTAGGTTGATACTGTTTATCAAGGAGTTTCCTTCTCTTTTTTACCTCATTAAACTTTTAAAAAAATAAGAGATAAATATTGAATTTCAGCAAATGCTTTTCTATCATCTATTTAGAGGATGATATAGGTTTTCTTCTTTATTCTGTATTAGAAATAACATTAATGAATCCCCTAATGTTGAACTATTCTTGCATTCCTGGAATAAAATCTATTTGCTTGGGCTTTATTATTCTTTTAATACAGTATTATTGAGGATTGGTCATCCATATTATTAAGTAAGATGGCTCTGTACTATTCTTTGATTTTGGTTTCAGGAAAAGGTTAGCCTTGAGGATTCTTTGGAAAGATTTCTATTTTTTTAATGCTCTAGGAAGATTAAGTAGCATATAATTCATTTTTAAGATCATTTAGGCTTGATGTCATTTTGGAGGTCAAGTCATGTCCCAGATATGTGAGTGAACTTACTGTTCAAACAGTAAGTTCTTTTCATACTTGCAATCTCTCACTCAATATTTACTCTTTCTCCAAGTATTTCCCATCCAATATTTACTGTTTCTCTAAGTTGCATCGAGAATGAAGTTTGCATTTAGCAAATCCTCCAGGTATCAGGACCCGTCTGCCTTAGAAGGCAGCAGGGAGTTATAAATAACAAAAAAACTTTTTTTTTTCCTGTAGCATGCTGAAATTTAAACCAAGGCATTTATTTATGTGTGGAACAAGAGTGAGCATGTGTTTTAGTGCCATTTACCCTTTAGCTTATACAGAGTCACATCTGGAACCTGGCGTTGAACAGCACCATGTTTACAGCCCATTATAGTGAGGTGGGAGCCTCCACATATAGATTAATGCTCTAGCCAGCTTCCCAGCTAACACACACATTAATTTGTCTCCATTGAGAGTAGATCTTTGTCTCTATTTATCTAGTTTCTTACCTCTTCTGAGAGGTATAAGAGGTCATTAATTTTTTTTCTGTTTGGTTGGAGAATGTTGCTATATGTTTTTTCCCCCATTTTGGACTAATCTGTACACTACTTTTATTATTATTCCATGGGTATTAAAAAAAAGAAATATTTATATTAACCTGCTGTATATATGACCTACATCAAGGTTCCAGCAACTTTAAGGGGAGAGTCTGGTGACCAAGGAAGCAAAGTCTTATTCCAAAATGGCATTTGTTTGGGGAGCTACACCCCTCAATAGGATTGTCCTATTCTTTCTTACCGAGTCTGTTACCCACTGCCCACTGGACCTTGCTTCCCTCCACAAATGCCCCCACCCCTATCCTGTGTTTAACACTATATTACTCTGCATTCTTTGGAATTTTTATCACTTGTTGAACTCTCAAATTTATTTGTTTGTGTACCTATTAGTTATCTGTCTCTCCACTGAAATATAAGCACTGAGAGACCAGGGACTTTGTCCATCTTATACTCCATTGCATTCCCAGTGCCCAAATTAACTGAGTACTCGATAAATGAATATAGGGCTAGTGGTGAGGATCTGGAGGCCCAGCACCAGCTGTCACCAGAGAGTGTCCCTGAGATCTCTCACCAGGCAAGGCAGGTCATTGACTCCCCAAGACTTGCACGCTGAAGATGGCATGGGTCTTCCCAGGCAGTATTTGGGGGATGTTACATGTCAAAGTTGTTGAGGGTGGGTAAGAGCTTCCTAATTACTTTAAAGAGGAAGAATGACACCTGCAGTCAGCCCATGAGTCCTTGCAAAGCAACCTGCCTGTCATCCTTACCTGTCTCTTCATTCACTGTGCTCAGCTTTTCAGGTGTGAAAGTGCGGCTTCTGAACGCAGGGATAGTTGCTGGTATCATATAATCAGAGGCACGGTTATGACAGGGAACATTCTGTACCTGTCTTTGATTACTTGGGTTAGCTTAACCTCAGTTAAGGAAATGGGGCATTCACCTGCTGAATTCACGGTGGGCAGATGGAGCTGACACGGCTGTCTGGGACGCCAGGTGGAGAGAGGGAACTGAGACCCAAGTGAGAGCCCCGTCTTCTCAGGGAGGCACTGTGCCATCTGCTACTCTATGCTTGTGTTTAAAAGGAAGCGCTTTAACTCTTTCAGGGAACAGCTTTCCAGGACAGATGTTGCTATGCAAATCACCTTGAAGGGGTGTGAATGTTTTTAAAGGAAAGGGAGTACTTTACTCCCTTCCCCTGACAAGAGCAGGAAAAGAACATGGAGCAGTGTGTGCACATGGAACGTTGTCAAGACTCACTTGACGCCCTTGAAGAGGCCGGAAAGAATTGTCTCCTTTTCAGTTGGGAAGCTAGGGCAGCTGAGCCAGAGACGTGGTTGGTGTGTGATATAAAATGGAACACAGGGGGGCTTCCCTGGTGGTGCAGTGGTTGAGAGTCCGCCTGCCAATGCAGGGGACACGGGTTCGTGCCCCAGTCCGGGAAGATCCCACATGCTGCGGAGCGGCTAGGCCCGTGAGCCATGGCTGCTGAGCCTGCATGTCTGGAGCCTGTGCTCCACAACAGGAGAGGCCACAACAGTGAGAGGTCTGCGTACCGAAAAAAAAAAAAAAAAAAAAAAAGGAACACAGGGGAGCGAAGAAAAAAATAACCAGGTGGTTTTAGTTAATTCTGGAGAATCATAATGAACCAATGGCAGTACACTTCTCATTTTGTTCATGGATATGTATGGCTGCTCATCCATACGGAGTGGTATTTTCCACCTGAACCAATAGATTAACTCATGTTTATTTAGCTAACCCATTTTGCTTTTGGGTATCACCTGCTCTTCCATTCAGCAAACTGAGTATTTAGATAAAGCTTTGTGCTGGGTACTATCAAGGATACAAGGACAAATAAGATAAAGTTCCTGCTTGTTTAGGCTGGTGGAGGAGTTAGAGACATGCATAAACAATTCTAATACACAGTCAGACTTTGGTAAATTCTATGAGAGGTCCTTCTTTTTGTGTGCTTTGAGGTTGTCTGAATCTGGGCTAGAGAGTGAAGTGTGAATTCTATTATTTTCTGATTGAATTTACTCCTGCCATCCCAAATTAAATTCTCTAAGCAACTTCAACTTGTCTAACTCCCACGTTCCCTTTTTAATAGCTAGAATAGGAAATAGGTAAGTTCTGGGGGAAAAGAATATGGCTGGCTTTGTTTCTGGGGAAGAAGGGAGGGCCAGTTGTGAAGAGAGATATGGAGGGATGTTTATATAGAAAGACTAGCTTATATAAATTAAGAAAAGGAATCTTAAAGCCATTTAGTCCTCAGGGTGATTCTGGGGAAACAAAGATGGTTGTGCTGTGGAGGGGACTTATGAGGTGAGCCAGAAGATGTGTAGTCCAGGGAGATTGTGAATTCTACGGAGGAGGAGCAGGACCCTGGCCAGTTCTCCGTCTTGGGACAGGGGCTTGGCTCATATGAATCCATCTTTCTGTCTACTGGCTCACAAAGTAGTGTGGAACTGACCAATACAGGCACTCAAGTCTGATGAGCCCTGTTCTGAAATTTTGAACTCTCATGGCAAGCTGGTGAAGGGAGGGTGGGCATGGTGGGTCCCGTCCTTGGGGACCACTGCTTGCAGGAAGCCCAGTAACACAATGTACCATAAAGATTTCTGTCACTAGCCTTCCTTCCCTGCGAATGATTTTCTGTTCTGTTTGTACAAACCTCACATCCTCCCTTTGTTTCCTGTGTTTGTTTTCTGCTCCCATGTGTGGTATTTCCCATGCTTTGGTCATGGAGATGGTTTTTAAAAATTTGTTCCTGTTGTCAGACCAAAGCCTAAGCAGAAAATGAATCTCCCTTTAGGCAGAAATGTGGATGTCACGTTGCCTTCTATGTAGCCCTTTTAAATCATCCTCTTATCAGCAACTGAGTTTACTGTTTATCCGATTTTCTTTATCTGATTTTCTTCACTTTCATTTGAGCCACATTTGAAAAGTCAAAATGTTTATAGATACAGGAGAAAGGCGGTAATAGAAAGGCCTGCCCTTATATTTCCCAACTGTTACCCTACACTTTGTACTCCATTTTCTGATATGGAAAGCTCCAGAGAACAGTGACAACATAGACCTGGCCCATGTGATTGGTTAGGCTGCAACTTACTAGGGTATATAAGCATCCCAGGATTGTGTCTCTTAAAACATGGGGTTTGGTCTCTATTAGCCCTTACCTTGCCCAGCAGAATGTGGTTGATTGATTGTTCTGAGCTGGATATCTGGCCAAAGGTAAGGAAATATGAATCTTTCTCTTGGAAACTAAAGTTCATAACAATAATCCTCTATTAGATTAACAGATGAGTCATCTTTATAGTTCTCGGGAAGGTCTAGGAACTTCTGCCCCTGAGGTCCCATAGGGAAATGTTGACTGAGGAGATGAATGATGGAGAAAGGAAGAGAAGGAAGAGAGGCAAGTAGAAAAGGAAAAAGAGGTGTGAGCTCCTGTTGGGTTTTCCTGCTCTCCCTCCTTCTTCTCCTGCCCTCCTTTGCAGTCCCCTTTCCCCTCCCATCTATTTCCTTCTAGATGACCTCCTCATCTGTTATTATGTACATAAATCTGACCTCTCTTGGCTTCTCTAATTTGTCAGTTCTGTCCATTAGCACCAGTCAGCCCAACTGAAGCAGACTTGTCTCTCAGTATGGTTTCCTAGTCTTTTTTGTCTGTCCTTTGGTGGAAGGGTACCTTCTGCACTCCTTGTAGTGTTGGAAGGCTGTAAATCATGGGAACCTCCTGTCCCAGGCTGATCAATTAGACTTATCCATCTCCCTGGCCAGAGGTTTTGACTCAGAGTGGATGTATGATCATTTTGACCCAGGCAAAGCTGTCAAGTCTTCCCTGGGAGTGACTGTAGAGGGAGAAGAGTAAGGTGTGTGGGGTTTTTTTTTTGTGTCTTTGTTTTTGTTTGTTTTTTTTTTGAGGTGGTTAAAACTGGGATGGGTAAGAGCCTGTCATGGCAGTTTTGCCTGGCACATAGGAGGTTGCTCTGGAATGTAAAGTCAAGATTTAAAAATAGAGCTATGATTTGGAAAAAGAGAAATAGTTCCGACACCATGACATCACCGTCTGAATTTCTGGATCTCCAACCATGACTGAAGCCCGTTCAACACCTGAATTCCCCAGGTACAGGATCCAAGAAATGTCCTTTTTCTTGCATGACATTTGGTCCTGTCCAACACATCGATAAGACATTTGGTCTATACCAAAAGGTCTTTGACATTTGGTTCTGCCCAAAACCACTTGGCATGGACCAAATGTCTTATCGATGTGTTGGACAGGACCAAATGTCTCTAAACCGTCCTTTTTGTTTAAGCTGATCTGAGCTGTGTTTCTATCAATATTATGAACTGATTAGCACAAGAAGCAGCAAAGGGCCAAGGAGTACAGAAGGCTTTCTGCATGTTTCCTCAGGTTAACCAGAGTTGGTTCTGCTTAGTTACTACCAATAAAATCCTAACCAATACTTTAGGAAAGTAATATATTTGGAGACAACCACCTAAACTACCACAGCCAGTGTTCTGCTTTGCCAGCTGTCCAAGATTTGAATACAGTCCCACGGAGTCGTGTACAAAGATGTTTTAACTGGCCTCGTGTCCCCTCTGGTTTTCATTTACACAACTCATTATTTGTGTCAGACTTGGTCTGTTGATCTCAGCACTGTCCCTGCTCTTCTTCCTTTTCTTTTGTATTCCAGCGGCTAAAACCGTGGAAATTAAATTTCTTGAATTCCTAACCAAAAGGGTTCCCATTAGATTCTGCAAATAAGCGTCACTTTGCTGAGGTCTGGAAGGCACATCGAAGGGACAGCCATTCTTCTCCAGCATCCGCTGTGGAAAGGTGTGTAGGTGTCAGCAGATGGCAGAGGTAGGGGTTTGTGGGTAGTTTCTGGGGTCTTCCTGAAAGTCACTTCATTACTGCAGGTAACCGACATGATTGGCAGCAGCTTTGAGCTGCTTCTAGGCATCCTCCCAAGGACTACCTGTTGGAGCGAAAGGCAGCTGAAATCATTGGCAGCAGCCACCCTCTGATTCTTGACTTTTCTGATTTCCTGAGAGCCAGCAGCCCTCCTGACCATCACTCCTACAGCCCTCCCAATGTCTATGCAAGCCTCCAATTTCCTCTATTTAATCTCTTCTTCACTGAGATATCTAGGGTGGCTTCTGTTTGTCGGAAAAAACCCTGACTGAATCACTTTCTCTCGTGTCGTGGTATGGAGAAGGATCAAGAAAGATCATTCAATGATGGTCACAATGATCACCCTTCAACCCTGAAAACTGGGAAACTATTACTGTCTCTCCTCCTGCTAGAGTGAAAGTAGTTATCAAATCCAGTCCACTCTGAGAGGGCTCAAGGGGAAATGATCTGTTCCATTGTACACCAGAAGGCTAAGCCTATTTTTTTTCTTTTCTTTTTAATTTTTAACATCTTTATTAGAGTATAATTGCTTTACAATGGTGTGACAGTTTCTGCTTTATAACAAAGTGAATCAGTTTTACATATACATATATCCGCGTATCTCTTCCCTCTTGCATCTCCCTCCCTCCCACTCTCCCTATCCCACCCCTCTAGGTGTTCACAAAGCACCGAGCTGATCTCCCTGTGCTTTGCAGCTGCTTCCCACTAGCTATCTATTTTACGTTTGGTAGTGAATATATGTCCATGCCACTCTCTCACTTTGTCCCAGGTTACCCTTCCCCCTCTCTGTATCCTCAAGTCCATTCTCTAGTAGGTTTCCATCATTATTCCCATCTTGCCCCTAAGTTCTTCTGACCTTTTTTTTTCTTAGATTCCATATATATGTGTTAGCATACGGTATTTGTTCCTCTCTTTCTGACTTACTTCACTCTGTATGACAGACTCTAAGTCCATCCACCTCACTACAAATAACTCAGTTTCGTTCCGTTTTATGCCTGAGTAATATTCCATTGTATATATGTGCCACATATTCTTTATCCATTCATCTGTTTATGGATACTTAGGTTGCATCCATGTCCTGGCTATTGTAAATAGAGCTGCAATGAACATTGTGGTTTTTTTGAATTATGGTTTTCTCAGGATATATGCCCAGTAGTGGGATTGCTGGGTCATATGGTAGTTCTAGTTTCAGTTTTTTAAGGAACCTCCATACTGTTCTCCATAGTGGTTGTATCAATTTACATTCCCACAAAGAGTGCAAGTGGTCTCCCATTTCTCCACAACCTCTCCAGCCTTTATTGTTTGTAGCTTTTTTCTTGATGGCCATTCTGACCAGTGTGAGATGATAGAGCATTGTAGTTTTGATTTGCGTTTCTCTAAGATTAATGATGTTGAGCATTCTTTCATGTGTTTGTTGGCAATCTGTACATCTTCTTTGGAGAAATGTCTATTTAGGTCTTCTGCCCATTTTTGGATAGGGTTGTGTGTTTTTTGGATATATATATATATATATATATATATATATATATATATTCCCATATCTCTTCCCTCTTGCGTCTCACTCCCTCCCACCCTCCCTACCCCACCCCTCTAGGTGGTCACAAAGCACCGAGCTGATCTCCCTGTTCTATGCGGCTGCTTCCCACTAGCTACCTATTTTAAGTCTGGTAGTGTATATATGTCCATGCCACTCTTTCGCTTTGTCACAGCTTACCCTTCCCCCTCCCCATATCCTCAATCCATTCTCTAGTAGGTCTGTGCCTTTATTCTTGTCTTACCCCTAGGTTCTTCATGACATTTTTTTCTCTTAAATTCCATATATATCTGTTAGCATATGGTATTTGTCATTCTCTTTCTGACTTACTTCACTCTGTATGACAGACTCTAGGTCCATCCACCTCATTACAAATAGCTCAATTTCATTTCTTTTTATGGCTGAGTAATATTCCATTGTATATATGTGCCACATCTTCTTTATCCATTCATCCGATGATGGACACTTAGGTTGTTTCCATCTCCAATCTATTGCAAATAGAGCTGCAGTGAACATTTTGGTACATGACTCTTTTTGAATTATGGTTTTCTCAGGGTATATGCCCAGTAGTGGGATTGCTGGGTCATATGGGAGTTCTATTTGTAGTTTTTTTTTTTTTTTTTTTTTTGCGGTATGCGGGCCTCTCACTGTTGTGGCCTCTCCCGTTGCGGAGCACAGGCTCCGGACGCGCAGGCTCCGGACGTGCAGGCTCAGCGGCCATGGCTCACGGGCCCAGCCGCTCCGCGGCATATGGGATCCTCCCAGACCGGGGCACGAACCCGTATCCCCTGCATCGGCAGGCGGACTCTCAACCACTTGCGCCACCAGGGAGGCTATTTGTAGTTTTTTAAGGAACTCCATACTGTTCTCCATAGTGGCTGTACCAATTCACATTCCCACCAGCAGTGCAAGAGTGTTCCCTTTTCTCCACACCCTCTCCAGCATTTATTGTTTCTAGATTTTTTGATGATGGCCATTCTGAGCAATGTGAGATGATATCTCATTGTAGTTTTGATTTGCATTTCTCTAATGATTAGTGATGTCGAGCATTGTTTCATCTGTTTGTTGGCAGTCTGTATATCTTCTGTGGAGAAATGTCTATTTAGGTCTTCTGCCCATTTTTGGATTGGGTTGTTTGTTTTATTGTTATTGAGCTGCATGTTTTCCTTGTATGTTTTGGAGATTAATCCTTTGTCAGTGGCTTCATTTGTAAATATTTTCTCCCATTCTGAGGGTTGTCTTTTGGTCTTGTTTATGGTTTCCTTTGCTGTGCAAAAGCTTTTAAGTTTCACTAGGTCCCATTTGTTTATTTTTGTTTTTATTTCCATTTCTCTAGGAAGTGGGTCAAAAAGGATCTTGCTGTGATTTATGTCATAGAGTGTTCTGCCTATGTTTTCCTCTAAGAGTTTGATGGTGTCTGGCCTTACATTTAGGTCTTTAATCCATTTTGAGTTTATTTTTGTGTATGGTGTTAGGGAGTGTTCTAATTTCATTCTTTTACGTGTAGCTGTCCAGTTTTCCCAGCACCAGTTATTGAAGAGGCTGTCTTTTCGCCACTGTATATTGTTGCCTCCTTTATCAAAGATAAGGTGACCATATGTCCGTGGGTTTATCTCTTGGCTTTCTATCCTTTTCCATTAATCTATATTTCTAATTTTGTGCCAGTACCAAACTGTCTTGATTGCTGTAGCTTGGTAGTATAGTCTGAAGTCAGGGAGCCTGATTCCTCCAGCTCTGTTTTTCATTCTCAAGATTGCTTCGGCTATTCGGGGTCTTTGTATTTCCATACAAATTGTGAAACTTTTTGTTCTAGTTCTGTGAAAAATGCCAGTGGTAGTTTGAAGGGAATTCATTGAATCTGTAGATTGCTATAGGTAGTATAGTCATTTTCACAATGTTGATTCTTCCAATCCAAGAACATGGTATATCTCTCCATCTATTTGTATCATCTTTAATTTCTTTCATCAGTGTCTTATAATTTCCTGCATACAGGTCTTTTGTCTCCTTAGGTTGGTTTATTCCTAGATATTTTATTCTTTTTGTTGCAATGGTAAATGGGAGTGTTTTCTTAATTTCACTTTCAGATTTGTCATCATTTGTGTATAGGAATGCAAGAGATTTCTGTGCATTAATTTTGTATCCTGCTACTTTACCAAATTCATTAATTAGCTCTAGTAGTTTTCTGGAAGCATCTTTAGGATTCTCTACGTATAGTATCATGTCATCTGCAAACAGTGACAGCTTTACTTTATGTTTTCCAATTTGGATTCCTGTTATTACTTTTTCTTCTCTGATTACTGTGGCTAAAACTTCCGAAACTATGTTGAATGATAGTGGTGAGAGTGGGCAACCTTGTCTTGTTCCTGATCTTAGTGGAAATGGTTTCAGTTTTTCACCATTTTGAATGATGTTGGCTGTGGTTTTGTCATATATGTCCTTTATTATGTTGAGGTTAGTTCTCTCTATGCCTACTTTCTGGAGGGTTTTTTAAATCATAAATGGGTGTTGAATTTTGTCAAAATCTTTCTCTGCATCTATTGAGATGATCATATGGTTTTTGTCCTTCAATTTGTTAATATGGTGTATCACGTTGATTGATTTGCATATATTGAAGAATCCTTGCATTCCTGGGATAAACCCCACTTGATCATAATGTATGATCCTTTTAATGTGCTGTTGGATTCTGTTTGCTAGTTTTTGTTGAGGATTTTTGCATCAGTGTTCATCAGTGATATTGGCCTGTAGTTTTCTTTCTTTGTGACACCTTTTTCTGGTTTTGGTATTAGGGTGATGGTGGCCTCATAGAATGAGTTTGGGAGTGTTCCTCCCTCTGCTGTTTTTTGGAAGAGTTTGAGAAGGGTAGGTGTTAGCTCTTTTCTCAGTGTTTGATAGAATTCACCTGTGAAGCTATCTGGTCCTGGGCTTTTGTTTGTTGGAAGATTTTTCATCACAGTTTCAATTTCAGTGCTTGTGATTGGCCTGTTCATGTTTTCTATTTCTTCCTGGTTCAGTCTCCGCAGGTTGTGCATTTCTAAGAATTTGTCCATTTCTTCCAGGTTGTCCATTTTATTGGCATAGAGTTGCTTATAGTAATCTCTCATGATCCTTTGTATTTCTACAGCATCAGTTGTTACTTCTTCTTTTTCATTTCTAATTCTATTGATTTGAGTCTTCTCCCTTTTTTTCTTGATAAGTCTGGGTAATGGTTTATCAATTTTTGTTTATCTTCTCAAAGAACCAGCTTTTAGTTTTATTGATCTTTGCTATTATTTCCTTCATTTCTTTTTCATTTATTTCTGGTCTGATCTTTATGATTACTCTCCTGCTAACTCTGGGGTTTTTTTGTTCTTCTTTCTCTAATTGCTTTAGGTGTAAGGTTAGGTTGTTTATTTGAGATGTTTCTTTTTCTTAAGGTAGGCTTGTATAGGTATAAACTTCCCTCTTAGAACTGCTTTTGGTGCATCCCATAGGTTTGGGGTCGTTGTGTTTTCATTGTCATTTGTTTCTAGGTATTTTTTGATTTCCTCTTTGATTTCTTCAGTGATCTCTTGGTTATTAAGTAGTGAGTTGTTTAGCCTCCATGTATTTGTATGTTGTACAGATTCTTTCCTGTAATTGGTATCTAGCTTTTTTGATTTCCATTTGCATGGAATATCTTTTTCCATCCCCTCACTTTCAGTCTGTCTGTGTCCCTAGGTCTAAAGTGGGTCTCTTGTAGACAGCATGTCTACATGACATGTCTTGTAGACACATGTCTTTTTTTTTGTATCCATTCAGCCAGTCTAATTGTTTTGGTTGGAGTATTTAATCCATTTACATTTAAGGTAATTATCAATATGTATGTTCCTATTACCATTTTCTTAATTGTTTTGGGTTTATTATTGTAGGTCTTTTCCTTCTCTTGTGTTTCCTGCCTAGAGAAGTTCCTTTAGCACTTCTTGTAAAGCTGGTTTGGCGGTGCTGAATGCTCTTAGCTTTTGCTTGTTTGTAGAGGTTTTAATTTCTCCATCAAATTTGAATGAGATCCTTGCTGGGTAGAGTAATCATGATTGTAGGTTTTTCTCTTTCATCACTTTAAATATGTCCTGCCACTCTCTTCTGGCCTGCAGAGTTTCTGTGGAAAGATCAGCTGTTAACGTTATGGGGATTCCCTTATATGTTACTTGTTTTTCCCTTGCTGCCTTTAATATTTTTTCTTTTTATTTAATTTTTGAAAGTGTCATTAATATGTGTCTTGGCATGTTTCTCTTTGGATTTATCCTGTATGGGACTCTCTGTGCTTACTGGACTTGATTAACTATTTCCTTTCCCGCATTAGGGTAGTTTTCAACTATAATCTCTTCAAATATTTTCTCAGTCCCTTTCTTTTTCTGTTCTTCTTCTGGCACCCCTATAATTCGAAAGTTGGTGTGTTTAATGTTGTCCCAGGGGTCTCTGGGACTGTCCTCAGTTCTTTTCATTCTGTTTTTTCTTATTCTGCTCTGCAGTAGTTATTTCCACTATTTTATCTTCCAGGTCACTTATCCGTTCTTCTGCCTCAGTTATTCTGCTCTTTTTTTTTTTTTTTTTTGCAGTACGCGGGCCTCTCACTGTTGTGGCCTCTCCCGTTGCAGAGCACAGGCTCCAGACACACAGACTCAGCGGCCATGGTTCACGGGCCCAGCTGCTCCGCGGCATGTGGGATCTTCCCGGACCGGGGCACGAATCTGTGTCCCCTGCATTGGCAGGGGGATTCTTAACCACTGCGCCACCAGGGAAGCCCAGTTATTCTGCTCTTGATCCCTTCTAGAGAATTTTTAATTTCATTTGTTGTGTTGTTCATCACTGTTTGTTTGCTCTTTAGTTCTTCTAGGTCCTTGTTAAACGTTTCTTGTATTTCCTCTATTCTATTTCCAGGATTTTGGATCATCTTTACTATCATTATTCTGAATTCTTTTTCAGGTAGACTGCCTATTTTATCTTCATTTGTTAGGTCTGGTGGGTTTTCCCCTTGCTCCTTCATCTGCTGTGTTTTTCTGTCTTCTCATTTTTCTTAACTTACTCTGTTTGGTTTCTCCTTTTCACAGCCTGCAGGTTTGTAGCTCCTGTTGTTTTTTGTGTGTGTCCGTAGTGGCTAAGGTTGGTTCAGTGGGTTGTGTAGGCTTCTTGGTGGAGGGGATTAGAGCCTGTGTTCTGGTGGATGAGGCTGGATCTTGTCTTTCTGCTGGGCAGGTCCATGTTTGGTGGTGTGTTTTGGGGTGTCTGTGGCCTTATTATGATTTTAGGCAGTCTCTGTGCTAATGGAATGGGTTGTGTTCCTGTCTTGCTAGTTGTTTGGCATAGGGTTCCTGCACTGTCGCTTGTTGGTCATTGAGTGGAGCTGGGTCTTGGCGTTGAGATGGAGATCTCTGGGAGATTTTCACCATTTGATATTACGTGGAGCTGGGAGGTCTCTTGTGGACCAGTGTCCTGAACTTGGCTCTCCCACCTCAGTGGCACAGCCCTGACGCCTGGCTGGAGCACCAAGAGCCTGCCATACACATGGCTCAGAATAAAAGGGAGAAGAAAAAGAAAGAAAGAAAGGAAGAATCAGATAAAATAAAATAAAATAAAGTTATTAAAATAAAAAATATTAAGAAAAATAATTTTTTTAAGTAATAAGAAAAAAAAAGGACAGACAGAACTCTTGGACAAATGGTAAAAGCAAAGCTATATAGACAATGTCACACACAGAAGCATACACATACACACTCACAAAAAGTATTGTTCCCAAAGTCCACCTCCTCAATTTGGGATGATTCATTGTCTATTCAGGTGTTCCAGAGATGCAGGGTACATCAGGTTGATTGTGGAGATTTAATCCGCTGCTCCTGAGGCTGCTGGGAGAGATTTCCCTTTCTCTTCTTTGTTCGCACAGGTCCCGGGTTCAGCTTTGGATTTGGCCCCGCCTCTGCGTGTAGGTCGACGGAGGGCGTCTGTTCTTTGCTCAGACAGGACGGGGTTAAAGGAGCCGCTGCTGCTTTGGGGGCTCTGGCTCACCCAGGCCAGGGGGGAGGGAGGGGTACGGATAAGGGGCGAGCCTGCGGCAGCAGAGGCCGGCAGGACGTTGCACCAGCCTGAGGTGTGCCGTGTGCTCTCCCGGGGAAGTTGTCCCTACATCACGGGACCCTGGCAGTGGCAGGCTGCACAGGCTCCCGGGAGGGGAGGTATGGAGAGTGACCCGGGCTTCCACACAGGCTTCTTGGTGGCGGCAGCAGCTGCCTTAGCGTCCCATGCCCGTCTCTGGGGTCCACGCTGATAGCCGTGGCTCGCGAGAAGGCTAAGTCTCTTTAGAGGGAGGTAGGATTCTGAGTGTTGCTTGTCTGGATTGGAAGAACTCATTGTGTATATCTATTGAATTCTAGTTGTAAATGAAGGGGAGAGTGGGCCGTTGGTTCAAATCACAAATTAGAAAGACTGTGCTCTGGCTCTGGGAATTTGCTTGGTCCAACTCCTTTGAAAAGTGCAGTTTTTCTTCTCTTTGGTTTGTTGAATTTTGCCCTTGAATGTCATGAACGTGCCATTGCCATCCCTTGGTGACTTCTAGAGTGTGTTAGTCAGGGTAGGTTAGGCTATGTTGTGGTAACAACTCCACCATCTCAGGAGCTTATGGTTTTTCACCACTACTCCTGGTCCACATCTGCCTAGGTAGCTCTCCTGGACACCGTTCCTTCAAGCAGTGATGTGGGGATCCAGGCTTTGACCATAGTGCGGTGATGCCACTCTCAGTCTTTCCACCATCACCGCAGAAAGGGGTGAGAGAGGACCAAGGTCACACAGGAATTTTGTTTTCAAGCCTGGATATGGCAAATATCCCTGCAACCTACAATTACGTTGGCCAGATCCCAGTCATAAGGTCCCAACTTAACCTTAAGGGGGGCTTGGAAGTGTGATCTTCCTGTGTTATTAGTAAGCATGTAGCTAGCCTCAGCCAAATTCTGCCAGAAAGCCATCCCTTCCGTGTTCCATTCTGCATTCTATGTCACAAACATGACCATACTTTAACGGTCCCCCCAGCCCTGCAAAGAGTTCTTTGACTTGTGTTGTTTTCTTTATCTAGGTCGATTGGCCCTGCTTCTTCTGATTTGGACGAGGTCAAAATGAACACAGTGTTTAACCATACTGCTTATAACAAGCAGTGATTAATTTTCTTTCATCATCTTAATTGCACTGGGAGAGTAGGAAGTCTGACCCTGCTGCTTCCTTGATGACGCGTTGCCTTGTCGCTCCATCTTCAGCAATCCCCTTAGACTCTCCAGAACAACTAGCATTTGTAGTCCACACCAGAGGTTCTCAAACCTTCATGTGCATCAGAATCACCTAAAGGGCTTACTATAACACAAGTTGCTGGGCCCCAGCCCAGAGTTTCAGATTACATTTGCTATGGTGTGGGGTCTGAGAATTTGCATTTCTAGTAAGTTCCCAAGCAGTGCTGATAATGCTAGTCTGGGGATCATCATTTGAGAACCGCTGGTGTATACCAAGTATTTTAACATGAAATTTTGTATCATATTAAATTATTTGCTATTTTTTCCACATTCAAATCAATACATTTTGAGTACCTACTGTGTGCAAGAGCTTTTGCCAGCTCGTGTTCATGGTTATCAGTTATGTTTCAAGGGCATAATTTTTATGTAGTGCTTTTTTTTTGTCATGTTAGTAGGTAATCACTTCACACTTACTGATTGCTGTGAACCAGTGCAGTTGACTTCTGTTGTCTCCTCTTTACTTAAAACAGTAAGTGATTGTCAAAATGAACATAGACAATATGCAAACATGGTGATTGAGATTGATTATGAAAGCCTGTGATGTAGTCTTTTGACCTCTCAGGTCATCTTTTGGGAATAGACAGTCTTACTCTGTTAACATCATCTTGGAGCAGTTTAATAAACATGGCATGTGAGTTGTTCAATTTCATGTCCTTGGACATACTCAGTCAAAGGTACTGCAACAGCATTATAGGTAATTAGACTTGGCTCTTAATAAAAAGGCATTTTGACTTTACATAGATATTAATGGAGGTGAGCTACATATCCTCCAGACTACGTTTAACTCGATAAAGAGGTTCTGAGATTGTAATTTTGCCCTGATGCTTCTTGCCCAAAGGTGAATTTTACTCAAGTGTGTTGATCCTATTTTATTTTAAAGCTCAGTATGTTTGCCATGGGACATTTTGGCTCCAAAAAGGACCCAGGAGTTGGAAGTCATATAATGTTCTGTAACAATCTCAGCTACCTAGAAATGATTATTGTTCTGCTAACATTTAAGGTTTGGACTCATTTTCCTGAAATGCTTCATAACTAATTTTCTATTATAATCTAAAATTTCACCTCAGTATTAAAAAATGAACTCTTATTTGCACTTTGGATAGAAGTTGTATGTAATATAAATTTGATAAAAGTTAAGTTTCTCTGAAAACATTTTAGAAGATGAGACATGAAACTTTTCATATTTATACAATAAAATCATCCACACCAGAGTAAGTCCCGCTCTTCTCTCTCCCTCCAGCCTCTCTCTCTCTCTCTCTCTCTCTCTCTCTCTCTCTCTCTCTCTCTCTCTCTCTTTTCCACCACTTTTTTTTCATGTTTAATGTGTTCAAACACTTTTCTGGCTCAAGTTGCAAAAACATGTCCAAAGTTGTTGGGAATATGCCATGAGAAGAAATTTTCTATTTAATTTTATTCCACTATTTCTAGCTCTTCTGAGGAACAGCCTCTGGCTCTTTCTTCAGCAATGCAATTTTTTTCCCCTCAAATTGGGACTGCTTTTTGATCTTCTAGAGTTCTACAAGAGAATAAATATGGATGTAGATAAAAGGGAACATATGAATAGAATATATTTAGACTTTCTAAAACCTTTGAACAATATTTGCATAAAAACTTATTAAAAGTTGAGTCACTATAGCATTGCCTGTATTATTTTGTCAATAACAGCAATCAGTTTAAAGTATAGAAGAAAGTAAAGTAATAAAGGGGCATTTTTCTGGGAGGAAAAGTGAATTCATAGAAATCAATTCTAGGGTAGATTAGAGGTAATGATCTCTAAAGTAAGTGGGTAAGCTTTGAAGGCAATACATTGATCTTCCAGATTCCAAGTTGGTTTGGGTATTTTGAGGCTACATGAATACTGTGAAAATTAACAGATGCATATGTGTGGATACTTATAAGGGAATATGTTTTGGAGTAAACTCTCACTTCTCATTCTGAGGAAATCCTTTGGTAAACAAAATTAAACCAAGGTCTATATTGTAGAGCCTTGTGGATATCTAAGAATAGACAGAGTATGTAGTGTTTCCCAAGTTTATTGATCATGAATCTCTTTTGCCTCTGAGCACTTCTAACAATTCATGAGATGCTAGCAATCTGTAGCTGACAGTTTTGGTAATGCTGACCTAAGTTATTGTAACTGGGTGACAGTCATTCTTAGGAGCCATTATTGTATGTTAATTAAAACAATTGTCCTGAGCATTAAATGATCAACCAGTGTTGAGAACTATCAAAAAGGATATTAAAAACAAGGTAGAAAATGTATACATTATTCATAACTCAAAATCATGGTTCTTTTGCACCTACTTTATCAGACAAAAGAGTTCTATCTAATGGCAATTGCTTCCCTAGATTGAATTCTTTTTTCCCCAAGAACTTTGGTTTTTCAGTTTTCCTCTTTCTCTCTTTTATCATCAATCTTGTTCTCACTAGAGGTTAATTCTCATTTTTATATACTTGAAACATACAGAAAAAGCCTTCCTTGTCACCAGTGTCCTCTAGCTGCCTCACCATTCTGTTCCCTTTCATAGTTAAACTTCTCAAAACACCTGTCTACATAAGCTGACTTAGTTTTCTCATCTCCTATTCACACTCCAGTTTAGTTTCCACCTCTACCACTATCCTGAAACTGCCTTTTTAAAAGCCGTCCATGAATTGCTGATAATGAAACGAAGCACTATTAATAGTCCTGCATAGGTAACAGGCATTACATGCACTACTGTACTAATGCCCATCTATCACTGACTGAGGGTTACTCCAAGGGATATTAACTCCCTGGAACTCCTGGTCTGCCTTGCTCAATTCAAGAATGTATGTGGATGGAGCTTCCTAAAAAACTAAAAGTAGAACTACCATATGATCTAGCAATCCCACTCCTGGGCATATATCCGGAGAAAACCATAATTCAAAAAGATACATGCACCCCAGTGTTCATCACAGAACTATTTACAATAGCCACAACATGGAAGCAAACTAAATGTCCATTGACAGAGGAATGGGTAAAGAAGAAGTGGTACTTATATACAATGAAATATTACTCAGCCATAAAAAAGAACGAAGTAATGCCATTTGCAACAACATGGATGGACATAGAGTTTGTCATACTAAGCTAAGTAAGTCAGAAAGAGAAAGATAAATACCATATGATGTCACCCATATGTGGAATCTAATTTTTAAAAATGATACCAGTGAACTTATTTAAGTAATAGAAACAGACTCACAGATTTTGAAAATAAACTTAAGGTTACCAAAGGGGAAATGTGGGACGGGGTGGGGGGCGGATAAATTAGGAGCTTGTGATTAACGTACACACACTACTATATATAAAATAGATAACCAACGAGGACCTACTGTATAGCACAGGGAAATCTACTCAGTATTCTGTAATAAACTATATGGGTAAAGAATCTGAAAAAGAATGAATATATGTATATGTATAACTGAATCACTCTGCTGTACACCTGAAGCTAACACAACATTGTAAATCAACTATACTCCAATAAAGGTAAAATAAAAAAAGAATGCACATGGAAGCCTGCATCCAGTATACACAGAATGTTGAGTGCAGAAGGCATGTGTTTAGGCATCAACATCTGTGACAACCCAGCAACAGGATAAGCCTGGATAATCTGGTGTGAATGACTTTGAACTTCTTGTTTTTAGTCAATTCTCATTTGCTCAGAAATTAAGCCATACCTTTATCTGAGCATGATCCAGCCAAAGAGGCTCAATGAATGCATCTGTAGAAGGATTTGGAAAATCTTAAAATTCTTAAACTTGCTTGGAAGCACTTGAATAAGGCAATTGACTATTATAGCGTGGTAACCTTGATGGGGAGAGTTTACATGAGGTTCGAGATAGAATCATCACAGCAGTATCAGAATCTGAGATAGAATCATCACAGCAGTATCAGCCTCTGACTGGCTGATTATAATGGGAAATTTAATCCACAAATTGGCAGCAGTGCCAAGGGACCAGAAAACTCTACAGCTGTTGTTGGCTCTAGTCCAGCAAGCTCACCAAGACTCAGCCCAGAATCACCAGCGTTCCCCTTTGGTACAAGTTATTTTGCAAGTGATTGCTCAGTGTGGTCTCAGACTTGCGGGATTACAGTCATTCCATGTTGACTTCCTAGCTCAATATCCTCTTCCCTGCCTGTTCTCCCAGTTTTCTAGTCTGATCTAACTTTGGTGTTTCAGACCGGTAATTACTGCCTCATTGTGAGAAGTACTTTGCATGTTTAGGCTGGTCCCTACTTCCTGTGTACCAAGAAGAAGAGAGAGAGAGAGACAGAGACATAGAGAGAGAAAAGCATCCTGGGTGCACCAAATTCTGCCTAGAGCTGTCTTGTGGACCGTGTCATTTTTCAGAGGCTGCTGCCTAATATATTGTAGTCTCAGGAGCAAGCAGGTAGCCAAGTGTAGTGGCAGGTACCCGGACCTTGTGGTTAGAGAGAAGGAGTTCAAATCCTTCCTCTCCACCTTATCAACTGTCCAGTCCTGGACACATTAACTCTCTGCACCTCAGATTCTTACATGTAGTGTGGAAATACTAAGACTCACCTGATAGGTGTGTTAATAATAACAATAATAAAAAGCATCTAATAAAAGAGATACCTTTTGCATGAATAAATACTCTGCATTCTGATCTCCCTTGGTATATGATCAAACCAAAAATAGAGGAATGACTCCTGTCCTTTGAGACAAGAACTCAACAACAGTTTATTTGAGCCAGAAGAGATAAGGGTGACCAAATCCAGAACTATCCCCACCACATTTTTCGTCAGAGAGATGGATGCGTACTTCCAGTTATGGCTTAATCCAGTTATACAGCAGGATTATACTAGGCTATATTTTTTTCCTGTTTAACTATAATTCCCTTCAAAGGTTGCTATGATGAATAAAGCAAATAAATAGAATTTCTTTCTCACTACGGATTTCATGTTAGAAAATGTGTAGTCTTGTGGGTATTCAATGTGACCACAAGATAAATAGGGCTTGTTTACCAGGGAAGCCAGTGTGGCAGATCACCAGTATGGCTGATGATGAAATTTCACATATGGGATACTAAACACACAAACAAAATTTAATTTAGAAATTCAATAGCCCATCAAAAGAATTGAGGACTAAATTAAGTCAAGATGGTTTCTACCCAGGGAGCATCTTCTATGTGCTCTTGGGCTTCTGAAACATGCTCTGCAAACTTACTTTTAACTTGCCCTCTGTAGGCCTTCGTTTCCTAGGTGTAAAATATGGAAATTAGATAATCTTTAATTAGTTAGTCTTTAATGTCTTTTCTTGAAATTTTAAGTGTATGGAACTTTGAGTAAGGTGAAACAGAGCTCACAATTATTTAGGTACTATTGGGACTAATCACACTCTCTCTCAGTAGATCAGCTGCCAGCTGTCACATGTCATATCTCCTTTTGTTTTTCTCTTATTCATTTCCTCAGTAGTCTCCTTTGACCCATCTTAAAGTTCACTAGTTTTCTCTTTTCTTGTGTTTAATCTGATGCTAAGCCCATCCAGTGAATTGTTAGTTTTGTCTATTGATTCTTTCTATTTTGTAAATTCAGACCAACTCTTCTGTAGCTCTGAAATGTTACTTGTATAGCTTCCAATTCCTTGTTGGCATTTTAATGTTTTGCTTTTATTAGTTATGAGCATACCTAGTACAGTGTTGTTTACAGTTTAAATCTAATGATTCTAATTGTCCACTGGATTCCCAGTGGACAATTTCTTTTGTCTCTTTTCTGTTGATTATGGCTTATGTTGTTTTGTCCAGAGGGGAGTAGTTCTTTGATTATTTCCTGGACATACATTTGAGAAGTTAAAAATATAAATAATGTGATACCAAGAGTGATACTGGCTTTCTCAAGAGAGGATTTTTCATCAATTCTTCCAGGGATCTGAGGGTGCTCGTGTTCTATGAACAAGGCTTGGGTTCCTCTGGGTCACCTAGATGATCCCTGGAATTTTCTAAATCCATAACTCCATTTCAGAGTGGAGACTTTGAGCAATTTTGTGTTAGGATTTATACTTTGGCAGAGTTAAATTCTGACCTCCTCATTCATCCTTAGGGTCAGTCAACCAGCTTACATTTATCATCTCAATCATTTTTAAGGGTGCAGTTCAATAGAGTAAATACATTCACATCGTTGTGCAGCCAATCTCTAGAACTCTCTTCACCTTGCAAAACTGAAACTCTGTAATGGTTAAACTAAAACTCCCATTTCCCCTTTCCCTGTTAACCACCATTCTGCTTTCTGTCCCTATGAATTTGACTACTCTAGGTACCTCATATAAGTGGAATCATGTACTATTTGTCTTTTTGTGACTGTTTTCTTTGCCTTAGCAAAATGTCCTCAAGGTTCATCCATGTACAGTGTAAGTTAGAATTTCCTTTCTTTTTACAATTGAATAATATTCCACTGTATGTATATACCACATTTTGTTCATCCACTCATCTGTTGATGGACATGTGGGTTGTTTCTACCTTTTGGCTTTTGTGAATAGTGTTGCTATAAACATGGCTGTTGGCTTTATTTCCCTGACATCAAATGCATGGTGTCTTTCCAACAACACCAATTCTCTAACTGTCTGATTCTCTGACACCAATTGGGTATCCAACAATTTAATTCAGTTCTGACACTAACTACTCAGAATTAGTGTAGATTCCACGAGTTAAGCAGTTCAGTTTCACAAGAAAGTTCCCACTTCACATGCCAGCCTAAGCAGGGTGCCCGGGCTACCCACATTTTGATTGTCCAAAAACAAGCTCAGGGTTTCCCATAACCCCCTCCTCAGGTTCAATACTTTGCTAGAATGACTTATAGAACCCAGAAAATCACTTTACTTACATTTACCAGTATATTATAAAGGATACAACTCAGGAACAGCCAAATAGAAGAGGTGAATAGGGCAAGGTATAAGGGTCCGGGGGAGTGGAGCAGAGCTTCCATGCCACCATCCCAGTATCTCAGTGTGTTTGGAAACTCCCCGAGCCCCTGTGTTTAAGGGTTTTTATGGACATTTCATTACGTAGGCATGGTTGGTTAAATCGTTGGTCATTGGTGATTGAACTCAATATCCAGCCCCTTCCGCCTCCCTGGAGGTGGGGAGAGGATAGAGCTGAAAGTTCCCCCCTTCTAAGCAGGGCTTGGTCTTTCTGGTCCCCATCTTGAAACTATGTAGGGGCCTTCTGACTTTGGTCATCTCATTAGTACACAAAATAGACTTTATGGCTTATGAAATTCCCCAGGGTTTTAGAAGCTCTGGGCCAGAAACCAGAAACAAAGAGTAAATATGTATTTCCTATTATATCACAGGTGTCCAACTGTGTCTTCAAGACCCTGCTTCCAGTTCTCTTGAATATGCCCAGAAGTAGAATTGCTGGATAATATAGTAATTCCATGTTTAATACTTTGAGGAACTGCCTACTGTTTTCCATATTTAGCTGCACCAATAATGCACAAGGGACTTTTGTTTCTTTGTTTTCCTGTGTCAGTGGGATAGTTGGTCCTAATTACCTGGTCAGTCATTACTGGAAACCATTATAGATTTGATGTTTTTCCGTATGACATACACAAGTTTCTAAGATGAGAATGTTGTTGGTTCAGTTGGCTTCTGAAAGAGCAACAGTACTTGTGAATTTTTTTCAAATGTCTTCTAAAGATCTAGAATCTTACAATCAGCAGATAATTTAAGGAATAAAGGACTCCAGGCTTTATCTAATTTAAGGTCTTTATTTTGAAGACCAGAAAACAAACTTCATGAAGGAAAAGATGAAGAAAAAACTTTATGAAGGAATTTAGGTTTTATGTGCTCACTAATTCTCCTTAGTAAAAAGTGCAGGGGAAGTTAGCTGATAGTTTTCACTTGCTGGCTCTATTTGTTGGTCTTAGACACTCAACAAACACTGTATAAGCTACAAGCCAAAGGGAACATAACCTGTGAACAAAACATTCTGCTAACTTGATTACAAAATATTGAAGTTTATGGGCCAGGCCAAGCCTGAGGTAAAATATTTCCACTTCTAATACAAGCTCCAAAATAGACTTTATCCTTTAAAAGGTTTTGATCTACTTTGGGATCATTATGTAGACAAAGTCTTAAAAGGAGACAAAAATGTTTCCTCGAAGTTTCCCTTTGTGATGGATATGTTAGTCCAGCTCCTAATGTGTTTAGACACAAACATCTTAAAATCAGGAAGACTTTATTCTTACTTATCTTTCTAGATGTAATGTAAGTCCCATTTAATGCATGTCCTAATGTTACAGCTGAGGAAATGGAGATCCTCAAATAGGGCAAAAAATTGGTACCAAAGCAGGGCTAAAAGCCCTTTAAACTCCATTTAAAGTGGAGTTAGGTTGAACTGGCTTTGAATTTTCTACCTTATATAATACTTTCTATTTTAAAAATCTGGAATGTGTTTTGTGTTTACCAAGTAGCTCTGCAACTTTTCAATGCATTCTTCCTATAACAATAGCAACAACAAAATTTAGAAATCACTTGTAGTGGAGCAAAATTTGCCACCCCAATATGTCTCTTTGGCATGTAGAGTCTTTCAAGCTGAAAAGAATCAAGGCCCAAAAGACTCAGGAAGAAATTTTGACCTTTCCCCTAGCTGCCTAAAAGAATGTAGATAGAGGGACTGTTCCAGGAAGGGAGTTATCACCAGAGATAACTAGAGTTATGAACTAGGTGTGTAGACAGGGAGGAACCTAGCAAAGTCTGTTTGTTAAAATTCCTTTCTGTGTCCCATTGTCTCTGCCTGGCCCAGCAGACTTTTGTTTATTAATCATCTGCTTTTCCATCTCCTTCTAAATTGCCTTCCTCTTCTTTGAAGTCCCAGGCCACTACCCTCAACATCCTCTTCTGTCTTTAGCAGAAGATGGTATTTAAGGTGAGGGTTTTGGCCATTTTGGTGAGTTATTCAGTTTTACTGGGTCTCTCCTATGTGTACATGTTATTAAACTTTTGTTTCATTTTCTTCTATTAATCTGTCTCATGTCAATTTAATTCTTAGACCAGCCAGAAAAACCTAGAAGGGTAGAGGAAAATTTCTTCCTGACACATTCCTTTCTCTCCATTGTTCCCCTTCATGGAATGTCCTCTTTCCTTCACTTTTTCAAAATGACAGTAACGATTATTAAACAACATGACAGTATTGAGCAATTCTCAGGCTATTTACAAGTAGAAAAGATTTCATTACCATCTGGTGTAGTTGCCCATAAACTAGAAAACAATCTGAATAAAAATAATTTATAGAACAACAAAGTCCCAGTGATACTGTGTATGCACACAGGTGTGTGTAATATTTACATTTGTGATAAAAATAACCCCAAGTTGGAAAAAGGTTAAACTTTGTTTCCTTCTCAGAGATATTAGGGCTGAATTACTCAAAAATGTCAACATGCTAGGGTCCCCCTGTGTATTTATAAAACTGTAACGTTAAGGAAAATTGCTAAGCAACATGAAAGCAGCATGGTGCATCTATGCTGTCATTAATGGGGTGCCATGGTTATTCTGAGGGGAGATGATGGGCAATTCCACCAGAGCAGACAGTTAACCAGGGCTTTTGAACTTTACACAGGGCCTAGGAAGTCAACTTTCAACCTGAAACATCCAAAGTATGTATCCCCTGGTTTTTGGACGAGTCTGTGCTCATTCTTCCCAATTGATTCATAGCAGCATTTGCCAGGTACATGCCACTTTAGGGGGCAGACAGAAGAAGAATTTTTTGGAATAAATATAAATGCTCCAGAGTCTGGTCAGAATAATCCATAATTAATTTTGATGCCATTCCCATGCAGAAATCCAAGCCCTAAGGAAGTAACATAAATAGTTCAGTGTAAAATTATTCAGCGTTTTAAAGCCATGGTTGGGTAATCAGCACAGGCTCTCTTGTAATGGTGTGTTAAAATGAAAAAAGTCAGAAGCTATTTCCCAGGATATTTTCTTTCTTTTTTTTTTTAACATTTTTATTGAAGTATAATTGCTTTACAATGGTGTGTTAGTTTCTGCTTTATAACAAAGTGAATCAGTTATACATATATCCCCGTGTCTCCTCCCTCTTGCATATCCCTACCTCCCACCCTCCCTATCCCACCCGTCTACCTGGTCATAAAGCACAGAGCTGATCTCCCTGTGCTATGTGGCTGCTTCCCACTAGCTATCTATTTTACATTTGGTAGTGTATATATGTCCATGCCACTCTCTAACTTTGTCCCAGCTTACCCTTCCCCCTCCCCATGTCCTTAAGTCCCTTCTTTAATAGGTCTGCGTCTTTATTCCCGTCTTGCCCCTAGGTTCTTCATGACCGTTTTTTTGTTTTTTTAAGATTCCAGGATATTTTCTTTTCAGTAAAATGAAATAGAATGGAAAAGATATTATGGGTCTATAATAATGTACACTATCCTTATGGGAAACAGAAAAATGTAGTGCTTCCCAATCCCCTTTCACACCCTGACATACAGAGAAATTTAGAATTATTTGAATGGCATTTCTGGCCAGAGGTGATTGGTCTGGGTCTCTTCTGGCCACCCTAAGGGGTAAGGGATCAATATCTCAGGCATTACTGCAACTTTTTCTCTGTTCTAGAGTCCCATGACTGTGGTGCGGGTTATTAGAAAGGTCTCACCAGAGTTAACACTACATAATTCTATGTGCCAGGCACTGTTCTAGGAGCTGTATATATCTTAACTTATGTAATTTCCACAAGGCCTACAGCACATGTAATATCATTATCATTCCCAAGTAGCTGAGATGTAAAGAGACTAAAGAATTTGGCCCAATTGCTGGTAAGTGTGGAGCTGGGATTTGGACTCAGTCTCAGCAATCATAAAGGGATCTACACTTCTAGAACCCAGTAGTACTTGGATATTTGTCTACTTTGTAAATAAACTACACATCACTTCTGACAGCATTGTTCATTGTGATGTCAGGGCTATGAGAAAAAGGGTGATTCAGGGAAAAGTGTCCAACAAAGTAGTTGTGACAGAGAAAGCAGGAGTTGGGCAGAGAAGAGAAGGATCCACAAACTTAGGAAAAGTTTACTGTAAAGTTTGTTGCCACTGAAATAGGTTTAGAATTTTAAGGCAACTTCTGGAAATTGGTTACTTTTTGTCAGTTATAATTTTGTATTTATGGTAGCTGCCCATTTGGATCTGCTCCAAGCAGCTTTGCCTCTTTAATTCCACAATCCCTGGCTTAGATCACTAAGAACTGAGATTAAATATAACAGCAGACTTCCAGTTTCTGGTCTGACATGTAAAAAGCTTAGAAGTTGTCACTCTGTCCTAACGACAAGGAAAAAGCTGAACAAACTTGAAAATTCAACAGCTTTTCTCAGATCTGTCAGAGAACTGACATCCTGGGCTAAACTGCTGCTTCCCAAATTGGAGACTGACAGGTGAATACAGAGAGTCACAACTTACCAGAATAGAAATCCCTGCAGGAACCAGTGCTGGGGTAGGAAAACCGGAAATGTAATTGACAAATAACAGGGGGCTCAGTGTGGACACTTTCAAGAGTTAAAAATTCCAGGGGGACTCGGTAATGAGGGGGCCCACACTTCTGTGCGTTTCACCTCTAGGAGCTTTATTAGGTCCTTATGGTGTCAGAGGACTGACACTACCCATGTCAAGACTTACTATAAAGCTACATTAATTAAGACAGTGTGGTATTGGTGAAAGAACAGACAAGTAGGTCAATGGAACAGAACAGAGAGTCCAGAAATAGACCCACATAAATATAGTCAACTGATCTTTGACAAAGGAACAAAGGCAGGGCAGTGGAGCAAAGATAGTCTTTTCGACAAATGGTACTGGAATAACTGGTCATGCATATGAAAACAAATGATCTAGATAATCTTTACACCCTTCACTAAAATGAACTCAAAATGGATCATAGACCTAAATGTAAAATGCAAAACTATAAATTTCCTGGAAGATAATATAAGAGAAAATGTAGCTGACCTTGGGTATGGTGATGACTTTTTAAGTACAACACCAAAGGCACAATTCATGAAAGGAATAATTTGTAAGCTTAACTTTATTAAAATTAAAAACTTCTGCACTGTGAAAGACAAAGTTAGAAGACTGAGAAGACAAGCCACAGACTGGAAGAAAATATTGCAAAAGACATGTCTGATAATGGACTGTTACCCAAAATATACGAAGAACTCTTGACATGCAAAAATAAGAAAACAAACAACCTGATTAAAAAATGGGCAAACACCCTGAACAGAAACCTTACTAAAGAAGATAAATAGATGTCAATTAAGCATATGAAAAGCTGTCCCACATCATATGTCATATGGAAATGCAAATAAAAACAACAGTGAGAGACCACAATGCACCTATTAGAATGGCCAAAATCCAAAACACTGACAACACCAAATGTTTGCGAGGACAGGAGCAACAGGAACTCTAATTCATTGTTGGTGAGAATATAAAATGGTACAGCCACTCTGGAAGACAGTTTAGCAGTTTCTTACAAAACTAAACATCCTCTTACCATATGATCCAGCAATTATGCTCCTTGATATTTACTCAAATGAATTGAAAACTTATGTTTACATAAACAACTACACTTGGATGCTTATTGTAATTTTATTCACAATTGCCACAACTTGGAAGCAACCAAGATGTCCTTCAGTAGGTAAATGGATAAATAATCTGGTACATCCAGACAATGGAATATTATCCAGCACTAAAAGTAAATGAGCTATCAAGCCATGAAAAACATGGGGGAGATTAACTGAATATTATTAAGTAAAAGAAGCCAACTGAAAAGGCTACATACTCTATGATTTCATCTATATGACATTTAAAAAAATTATGGAGATAGTGAAAATACTAGTAGTTGACAGAAGTTAGGGGAGAGGGAAGGATGAACAGACTTAGCACAGAGATTTTTTAAGGCAATGAAACTACTGCGTATGTTACCGTAATGATATCTTGTTATACATTTGTCAAAACCCATAGGATGTACAACACCAGGAGTGAGCCCTAATCTAAACTGTGGACTTTGATAATGATGTGTCAATGTATATTCATCATTTTTAACAAATGTACCCCTGTGGTATGTCCATGCGGGACATGCGGGATGTCCATGGTAGGGGAGGTTGTGTGTATGTGCATGAGGGTGTATGAAAACTTTCTATATTTCAGCTCAACTTTGCTGAGAATCTAAAACAGCTCTAAAAAATGAAGTTTATTAAAAACAGAACAAAAAAAGAACAATCCAATTCTTATGTTGCTTTTCTGGAAAATAGGAACTCCATTAAAAGAGTAAATATATATGTGCTAAGCATTCATTATCCATATTTTAAAATTTTCATCAGTAGCTACAAAAGTTATTCTCTTTCAAGCAAAACTGAAGCAATACAACAACTAGACATAAAAGACACAAATTAAAATCTCCTCTTTAAGTTTTAGAGTAGGGATGACAAATAAGGTTCATCTTTAGTATTAATTCTGCTGGACTAAGAGTGGCAACAGGAGGCTATGTCCAGGCTCATCAAAGAAAAAAAGGAACCAGTTATATCTGTTCTGGAATGGAGGGATGGTGGTATTAATACGTTTTATGGTGAATGTAATCTCTAAGTAAACACTTTGTTATTGTAGAGGCCAACTGTAGCCAATACACTATGCATAACCACTCTCCTCTAGACTGGAGATATCTTTCAGCTCCTAAGCTCCTTTGCTCTGGGTCACTTGCTCCAGAATTTAGGATATCAAGTGACAGGTTTTCTTTCTCTATTTGTCTTCTTGGAGAAAAGACATTTGTATCTCTTTGCAATTTCAGTTGTTTTTCTAAAATGATCTTGACTTCCAAGTTGATTTCCAAGTGGCTCCTTTTAATTGTGGCCTGATCTTTTTATTTAAGTCAGAATAAATTTAAGGGAAAACTCACACTGGGTATATTCCTATAGGGAGATGAAGTGAATAATTATAGACAGTATGAAATCTACCACACTGATAGATTGTTAGTCCCCAACTCTGCTCATCATTTGTATGAAAAATATTTAGAATATACTAAACATATTTAGACTATAGTAAAACAATTCACTAATTTATTTACCTCTGAATTTTTAGTAGGTGTTCTCAAACTTGGATTTATGAATAGACTTTACTCCTTTCCTCTTTCTCAACAACGTGTGTGTGTGTGTGTGTGTGTGTGTGTACACTATTATCCTTTTGTTTCATCATCAGTACTTACCTGACAACAGCCCAGGGGGAAGGACATGGGAAATGCTGCTGTGCTTTGATGCAGTAAAGAGAAAAAGCATTGGGCAGGCTTCTTACAGACAGCATGAAACATTTTATTTTGCTTCTAGAGTGCTTAATTTTGGTTTCATTAAATTTCTATACCTGTACCATCTTCAGTAACTCAGGGATGCTTTATAAAAATAATCAATTAAAGCATATTAGATGAAACCCATTTCAGCCATATTCTCAGCTACTGGCTTTGCCTCAAATGCTCATTAAAAATAAAAAAAAATATTATTTTCTGTTCAGCCACAAGTGGTTAGAACAAGATTCTGATTGTACTTACTTTACCCGAACCACCTGAATCTCACAATTCCCTTGGGATGCAAGCTGGAGCATTCCAAGTTATGATAAACCTGCTGTAGCTCTGTTAGGGACTCATACTAGGAAAATATCAGCTAGGAGTTTGCAAGGCATCTATGAAATTTACAAGTGCATAGATAACATTCTCCAAGGATGTTTGCACAGTCTTAGTAAGACTGCGTGCGTATTTTCTGCCTTTATAGTCTTCACCTTTCATTCAGTATCTCTGAAAAAGTGATCCTGAAATCACTCAGTCAGATTAACAGCTTGACTGCTGGTGTGTGCTCAGTTCCTCTCGGGGGTATTTTCTTTGGAAAGCAACAATTTTCAATGTTCTGCAGGATTAAAAAAACACTTTCAGGTATGAAACATTTTGGTTATATAATTTAGATGCCATATATATACACACACACATATATATATATGATCCCCTATATATTTCATAGTTCACATTTCCATATGTCTCTCTATGCATCTATGTATGGTGTGTATAATATATATAAATATATATATTATATATAAATATATAACTACTTTAAGTATCTCAGATTGTGTTTTTGTGCTGCAAATAGATTTATAGAATGTGATATGTAATTCAGAGGTGATTTGTTCTGACTCATTCTTTTCAGTTTAGACCGGGACCTGAGGTAATGCTGAATTCTGGTGAGTAGATGTTTGGTTAACAAGTTCCAGTTATAGAGTTTATTACATTCTTTTTATCCAAGGTTCTGATCTGGCAGCCTATTTTAAACTCAATGTCACTGTCTCTGTCGCCTTGTCACCTCCACATCTTTGACATGTATGAAGCGTTCTCCTCTTTACCCCCTCCCACCATACTTGCTCTTTGTCTGGGCAGTTGCTGCATGTTCAGTTTGCAGCTTTGATACCATTTCTCTGTCGTCTTCCCAGACAGTCCGCCCCAGATTGGGATGAGTGCTCCTTCTGTAGCTTCCCAGGGCATCTCCTGCTGTCCTTTATCTTGGCACTTACCACAATGCATTGTAATTCTCAGTTCATTTATTAAGATAATCTCCCTTCATTAGACCAGTAGCTCCTCTAGAACAAAGGCTGACTTGTTCACCATTTTATCCCACAAATCCAGCAGTTTGGCATAAATTCAGTGCTCAGTATATATTTGTTGAATGACTGAACGAAGAATCTGGTTTCTATTAGGCCCAACCTAATTTTTTTACCCTATCAAATTCACAGTACTTTAGGAATGCAAGCCAACCAATTTATACTTTTGATTTTTGCCAAGTAGATTTTGAGATGATTGAAAATGTTATCTGTTATTTTTGCCTATTGACGTTCGTGTGTGTCACTTCCATGAAAACCTGAAAGAAACTGTACTAATATTTGGAATGACTACTCCTATCTGTTCTCGAAACCATATGCCTTGATATCACAGTTACTCTCTTTCCCATCTGTTCAGCAGACAGGGCTGTTTCTGATGAAGGGAGAACAAAATCATTTCTGAGGGCAGGATCTGCACTGAACCAAAATCAGACAGACCAGGATGTACCATTCAGGGACCAACACCTGACAATATTGATGATGGGATGGTAACAGCCATGAACATCGCCTCCCACCTCCAACTCCATATCATACTTGTACCTAAAATCTATCTTGTTTCTCAAGACTAGGTTTATGTTTGCTTTAAAAAAGGAAGCGCTCAATTCACTTAACTGCAACTGATTGTTTATTAAAAGAAAAAAGTATTTGATGAAACTGTTAATGTAATTAAACAAGGAGGCCATTAGACTGAGGTGGCTCCAATGCCTTGGTTGTCCATGTGAGCAAACCAAAGCCTGAAGTCAGTCAATGCACTCGTATCCGAGAAAATGAAACTTAAGGACAACCAGCCACAAACAGCCAACCAGCCTTTGCAAAATAAGGCAACTGCTTAAGCCATAGCCAATCAAATAATTTACTTGGTTTGCTTCTGTGTCTCCTATATAAAACCCCTCTCCCCAGCTCCTGTTTGTGGAGTGTACCTAACCACTTTTAGATGGATGCTGTCTGATTTAAATCAACGTATGTGCAAAGGATCTCTGGAAAATTTCAATGTGCCACAGTTTACCTTTCAACAAAACTAAACCTGGTTTTCCTTTAAATTAACGAATGGATGTGTGTGGGCATACACCATACCATGGGTGGTCCCTGAGATGCGGCTCTAGAAACACTTAGCCATGAGTGTGAACAGAGGTGATGGTCAGTAGTCATGAGTGACTTAAGAGGTAAAAGTGAATCCCCCTGCCCCAAAGTTGTAAAGATATGAAGGGCTTGAAGGATTTGTGAAAATAAAATAGCTACCTCGGACAAAAAGGATTTAGTGAGAGTAAAACAAGATATGACTGGTCATTCACCTTGGTTGAATTTAGCTTATTAGAAGAGCTAGGCATTCTTGGATTAATGAGACATTGAAGGTGTAAGTTTTGTTAGGTTTGGGGAGGCTTGGTGATGCAGGCTAAGAGTTTCTGGGTTCCCAAGCCCTGGGTGCTTAGAAGGGGTGTGGAGGGTGGGTGGGTGGGTTGCTGCCATCAAAAAGGCAGATGTGGGCACCAGGAAGGAAAATAGGCTGAGGATGAAGAGGGCATGATTCCTTGGGATTCGATAGGCCAACCTATGTGATATTTTACAGCCCAGTAGGCTGACGTTCTAGTTTCTTGGCAACAGGCACAAAGATTTCCATAAGCACTTCTATTGTTTTAAAGCATCTCTGGACATTGTTATTAAAATGGGGAAAACAATAAAGGAAACACTGACCTTCCACACTGCACCCTATATAGGCTTGAAGCAGAAATAATGTTTTGAATTTTCTCTTTCTGATTAGATTTCAGCTTTGTGACTATGCTTTCCAGTTCTTTGTATAGAGTTGCCTTTAATGAAGCATGTAGGCTGGAATTAAAGATAGCCGTATCTCACAGCCTCACTTCTCTGCAGTTACAAAAGTGTGACTGTTCAGAATAGATGCACAGACATTTTGCAGTACACAAATTCTGTCAACATCCCAAACTCTCCCAAAGCTCCTGCCAAGAAAATGCATCTAAGCAGGCTGGGTGGACCCACATGCCAGCTAAATGTTGTCACTGGTCCAGTTTAATCAGACATCTTGCTAATTTGCTAATTTACATTCGGAGATTTTTGTTTTTTAGCTCATTAAATAAATTGGAATAAAAGCCTGGCTTGTCAATTCTTCCATTCCGTGTTTCTGCATAACCACTTGAAGAAAAATGTAGCTTTGCAAACAAAGATTATTTAAGTTTAGATTATTCACAAGTGGGTATGTGTGAGTTTTTAATGGGTTAGTTTAGTCATCATTTCTATTTTTCTGAACCAGGGTTGAAGATGTATCAGTGTGTGTGTGTGTGTGTGTGTGTGTGTGGTGGGTGTGCTATTTGTGTGCGTGTTGAAGTGATTGTCTCAGAATATGAGGTGGAAGGTGCCAGGAAAATGGGCTTCCAGGAGGTCATTTGGAGAACTTTATATGTGTCCCACTGACCTTGGACCAAAAGGGGTTGACTGTTACAGCAGCAGGACAAGGAACACACACTGCCCTGGGAGTGGACCCCCTGCGTACGGGCCTCGCTGGGCCAGATGGGGCCACAGGTGCAGAGAGATGGCCTAGGTCTTACCCTTGAGAGCCTCCTGTTGGGGCGAGCAGACCACAGCAGAACAGATTTGGAAGGTCTCTGGGAAGAGTAAGAGACTAGCAGGAATACAGATGCAACCACCCAGGAATTGCTCGGTGAGAAACTTCCAGCAACTGAGGCAAGAAGAGTGCCTTAGAGGAGCCCCTAGGAGGACCCTACCACTGTAGTGTCAATAGAGGGTGTTAATAACAAACGAAAATACCTAAATAGATACAAAATGTGCAGTTCAATTTGATAACTGTGCAGCTAAGCAGTGAATGGTTTTCTGAAGTTCAGTTTTAACTGGGTGTCCTGTGTCTTATCTGGTAACTTTGGCTATCAGAAAAAGTCAGATTTCAACATCTGCCAGGCTAAGAGAGCACAACGCTAGCTGAAGACCGTATTTTCCAAGAAGGAAATTTACTTCCATGGCTTTATGATCTGGAGGGGTCAGAAGCTGAGTTAGAAAGAAAAGCGAGGTAACTACACAAGGAAAAAGAGAGGCTCAGCCGATTGCTGCCTCCCCTCCGCCTAACACAACAAGTTTGAGTTGGGAAGGTGACCTGGCATAGCCTGTCTGAAGGGCAATGGTGAGAAAGAAGAAAGTGCTTTTTTCTTTTCTGTCCTGTCACACCCGCCTTGCTCAATAAACTGGTCACCTGTTTCTTTCATGCAGCCAAGCTGGTTGTCTGAAGCAAAAACAAAAAGAAAGGATTTGGGAATTTGTTCTGTCTGGCTCTTTCTGTTCAAGTGTATAACTAAGACTTAATTATATTGTTCAGGTTTAAAAAAGAAACAGCTCATCAAGTGAAAAGTACTATCTTGTATTTTGAGGGTAAAATGCTACTGTAGAATAAATATGAGAAATGGCATTCTAATTGATTTCTCTTTCAAAGTAATTTACAAAGGCTATTTCTTGGCCAACGTCATACTAAAACGACTGTCAGAACTCTGTTGAAACTGATATTTAGCATGGGCAGGGTGACTTTCTGCTCACTACTTATACATACTAAATATGTATAATAAGTAGCTATAATAAAATAGTATAAATGATGTTATATTTTATTTCTATATAGTAGCACATTATGAGAAATAGACATAACAATAATGATAATAATTAATTGAAGCTTACAGCATTTTATATATATATATATATATATATATATATATATATATATATATATATATATTTTATTTTATTTTTTTTGCTGTACGCGGGCCTCTCACTGTTGTGGCCTCTCTGGTTGCGGAGCACAGGCTCCGGATGCGCAGGCTCAGCGGCCATGGCTCACGGGCCCAGCCGCTCCGTGGCATGTGGGATCTTCCCGGACTAGGGACGAGCCTGTGTCTCCTGCATCGGCAGGCGGACTCTCAACCACTGCACCACCAGGGGAGCCCTACTGCATTATATTTGAAGAGCACTTTATAGTCTTATGAAAGTTCTTTCACTGTATTCTCTCAATTTTCGCTCACAACAAGCCCATAGGACAGGAAGGACCAGGATCATACTTATTTGAAAGATGCAGCAATTGAGGATCAGGGTGAGTTAAGTGATTCGTCCAATGTCAGATAGCTGGGAAATAGTGGAATTTGGATCAGAACACTTGTCTTTTGATCAGGCTAATATCCTCTCTCTCTCTCATGTCATATGATTAAGGAATATCCCTAAATAAAAGATTATGTGCAAAACTGAGGAAATTATCTGAGTATTTAAAGCAAAAATAAACCACTAAGTTTTGACTGGCTATTTTTGGTTCTAAAACCTAAATTATTGCTATGCTATCGTGATTTGGAATTTGAGAACCATAAGGGACTTTAAAAGTTATGAAGGGCAATTCCCTTGTTAAATGAATGCATTAGTAAATGATATTTAAAGAGTAGTGTACTATGCTGGGTTCTAGGCTACAAAGAATCATGAGCTGAGGTCACTGACCCTTGAAGGCTAGTAGAGCACCGAAGAGGAGCTCCTGATACGGTTGGGACCAGGTTGACTTCCTGGAGGAGAGGACTCCCCAGTTAAGTCTTCAGTGATGAGAAAGACTGGTGGGTGGGAAGAGCGTCCCAGGTGGGGCACACAATGGAGGCTACTATCCAGAGTGTTTAAATGACTTTCCAAACATCACACTGTTAGTGACACATTAAGACCTGAATCCAATTTGGCTTTCTAAGTTCACTGTTTCTCTCTATTGCTCTTCTCCGGTTCACTTTGCAAATGTAGAAATAATTTCATTCACGTCAAAATTGTCTCTGCAGATATTTTTTTAACATCTTTATTGGAGTATAATTGCTTTACAATGGTGTGTTAGTTTCTGCTTTATAACAAAGTGAATCAGTTATACATATACATATGTTCCCATATCTCTTCCCTCTTGCATCTCCCTCCCTCCCACCCTCCTTATCCCACCCCTCTAGGTGTTCACAAAGCACCGAGCTGATCTCCCTGTGCTATGCAGCTGCTTCCCACTAGCTATCTATTTTATGTTTTGTAGTGTATATATGTCCATGCCACTGTGACAAAGTGAGAGAGTGGCATGGACATATATACTCTGCAGATATTATAAGGATGCCCACTAGAGGTGCTATTCTTTAATGTTATTCTGAAAATTTTAGCAAGTGCCATAAGGCGAGGTGAAAGAATAACCAACACAGAGGAGTCTTATTAAACAAGTATGTAAGTTATGTGAATTCAGCTCTATGTGCTCAGCAAAATGGGAGAGAATAAAAAGTAGAATACTGCTATCTTTCTCATCCACACTGTGAGTTGAAGTTGAGAGACAGAGCCTGTTGTTTCTTTGCTCAGTTTTACTTACTATAATCCTATTAAAGCGTGAACATCTTCCCTGATAACTATGATTCTAGAGTTTAAAGACACATACTTTTTGAGTAGTGGAACCATGGCTTATGTAGGCTATGGTCAGATTTTTCTTCAGGGTCAAAACAGTTGTTACTTCCAGATGAAACAGTTATCTTGCTCGTAGTGGTGATGTGAAATTCATCTGGAAAAATAAATGGTTGAGAATAGTTAAGAAAATATTGACAAAGAATAATAAGTTGGGAATACTTGCATGGCTCAGTATAGAAGTGTCACATCAATAAGTGAAATGGAGTAAAGATGCAAATATATACAAATATTTGCATATGAAAAAATTGTCACTTCACATCAGTGAGAAGCAGATGGATTTTCCAGCAAATGTTATGGTATAACTAGCCAAATATGTGAAAATAATGAATTTTGATTGCTCAAGAAAAGATTGGTAAGCATGACCACATCAAAACTTAAAGTTTTCCACTGTCAAAAATACTGGAATGTGAGGGCTTCCCTGGTGGCGCAGTGGTTGAGAGTCTGCCTGCCGATGCAGGGGACATGGGTTCATGCCCTGGTCCAGGAAGACCCCACATGCTGCGGAGCGGCTGGGCCCGTGAGCCATGGCTGCTGAGCCTGTGCGTCTGGAGCCTGTGCTCCACAACGGGAGAGGCCACAGCAGTGAGAGGCCCGCGTACCACAAAACAAAAACAAACAAACAAACAAAAATACTGGAATGTGAATTCAAATGAACTGGGAAAAATATGTGCAGCATGTTTGAGAACCATAGGGTGTATAGGATGTTTATCAGTCGGTCTGTGTGGCTGCCCCTCTTTCCTTCTCTGAAAATGAAATCAGTCGGCACAGGCCATTTGAGCTTCTTCTACCCTTCACCGCTCCCCCACCCCAAACTCTGCAGCCATGTCTAAATTCACAAGAAGTGTGCGTCTAGCTCAAAGCAAGATAATCCGAGTGAGGTTCTCAGACTCACATATCTGAATGTGGAGACACAGGTATGTAGCTGGTTATAAGACACTCAAGGGAACATTCATGCTTTCATTCCTTGGAGAATAGGGCTCAGAGTTGGTGCTGTACAACCTCAAGGCTCATGAATATATAACCCCATGAATATGTAAATGAAGTCTTATCAAGAGAACTAGTCTATGAAAGGCAGAATGGAAGAGCTGTGTAGAGAGAAGTAGAAGAGGCTAGTAGTCCCAGAGAGAGGCAGAATATCTAGCTGCCTGGTAGCTTTCCAGTTCTTGGGAGATCTTGTTCCACTTTCTGGTTGTGGGTTCTATGAGATTGTCCTTTTCTCTAGCTATAAGTTCCCTGCTTCCCGAAATAGATTGAAGAGATTTCTGTTTCAACAACCACATTATTCCCATGAAATAGGGCTAATATATAAACTATTACTTTATTTCACTACTGTTTTAAAGTGAAATGGGCAAAAGTTACAAATAGGGATTTTTCCAAAAAAGCAATACAGATGGCCAAAAAACATGGAAAAACTTCAACTTCATTAGGGTCAAAACATAGAAATGTTAAAACAATGTAATATATTTTTAGCCTATTAAGTTAACCAAGACTTTTTTTTAAGGCTTTGGTATTGAAGAAGGACAGGAACAATAGGTATGTAAGAGTATAAACTGGCTGAACTTTTCTGGAGGTAAGGTTTGCGTGCTCTTTGATAGAGCCAGTCTACTTCTAAACACTAAGATTAAGTGCTAATTAAGTTACAATGATATAAAATTTTTATAGAATCTTAATGATGAAAATATGTATATACATATTTCTGACTTTCTTTTTTTTTTTGCGGTAAGCGGGCCTCTCATTGTTGTGGCCTCTCCCGCTGCGGAGCACAGGTTCCGGACGCTCAGGCTCAGCGGCCATGGCTCACAGGCCCAGCTGCTCCGCGGCATGTGGGATCTTCCCGGACCGGGGCACGAACCTGGGTCCCCTGCATCGGCAGGCAGACTCTCAACAACTGAACCCCCAGGGAAGCCCTTTTTTTTCATTCTTAAGTAAAAGATCGTATACCATGTAAATCAGAATCCCAGCAGGAAACAAAATTCCACTAAGATAGTTCAACTGAATAGATTTAACCAGACAAATTTTTACAGAGGTTGATGGTGTTAACGGAAAAAAATGGAGGCTGATGCCCCGGGAGACTAGTGGGAAACCTATATTGGCCCTAGACCTGATGGAGCAAGGGGATAAAGGGTTACCAGCTCTCCAGCAAGGGAGAGATGGAGCTCAGAGGCTTGCTTTCCAGGCAGGAGTCACAGTCATAGTGAGCTGTCAGAAATTTGGTAGGCAGGTGAAGAGGAAGTGGGGAAGAACTCTTTTGGTCTTCTCTCTCCCGTCTGTGACTCCACTGGTCAAACCCACCCAAAATGAGACAGTAAAGGGGCCCTGTCGATGCAGTTCTCAGGCGTCAGGCTTCCAAGGCCCAGAACAAGGCTGAGAAGCGTGGAGTGTGAATTTTAAACCTGGTTAGGGATAGAGGGAGAACAACCAGATGCATTCTGTAGGTACTGTTCTGAACCTTTCCATTTCTTATATCTTACAGATCTTTCCATATCAGGGTGTAAGGAAATTTCTCATTGTTTTTTTTTTTTTTTTTTTTTTTGCGGTATGCGGGCCTCTCACTGTTGTGGCCTCCCCCGTTGCGGAGCACAGGCTCCGGACGCGCAGGCTCCGGACGCGCAGGCCCAGCGGCCATGGCTCACGGGCCCAGCCGCTCCGCGGCATATGGGATCCTCCCAGACCGGGGCACGAACCCGTATCCCCTGCATCGGCAGGCGGACTCTCAACCACTTGCGCCACCAGGGAGGCCCTCTCATTGTTTTTTAACAGATGCAGAGTATTCCATTTGTATGAATTTGCCATCATTTATTTAGGCTGTCCTCATCATAAACACTTAGGATTTTGCCAGTCTCTTGGAACGTTTCAATAGAAAACCTTGTTCACACATCATTTTGCATAAATGCAGCAATCTCTGAAGGATACAGTTTCAGAATATGATTGTGGAGTCTGTCATTTTGGGAGATATTGCCACATTCTCCCCCATAGTGATTGTACCACTTTGCACTGCTAATAACAAAGTAATGAGTGGCCTCACAGAGTGTTGTTGAACTTTGGTATATTTGCCAAAATGATGGGTGAATTATGTAATCTCAAGATAATTTTTTTTTGGCATTTCTCTTATTCTGAATGAAATTCAGCATCTTTTTGTAGGTTTAAGTATTTCTCTTCCTATGAGCTGTTTATGTGATTTGCCTGTTTTTCTATGGGGTTGTCATTTTCTTTTTGATTTGAGAAGTTTTTTTATCCATTAGGGATATTAGTCCTGGGTGTGTTAGTTAATGATATTTTATCCCAGGTTTTTTTTTTCTTTCTTTCACTTGGCTTTTTTTAAAAAAAATATACAGTTATTTTTATTTTTAGCATCACATTTATCAAATTTTTTATGGCTTCTAGGTTTTTGAATCATGATTAAAAGGCCTCCTCTATTCCAGTGTTATAAATAAAATTGCCCCAGCTTTTTGTCTAGTGTCTTTATGATTTTACTGGTTACGTTTAAATCTTTGATCTATTACAGTTTATCTTTCTACCTCCTCAGCCCCCCTGATTCTCCTCCCAAGGCAACTTCATTGTCCCAACACCCTCAATTAAATAATCTGCATTAACACCACTGATTTGAGGTTCCACCTTAATATTTACTAATTCTTTTATGGTTTTGTAACTATTTCTGGACTTTCTAATCTATGCCGCTGATTTGTCTAGTCATACCAGAACTGCGCTATTTTAATTATGGGGACTTCATTACATATTTTAGTATATGATGGGGCAAGTCTCACATCATTGTTCTTCTTCTTGCAGAATTTCCTTGGCTATCCTTCTTTGTTTATTTTTCTATAAGAATTTCATAATCCATCAGCTTATGTAATTCCAGAAAACAATTTGTGGTGCATATATATAGGAATGGTGTTAAATTCATTAATTAACTTAGGGGAAATGGACATAATGATCTGCTGCATATTGAGAGCACTGAATTAGAATTCCCAGTTACCAGTTGTTGTTTCTTATTATAGCTCCTGTAATTTGATTTAGGAAGTTGCTTATATATTATTTTGTATATGTGTATCCAGAACAGTGTGAGTGTCATTGTGGGTTATACCCATTATCCTTATAAAACATGCATCTTTGTGCTTGTTTTACCTGAATTTCATTTTGCATGGAATTAATATCGTAACTCCTGATTCTTTCTGTTTACATTTTCTAGAACACTTTTTCCCCATCTTTTCTTTTTCATTTTGAATGACTTGTTTTGAGTGTGTCTCTTGTATACAGCACAGAATTGAGTTTTCAAATGTGATCTAATTTGAAAATTATCTCCTTTAAAAGATGAGTTATGCTTATTACATTTGTTGATATGGCAGATATATTCAGAGTGAATTATATGTGCTTATTATTCTTAGATAATGTAAAGGTCTTACACTATGTAGTCTGTTTTATTTGCTTTTGAAACTTGTAATTTTTCTGATGTTTAAGATTTTTTTTTGTTCTAGATATAAATGCATATTTATTTCTAAATATACCTTAACATAGTGGCTTTAGTTCTTTCTTTCTTTAAACAGATTCAATAAGTTCACTACTATGAGCAATGATTTTACTGGCTTACATAATTTTTCTTTGGCCATACTCTCTTCTGTATTACCCAGTTTTAGTCAAGAGGATGGTCTAAGCTGAGTATCTTTATCTTTGTATTTTGAAATATGCATATTCTTTTACTCTTGATTTCTTACTTTTGCCTGGTATACTCTGACTGCCATTAGGTGGAGAAGAGGCAAGCAGTGAGCTTATTTTACTTCTCCTCTTTCCCCTTTCTTTCTTTATTTTTTTGAAATCATACATTCCTACCTTGTCAGATTATTTATGACCCCCTTTCCCACCTTTGTTTTGTCTTAGTTTTGCACTTAAATGTATTCAGTTTAACTGCCAAGCCTTTTGCCAGAGTTTTGCCCACCATTTTGGTTGGCTGGGGTTTTCTTTCTAGTGGTAGTTTTCTCAAGAAGGATTCAAGGAAACAGTAGTCCCTGTTTTACTACATGTTCAAAACTCTCAGCAGCCTTATGCTTCATGAACTAGAAGTGAGAAATACTGTCTCATACTTTGAGGGATATAAAACCCTTGGCTGTATATAAATTCCTTTACTCACGCTGTCTTGTCTCATGTATCTTGTAGATTTTCCTCCCTTGATTTGTGGTATTGAATTTTCTGGGTAGAAGCCTGATGCCAGCTTAATTTTCTTTTTCTTATACATGCAACTTGAACATTTTGCATGACTGCCCAAAGAAGTTTTCTTTATAGTTGAAGTCCTTTATTATGATAGTATGTTTACTAGCACGTTTCTTAAAAATTTTTATTTTATTTATTTGTTTATACCGCAGGTTATTAGTTATCTATTTTATAGATATTAGTGTATATATGTCAATCCCAATCTCCCAGTTCATCCCACCATCACCCTACCACCCCACCACTTTCCCTGCTTGGTGTCCATACATTTGTTCTCTACATCTGTGTCTCTATTTCTGCCCTGCAAACCGGTTCATCTGTACCATTTTTCTAGGTTCCACATATATGCGTTAATATATGATATTTGTTTTTCTCTTTCTGACTTACTTCACTCTGTATGACAGTCTTTAAATCCATCCACGTCTCTACAAATGACCCAATTTCATTCCTTTTTATGGCTGAGTAATATTCCATTGTGTATATGTACCACATCTTCTTTATCCATACATCTGTCAATGGGCATTTAGGTTGCTTCCATGACCTGGCTATTGTAAATAGTATTGCAGTGAACATTGGGGTGCATGTGTCTTTTTGAATTATGGTTTTCTCCCAGTAGTGGGATTGCTGGGTCATATGGTAATTCTATTTTTAGTTTTCTAAGGAACCTCCATACTGTTCTCCATAGTGGCTGTATCAATGTACATTCCCACCAGCAGTGCAAGAGTGTTCCCTTTTCTTCACATCCTCTCCAGCATTTGTTGTTTGTAGATTTTCTAATGATGCCCATTCTAACTGGTGTGAGGTGATACCTCATTGTAGTTTTGATTTGCATTTCTCTAATAATTAGTGATGTTGAGCAGCTTTTCATGTGCTTCTTGGCCATCTGTATGTCTTCTTTGGAGAAATGTCTATTTAGGTCTTCTGCCCGTTTTTTGATTGGGTTTTTTTTTTTATAATATTGAGCTGCATGAGCTGTTAATATATTTTGGAGATTAATCCTTCGTCCATTCATTGGTTTGCAAATATTTTCTACCATTCTGAGGGTTGTCTTTTCATCTTGTTTGTAGTTTCCTTTGCTTTGCAAAAGGTTTTAAGTTTCATTAGGTCCCATTTGTTTATTTTTGTTTTTATTTCCGTTTCTCTAGGAGGTGGATCAAAAAATATCTTGCTGTGATTTATGTCAAAGAGTGTTCTTCCTATGTTTTCCTCTAAGAGTTTGATAGTGTCTGGTCTTACATTTAGGTCTCTAATCCATTTTGAATTTATTTTTGTGTACGGTGTTAGGGAGTGTTCTAATTTCATTCTTTTACATGTAGCTGTCCAGTTTTCCCAGCACCACTTACTGAAGAGACTGTCTTTTCTCCATTGTATATCCTTGCCTCCTTTGTCATAGATTAGTTGACCACAGTTGTGTGGGTTTATCTCTGGGCTTTCTATCCTGTTCCATTGATCTATATTTCTGTTTTTGTGCCAGTACCATATTGTGTTGATTACTGTAGCTGTATAGTATAGTCTGAAGTCAGGGAGTCTGATTCCTCCAGCTCCATTTTTTCTCCCTCAAGACTGCTTTTGCTATTTGGGGTCTTTTGTGTCTCCATATAAATTTTAAGATTTTTTGTTCTAGTTCTGTAAAAAATGCCCCTGGTAGTTTGATAGGAATTGCATTGAATCTGTAGATTGCTTTGGGTAGTATAGACATTTTCACAATGTTGATTCTTCCAATCCAAGATCATGGTATATCTCTCCATCTGTTTGTATCATCTTTGAACTAGCACATTTTTGTATTGACTGATGTGAGTCAGTTTTCATTGATACATGGTATGCACTTCTGATATATAGATTAAAGTCTTCTTTTATTCCAGGAAAACTTTCTTGTGCTTTAAAACTTGGTGTTCTGTTGCATTCAGCTGGTTTTTGTCTTCCAGGAACTCCAAATATATTCAATATTAGAACTCTGTTTATTGTCTACTGTATTATTTTCTCATTAATCATTTTCACTTAATTTTTTTTTCTGTTTCATTTTGTTAATTTTCTAATTTCCATCTTGTATGTCTCTTATTGGGCCTTCCAAGCATGTTTTGTCCCTTGTTCACTTTACAGTTTTGTCTTTAAATATGTAATGATTTTCCTTTTATCTTTTCCTGATGTCTGTTTATCCTGTTTCATTTCCTCCTGTTGTCTAGATGTCACCTCCTGTTGTGATCTTCCTTCATAGCTATAGTTGCTTCATTAAATTTTTAATAAGTTTGTGGTAGACCTTATTAAAATTTTGTTCTATTTCATGGCAATTTTTTTTTTCTGGTGAGTTCTCATCACCGATAGGAAAGTTGGATAGTCATTTACACATATTTTTCTTTCTGTATGGAGTTTATGTGTATAAGATTTTTGTTACCCATATCCAAATGAGTTGGAATTCTATGGACAAGTATTTATAGGAAATTTCTATGGTGATACTAGAGGGATGGGACAGAGAGGGTAGCCTTTCTAGTTTTTAAATGACAGGTTCTCTCTGCTCTTGCTACCATGATAGACTATTTCTTTTATATATGGTGCTTTAGTTAGGTATGTCTTCTTGGCCTCTCCAAACCTAACTTTGGGAGGATTTTCACCACCAGTCCATTCCACTGGTATCTTTTACTGGCTCCCTCTACCAAGGGACACAGATATGGCATTCTGAGGTTATTCTTTCACTTTTAAAGGTATGTTTGTGCTGGTGCTATCTGAGATCTCCCATTCTATTTCTTCTGCTGCTGTATATTTACTAGTGATATCTGTGGCTAACCACAGCTAGCTACCCTGAACTCGTTTTCTCTTGCCACGTTCTTGGAGTCTTTCTTCCTCATAACATCTCAGTTGCTTTTGGCAGCACTTGCTATAATTTGGAGTCTGGGGTTTTCTCTGCCTACTTGTTCCATTGAAAATGATGATTATTTCCATTTCCCTTCTTCCCTCTGAATGGTTTTTGCAAGTCAAGTGGGATAATTTAGAACCAAGTAGTCCCCAATGATGGATTTAACTGTTTAAAAACCATCACAACAAAGTTGGCTTTTGAGAAGCCTGCAAAAATACTGCAGAAACACAAACAGATGAATAGAAAGATCATTATAACATAAGTAACAGTGTAAACACATATAATCATGGTGTCAATTCCAGAAACATAATTAAGCAAGCAGTTATATATGCAAAATCTTAGAATACTGCTTTGAATGAATAGGGGGAGTAAATAGAAGCTGGTTTCCCTTGATCCCACAGACTTCTGATTTCATGAGGAAAACTAACTTGTGGATTTCCAGAAGAATAGACATTCTGTAAGAGAGAGCTGTGGTTTTTTGGTTACCTTCAATGTTAAAAGGAAGTAGTCCAAAAAATATGCCATATTGAAGTCAAATTTATGCTGAAAGGAACAGGGTGGCTAGATCAAACCACGCCAGATCTGTGCCCACCTTCTCAAAGAAATTCAACAAGACAAGTCAAAGGTGCATGAGTTACTCCCTTTTCATTTAAAGTTAATAAGCATGTCATCAAAAATGAATGATCATAAATGTTAGAAATGTATCCCATTCAAATCATTTAACCCATACAACAGTTGAATTTTATGTATCTAGAAATTCAGATGTTTATTTCACTGTCATTCTAGAAGGTTGCTTGTCTCTGTAGCAGAGGAGGTTTTTCCCACGAAGCTCATGAAGCTTAAGCTCTAGAGACCCTCAAAGTTGTGGGACCATTCCAAGGCTCAAAGAAGGGACCTAGTAATGTGACTACATGAGTATATGGTTTTGTAAAGTTTGCAAAAGTAAGATATTTTAATTTCAATGTATTAAGATCAGATTTCTTTCCAGTCCAACTTCCCCTTTATTATAAATACTTACCATTATATCAGATGGCTTTGGGTGGCCACAGGTATTTTGAGATTAGGCTGAGAGGAACTTGTGCTGGTAATACAGTTAGTTTGTATTCACTGGGATATATTTATGTAGTTTGCCAAGAATTCCACACATTCAGTTAAATTATTTCTGTCCCAGTGAAAGAATAGCTTCTAGTAATACTCCTACAAATTCTCTCCCACTGTGCCAATCCCGCCAGTGTCATGGCAAAAAAGTGATGGACCAGAGGTCATATTATGATATGACTACAAATGTATGCATAGTAGAAGACAAAGAAAGCTTGAAATGTATGAAGTTGGAAGTCATCAGATGTGTAAAAGATTATTGTAAATGGAGGATTAGGTTCCTTATCAACACCTCGTCCATTCAGAAGTTCTCTCTGCCAGAAATATTTGATAATGGATGTATAATTACATACCACTGGGCCTCAGGGATCCTTCATAGTGAAGAACTTTTCTTAAAATTTGCTAAGTCTCTTTCCAGTACATGGAATGGGCTTCAGCCAGAACTTCGATTCAGGCAGGAAGATCCAAGTCCAGACCTGGTCGTGTATAGGTTCCAGTCTCCAGAAGCACCTACTTCAGTAATTTGTAAATCCCTTTCTGGTGGCTGGGTCTGACCAGGGCTGGCAAGACCATCTGGGTAGGTTTTCCTGAGCCTGGCCCTGGACCCATGTGGCCTTTGGTCTCCATTTTTCCTCTCTATGGTTTACTCCCATCCTCTACCCCATGGTTTGATGGGATCTTTCCAGGGTTCCATGGATGAGCCCCAGATGCAGGAGGACAGTTTGGCAGGATGATTGCTCCTTCTGGCCAGTGCAGAATTCCTTTCATAGAATCACATGAGACTGGACTACCAGAATGGTGCTGATGTGCTGATTTTGGATGATTCTCACTCACCCTTGTTTTTGAGCCTTGTGTGTGTGTGTGTGTGTGTGTGTGTGTATGTGCATGCAGTTTGGCTCCTGAGTCCATAGCATCTGAGGATGGTGGGAGGGACAGCAGCCATCCTTTATCCTGAGGGTCCTTAGCACTGGCACTCAGGGCAGTGACTCATCTCCTCTGCCAGTTCTGTGCCAAGGTCAGGCAGTCCTCCAGGGGACTATCTTCTCCAAGGGCTTTCCAGATCATTGCTCCCCCCAAACAACAGGCCCTTTGGATAAATGTCCTCTCAGAGTTACCTCTGACTGATATGGTAACATCGAGCTTTCCTGGCTCAGTCTAAACTGTGCTGGACAGGAATAGACTCCTATGTGAATGGGAACCACTCTCTCCTTCCATTCATGGATCCAGTGGCAATATTTGGAAGATTGGGGCTATAGTAAACTTGAAAGAGATTACATTCTAAGGGTGCAATGCAAATGGTATAAAGTGCTCAAAAGGAGACATGGTGGAAAATGGGTTGTTTTACATGCACACTATAAAATTTTGAACTGTAAGTTCAGTAAAACTAGACAAGGAATTATTCACATTTCCTACATATTTTGGATGTCTTGAATTTGCATCTCTCATCAACTAGCACAGTAATGACCTGAGAGACAGTTGTATGAAGCCAGTATTCATAGATAATGCAGCACCATGAGTAATGATGCAACTGGCATTATATAAAACTTATTATGGGCTGGCCCAGGCAAGATCAATATTTTTTCCATACAAATGGTTCCAAAGAGCCATAGGATTTTAAGGAATAGAAACATTTTTACCTCATTATTGAGGTGAGAGAGAGGAATTAGCCAAGAATGACACACCTGACAAAACCCACAAAGGAATAGTTCCTGGATCTGAAGAAGAAGAGATAGTGTCTGGAAACTATAAAGGACCTTTTCATTTACTATTGGGCACTAAACCTCTTCTCTTCCCACTATTCCAAATCTTCATCAATATATCACTACATATCAAAAAGGTTTACATGTTTTAAAGACACTATTCAATCAAATTGTTCATTTAGAATTATTTGCCTGTGGCTTCATACACCCTAGGGGTGGCCCTGGTGGAGGAAGTGTACAAGATTTATAAGACCCGGTCTCTGCTTATAGACAGCTTTGAATCAGCCTGCACATATATAATCCAAACTTTTGTAATTCATCTCTCTCAGGAAGCCTTCTTCTCTTAAACGAAATCTTAGCCTGCTTGATCATTCTCTTCTTAATTTCATTCTATCATACAGAATTAGAAGCTTATGAAGTGTGATGAATTATTATCATATTCTCTAATTGTTTATAACTGCATTTTTATGGTTTATGAATTAACACTGTTTCATACACCATAGTGCTTGTGTGTTTACAAATTATTTCATACATATTTACTTGCTGTCGCTGAATAAATGATCAAATCCTTCAATTCAGATACTATGTTTTAAGTCTTTGTTTCTCAGTGTGAAGCAGATATTTAATAAATACTATAAGTTTATATTGTCAGAATAAAGATGTAAATAATAAATTGATATAAGTGATAATGCATTCTGTAAGAATAATTGCAATGAAACATGAAATCTAATTTCAAATACAGTTTGGTCAGTTTGAATGTGCTTTTAGTAAACGGTATAAAGTGAGTCATTAAATGTTGATTTAGTGAAAAAGAGGATGATAAGGTCTCTTTGCTTAAAATATAGTAATTTCATCCTCTGCTCCTACTGACTTTGAAAGTCTTGATGGAAGGTAGAAAGATCCCCACCCTCTCCAGCTCAGGGAAGCCACCATCGCTTATCATGCAGCTGGTTTCTGTTCTCGCACAGTCAATCTAGTTAATGTCAAGTACCACTGACAAGAGTGTTCGTGATTCAGTCACCTGGAGGCATTTGAAGGATTGGTGCACTGACTTGGATTAGAAAATAAACAGAAATAAAAGTCCTTTAGTCTGAACTATCCTGCAAGCTAAATGGCTTCCCTGGAGCTGTGACTCAGAGACACAGTCGGTGAGGTCCTTTTCATTTGAAGATGACATCTCGGACCCACCCATGGTGGGTGGGTAGGAGTGATCCATGCCTGGATGGAGATGAGTACTCTGTTTTCAGTTTTAGCCCAACAGGTGTAGTTACATGTTCATGGCCTACCTACACTGTCCCCTCTCTCCTCACCCTGACTCATCCTGAATTTCCCATGGGGTTGGCACTGTATCTGTCCTCTCATTGACCATTCACGTTCCCCCTCACACCTAGCGCAGGGGCATCTGGCTTGTAGAGGACCTCACTACGTGTTTAATGATGGTCTACTGACATTTGGCTAAATTCTATAAGGGCCTTATTTGAAAGTTATTGTTATCACACTTCATGACATGAAAAGGCCTCTAATGATATTGCCTTCCCTGGGATGAAAAGTGCTGTATCACTTTTATGTCCATGAATCACTGGAAGTGAGAGAAATACATTTAAAACTGTTTCCTGGCTTCAGATGGCTAACTGAAGACTGTGCAAAAGAACATATGGTATAAAAGGACATAATTTTCTTTTTACCTTATGGTGTATTTAAAAAAATTTTTTTTATACAGCAGGTTCTTATTAGTTATGTATTTTATACATATTAGTGTATATATGTCAATCTCAATCTCCCAATTCATCCCACCACCACCCCTACCCAAATTACCCCCTTGGTGTCCATAGTTTTTTCTCTACATCTGTGTCTCTATTTCTGCCTTGCAAACCGGTTCATCTGTAACATTTTCCTAGATTCCACATACATGCGTTAATATACGATATTTGTTTTTCTCTTTCTGACTTACTTCATTTTGTATGACAGTCTCTAGGTCCATCCACACCTCTACAGATGACCCAATTTCATTGCTTTTCATGGCTAAGTAATATTCCATTGTATATATGTACCACATCTTCTTTATCCATTCATCTGTTGATGGACACTTAGATTGCTTCCATGTCCTGGCTATTGTAAATAGTGCTGCAATGAACATTGGGGTACATGTGTCTTTTTGAATTATGGTTTTCTCTGGGTATAAGCCCAGTAGTGGGATTGCTGTGCCGTATGGTAATTCTATTTTTTTTTAAATTTAACAACTTTATTGGAGTATAATTGCTTTACAATGGTGTGTTAGTATCTGCTGTATAACAAAGTGAATCAGCTATATATACACATATATCCCCATATCTCCACCCTCTTGCATCTCCCTCCTACCCCCTAATCCCACCCCTCTAGGTGGACTGAGCTGATCTCCCTGTACTATGTGGCTGCTTCCCACTAGCTGTCTATTTTACACTTGGTAGTGTATATATGTCAGTGCTACTCTCTCACTTCGTCCCACTTTACCCTTCCACCTCCCTGTGTCCTAGAGTCTATTCTCTACGTCTGTGTCTTTATTCCTCTCCTGCCCCTAGGTTCTTCATAACTTTATTTTTTTTCAGATTCCATATATATGTGTTAGCATACAGTATTTATTTTTCTAATTCTGACTTATTTCACTCTATATGACAGACTCAAGGTCCACCCACCTCACTACAAATAATCTTTTCTTTTATGGCTGAGTAATATTCCATTCTGTGTATATGCCACATCTTCTTTATCCATTAATCTGTAGATAGACATGTAGGTTGCTTCCATGACTTGGCTATTGTAATAGAGCTGCGATGAACATTGGGGCACATGACTTTTTTGAATTATGGTTTTCTCAGTGTATATGCCCAGTACTGGGATTGCTGGGTCGTATGGTAGTTCTAGTTTTAGTTTTTTATTTATTTATTTTTTTCTTGCGGTACGCGACCTCTCACTGTTGTGGCCTCTCCCGTTGCGGAGCACAGGCTCCGAACGCGCAGGCGCAGCAGCAGCCATGGCTCACGGGCCCAGCTGCTCCGTGGCATGTGGGATCTTCCCAGACCGGGGCACGAACCCGTGTCCCCTGCATCGGCAGGCGGACTCTCAACCACTGCGCCACCAGGGAAGCCCCTAGTTTTAGTTTTTTAAAGAACCTCCTTACTGCTCTCCATAGTGGCTGTATCAATTTACATTCCCACGAACAGTGCAAGAGGTTTCCCTTTTCTGCACACCCTCTCCAGCATTTATTGTTTGTAGATTTTTTTTTACATTTTTATTGGAGTATAATTGTTTTACAATGGTGTGTTAGTTTCTGCTTTATAACAAAGTGAATCAGTTCTACATATACATATGTTACCATATCTCTTCCCTCTTGCATCTCCCTCCCTCCCACTCTCCCTATCCCACCCCTCTAGCTGGTCATAAAGCACAGAGTTGATCTCCCTGTGCTATGCGGCTGCTTCCCACTAGCTATCTATTTTACATTTGGTAGTGTATATATGTCCATGCCACTCTCTCACTTTGTCCCAGCTTACCCTTCCCCCTCCCCATATCCTCAAGTCCATTCTCTAGTAGGACTGTGTCTTTATTCCTGTCTTACCCCTAGGTTCTTCAAGACATTTTTTTTCTTAAATTCCATATATATGTGTTAGCATACAGTATATGTCTTTCTCCTTCTGACTTACTTCACTCTGTATGACAAACTCTAGGTCCATCCACCTCACTACAAATAACTCAATTTCCTTTCTTTTTACGGCTGAGTAATATTCCATTGTATATATGTGGCACATCTTCTTGATCCATTCATCCGATGATGGACACTTAGGTTGTTTCCATCTCCTGGCTATTGTAAATAGAGCTGCAATGAACATTTTGGTACATGACTCTTTTTGAATTATGGCTTTCTCAGTGTATATGCCCAGTAGTGGGATTGCTGAGTCATATAGTAGTTCTATTTGTAGTTTTTTAAGGAACCTCCATACTGTTCTCCACAGTGGCTGTACCAATTCACATTGCCACCAGCAGTGCAGAAGTGTTCCCTTTTCTCCACATCCTCTCCAGCATTTATTGTTTCTAGATGTTATGGTGATGGCCATTCTGAGCAGTGTGAGATGATATCTCATTGTAGTTTTGATTTGCATTTCTCTAATGATTAGTGATGTTGAGCATTCTTTCATGTGTTTGTTGGCAGTCTGTATATCTTCTGTGGAGAAATGTCTATTTAGGTCTTCTGCCCATTTTTGGATTGGGTTGTTTGTTTTTTTGTTATTGAGCTGCATGAGCTGCTTGTAAATTTTGGAGATTAATCCTTTGTCAGTTGCTTCATTTGCAAATATTTTCTCCCATTCTGAGGGTTGTCTTTTGGCCTTGTTTATGGTTTCCTTTGCTGTGCAACAGCTTTTAAGTTTCAGTAGGTCCCATTTGTTTATTTTTGTTTTTATTTCCATTTCTCTAGGAGGTGGGTCAAAAATGATCTTGCTGTGATTTATTTCACAGAGTGTTCTGCCTATGTTTTCCTCTAAGAGTTTTATAGTTTCTGTCCTTTAATCCATTTTGAGCTTATTTTTGTGTGTGGTGTTTGGGAGTGTTCTAATCTCATACTTTTACATGTACCTGTCCTGTTTTCCCAGCACCACTTATTGAAGAGCTGTCCTTTCTCCACTGTACATTCCTGCCTCCTTTATCAAAGATAAGGTGACCATATGTGCATGGGTTTATCTCTGGTCTTTCTATACTGTTCCATTGATCTATATTTCTGTTTTTGTGCCAGTACCATACTGTCTTCATTACTGTAGCTTTGTAGTATAGTCTGAAGCCAAGCAGCCTGATTCCTCCAGCTCCATTTTTCATTTTCAAGATTGCTTTGGCTATTCGGGGTCTTTTGTGTTTCCATACAAATTGTGAAATTTTTTGTTCTAGTTCTGTGAAAAATGCCAGTGGTAGTTTGATAGGGATTGCATTGAATCTGTAGATTGCTTTGGGTAGTAGAGTCATTTTCACAATATTGATTCTTCCAATCCAAGAACATGGTATATCTCTCCATTTGTTGCTATCATCTTTAATTTCTTTCATCAGTGTCTTATAATTTTCTGCATACAGGTCTTTTGTCTCCTTAGGTAGGTTTATTCCTGGATATTTTATTCTTTCTGTTGCAGTGGTAAATGGGAGTGTTTACTTGATTTCACTTTCAGAGTTTTCATCATTAGTGTATAGAAATGCCAGAGATTTCTGTGCATTAATTTTGTATCCTGCTACTTTACCAAATTCATTGATTAGTTCTAGTAGTTTTCTGGTAGCATCTTTAGGGTTCTCTGTGTATAGTATCATGTCATCTGCAAACAGTGACAGCTTTACTTCTTCTTTTCTGATTTGGATTCCTTTTCTTTTCTGATTGCAGTGGCTAAAACTTCCATAACTATTTTGAATAAGATTGGTGAGAGTGGGCAACCTTGTCTTGTTCCTGATCTTAGTGATCTTAGCTTTCAGTTTTTCACCACTGAGGATGATGTTGGCTGTGGGTTTGTCATATATGGCCTTTATTGTGTTGAGGAAAGTTCCCTCTATGCCAACTTTCTACACGGTTTTTATCATAAATCGGTGTTGAATTTTGTCAAAAGCTTTCTCTGCATCTATTGAGATGACCATAAGGTTTTTCTCCTTCAAGCTGTTAATATGGTGTATCACATTGATTGATATGTGTATGTTGAAGAATCCTTGCATTCCTGGAATAAACCCCACTGGATCATGGTGTATGATCCTTTTCATGTGCTGTTGGATTCTGTTTGCTAATATTTTGTTGTGGATATTTGTATGTATGCTCATTAGTGATATTGGGCTGTAGTTTTCTTTCTTTGTAACATCTTTGTCTGGTTTTGGTATCAGGGTGATGGTGGCCTCGTGGAATGAGTTTTGGACTGTTCCTCACTCTGTTGTATTGCAGAAGAGTTTGAGAAGGATAGATGTTAGCTCTTATCTAAATATTTGATAGAATTCACCTATGAAGCCACCTGGTCTTGGGCTTTTATTTGTTGGAAGATTTTTAATCAGTCTCAATTTCAGTGGTTGTGATTGGTCTGTTTATATTTTCTATTTCTTCCTGGTTCAGTCTCGGAAGGTTGTGCTTTTCTAAGAATTTGTCCATTTCTTCCAGGTTGTCCATTTTATTGGTATAAAGCTGCTTGTAGTAATCTCTCGTATTTCTGCAGTGTCAGTTGTTACTTCTCCTTTTTCATTTCTAATTCTATTGATGTGAGTTTCTCCCTTTTTTTCTTGATGAGTCTGGCTAATGGTTTATCAATTTTGTTTATCTTCTCAAAGAACCAACTTTTAGTTTTATTGATCTTTGCTATTGTTTCCTTCATTTGTTTTTCATTTATTTATGATCTGATCTTTATGATTTCTTTTCTTCTGCTGACCTTGGGGTTTTTCTGTTTTTCTTTCCATAATTGTTTTAGGTGTAAGGTCAGGTTATTTATTTGAGATGTTTCTTGTTTCTTGAGATAGGATTGTATTGCTTTAAACTTCCCTCTTAGAACTGTTGTTGCTGCATCCCATAGGTTTTGGGTAATCATGTTTCCATTGTCATTTGTTTCTAGTTATTTTTTGAGTTCCACTTTGGTTTCTTCAGTTATCTCTTGGTTATTTAGTAGCATACTGTTTAGCCTCCATGTGTTTGTATGTTTTACAGATTTTTTTCTTGTGATTGATATGTAGTCTCATAGCATTGTGGTCAGAGAAGATACTTAATACAATTTCAGTTTTATTAAATTTACCAAGGTTTGGTTTGTGACCTAAGATATGATGTATCCTGGAGAATGTTCCATGAGCACTTGTCAAGAAAGTGTATTCTGTTGTTTTTGGACAGAAAGTCCTATAAATATCAATTAAGTCCATCTTGTTTAATGTATCATTTAAAGCTTGTTTCCTTATTTATTTCCATTTTGTATAATCTGTCCAGTGGTGAAAGTGTCATGTTAAAGTCCCCTGCTAAGTTTGTGTTACTGTTGATTTCCCCTTCTATGGCTGTTAGCATTTGCCTTATGTATTGAAGTCCTCCTATGTCAGGTGCATAAAGATTTACAATTGTTATATCTTCTTCTTGGATTGATCCCTTGATCATTATATAGTGTCATTCTTTGTCTCTTGTAATAGTCTTTGTTTTAAAGTCTCTTTTGTCTGATATGAGAATTGCTACTCCAGCTTGCTTTTGATTTCCGTTTGCATGGAATATCTTTTTTCCATCCCCTCACTTTCAGTCTGTATGTGTCCCTAGGTCTGAAATAGGTCTCTTGTAGACAGCATACATATGGGTCTTGTTTCTGTATCCATTCAGCCAGTCTGTGTCTTTTGGTTGGAGCATTTAATCCATTTACCTTTAAGGTAGTTATTGATATGTATATTCCTACTACCATTTTCTTAATTATTTTGGTTTTTTTATTGTAGGTCTTTTCTTTCTCTTGTGTTTCCTACCTAGAGAAGTTCCTTTAGCATTTGTTGTAAAGCAGGTTTGGTGGTGCTGAATTCTCTTAGGTTTTGCTTGTCTGTAAAGCTTTTAATTTCTCCATCAAATCTGAGTGAAATCCTTCCTGGGTAGAGTAATCTTGGTTGTAGGTTTTTCCCTTTCATCACTTTAAATATGTTGTGCCACTCCCTTCTGGCTTGCAGAGTTTCTGCTGAAAGATCAGCTGTTAACCTTATGGGGATTCCCTTATATGTTCTTTGTTGTTTTTCCCTTGTTGCTTTTAATATTTTTTCTTTGTACTTAATTTTTGATAGTTTGATTAATATGTCTTGGCATGTTTCTCCTTGGATTTATCCTGTGTGGGACTCTCTGTGCTTCCTGAACTTGATTGACTATTTCTTTTCCCATATTATGGAAGTTTTCAACTATAATGTCTTCAAATATTTTCTCAGTCCCTTTATCTCTTCTTCTGGGACCCCTATAATTCGAATATTGGTGCATTTAATGTTGTCCCAGAGGCCTCTGAGACTGTCCTCAATTCTTTTCATTCCTTTTTCTTTATTCTGCTCTGAGACAGGTATTTCCACTGTTTTATCTTCCAGGTCACTTATCCATTCTTCTGCTTTAGTTATTGATTCCTTCGAGAGAATTTTTAGTTTCATTTTTTTCTGTTGTTCATCATTGTTTGTTTGCTCTTTAGTTCTTCTAGGTCCTTGTTAAACATTTCTTGTATTTTCTCCATTCTGTTTCCAGGATTTTAGATCATTTTTACTATCATTACTCTGAATCCTTTTTCAGGTAGACTGCCTATATCCTCTTCATTTGTTTGGTCTGGTGGGTTTTTGCTTTGCTCCTTCATCTGCTGTGTATTTCTTTGTCTTCTCATGTTGTTTAACTTACTGTGTTTGGGGTCTCCTTTTTGCAGGTTGCATGTTCATAGTTCCCATTGTTTTTGGTGTCTGCCCCCAGTTGCTAAGGGTGGTTCATTGGGTTGTGTAGGCTTCTTGTTGGAGAGGACTGTTACCTGTGTTCTGGTGGATGAGGCTGGATCTTGTTCTCGTGGGTAGGACCACATTCAGTTGTGTCTTTTGGGGTGTTTGTGACCTTATTATGATTTTAGGCAGCCTCTCTGCTAATGGGTGAGTTTTGTGTCCTTTCTTTCTAGTTGTTTGTCATAGGGTTTCCAGCAGTGGAGCTTACTGGTCGTTGACTGGAGCTGGGCCTTAGTGTTGAGATGGAGATCTCTGGGAGAGCTTTCACCGTTTGATATTATATGGAGCCTGGAGTTCTCTGGTGGTCCAACGTCCTGAACTCAGCTCTCTCACCTCAGAGGCACAGGCCTGACACCCAGCCAGAGCACCAAGGTCCTGTCAGCCATATGACTCAGAAGAAAAGGGAGAAAAAAATAAAGATAGAAAAGATAAAGTAATTAAAATAAAAATAAATTATTAAAAAATAAAAAGTTATAAGAAAAGAAAAAAAACAAAAAAGAAAGAAGAATGCAATGAAACCAAAAAACAAATTCACCAATGATAACCAGTGCTAAAAAGTATACTAAAAAAAGAAAAAGAAAAGGACACACAGAACCCTAGGACAAATGGTAAAAGCAAAGCTATACAGACAAAATCACACAAAGAAGCATACACTCACACACACACAAAAAAAAAATGAAAAAAAATACATCTGTAAAAAAAAAAGAGAGAAAAGGAAGAAAGCAACCAAATCGATAAACAAATCTACCAATGATAATAAACTCTAAAAACTAAGATAAACATAAAACCAAAAACGAATTAGATGCAGAAAACAAATCCCAAGTCTACAGGTCCTCCCAGAGTCCACCGTCTTAACTTTGGAATGATTTGTTGTCTACTCAGGTATTCCACAGATGCAGGGTACATCAAGTTGATTGTGGAGGTTTAATCTGCTGCTTCTGAGGCTTCTGGGAGAGTTTTCCCTTTCTCTTCTTTGTTTGCACAGCTCCCGGGGTTCAGCTTTGGATTTGGCTCCACCTCTGCATGTAAGGTGCCTGAGGACATCTGTTCCCACTCAGATAGGATGGGGTTAAGGTAGCAGCTGATTTGGGGGCTCTGGCTCACTCAGACCGGGGGGAGGGAGGGGTACGGAATGTGAGGCGAGCCTGCGGCGGCAGAGGCCAGTGTGATGTTGCAACAGCCTGAGGCGTGCTGTGTGTTCTCCTGGGGAAATTGTCTCTGGATCACGGGACCCTGGCAGTGGTGGGCTGCACAGGCTCCCAGGAGGGGAGGTGTGGAGAGCGACCTGTGCTCGCACACAGGCTTCTTGGTGGCTGCAGCAGCAGCCTTAGTGTCTCATGCCTGTCTCTGGTGTCTGCGCTGATAGCCGTGGCTCACACCCATCTCTGGAGATTGTTTAGGCGGTGCTCTGAATCCCCTCTCCTCATGCACCAAGAAACAATGGTCTCTTGCCTCTTAGGCAGTTCCAGACTTTTTCATGGACTCCCTCCAGGCTAGCTGTGGTGCACTATCCTGCCTCAGGCTGTGTTCACACAGCCAATCTCAGTCCTCTCCCTGGGATCTGACCAAAGCTGGAGCCTCAGCTCCCAGCCGCTGCCCACCCCGACAGGTGAGCAGACAAGTCTCTCGGGCTGGTGAGTGCTGGTTGGCACCAATCCTCTGTGTGGGAATCTCTCTGCTTTGCCCTCTACACCCCTGTTGCCACGCTCTCCTCCATGGCTCCAAAGCTTCCCCCCCCACCATCCTCCCCCCTCCCCGTCTCCACCAGTGAAGGGCCTTCCTCGTGTGTGGAAACTTTTCCTCCTTCACAGCTCCTTCCCCAAGGTACAGGTCCCATCCCCATTCTTCTGTCTCTGTTTTTCCTTATTCCTTTGCTCTATCCAGGTACGTGGGGAGTTTCTTGCCCTTTGGGAAGTCTGAGGTCTTCTGCCAGCGTTCAGTAGGTGTTCTGTAAGAACTGCTCCACGTGTAGATGTATTCCTGATGTATTTGTGGGGAGGAAGGTGATCTCCACGTCTTACTCCTCTGCCATCTTGAAGGTCTCATTATTTTTAGTTTTTTAAGGAGCCTCCATACTGTTCTCCATAGTGGCTGTATCAGTTTACATTCTTATGGTGTATTCTTGTTTTACAGTTCCCTGAGTGCTTCTCCTGTACCTTCTATCTCTCCCATCTTATCTCTTCCTGTTGGCTATGAAGTTCTTTTAGCTGGGTCCTGCCAACTTCCAAATCATGCCTTTTCTAGGTTTGTGTTTCATTACTTAGGTACATAAACCATCACCCAGAGTGAGAGGGGAAAATCAGAGGGGCAAATGTAGATGGCTGAGGATTTATTTTAGTACTCTCTCTGTTCCCATCACTAAAGTTGTCTTTCTCTATCTCTGTATATTTGTGCCTTTGGTAGGAGTACTAAAATCTCATTTTGGCTTCAGTAACCTCATTCTAAATCCTGTAAATGCTCACTGATTGAATGAAAGGATACATGCATCGAGCAGAGTGTATTATTTCCTTTGATAGCCCCTGGCATCACATTTCCTTGGTTTTCTATCAAGAACTTTTAGCAAAAATTCATTGTTGTGTGAAATGGCCTTTGCAGAGACTTCTCTACTTGAAAGACTGTGTACCTGACACATTTTGACCAATTACTGATGCTTCTTTTCACTGGGCTGTGCTGAAGAAGCTTCTGGGTAGAGAGCATCCTGTAATTAAGTAAATTGGAGCAGATTTGTCTGAAAGCAGCCGAATAAATGACACTCTGCTTGTATTGGTGAAATCTTCTCTAATCAAGAAGAGGCAAGTGTTTGTATTTCCTTGTCCCATTAATCAGAAGCAGTATGGATGTGCTTAATTTGACCTTTAAGCAGACAGAGCTCAGGCTCAACTGTTTTTTTATATAACTATTTGGCAAACTCTGTCTCTCTTTTAGCTAGCAGGGATTCCTGATTTCCTAACAGCTTCAGTCTTTAAACAGTGGTGAGATTTTAGGGTGTCCAAGCTGTGAAACATTTAATGAGTACCAATACAGTGGAAGCAACAAGGCCAGTTGGAGCTATAATTTTCCTAGAATCTTACTCCTAACTTCAGGCCAGTCATTCACAAGCGGGTTTGGCCATTGTGTACACGGTGTGATCTCACAGCCATCTCAGGAGAGCCCTGATTTAGTTCTCTTTCTGTAAGGCCCCCCCCCCCCCCCACCTGCTGGCTGCCGGCGGAAATTTCACTTCAGCTGTTGTTGACTCAAGTATCCCGGGGAAGGATCATGCAAAGATATCCTCCAATTTTGCTCGGTCAGAAAACAGATTTCTGGAGGTATAGGAGAAGGAGTATGGGGCCGATATAAGAAACATAAGCAGGACTTCCAAAGTGGTTAAAATGAGGCAGAAGTAGAATTATGGGGGCAGTTTCTACTAGAACCAGTCCTAGCAAACACAAAGTAGAATCGAGATTTTCTAGATGCCTCCATGGGAGAGTGATGAGCGAGGCTGTAAGTCACAGAAAGTGACACCAGGTCACGTGTATCTTTCACACTCTCACCATCGTCCCACTCTATGCAGGTAGGGATGAATATGCGTGAGACAGACAGAAATCGTCTCAGTTAACAGGATGTTCTGAGCAGCACTAATAGCATGCTTTTTCCTCTTTTGGTTTCCAGAGTATTGAGTGCCCAGAAATATTTAAGTGATGTAATTTTTCTAGATATCTACTAATAGCAATAACTAGAGGGTTGACCTATGCTATTATGTGTGGTGCATTCTTCTCCTTTAAGTACATCATTCTCGGTGATGTTTGTATTGGAGCAACGTTTTACTCTTCCCACCATTTGGAGAAAAGAGTGTCTTTTTAATAGCAATACAGGGATAACATTAACACCACACCGAGCAGAGCGAATGAGGTAGTGACACTTCTTCTGATACTAAACATCTCCTCGTAGGAGTAGTTCAGTGTTACTCGTTAATCGTTTACTATTCAGAATCAGGCAGAACTTAAGTTCAGAATACCTCTGTGATTTGTGCAGTAAAGGATAGGAAAGTTATCATATGAATGTCTCTCAAATGTCTTGATGGAGTGTCTATGGATATCAGAAGTAGTGCTTTCATGATCCCAAAAGGATCATGACAGTTGGTAACAGGGTCCTTCTTGCTTCTTGGTATTTGGAACAATGGTTAAAATCTGCTTGTACACAAATTCTCTTTTGAGTCTTGAGTAAATAACCAAATTATCCCCGTAATTGTTACTCTGTTTACTAATCACAAATAAAAAGGACTTGCCTGGCATCATCAGCTCTATTTGTCTGAACCTAGCAATATTTTATGATACATGTCTTGGATGATGGCGGAGTGTTTTGTTAATTCTTTATTGAATCAGCCCTTCAAGAAGTAGCTAGAATTGATCAGGTTTTCTGCGGTCATCATTTAACTGCCTCACTGACATCAAGGAGGCTGAAATTACTCTCAGAATGATGTGAGGGACGTGGAAGGGGAATGGAAGGTATTTCTTTTCCTGACCTTCTACAGGGAAAAACCAAGTTGTTTATTTGTGAAGACAGTTTTGCAGAGATGAGTGAGGTTGCCCAGCATACCAAGGCAAAAAGAGACGTCCAGAATCTTAAGAAGAGGACTTCAAAGTCATTGCTTTGAATTCGTCAGGGAAGTTGGTAATAAGGGACTGACAATTTTAAGAAGAATTATCGGAGTCTTTTTTTAATTTTTTTTATACAGCAGGTTCTTATTAGTCATCAATTTTATACACGTCAGTGTATACATGTCAATCCCAATCACCCAATTCAGCACACCGCCATCCCCATGCCCCCGGAGTTTTCCCCCTTGGTGTCCATACGTTTCTTCTCTACATCTGTGTCTCAAATTCTGCCCTGCAAACCAGTTCATCTGTACCATTTTTGTAGGTTCCACACACATGCATTAATATACGATATCTGTTTTTCTCTTTCTGACTTACTTCACTCTGTATGACAGTCTCTAGATCCATCCACGTCTCAACAAATGACTCAGTCATTCCTTTTTATGGCTGACTAATATTCCATTGTATACATGTACCACATCTTCTTTATCCATTCATCTGTCGATGGATATTTATGTTGCTTCCATGATCTAGCTATTGTAAATAGTGCTGCAGTGAACATTGGGGTGCATGTGTCTTTTTGAATTATGGTTCTCTCTGGGTATATGCCCAGTAGTGGGATTGCTGGATCATATGGTAATTCTATTTTTAGTTTTTTAAAGAACCTCCATACTGTTCTCCATAGTGGCTGTATCAATTTACATTCCCACCAACAGTGCAAGAGGGTTCCCTTTTCTCCACACCCTCTCCAGCATTTGTTCTTTGTAGATTTTAGGATGATGCCCATTCTAACTGGTGTGAGGTGATACCTCATTGTAGTTATGATTTGCATTTCTCTAATTATTAGTGATGTTGAGCAGCACTTCATGTGCTTCTTGGCCATCTGTATGTCTTTTTTGGAGAAATGTCTATTTAGGTCTTCTGCCCATTTTTGGATTGGGTTGTTTGTTTCTTTAATATTGAGCTGCATGAGCTGTTTATATATTTTGGAGAGTAATCCTTTATCCGTTCATTGGTTTGAAAATATTTTCTTTCATTCTGAGGGTTGTCTTTTCATCTTGTTTATGGTTTCCTTCGCTGTGCAAAAGCTTTGAAATTTCATTAGGTCCCATTTGTTTATTTTTGTTTTTATTTCCAGTACTCCAGGAGGTGGACCAAAAAAGATCTTGCTGTGATTTATGTCAAAGAGCGTTCTTCGTATGTTTTCCTCTACGAGTTTTATAGTGTCTGGTCTTACATTTAGGTCTCGAATCCATTTTGAGTTTCTTTTGTGTATGGTGTTAGGGAGTGTTCTAATTTCATTCTTTTACATGTAGCTGTCCAGTTTCCCCAGCACCATTTATTGAAGAGACTGTCTGCTCTCCATTGTATATCTTTGCCTCCTTTTCCATATATTAGTTGACCATAGGTGCATGGGTTTACCTCTGGGCTTTCTATCTTGTTCCATTGATCTATGTTTCTGTTTTTGTGCCAGTATCATGTTGTCTTGATTACTGTAGCTTTGTAGTATAGTCTGAAGTCAGGGACTGTGATTCCTCCAGCTCCGTTTTTTTCCCTCAAGACTGCTTTGGCTATTCGGGTTCCTTTGTGTCTCCATACAAATTTTAAGATTTTTTGTTCCAGTTCTTTAAAAAAGCCATTGGTAATTTGATAGGGATTGCATTGAATCTGTAGATTGCTTTGGGTAGTATAGTCATTTTCACAATATTGATTCTTCCAATCCAAGAACATGGTATAGCTCTCCATCTGTTGGTATCATCTTTAATTTCTTTCATCAGTGTCTTATAGTTTTCTGCATACAGGTCTTTTGTCTCCCTAGGTAGGTTTATTCCTGGGTATTTTATTCTTTTTGTTGCAGTGATAAACGGGAGTGTTTCTTTACTTTCTCTTCCAGATTTTTCATCATTAGTGTATAGGAATGCAAGAGACTTCTCTGCATTAATTTTGTATCCTGCAACTTTACCAAATTCATTGGTTAGCTCTAGTAGTTTTCTGGTGGCATTGTTAGGATTCTCTATGTATATTATCATGTCATCTGCAAACAGTGACAGTTTTACTTCCTCTTTTCCAATTTGTATTCCTTTTATATCTTTTTCTTCTCTGATTGCCCGTACTAGAACTTCCAAGACTATGTTGAATAATAGTGGTGAGAGTGGACATCCTTATCTTGTTCCTGATCTTAGAGGAAATGCTTTCAGTTTTGCACCATTGAGAATGATGTTTTCTGTGGGTTTGTCGTATATGGCCTTTATTATGTTGAGGTAAGTTCCCTCTGTGCCCACTTTCTGGAGAGTGTTTATCATAAATGGGTGTTGAATTTTGTCAAAACCTTTATGTGCATCTATTGAGATGATCATATGGTTTTTATTCTTCAATTTGTTAATAAGGTGTATCACATTGATTGATTTGTGTATATTGAAGAATCCTTTCATCCTTGGGATAAATCCCACTTGATCATGGTGTATGATCCTTTTAATGTGTTTTTGAGTTCTGTTTGCTACTATTTTGTTGAGGATTTTTGCATCTATATTCATCAGTGATATTGGTCTGTAATTTTCTTTTTTTCTAGTATCTTTGTCTGGTTTTGGTATCAGGGTGATGGTGGCCTCATAGAATGAGTGTGGGAATGTTCCTTCCTCTGCAATTTTTTGGAAGAGTTTGAGAAGGATGGGTGTTAGCTCTTCTCAAAATGTTTGATAGAATTCACCTGTGAAGCCATCTGGTCTGGACTTTTGTTTGTTGGAAGATTTTTAATCACAGTTTCAATTTCATTACGTGTGATTGGTCTGTTCATATTTTCTATTTCTTCCTGGTTCACTCTTGGAAGGTTATACCTTTCTAAGAATTTGTCCATTTCTTGAGCAGGTTGTCTGTTTTATTGGCATAGAGTTGCTTGTCATAGTCTCTTAGGATGCTTTGTATTTCTGTGGTGTCTGTTGTAACCTCTCCTGTTTCATTTTGAATTTTATTGATTTGAGTCCTCTCCCTCTTTTTCCTGATGAGTCTGGCTAATGGTTTATCCACTTTGTTTATCTTCTCAAAGAACCAGCTTTTAGTTTTATTGATCTTTGCTATTGTTTTCTTTGTTTCTATTTCATTTATTTCTGCTCTGATCTTTATGATTTCTTTCCTTCTGCTAACTTTGGGCTTTGTTTGTTCTTCTTTCTCCAGTTCCTTTAGGTGTAAGGTTAGATTTTTTATTTGAGATATTTCTTGTTTTTTGAGGTAGGCTTGTATAGCTATAACCTTCCCTCTTAGAACTGCTTTTGCTGCATCCCATAGGTTTTGGATCATCGTGTTTTCATTGTCATTTGTCTATAGGTATTTTTTGATTTGCTCTTTGATTTCTTCAGTGATCTCCTGGTTATTTAGTAATGTATTGTTTAGCCTCCATGTATTTGTGTTTTTTACGGTTTTTTTTCCCTGTAATTCATTTCTAATCTCATAGCATTGTGGTCAGAAAAGATGCTTGATATGATTTCAATTTTCTTAAATTTACTGAGGCTTGATTTGTGACCCAATATGTGATCAATCCTGGAGAATGTTCCATGCACACTTGAGAAGAAAGTGTAATCTGCTGGTTTTGGATGGAATGTCCTATAAATATCATTTAAATCTATCTGGTCTATTGTGTCATGTAAAGCTTCTGTTTCCTTATTTATTTTCATTTTGGATGATCTGTCCATTGGTGTAAGTGAGGTGTTAAACTCCCTCACTATTATTGTGTTACTATCGATTTCGTCTTTTATAGCTGTTAGCAGTTGCCTTATGTATTGAGATGCTCCTATGTTGGGTGCATATATAACTGTTATATCTTCTTGTTGGATTGATCCCTTGATCATTATGTAGTGTCCTTCTGTTTCTCTTGTACCATCCTTTATTTTAAAGTCTATTTTATCTCATATCAGTATTGCTACTCCAGCTTTCTTTTGATTTCCATTTGCATGGAATATCTTTTTCCATCCCCTCACTTTCAGTCTGTATGTGTCCATAGGTCTGAAGTGGGTCTCTTCTAGACAGCATATATATGGGTATTGTTTTTGTATCCATTCAGCAAGCCTGTGTCTTTTGGTTGGAGCCTTTAATCCATTCCCGTTTAAGGTAATTATCGATATGTATGTTCCTATGACCGTTTTCTTAATTGTTTTGGGTTTGAAGAAAAGGAGTAAGTCCTTTTCTTCTCTTGTGTTTCCTACTTAGGGAAGTTCTTTTAGCATTTGTTTTAGAGCTGGTTTGGTGGTGCTGAATTCTCTTAGCTTTTGCTTATCTGTAAAGCTTTTGATTTCTCCTTAGAATCTGAATGAGGTCCTTGCTGGGTAGAGTAATCTTGGTTATAGTTTCTTCCCTTTCATCACTTTAAGTATATCATGCCACTCCTTTCTGGCTTGTAGAGTTTCTGCTGATAACTCATCTGTTAACGAATGGGAGTTCCCTTGTATGTTATTTGTCATTTTTCCCTTGCTGCTTTCAATAATTTTTCTTTGTCTTTAATTTTTGCCAATTTGATTGCTATGTGTCTTGTCATGTTTCTCCTTGGGTTTATCCTGGATGGGACTCGCTGCACTTCCTGGACTTGGGTGGCTATTTCCTTTCCCATGTTAGGGAAGTTTTTAACTATAATCTCTTCAAATATTATCTTGGGCCCTTTCTCTCTCTCTTCTCCTTCTGGGACCCCTATAATGTGAATGTTGTTGTTTTAATGTTGTCCCAGAGGTCTCTTAGGCTGCCTTCATTTCTTTTCATTCTTTTTTCTTTATTCTGTTCTGCAGCAGTGAATTCCACCATTCTGTCTTCCAGGTCACTTATCCGTTCTTCTGCCTCAGTTATTCTGCTATTGATTACTTCTAGTGTATTTTCATTTCAGTTATTGTATTGTTCATCTCTGTTTGTTTGTTCTTTAATTCTTCTAGGTCTTTGTTAAACATTTCTTACATCTTCTCCATCTTTGCCTGCATTCTTTTTCTGAGGTCCTGGATCATCTTCACTATCATTATTCTGAATTCTTTTTCTGGAAACTTGCCTATCTCCACTTCATTTAGTTGTTTTTCTGGGGTTTTATCTTGTTCCTTCATCTGGTACATAGCCCTCTGTCCTTTCATCTTGTCTATCTTTCTGTGAATGTGGTTTTTTTCCCACAGACTGCAGGATTGCAGTTCTTCTGGCTTCTGCTCTCTGCCCTCTGGTGGATGAGGCTATCTAAGAGGCTTGTGTAAGTTTCCTGATGGGAGGGACTGGTGGTAAGTAGAGCTGACTCTTGGTCTGGTCGGCAGAGCTCAGTAAAACTTTAATCCACTTGACTGCTTATGGGTGGGGCTGGGTTCCCTCCCTGTTAGTTGTTTGGCCTGAGGCAACCCAACACTGGAGCCTTCCTGGGCTCTTTGTTAAGGCTAATGACAGACTCTGGAAGGGCTCAGGCCAAGGATTACTTCCCAGAAATTCTGCCAGTGTCCTTGTCCCCACAGTGAGCCACAGCCACCCCCTGCCTCAGCAGGAGACCCTCCAACACTGGCAGGTAGTTCTGGTTCAGTCTACCCTGGGGTCACTGCTCCTTCCCCTGGGTCCCGATGTGCACACTACTTTGTGTTTACCCTCCAAGAGTGGAGTCTCTGTTTCCCCCAGTCCTGTCAAAGCCCTGCAGTCAATCCCCACTGGGCTTCAAAGTCTGATTCTCTAGGAATTCCTCCTCCCATTGCTGGACCCCCAGGTTGGGAAGCCTGACGTGGGGCTCAGAACCTTCACTCCAGTAGGTGGGCTTCTGTGGTATAAGTGCTCTCCATTCTGGGAGTCACCCACCCAGCAGTTAAGGGATTTGATTTTACTGTGGTTGCACCCCTCCTACCATCTCATTGTGGCTTCTCCTTTTTCTTTGGATGTAGGGTATCTTTTTTGGTGAGTTCCATTGTCTTCCTGTTGATGATTGTCCAGCAGCTAGTTGTGATTCTGGTGTTCTCACAAGAGGGGGTGAGAGCACGTTCTTCTACTCCGCCATCTTGGTTCCTCTCCCATCTAGTTATTATTTATCCTATTGATGTGATTATCCTTTTCATAGTTTAACATTTGTGTCCAGGGGAGACAGTGCTGTATGCAAATCAGTGGTTCTTTAACTGCACTTCTTTTTTTTTTTCTTTGCTGTACTTGGGCCTCTCACTGTTGTGGCCTCTTGTTGCAGAGCACAGGCTCAGCAGCCATGGCTCACAGGCCTAGCCGCTCCACAGCATGTGGGATTCTCCTGGACCGGGGCACAAACCCGTGTCCCCTGCATCGGCAGGCGGACTCTCAACCACTGCGCCACCAGGGAAGCCCCTAAGTGCACTTCTTGAAGACAAGTTTTTCTTTTTTTACTTTTGCATGTTTACCACATAGTTCAGTGTGTAGAACACAGTTATTGCTTAGTTAATGGTGGTCAAAGGAATTTATGTTAGAAAGAAATTATGATTTAATTGTGGAGCAAGTCAAACTATGCAAAGTATTAAATTAACAGTTCAAATTATACAGGCTAATGCCCAGTGAGTTTCATAGAATGAGAAGGTTAGAGTTTCCGAAGGGGAAAAGTCCTGAGAGGCTTAAAGAGGCATTCATGTAGGGAACATAACTTGAGCTGAGCCTCGAATATAGTTAGAATTTAAAGTACTAGTGGGTGGAACAGACTCCTTCTCTGTCCCCTTTGCTACTTTTGTAGTGCTTACTTTTCTCCGGGGGCAGGATTGACCAGAATGAAAATCCAACAAGAAAATTGATGGTCTGGGAGGAAGCAAGTGTATTAAGGCTGGTGAGCAGAAACACTGAGGTCAGTAAATTTAAGGAAACATATATAGAAGTCACTGGTATGTTTTTGGAGAGACTGACAAGTTGGAGAAATTAGCATTCTTTTGACTTTTTAGACAGGGGAGCCCAGAACACAGTTATATGCGAGCTGAGTTAGGATTTTAATAGAGGTTGACTTGTGTATATTCCCATCCAGGTTGCCCTGTCAATAGGGTTCCCAACCTTATGATAATGACAACCTAATGGGAAAAAAATCCTACATGCTCATTACATGTATTGTAATTAGAGACAAAGCAACATGTCTAAATAGCTCCACCTTTGGAAATGGTCTAGGGAAGAGTTTGGGGGTGGTTCATGAGCTGAATAATTTGTATAGGGACAAAAGTATTAACTTAAGCCTGCTTACCTGAGTTCACTTTGGAGTTATTGCAGACCTGCTTTGTCTTCACTGTTTTAATCATAAACAATTAAATCGTAAGTCATATAGTGGCATGCCCACCAGCATTGCTCTCTGGAAGGAACTTTAGACAGGTGAAAGCTAGTTTTCTGATGACCGGAATAAATTGGTTTGGAATCAGTGCCCAGGGATGGGGATAAAGGAGTCTCTGCAGATTTGGGCCACGGACAGATAAACAGAATGCTGGAGAACTCCAATAAATTGTCGCTGAGAGTTGTCTTCCACACCCACTCCGAAAGCAAAAGCAAAATATCTACAGCGATCTCCTTTGAAATGGGAGCTAGGGGCTTCCCTGGTGGCGCAGTGGTTGAGAGTCCGCCTGCCGATGCAGGGGACACGGGTTCGTGCCCCGATCCCGGAAGATCCCACATGCCGCGGAGCGGCTGGGCCCGCGAGCCATGGCCGCGGAGCCTGTGTGTCCGGAGCCTGTGCTCCGCAACGGGAGAGGCCACAGCAGTGAGAGGCCCGCGTACAGCAAAAAAAAAAAAAAAAAAAAGAAATGGGAGCTAGATATTTCCACAAAGAATCTAGAAAAAAGGAAGGGCCCCTGGTGCTTTTTTCTATTCCCCAAAGGAAAAATGATTGTGAGGATATGGAGACTGTGAAACTTGAGAGCTTGATCTCCCTGTCAGTAATCATGGTCACCCCGTACCTACCTGCTTAGTCATCTACTTCAACATGATTAACTGCTTGCTGTGTGGAGGGTGAAAACCACCTGTTCTGGAAGGTATTTTCCTACCTGAAGATCATAATCTCTGAGAAATAATTTTAGTCAACCGTGTTTCTGAGCCACCCCCCCCATCCTTGATTAGAGTAGTGAGGGAAGTAGGAGAGGATTAATAGACTAGAATGACAGGAAAATCACTTGGCATATTGCAAGGTCCTCTGCCCTCAGGAGAAAATGGGAAGAAACTCTGAGATACGGAGATTAAAATATAATAATACAACTGCATAACTACCAGGGATTTTAGACAAATAAGCATGGTACTTACATTGACTTTGAAGTCAGCCATCATATGATAAGAAAATGCTTTAAAGGTGATACACTGGGCTGGTTACAAGTCTAGGGTTTTGACAATGAATGCACGGGTTTCAAAGTAAATATAGTACATCTCTTTTCTTGTAGGGTGGGGAACCAAAGTGAAGTTTCTAAAGCAGTTTGGGGCCCCACCATTCTGGTCCCTATGCTGCCAGCGTCTTACCTGCACTAAGCCTGCTGTTCAGGTTGTTCCTCTCCCCCTTCCAGGTGCCTGCAGGGTTGAGCATGCCCAGAGAGAGGTAGTGAGAGTAAAACAGGGCCTCAACAACCATCTTCTCCTCTCATTCAGACAAATACGTTCCCAGGGAAGGACCTGACATCATGCTTTATGCCTCTATGTGATTTGAAGCCCCATTAATTGCCAAACACTCTACTAAAAAATTACCTCCTTTAATCTCTGTCAGTCCTTGAAAGAATATTCTGTACTTACTGTCTTCACTTAACTCCTCATCCATTTACTACAACCTGGTGTCAGCCTGGACCAGTGCATTGAAATTGTTGCCTTTATGCCCTTCTCATTTCTAAATTCCAAGGATACATTTTACTCTTTCTCTCACTTGACAGCCATTACATCCTTATCAATCTTTATTCTCCCCTGACTTTGTACTAAGCAGTTCTTCTTGTTAGTTTTTTACTACTATTTCTCTGTTTTTTTTTTCTTCTTCTGTTGGTTTCTGTCCCACTACTCATTCTTTTTTTTTTTTAATTTTTAAAAAAATTTTTTTTAAATTTTTTTAAAATTTTTTTTAATTTTTTGCTTTATAACAAATTTAATCAGTTATACATATACATATGTTCCCATATCCCCTCCCTTTTGCGTCTCCCTCCCACCCTCCCTATCCCACCCCTCCAGGCGGTCACAAAGCACCGAGCTGATCTCCCTGTGCTATGCGGCTGCTTCCCACTAGCTATCTACCTTACGTTTGGTAGTGTATATATGTCCATGCCGCTCTTTCACTTTGTCACAGCTTACCCTTCCCCCTCCCCATATCCTCAAGTCCATTCTCTAGTAGGTCTGTGTCTTTATTCCTGTCTTACCCCTAGGTTCTTCATGACATTTTTTTCTTAAATTCCATATATATGTGTCAGCATACAGTATTTGTCTTTCTCTTTCTGACTTACTTCACTCTGTATGACAGACTCTAGGTCCATCCACCTCATTACAAATAGCTCAATTTCATTTCTTATTATGGCTGAGTAATATTCCATTGTATATATGTGCCACATCTTCTTTACCCATTCATCTGATGATGGACACTTAGGTTGTTTCCATCTCTGGGCTATTGTAAATAGGGCTGCTATGAACATTTTGGTACATGTCTCTTTTTGAATTATGTTTTTCTCAGGGTATATGCCCAGTAGTGGGATTGCTGGGTCATATGGTAGTTCTATTTGTAGTTTTTTAAGGAACCTCCATACCATTCTCCATAGTGGCTGTACCAATTCACATTCCCACCAGCAGTGCAAGAGTGTTCCTTTTTTTCCACACCCTCTCCAGCATTTCTTTTTCTAGATTTTTTGATGATGGCCATTCTGACTGGTGTGAGATGATATCTCATTGTAGTTTTGATTTGCATTTCTCTAATGAGCAAAGATGTTGAGCATCCTTTCATGTGTTCGTTGGCAGTCTGTATATCTTCTGTGGAGAAATGTCTATTTAGGTCTTCTGCCCATTTTTGGATTGGGTTGTTTGTTTTTTTCTTATTGAGCTGCATGAGCTGCTTATAAATTTTGGAGATTAATCCTTTGTCAGTTGCTTCATTTGCAAATATTTTCTCCCATTCTGAGGGTTGTCTTTTGGTCTTGTTTATGGTTTCCTTTGCTGTGCAAAAGCTTTTAAGTTTCAGTAGGTCCCATGTGTTTATTTTTGTCTTTATTTCCATTTCTCTAGGAGGTGGGTCCAAAAGGATCTTGCTGTGATTTATGTCATAGAGTGTTCTGCCTATGTTTTCCTCTAAGAGTTTGATAGTGTCTGGCCTTACATTTAGGTCTTTAATCCATTTTGAGCTTATTTTTGTGTATGGTGTTAGGGAGTGATCTAATCTCATACTTTTACATGTCCCTATCCAGTTTTCCCAGCACCACTTATTGAAGAGACTGTCCTTTCTCCACTGTACATTCCTGCCTCCTTTATCAAAGATAAGGTGACCATATGTCCGTGGGTTTATCTCTGGGCTTTCTATCCTGTTCCATTGATCTATCTTTCTTTTTTTGTGCCAGTACCATACTGGCTTGATTACTGTAGCTTTGTAGTATAGTCTGAAGTCAGGGAGCTTGATTCCTCCAGCTCCATTTTTCGTTCTCAAGATTGCTTTGGCTATTCGGGGTCTTTTGTGTTTCCATAGAAATTGTGAAATTTTTTGCTCTAGTTCTGTGAAAAATGCCCCACTACTCATTCTTTAAATGTTGTTATTCTTCAGGATTCCATCATCAACCAATGAGTATATTCTCACCGACTTTTCTCCTTGAGTAATTTCAACATTCATGTGGTTTTATTTTACACTATACCTTAAAATCATTATCTCCAGCACAGGTATCTCCTACCAACTTGAGAATTATACATCCAGTAGCTCACTAGATAGCTCCACCTGCCTGATATGTGAGCACCTTGGCTTAACATGACCCCATTTATTATATTAAGTTGAAGTAATCCTATTTCCTCCAAAATTTTGGTTTTTTGTTTAAAGATTTTCTTTGGTAGCACCAATATCCAATTTGTTATCCTAGCTGTAGACCTTTGAGTCATTTATAAACAGTGTGTTCCACATGACTCTTGCTAGTGAGTACAATTATATAGTAAGATGCATAGTAATTCTCCAAGTATAAACTATCCCCATTTTCTTAAGCAAGAAAGTCATTTATCCTAGTTCTCTGCTTTTGCCATGATTCCCTTTCAATTACTAAGGGGTGGGTGTTGTGATCAGTCCTTACTTGACGGCTCTGCAGACCCCATGGTCTCTTGTCTCTCACTTTATCCCTCTTTTGCTCCCTGGATTCCTCACACTCTGCTGCTCATCCCTAAACCTTTTCTACTTCTCCTCTGTACCCTTGGCCTCCTTCAGATCTCTAATCTCCATGGACCACTCTCTGAATCGCTACTAACCCCCTACCTCACCCTAACAACTCACACCCTGCGTTCTTCTCCTTTTCTGGCCAGGATGACCACCTCATTGAGAGAGGTATTCCTAATGGTTGTTGGATTGTCTGGTGGTGGAAGAGAGGGAGTCTGGCTGGTGAGATGGTCAGGCAGAGACTCACTCTTTACCTGGAGTCAGTCTCTGAGTCAAGGTACCCAGTATACTCAGTCTGGCATATTTGGATACATTTCTTACTATCTCATGGTAATATTCTCTCAGAGACTTCATTCTCTCAGTCTCTAAAATGGACTCCTAGATGACACACCCAGATCATAACAAAATCCATAAGATTTGGTAATATGGCTGAGGTCAAGTGTTTTCTCACAGAGCTCTTGAGCCCCTTGGGGCTCCATAATCCCACCTCAGTTCGTGATAGAAAAGAAGGTCCCCACCTTTGGAGACAGAAGCCAATGGAGGGTCAACCTGCCTAAATCACCCAGAACCCAACACTCTCATCTCTGTCCCAGCAAAATATGGGTTTCATGGTACTGAAATTGGAATAACTCTGAAAACAGAGAGGTTTTCATTATCCACTTGGTAATGAAACTTGACCTTGTCTCAATTCATTTGAATTAAAACCTGACTGAACTGAAATGAAGTTACTTCAATTTTTTATTTGTCTCAGTCGTTATGAATATTCATATACTTCATTGAAAAAATATTAACATGTTGGAGCATGACACTGGTGTACACCTTCCTCCTTTTCTTCTGGAAAACATGATATAGACACCATATTATTTTAATTAAATTGGAACTTTCCATATCCTTTAGCACTTCTGGCCACATGGGTTTCAGATAAAGGATTATGCCTATGTACTTTAATAACTCCTTCTGATTTCTGGCTTTTGGCACCTTCCATATTAACCAGTTATCAGATCCTGACAATTTTATCATTATTTCTAGAATCTATCTCTTTGCCTCTATTCCTGCTCTCACTAATCTAGCCAGAGATCAGGACTCCTGGTGGCTGTAGGATCAGTCTCTCCTCTATTGTCCAGAGTAATCCAGCCCTGCTCCAAGCTTTGTGTCCACCCCAGCAGAATAAAAGCCCTATACTTGTCTGAACCTACATTCTTTATATAAGGTATGACCCCTTGGGAGCTGGACAGTTTTCTTTCCCACTCCAGTCGTCTTATCAAAGAATTCCTTCTAAATGCATATATTTCTACTCCCAAAAGTAGATTGGAAAATATAAGATGCTCAATCATAGTTACATGTCCAGTGTTGTTTTAGTGCCTGTAATAGAGTGTGTCTGATTGACTCCCCCCCCTTTTTTTTTTTTTTGCATTGGTCCTAATTTAGCTTTTCACTGTCTCATTCCAGAGCTGTTGAAAGTTTCCTAACTGGCCTCTCTGCTCATATTTTACCCTCCTCTCAAAGCCACTCGACATAACACAAATTTGATCACACCACAGCTGGACTTCAAGCTCTTAAGTATGTCCTCTTCTAGTAGGTTGATGTCTAAACTTTTTAACAGGTTAAAGGATGCCTTTGTTGCTCTGGCCTCTGCCTCTCTCTCTTGTCTCATTTCTTTCCCTGAGTTTTATTCTCCAGGATTTAAAACTGCTGGTATTATTCCCTATGCTGTATCTGCTCTCTTATACTAGCTTTTATTTCTTCCTGAAATTATGAATTCTCTCCACCCCCAATCTTGTACTACCAATTGCCTGGCTAAATCTCCCCATGGTTGAAGACTCAAGTAGGTATCACTTCCTTTAGAAACTCTTTCCATTCTTCCCAGAATTATTTAGATAACCCCTGCCTTTTCCTGGTGTGATATTATGTGACCCTGTGCATAGAGTGGGCATTAAACTGTTATTACAGTTCTCTGTTTAAATATGTATTTATGTAATCATGTGAAAGCAGAGACTGTACTTAAAGGAAACCTTATATCCACAGTTCGATTAATACCCAGCATATAATAGCTCAACACGTAGTAAACACAAACATGAATATAGCATCAATCCAGTTATTTATGAAGGTGAAAGCTGTGGCTCAGACAGGTTATGTAACTTTTTATAATGGATATTTTCTGTCGCTTTCTCCCCTGTATGTCAGAAGATGAAAAAGCCTAGAAACATCATTTCCTAGATCCATTTGCTAGAAGGTTTTGTTTAGGTTCTTTCAACAGGAGGCTCCCACTTGGGACTGGAAACAGAAGGAAGGTAGAAGCTATTCTTCTGGCTTTGGCAACAGCAATGGCAGTACACTTGGGTGACGGCATGAGAAATGTGGGCACCTGCAGCAGGGGTGAGGGTGAGGGGGTGCGTGATGGGAGCTTGGCTTGGGGGCTCCCGCAGCAGCTGAGGCAGTGCAGGGGAGAGGGGGGTGGAACAATGGTGTCAGGCTTCCTACAGCTCCTGAGTGCTGGATAACACCACTCTTCCTTCTCCCCTCTTTTCTACTACCCTAGTCTTTTCAATGTTTTTTAAATGTAGTTTCTTCCTGCTTGAAATGCTTAGAATGTTTGGGCTTCTCTGATTAAACTCTGATGGTAGTTTTGCTTAAAGTCACACAGTAATTAAGCAGCAAAGCTGTGCTGGAACCTAAGTCAGCCTGATTACAAGGTTCATGTTCACAGCCTTTGAGCACACTGCCTTCCTCTAATTGTGGAAGGGAAAACTCTTCCTTTGTGTTCTTTGTAAGGGACTTAGATTTCAGTGAAGTGGTAGAAACATTACCTTGTAGAAGGAAGGACCCTTGTCACAGATGGCAGCTTAATCTGTATACTCATAAGGGCAGTTCTACACGGGGAATTTCCGTGTATTTTGGGGGGAAGAAAAGTCTACATGCTCTTTCAGGGAATCATTACTGAGTTGCTCTCTTTGGTGAATGACCAGGTTCAGGCTTTCTCTGCCCAGCAAGTAAATAATGGGAAAACGAATCAGGGAAATGAGCAACTTGGACATCTGGTGACAAGAGAGAATCTCAAATGCATGTGGAATGAGTTTCTCACAGGTCAACTTGTGGCACAGTAGTCACAGAGGCAAAGCCAAAGTCAAGGTCAAAGAAAACCTAGGCTGGGCAACTGAAGAAACCTCCTTTAATTTTCAGAGCAGAGCTTTCCCCACTCACCTCCAGGTGGAGCCAGAAGGGAAGTTATGAGGGAATACTAGTAAAGAGTTAGTAGATGGTTCAGTCAGTGCACCTGGGCTGTTTCCTTCAGGTGGGAGAACGTGTAGCTGTGGAGGGGAAGATGGCGACTTGAATTTGTTATCAAACTTCTAGTTTCAACATCCAAAACACCTAGGTTACAGGATTATGTTGAAGAACAAGATGCTCAGTCTGTGTCGGCACATAGTAGATGCTTCACTAGTGTTTATCTGCCTAGAGTCAGTCACAGTATTTATAGAGTGGTTTTCTAACTGCCAAGCATAGTTTGTAAATGCTGTGAGCAAGAGAGAGTGCCTGCCCTCCAGGAGCTGACATCTGGAGTACACTTCTCTCATGTTTTTGGAATGGGGACTATCCGTACCTGTTTTCCCCAACCCTCTCAAGACCCTGAGTTGTCTTATATCTCTCAGCAAATTAAATGTCAGTGGAATGGAAGAAAATCAGATTAAGGGTTACGGTATCTAATAGAAAGGGCCTTTAAAACACTTGAGCAAGAAAACATCATCAAGGGGCCATTTGTGGCCTCTTCTAGAATTTGTAGGAAGCAAGCTGGGTGGATTGCTAAATCTGAGGATATGAGAAAAAAACTTAAAATTTCTCAGTTATTTTGTTGTGTATGCCTTTTTATCGTGGACCCTGTATCTGAGAGCATCTTATGAAGTCAGGGTTGATGTGCTCTTGTGATATTCAAGAGATCTCCTAGTGCTCTGCTGTGGGATCCGAGTTGCCCGACTTTGTGATACATTTAGGCAGGGACTACCGTTGCTGTGTCTGGGTTGAACGTGTTTTGTTTTGTTTCAAAGGGAAGGGGAGAAATCTTTAATTCTTCTAAGCAGGATTTTTTGGTTTTCATACTTTGGCAGAGTGAACAGTTATGTGCTAATGAACTGCCAAACTGGATTACACTTAACCCCAGATTGTTTCTTCTCATTATTATCAAGCAGCATTTACTGATTTTTCCTTTCACATTTCCAGGCCAAAATATATCACACATCCAATTTAACCTAATGGGGGGCTGGGTTAGCACCCACTATAATGGAGACTTCGACCAGCTCCTCATGTAAACCTGGACTTGCCCAAATTCTGTAATTTTGAAGCTGGCTAGATAGAAATTTTACAGATTTCCCCATGTTACAGAAATGGAATGTTTCTATAGAGTTAGGGGTCTAGCCCATTCCTTTGCTTGAAATTTAAACTGGTTACACATTTTAAAAGATTTAGATAGAGCTACCCTTTAGGTAGGGATAAGAAAATGGAATACTTGGAACTTCCCTGGTGGCGCAGTGGTTAAGAATCCGTGCGCCACAACTACTGAGCCTGTGCTCTAGAGCCTGTGAGTCACAAATACTGAAGCCTGCGCTCCTAGAGCCTGTGCTCCGCAACAAGAGAAACCACTGCAATGAGAAACACGCTCACCACAACGAAGAGTAGCCCCTGCTCGCTGCAACTAGAGAAAGCCCGTGTGCAGCAATGAAGACCCAATGCAGTTAAAAATAAATAAATAAATAAATAATTTATATAAAAAAAGAAAATGGAATACTTTTGTTTTCCATTAAACACTGGCTTTCAGTAAGTATATATGAAACCCACAAATCTCTGTTCCTGTGGATATCAGAACTAAACATTAGGCTCGCCAGCATTGTACATCTCCGTGTGTTTCAAACTGTTGGTGGTGAAGATCACATTTCCAATATCTCAGACTGACAATTTTGTAAGGTTATCTACAAAAATAAATAAACCTGAAATAAAAGAACATAGAGACATACAAAACACGAGCCCGTTGAAAAAGATTAAATTCAATAGATGTAGAATGACTCTGTCAAACTGTATAAAAGTTTCTAAAGAGGTACCCTTAATCTCTGTACTTGTCATGGACCAGTGACAGTTTCCAGGCAAGTGTCATCCTGTGAATCACACTGGGCATAACCCTATGCAACCAGTTCTATCCCTAAACTTTTACATGGTTGTTCAGACCAGATCAACAGTTGAATCTCTGTAATCCCATTCCTTCTTGGTTTATGCTAACCTCATAAGTCCCCCATTCCCCAAATCCTGTAGAGCAGTGCTGTCCAATAGAACTGTAATATGAGTCACCTATGTAATTTTAAATTCACTAGCAACCACATTAAAAAAATAGGAAGAGCTAAAATTCATTTTAATAATATATTTTATTGGACCTGATATGTCCAAAATAACATTTCAACATGTGATCAACATAAGATATTGTTAATGAGATGTTTTACATTCTTTTTCTCACAGTAAGTCTTTGAAATCTGGTGTGCAGTTTTCACTTCCAGCACGTTTCAGTTTGGACTAACCACATCTCAAATACTCGATAGCCATGTGTGACTAGTGGCTACCATATTGGACAGGTCAACTATTGAACTTCCTCTGAACTATCCCAGAGCAAGTAAGACACATCTACAACATTGTATCTTAGAAGGAAACTACCTCCATATAAAGGAAATTTCAGACTCTTTTTGGGAACAGCAAAGGGTGCTGGATATGTTTAGGGAGACATCCATGGCAGAGGAGCTGCATTCCTTTACTTATCTATCTATGGTAAAGTCACCTTGAAGTAGCTTCAGCTCAGCATTTCTGGAATCTCAGTTTCAAATATGCTGATTTTGTGTCCAGGATTTTTCAGTGCTGTTACATTCAGCCTCTCTGGGTTGTGTACTCTTCATATTTCCAAGTATAGATAACAGTTTGAGTCTTCCATATCTCACAGTTATTTGATAACCATAAAAGAGATTTGGAACGTTATCAATATATTTCAAAAGTATCCTTGTTGGTTAGGTCTTAACTTTGGTCTTCTACCTCCTTCAGTTTTGTTCTGTAGAGATGATGTCCTCAAAATCTGCCACTTCCATACTGATTGTTGTTGTTGTTTTGAGATAATGATGGCCACACTGTTTGATCTGGGAGTGAATTACATGGGAGAACATCTCTGCTGCCAGACGGAACTGCATTCACGTGCACTTAATCTCCTTAATGACATTCAAAACAACAGTTTCAGCCCGGTCCCCTCATCACCTCTACAGACTCATCAATCCTCTTGACTCTATTTCAAGTTATGGCCATGGAGGAAGGGAAATACTTCCAGTCACATTCATAACGTCTTGAATGGTAAATACTTATAGTTAACCTCTTGACAGCTTTTCCTTTACAGTAAGACACAAACACTCACTAAATGAATTCTGTATTATTCCAATTTAGTTAGAGTCCAGAGAAAAAAAGACAGATCCACTACACTTGATCAGAGAGAGGGATAACAGCTTAGTTAGATGTCCCACCTTTATTTCATGGGCTTTGAGAGTACTGAGTACTATAGCTGGATTTTCTTTGTTCTCCCTCTCCAAGCTCAATCTATCATGAATATTTTTCTGGATCATATTGTCATAAGGATGGGGTCTTCAGAAGAAGATAAATTTTGCCAAGCCTAAATCTAGGGCTATTTAATATTAGGCTTTCTGTTTGATAAGAATGAAGTTAAAGTGAGAGGTTCAGCCCAAGACAGTTGAGAGCATGAAGCACTCAGGGCAAAATGAAGTCTCAGTCTGTTAAGGAAGGCCAAAGGTTGACCATGAGAGATCAAGTACACTGACTAAGTGTAAAGGCCAGAGGAGGATAAGGCCTGGAGTGGGGTGTAAGGAAGGTAAAAGTGTTCCTTAGGTGATTGCCACAGACACTTGAGGGTGTTGTGTTTCACCTTAGTGAAGGATGGTGTCTGGTACGAGGGCAGGGCTGCTGACTGGAGAGGCCAAGAACTGGAAGCAGGGCTGGTATCATTCTTTTATGCCTTCCTTGTAGGCAAACTGCAGTTAAGTCCCTTGGGATGGTCTGGTGGTGGGCTCTGGTTTTTTGTGCAGTGTTACTGAGGTTGGAGAGAAGATCCCAGGATTACTTGCCCATCCAGCACCAACCACTGCATCAGAGATTGATACTGACATGATGCCCTTTGAAACATGGTATTTCCAACTCCCTATTTCTGGGGAAATATATAGGAAAATAAGATGTAGCAGGAAGTATAAGAAGGTTCTCTATATCTCTATGATCTAGGATACTTAGAGAAGGAAGTTTGTGGGGTTCTTTGAGGAGTTTCATTTTATTAGGCAAAAAGGGGGTATTGATATCATAAGCAACTATTAGTCACTGTTCTTGGTGTATGCCAGGCATATTGCCAGATCTGGGAGAAGTAATAAAAACATGTGCATATTATCTGGAGGAGCTACTCTTATAAAATACCCATGGGACATAGTGGAGACATAAAGGATGATGGTCATTTTTTTGCTTGTGGTAGAAAGTGACACTGGAGCGGTGTGGGCACAGTGGCATGTGTGAACCAGCATGCTCTGTTGGGAAATACTGAATAGTTTGTTATGGCTGGAGTGTAGAATGGAGGCATGGAGAATGTGCTACACTGCTTCCAAATTATCTTAAATCCACCTTCTGTTTATCTCCAATGCCACCATTTAAATGAAGATGTTCTTTAGTATCACGTGTACTATTCCAGTAGCTGTTGTTCAGGTATCTACAGTCTTTCCCCAGCAATTCTCCACACAGGAGCCAGAATAATTTTTAAAATACACCTCCTAACCCCACATCCCATTAAAAAAATTTCTTGAAAACTCTATACTCAATTTATACCACTTCTCTATTGAAGATCACACTGTTCTTCTCTCTGTCCCTCAAATACTTCAGATACCTTCCTGCCTCAGGACATTTGCATATCTTGTTTCTTTTCTCTAATCCCCTTTTTATGTTTAGCAAAAGACAACCTTAATAGAGTGCCCAACGAAACAGAAAATGGGGGAAGATATTTGTTTATATACAACAGACAAAACCCTCATATCAAAAATATATAAAGAACTCTTCCAAATTATCCCAAAGAAGTGGGCAAATAATTTGAACAGCCAGTTTACAAAAAACAATAATTAAATGGCTGATAAAACTATGGAATATCTTAAGATATCATACAACAACCACTTCACTGTTAAAGAAAAAATTCTGGCAATGCCAAGTTTGAAGAGGCCGTAGACTCAGAGCCGCATTGCTAATGGGAGTGTAAATTTCTGCAACCATTTTGTGAAAAGTTTTAGCATTTTCTCCTAAAGTTGTACATCCATAAACCTTATGACCCAGCAGTTCCACTTTTAGTTATATCCCTAAGAGACAATCTTGCATATGTACAAGAGGTGACATTTTATTTATTTATTTATAACATCTTTATTGGAGTATAATTGCTTTACAATAGTGTGTTAGTTTCTGCTTTATAACAAAGTGAATCAGCTATACATATACATATATCCCCATATCTCCTCTCGTGTCTCCCTCCCACCCTCCCTATCCCGTCCCTCTAGGTGGTCACAAAGCACCGAGCTGATCTCCCTGTGCTATGTGGCTGCTTCTCACTAGCTATCTATTTTACATTTGGTAGTGTATATATGTCCACTCTGTCACTTCGTCCCAGCTTACCTCTTCCCTTCCCTGTATCCTCAAGCCCATTCTCTATGTCTGTGTCTTTATTCCTGTTCCGCCCCTAGGTTCTTCAGAACCTTTTTTTTTTTTTTTTTAGATTCCATATATATGTGTTAGCATACGGTATTTGTTTTTCTCTTTCTGACTTACTTCACTCTGTATGACAGTCTCTAGGTCCATCCACCTCACTACAAATAACTCAGTTTCATTTCTTTTTATGGTTAAGTAATATTTCATTGCACATATGTGCCACATCTTCTTTATCCTTCTATTTTTAGTTTTTTAAGGAACCTCTATACTCTTCTCCATAGTGGCTGTATCAATTTACATTCCCACCAACAATGCAAGAGGGTTTCCTTTTCTCCACACCCTCTCCAGCATTTATTGTTTGTAGATTTTTAATCATGGCCATTCTGACTGGTGTGAGGTGATACCTCACTGTAGTTTTGATTTGCATTTCCAAAAGGAGACGTTTTAAAGCATTTTATAGCAGCCTTGTTTACAGTACCAAAAGTTGAAACTAAATCAAATGCCACCCATCAGAATATAGATGAATATATTGTGGATATGCCCACAGTGGAATAGTGTATTAATGAACTTCAGTGATAGGAAACAAGATATATTTATGTTAGCAATATGACATTTGTTGAATCTTAGCTGTATAACTTAGTTTAAAAAGGAACTCCTGATATGCATGACACCTTTGTAAAGTTTAAAATACCTAAAAGTACACACACACATACTTTTTAAATGCAAAAGGAAATGCAATAAATATTTACAATAAATAACCTAAAAAGGAAATTTTAGACAAGGGAATGATGAACCCTGAATTCAGAAAAATCATTACCTCTGGGGGTGGTGAGGAACCAGGAGGATGGAATGTTGGGGGAAACATATAGTAAATTGTTATTCATTGTGAATATTATAACTTTGGTTTGGGGCTGTGATGATTTTTACATTATTAAAAATAACTAAATTACAAACTAATTAAAACTCATTCATACAAGGGAATGAAGGAAAATTTATGTTTAATCCAGTTCTGTGCACCTGAATTCCAAAAGATAATAAAGTACAACAAGAAATGTACTACAAGAAAACACAGTGATTTTTCCTTGATCTTGGAATAAGCAAAAAAGATAGGAATAATATAGGAAAAGGTTAATAAACTTAACTAGATAAAATTAAAAATTTTTGTTCAGCAAAATAATACTATATACAGTATAAAAAACCCAACACAAACTAAAGGAAAAGTTTACAACATATTTGACAGAGAAAAGACAAATTTTCTTAATATTAAAAAAGTCCTTGACAGTCAATTAAAAAGGACAATGACTCAGTGGATAAATGGAGTAAATACATGAGAAGGCAGTTCAGAAAATATTCATGGCTTATAAACATCTACAAAGATGCTCATTTCATTGGACATCAGGGAAATACAAAACACCATATTTTTAGGTTATCCAACTGACCGAGATTAAATAGTATGAGAATAAAGGGTGGAACATAAATCTTCCACTTTTGGAAGGTAGTTTGGCATCAAAGATCAAGATTTTAAATGTATATACTCTTAGATCAAGAAATTCACACAAATCTGTATACTCACACATGCAAGAAATGATGAATTTTAAAGGATAATTATAGTAAAAGAAGGAAAGCATCCAAAATGCAGCAGTTAAAAACAGAGTCATATCTTCATTTGCTGATACTGAAATCTTTGTAATAATTGAGAAAAGTAGGATACAGAACAAGGTGTTGAATCTATTCATATACATATATATATATATATAAAATCTGAAAATATCTAGAACTGCACTGTGTACTACAGTAACCACTGACCACTGATCATTAAGTCTTTGAAATGTGGCTAGTCTGAACTGAGATATGCTGTAATGTAAAATACACACTGGATTTAGGAGATTTAGAATAAATCATGCAAAATACCTCATTAATATGCTATTATGTTGATTACATGTTGAAATTATAGCATTTTGGATATATTGGGTTAAATAGAATGTTATTGAAATTAATTTCACCTGTTTCTATCAATTTTTTAGTGCTGCTACTAAAACATTTAAAATTGCGTATGTGGCCTGCATGATATTTCAGTGCAGACAGTAGTGATCTAACAAACACACAAGAAACTTCAAAGCAGTTACATGTGAGGAGTGGAATTGGAGATTTAGGATGCAATGAAGACTCACATTTCATTGTTTACCCTTTTATACCTTGTGATATTTTAACTCTGTAAATGAACTATTTTTGTAATAAACAGATGTATAAAACACATCTGTTAAATAATTGAGCAAAAGAATTAGTTGCTACCTTGGTCCTGGATTGGTTTCTATGGGTTAGGTAGTCCCTTCTGCTAGTCCTTGGACACAAAGTACCTGTGGCTTTTTAACTGTCCGTCCCATAGTAGCTTGGTATCCTCAGTAGGGTTTGCAATAGTGGTCCTTAGGTTTGGCCTGAGAGACATCTGCTGCTCGTCACTCTCCCCAAACTATTCTTCCACTTGAATTTATCCTGTCCAGACTGACCAGAGAGAAATGAGGAAGACAGAGGGACAAGAAAGGACAGTAAAAAAGATAATCAGTACATACATTATTTTTGACACTTCTGAGAAGGTTAATAATCTAAGAGATGTCTTTACAGTCTCAAATAAAAAAGGGTTGAACACACTTCCACATCCATCCCCAAGACCCCTAAAATCTGGCTGTAAGTTTGTCTCTCTGAGTGTGTGTTTATCTGAGAAAGGACCAAGAAAGCACAGAAATATTAAAAAATCCATCATCTCCCCAGGTCCCTCATGGACCACATAATAGATGTTTTTGAGATTTGAAGAATGCCACACATCTGTCATTAAAAAGTCACATCTGAATATATTTGCTACCTTGTAAGTAATTTTTTATTTTTAATTGTAATATTATTTATGAGCTTTTGCTCACTAGGAATTCTGTGTCGCTTTCAAAGAGATGGTATGAAACACAATACATCAGGAGAAAGACATGTGCTGATGAATTATGGTCCTGAATGTCATCATTCTGGTGATGTATATTAGAATAGGGATGGAGGAGTGAAGTTGAGGGATGAGTCTGTGTGCTGTGCATTCTTGAATGATCCCCAAGAAAACTGTAATACAGTTATTATCCATGTTTAGCATCATATAATCACAAAGTATCTGCCTGCAGAGGGAACCATTTTGCTAGGTAACTAGGCATATACACCACCAACACCCTGGGCCACATCCATGTTTAAAGTACTAAAATCAAACAAAGCATAAGAAAAAAATTAAATCAATTGCATCTGAGTAAAAATAATCCAAATTCCATCCTTATAATTCAAGTGATTTCTAACTACCTCGATTTGGTGGACTGGTATGGATAGGCTGTGTGTATGCTAATCGTCGTTTAGAAAGTTCTTCAGGTGATGTTAGATTCCTCTTAGCTCCAAAAATGCTGGCTCTATGTAATTATGCTGTAGATTTCTTGCATATCTTCATATTCATAATTACGTGGTATTTAACTTTCAATAACGACATTATTAAATCTGAGGGTGACAGCCCTTCACTTGTGACATTTAATTTACTTTTCAATTTCCCTTCTTCCCTTGGTCCTTTAAATGGTACTTTTTTGGTTTTTTGGTTTTTTTAAACATCTTTATTGGAGTATAGTTGCTTTACAACGGTGTGTTAGTTTCTGCTTTGGCAAACAGCTGAGGAGGTACTGTCAGTCCCACAGAGTGGCAGCCATGATGAATTTCCTTGAGAAATGTCTTCACAGTAAATGTCCGATTCCGAGTTTCAGTTAATGCCTTCTCAGGCAGTATACAGGTACCTATATTTCGAAGTGGTGTCTTTTATGCACAAAATAGCAGTGATGAGATGCTAAGTATCTTTTCATGAGTTGCTTCAGAAAGAGTGCTTTAGGATTTGGTTGCTTATAATCATGCCACAGGCCATTATTTACCCAGCAAATTTCCTTGCTGTCTGCTTTTTCCTGATGATAAAGTCACAAAAGGTTACCTTTCTACCTGAAGGTGAGCTGAAGAACAAATCTCACTTACTTATGTACTTTCCTGCAGATAAATCTTCCCTTCCAGTTCTTTTGCACACATGTAAGAATTTAAAAGAATACCCATAATTATTTTTCAAACAGTGCGGAAAATATTTTAAAAAGAAACAGATACAGTGAGTAGGGGAACATAATTGATGAGGCTTTGGGATTTTCAAATTGGGGGATTTTCAAATTGGGGAATTTTATCTGGGAAGTCATTAAATTCTAGTGAAATCAAAGCTGGATCTAGAAGCCAATAAGCGTATTCTCATGATTTTATAAAAGGTATAACACACTCAGTGGTAAACATTATTTCTGATTGCTCAGCTAATATCTTCTGCACAGGCAATAGCCCTCCATGGTGTCCTCTAAAAAGAAAGTTTTCTTTTTGCCATGAAGGCTATAAATGTTCCTGCAGTTGGCACTACTCCTTTAATTAACATATTGTTCAATGTATCTTTATAAGCCACTTATCTCCTATTGTACAGAACTCATTCTAAAGGTGGAAGAAGGAGCGTTTCACTTTGGGGACTCCATGCCAATGATTTTTTATTTTTCTACTGGTTAACATAATAGAAAATTGTTGCTGAAAGAACAGAGGGCATGTCCCTAATATTAAACATAAGGCAGGGATCCATTTTGCATTATTAACTCATGATTCACTTGGCTTCTGGGATATCGCCCTCTTTTTGGTTTTTCCCCCGTCTTTCTGACTGTTCCATCCTGTATAGAGGCTGCTGCCTTGCCCATATTCCATCAGGTCAGTGTGCTCCAGCTAACTTTCAGCTGTCAACATTTGAGCTTTCTTTGGCTGCTGGAGCCCACTCAGCTCACAAGCATGGGAGGCTCAAAATATCAAAATTCCAAATATTTATGCCCCCTGGGACCACCTTCCAACTAAAGACTAACAGCAGTTGGTATCTAAATACTCTAGTTTCTTTTCTTTATGGAGCGATAACCTTGAGGCATGCATTCTATACTGGTTGACAGCGTTCTCCAGGGGAATTAAGCCCCAGCTGAGCACAATGATAAACTGGCTTGATAACGCACCCTTATTGGCTGCTTTCCCTTCCTTGTCTCTTGTTCTGATTCCACTACTAGTGTTTCTTGGGGTCACCTCTCAAGTAAATTACTTGTACTCAAACATTTGCTTCAGGGTCTACTTCTGGGAAAACTCAAACTAAGACACTTCGCTGTCTCTTTTTCTTGATCCGTATCTTTCGGATATCTAAATGTTAGTATAGCCAAGGGCGTAGTCCTTGGACCACTTTTCTGAACTAAAGTATATTTCCTAGATGAATTCAACCAAACTTAAGATTTCAAATATCATCAAAATTAGGCCTCAAGCTGTCTTCTTTTCAGAATCTCAACTCTCAAATTTGTGTGTGTGTGGTGTGTCTATATATATCTATATTTGTGTGTGTGTCTGTATTTTCCTATCTATCTGTCTGACTGTCTATCTGTCTATCTATCTCCATTCAAACATCTACTAGGTATCCCAAAATTACATTTCCCAAACCTAACTCTTGAATTTCCCCCTTAAGTTGTTGGGAACTGAATAGCGCATAAGATGTTTAGGTTTTTATGTTGAATACATTGGTCCTAGTTTTGTCAAGAGGCATGTAAAACATGCCACTTTCATATTTGTAGGAGATTTCTTCAGATATTTAAAGAAAATGGACACACCTCTTTTCCTCTAAGATTCTCTGGAATCCAGGTTCAATAAACCTACTTCACTCAAATATCCTCATGTAACAACACTCTTAGACTGATCACTTTCTTCTCTGTAAATATCCCAGTTTTCATTGTTCCTCTCAAAATATGACAACTAGAATTCAATCTTATATTTTTGATATGGTCTAGTCAGTATGGGATATTCCTCTCTCCCATTCCCTCCCCCCCTTTCTCCCCCACTCCCACCCCACTCTCACACACAATTTATCAGGTTATATGCATTGTTTTCAGGTCCTTTTATTGAATGTGTTTTTATATGTCAGCAGTGTTACTGTTTTGTTGTTCTTCTAAATAAAACTGGACAATCATAACTAGAAAAAACCCAACACATCTTGACAGATTTTCACAGAATGGTCTTGTTATCTTAAATGTAATTTTAAGATACTTTCTAAATTCAGGAAAGGGCATTGTGAGAGGATCAAAAAAAAGAACATAAATCTGTCTGAAGACAAGGAACACTGAACCCTGTGGTGTTTATTTTGAGTACTTTTTTCTTTGTGACATTTATCTCAATGGCCTGTTGTCCTGTTCATCCTTTCTTTGGGGGAATCTGCAGGTCTGAGTGAGGTGTGCAATTTGAAAGAAAACAGAGACTACTTTCTTTTCTTTTTTTTGTAGAATGGAAAAGCTTTTCATTCCCCTGTCAGCTAGACTTAGGTACGCAACAGTCGTTCCTTTTGCTTAAGAAGATGGATTTGTTTTGGTGTAGGAATTGTCAGGCCTTAAGAGGAGACAGTTAATTCAGTCCTACTGAGAGAGCAAGACACAGTATCCCGAGGAGGACATGCTCTAACTACAGCGAATCACATAAGATCAGCCACTTTCCTGGTGCTTATGAAAATGATAATTATATTGAGCTTTTATATATGCATGGAATGTACAGTTTTCACAGCACTTTTGAATACCACCTCTCCTCTCCCTCCCCCCTTCCTCCTCCCCCCGCTCCCTCCCTCTCTTCTTCCCTTCCATCCTTCCTGTCAGGTGCTTGATGTGTTCCAGGAACTGTCCTGGACACAAAATAAGACATTTTCCCTAACTGTCAGGGGAAGCAAATCAAGATTACAGAGCCTGTCTTTGTAACAGTCCGGATCACAAGGTAGTGTAACCATTCTTAAGGTGATTGTTATAAACTCCATGGAAATTCACCACATTTGTGCAACAAAGCTGATATCCTTCACACCTCCCTCTAAGTCATTAGGTATATAAACAATTTAGTGTGTATTTTAGACATAAGCCTGTTGTTCCCCAATTGTGTAACAGAAGATGATCTAAAACAATGATTCTCATCAAAATTAAAATCAGAAACAATATAAAAGTTAAACTCAAAATACAGAAGCTCCTGTCAGTGTTCCAGAGACTGAAACTGATGTTTTAAACAGAATTCAGTTTCTCAATACGAATTCAGCTAGAAGAGACTTTATATCAATGCTTAACATGAAAATATTACCCATTATGGAGTACGACAACCAATGAGAAATTGGTGTGTAAAATTAGCTTTATAATGCCAAGAGTTTTAATATGATATTGGCAGAATATGAATGTTGGTTATAAGTTCAAAGGGGGCTAAAATTAGTAAAGATGCCCGAACTTCTTAAAATCTATGCAATTTATTGCCTCTCATTCCATGATGTGGCCAGTTGAAAATTGGGATTTCACCATTATTAATTTTTAAACACTGCAGAAGAATAAGATAATAACTTTTTCATGTATATTTGAGGACTTTCACATTGAGATGGCAAAAGCTGATATAACTTAATTACAAAATTAATGAATGAGGCTACATTTAAGTGAGGGTCTTTAGACTGAGTCGTGAACCCAGCTGTTTCAGAGAACTGTTAATATTTATCCCAGCTTGATGAAGGAAGGTGGAGGGGTAATATCAGTAACCCAAAACAAGGGAGGAAGCCGTCTACACTAGGATATACTAGGATTTGCATTTATTTGGGCCCTATGGGTCACTTCATGAGAAAATAGGTTATTATTTTCAAATTCTAAGACCAATGGAATCTTTGTGTTTCTAAAGCTCATTTTGTGGTGTGAACATTTGTAACCTTTAACTGCAGAATTATGGGATTTAGGAGGATCAGCATCATTTTAAGCAAACCATAGTCAGGCATTACTGCCAGGTTTATTTTCCTTATCTAATGATGTGAGAATCTAAATGGGCTTTAATATCCTATCTTCAGTGCTAACATGCTGCATTGCCCGTTTCGGTGGGAGATGTAGAAGAGCCTGCCATGTCTCTTTGGTATACGATCGCTATGATCACCGTCTCTGGGAGCTTGGCTTATTAATTACTTGATGGTGAGTGATAATGAAATGTGATGAGCTGCAATGACTTTTCTTTTTTTATTTATTTTATTTTATTTTTGGCTGCACAGGGTCTTTGTTGCTGCACGCAGGCTTTCTCTAGTTGCTGCGAGCGGGGGCTACTCTTTGTTGCGGTGCATGGGCTCTAGGTGCGCGGGCTTCAGGAGTTGTGGCTCGCAGGCTGTAGAGCGCAGGCTCAGTAGTTGTGATGCGTGGGCTTAGTTGCTCTGCGGCATGTGGGATCTTCCTGGCCCAGGGCTGGAACCCATGTCCCCTGCATTGGCAGGTGGATTCTTAACCACTGCACCACCAGGGAAGCCTGAGCTGCAATGAGTTTTCGGTGGGCAGTCCCTGCTCAATCAGGCTTCCTGATGTCTTAAACCTTGAAGGAAATGGGAAGGATTTTGTTCCATGTATATGCCATCTTTGTCCTTTTTTAAAGGTTGTTATTTAAACATTCAGCCAACCTGAATTTGTGGAGAGCAACGTTGTTGAAAGTGTTCAATATAATTCAATAAATATTTTCTAAGCCCCATCTTGTGCCATTTCCTGTATTAGCTATTTAGCATTGTATAAGAGCCTTGACTACCTACTTTACATGTTCCATTGACTTGAATTGGCAATGTGCAAATAGTTTAAAAAGTTAAAAGCTGACTACCAAAATCAAAATGAAGAAAATGTTTTATTGAAGCAAACGTGTAATCAGAGAAGAATTGGTTTGTATGTATAATATGACTACAGCCTCAGTACAGGGCAGTCTGGCTGAGTGTTTAGAGCCTAGGCCCTGATGTCTGACCACCTGGGCTTAAATCTCTGATCTGCTTTCACCAGCTCTGTGGTCTTTGCCGGGTGCACTGTGGTTGGATTGCAACATTGAGTGGTTATGTGGATTAAATAGGTGAGGTCATTCAGAGCACTTAGAGCAGCACTCTGTGTTAGCAACGACCTTTCCTACCTTCCATTCTGCAGTGTTGCATTTACAAATGGCTTGGTCTTCTTGATTTACTCTGCTTTTACAAAATATATCATACTGCTGTGTCTGTCAGACAATATATGAAATCAGGTTTTGTTTTTTTGGAGGCTGGGGGGTGGGAACCATATCTAATCCAAGAGCTTTCAAAGATAATATTTTTGTCTTTATAATTTTTTCTGAATGTAAAAGTAGTATGCGTATTGAAACATATTCAAACAATATAGCAATGTTCTAAGGCAGAGATTTCTTTGTGGAAATGTACATACACCTGCATATGCACATGCTATTACTATACTGATCAGTATTTTGCTTTTTTTGTCTCTAAGAAGCAGCTTTATTGAGGTGTAATTTACGTATCATAAAGTTCACAAAGTGAATTCAATGATTTTTAGTAAATTGACACTTAACTATACAATCATCACCACAGTTCAGTTTTAGAATATTTCCATCACCTCAGAGATTGCCATGTCCATTTGCAGGCAAGTGGTGCCCACCCCAGTCCCAGGCAACCAGGGATCTGTTTCCATCTCTATAGATTTGCTTATTTTGAACATTTCAGGTAATTGGAATCATACAATGTGTGATTTTTACAGCTGTCTTTTTGAACAGCATAATGCTTTTGAAGTTCAAACATGTAGTATGTATTAATAATTTGCTTTTGTAACTTAATATGCCATTGACATTTTCCTTTGTTGGTATATACAGATTTGCCTTATTCTTTTTAGGGACTACAGATGATTTTACTTTATGACTATGCCATAATTATAAGGTACTCTTAAGGAAATATTTTAAAGTTCTTTAGATGATAATTCTTTGTTGTAAATAAGTCTACACAAAACATTCTTGTGTAACTATCATAGTAAACTTTTTTTTTTTTTTCCGGTATGCGGGCCTCTCACTGTTGTGGCCTCTCCCGTTGCGGAGCACAGGCTCCGGACGCGCAGGCCCAGCGGCCATGGCTCACGGGCCCAGCTGCTCCGCGGCATATGGGATCCTCCCAGACCGGGGCACGAACCCGTATCCCCTGCATCGGCAGGCGGACTCTCAACCACTGCGCCACCAGGGAGGCCCATAGTAAACTTTTATTAGTACTTCTGTAAGATAAATTCCTTAAAGTAAAATTTCTGGGTCAAAGGGTAAAATAAATTTTAGATTTTGATATACACTTCTAAATTACTTTCCAAAAGGTGGTACCAATTTATATGCTGACCAATAATATGAGTACGTGCTTCCCAATGTTTTCACATATATACTGTTGTTATTTTTAAATCTTTCTTAATGTTATAGGTTAAAAAGTGATATCTCTTTGTTTTAATTAATATTCATTTGATTATTAGTGAATCTAAGCATCTTTTCATATTTGAATGAGCCAAATGCTTTTACAATTTACTGGATGGATTACCAGGTCCTGGGATTTTTTTCTTTTTTTAATACCATGTTTTCCTTTTTAGACTTTTCCTGTTGATGTATGGGAAATATTTATATATTTAAAACCATTTTTTCTATATTTATGTTGTTTTTTTGTTGACCTTGTCTGTGGTGTTTTTCAAGTTACATAAGTTTCAGTTTGTTCTTTAGTGCTGTTAAACCTGTTTTTTATTTTAATTGAGGTATAATTGACATAAAATGAGGTGTACAACATAATGATTCTGTATTTGTATATATTGTAAATGATCACCACAATAAGTCTAGTTAACATCTGTCACCACACAGAGTTACAAAAATATTTTTCTTGTGATGAGAACTTTTAAGGTTTATTCTCTTAGCAACTTTCAAATATGCAATACAGTACTATTAACTGTAGTCACCATTGCTGTACACTGTGTCCCCATGACTTGTTCATTTTATAACTAAGTGTACCTTTTGACCCTCTTCACCCATTTCTCTTCCAACCCCTCCCCCCATCCCACCTTCTGGCAACAGCTACCAGTCTGTTCTCTGTATCTGTGAGCTTGACTTTCTTTTGCCTTTTTTTTTCAGTGTCTACATATAAGTGAGATCATACAGTATTTGTTTTTCTCTGTTTGACTTATTTCATTTAGCATAATACTCTCGAGGCCTATCCATGATGTTGCAAATGGCAAGATTTCATTTTTTTAATAGCTGAGTAATATTCTAGTGTGTGTGTGTGTGTGTGTGTGTGTGTGTGTGATGTTTTTTAAATCCATTCATCCATCAGTGGACACTTAGGTTGTTTCCATATCTTGACTATTGTAAATAATGCTGCATTGAACACTGGGGTGCATATTTCTTTTTGACTTAGTATTTTTGTTTTCTTTGAATAAATATCCAGAAGTGGAATTGCTGGGTCATGTGACAGTTCTAATTTTAATATTTTGAGGTGCCTTCATACTGTTTTCCATGGTGGCTGCACCAGTTTATATTCTCATCAGTAGTGCACAAAGGTTCCCTGTCTTAATGGGAGTTTCAGGAGTGGCCAACACTGTCTTCGTCTTCCCTGTAGGGTTGCTAGAAAGTTACCATTTGTGGGACTGACTTGATAGTGTGCCCTTGTTTGCTTCCTTCCCCCATAACCCAGTCCCATTGACCCACTCTGCCCACATTTTTCCTGGGAATACTTTCAAATAAATGTTTCACATGAATTCTCATCTCAGTGTCTTAGAAACCCAACCCAAAACCCACTGAAGGGTTTAAGCAGAAGACTGGCATATCTATTTTATCTGTTGATATTAGTTGAACTGAGCCCCACTGTTTTTTTTTTCTTTTTTGTGTGTGTTTCAAAGTGCTTCCAACAGGATTTTCCTGTTTTGCTTATCTTCTTTATTAAAAATAGACGTTATTTTTTAGAGCAGTTTTAGTTTCACTATAGAATTGAGCAGAAAGTGTAGAGTTCCTATACACCCCCTACCCCCATACATTCATAGCGTCCCATATTATTATCCTCCACCAGAATGGTACATTTGTTATATTTGATGAACATACATTGACATGTCATTATCACTCAAAGCCCATAGTTTATATTAGGATTCACTCTTGGTGTTTTATGTTCTATGGGTTTGGACAAAGGTATAATGACATATCCACCATTATAGTTTCAGACACAGTAGTTTCACTGCCCTAAAAAGCTTCTGTGCTCTGCTTATTTATCTTTCCTTCCCCTCAACCCCTGGTAACCACTACTACTCTTATACATGCCTCCAGAATGTCATATAATTGGAATCACACAGTATGTAGCCTTCCCAGATTGGCTTCTTTCACTCAGTAATATGCATTTCAGTTTCCTCCATGAATTTTCATGCCTTGATAGCTTATTTCTTTCAAACACTGAGTAATAGTCCATTATCTAAATGTACCGCAGTTCATTTATCCATTAACCTATTGAAGGCTATCTTGGTTGCTTCCAAGTTTTGGCAATTGTGAATAAAACTACTATAAACAGTAGTATGCTGGATCTATGGTAAAAGTATGCTCAGTTTTGGAAGAAACCACCAGACTGTCTTTCAAAGTGCATCTACCATTTTGCATTTATACTAGCAATGAATGAGAGTTCCTGTTGCTTCTTTTTCTTGACAGCATTTGTTATTTGTCAGTGTTTTTGGATTTTGGCCATTCTAATAGCTGTGTAGTGGTTATCTAATTGATATTTTTTCTCTCTTCTTTTTTTTAATTCTTTTTTTCTTTTTGCTACTGTGGCTTTCTTCAGTATCTCGGCCTGTATTTCTGCTTGTGATAATAATATTTGCCCATTTCTGACAAAATAGAAATTTCAATATGTAATTTTCCTTAACAGAAATTCTGTAATCATTACTGGAAACTGGAAATGCTATTTTTGCCCTTCCTGAACTCAGTCTTCTCAAAGCTAATATTTTACCACTGGGATTTAAATCTCAACAGAACTGAGAGGTGTCCAGGTTGTAGTGTCACTGTGCCACCCACTGTGTGTAGTCCTTGGTGTGTGTGGGTTCTGTGGGAGGGATGTTTAAGAGTTTAGTGAAAAAGCTCTTTTAGTTCATGTTCACAGGTATTTTCCCCTGCAGTTCTCACAGGTAGTCAAGGTAGCTGGGTCAGGAAGGCTTTCAAGACTCAGAAAACATGACCTTGACTACTTATCTGAATCTGGCTACTTGAATCAGACTCCTTCCATCATTGTAGACTTATCTTCAAGGCTTCAAATTCCCTCTTGAAATGTAGCCCCTGTTCACCTTCCCCTTGCTTCCAGTCACCTGACACATCTGTATGTCAGGTGACAACTGGATGTCTGGTCCCCAGCTGTGAAAGTTAAAAAATATATCCATATGGCTAATAAATATTTGGAAAGGTTCCCAAACTTATTAGTCATCATGATACTCAAATCCACAGTGAGATGTCACTATATACCCAGCAGAGTTAACAAGGTTAAACAGATTTTTACTACCAGATGTTGGTGAAGCAAGTAAAACTCTCAAACTACTGACAGAAGTGTAAATTGATGCAGCCACTTGGCAAAATTGGTTGGTATTGTCTACTAAAACTGAACATACACTCAACTGTGACACAGAAACTCCACTCTCAGTTACATACACAACAGAAATGTGTGCAGGTGTATATCAAGAGCCACATACCTGATTGTTTGCAGCTGCACTATTCATGATAGCTAAAGATTAAAAACAACCCATGTGCTCAACAATAGTAGATTAAATAAACAATTTTTTCACATCTTCATATAACGAAGTACTAATTACTATATTACAGTTAAAGTAAATGAACTTTTGTTGCACACAATGTGGATGAAGCTCACAAACATAATATTAAGCAAAAGAGGCCAGATAGCAAATAATGCATACTGTGTGGTACACAGCTAAATTATAGTGTTATAAATAATAATGTTGTCTTTGGGGAAGAAGGTGGGAGGTGTTCATTGGGAAAAGGTATGAAGGGGTCTTCTTGGGGTGCTAGTAAAATCTTATTTCTTTACCTGGCTCTGAGTTCATGGATGTTTATTTTCTTAAAATTACTGAGCTGTATGCAGATGGCACTTCTGGGCACGTGTGTTATACTCCATAATGATTTTAAAGTAAAAGAGAGAGAGAGAGAACATTCTAGCAGCTGGAGAGTGGAAGGACTGAAATCAAGAAAATTAGTTAGGAAGTAGTTGCAGTAGTAGTGATAATAATCATGACAATGAACACTTATTGAAGGCTTATCCTGTGCCCCACATGGCAACTCCATAAGGGAGATATTTTATTATCCCCACTTTATAGATGAGAAAACTGAAGCATAGGGTTATTAAGGATAATGTTCTAGGTCACACAGATATTTAATGGTATAGCTGGAATTTGAAACCAAGCCAGCCAGTTGAATTCTAGGATATGTGCATTTATATGCCAGATTATATACTCTTGTGATACTGGTCTTAGGAAAAGATAATTTTGGTGTTAATTAGTGGAGTTGGTGAGAAGTGGTCAGATTCAGGACAGATTTTAGGTTTGCTGCTGGATCTGCTGTTTGGTGAGTGGGAACAAAAGAAATTACAGGTGACTTGTAGATATTTTTGTTATGCACTTAAGGGGATGTTGTTTCTGACTTGTGACAGAATGGATATGGAATAGGTACTAAGATGAAAAGGGATATCAAGGCATTTAGTTAGGCCTTGTTATATTTGAGATATCTGTTAGACATCCAAGCATGCAGGTCAAATAGGAAATTGGATCCATAGGGTCCACAGGTCTGGAGGCAGATCAGGCTGGAGATATAAATTCAGGAGTCATCAGTATACTGGTGAAGTTAGGCCACAGGTGATGATGAAATTATCTAGTGAGAGGTTGCAGATAGAAAAGAATATAGGGATAGAACTGTGTCTTAAACTTAGTGGAGAGAATGAGACTAGGCTTTAGCAAATTTGTGGAACAGAAGAAATCAGAAGAAAATTTCCCAGAATCAAAAAAGAACACAAGTGCTCAGAATGAAAAGGCTCAGATAGGACTAAGCACAGGGAATGTGTAAAGAGACTCCTAGAGATATATAATTGTGACAGAACACCAAAGATAAGGAGACCCTCCTAAAAAGTGGGTCATGGAGAGGATAAAACAAAAGTTGCCTACAAAGGAGTGAGATTAGATTCTTTACCAACAGCACTTTATATTCAAAGATAATAGCCAGTAAATCAAAGGTGATAGTAGAATGAACGTTTTCAGACCAAGATGCCTGAGTACACTTTTGTAGAAAGTTCCTTGAGGATATGCTCCAGAAAAAAAAAAAGAGACCATATCAGGAAAAAATATACAGAATGCAGGAAACAGAGGGCCCAAACCAGAGTGCAGTGATGGGAATTCTGTGTGCTAGGCCTAAAAAGCAACTAATCCATATTAGGGAAAGAGAAGGAAGACACCAAAACGGTGGTCTCTGGTAAGGAAAGAAAGGCAGAATGAAAGGATAGATAGTATAATTGTGAGTCTAGAAATGTTTGAGGATATGCCAAAGGAAATTGATAAACTGTGAAAAAGCAGAATCCAATTGAACTGATTCTAAGTATATTTTAGTGTAATTGGAAAATGACACTGGAAAAGAAAATGGAGTCCTAGCTTATGACGTAGCTCATTATTGACATGACCACAGTAAATCAAATACCACTTATTGGTTTTCATCTTTTAGAATTGGCCTATAGACAAATTATGGAAAACTGTAGGAAGATTATAGGACAGATTGTAAACAGTATCCACTCTGCTATTATTAAAATGTAGATATGGCTGACGGAGATGAGAGATGGAGAAAGGGAAGAGAGGAGGAGACAAGGGTGAGAGTTTTTGTGTCCTGTCATCTTATAAAGTAGGGAGCCGAGATGTATTGTGTATAATTACAGGCCAAGAAATAGTGTTTTAACTAATTTTGTTGTTACTGCAGATGTCTTCAGAGGAGAAACTATGGTGATAAAACTGTATACAGAGAAAGATTTGGGGAGGTGGGGAATGATGTAAGTGAGCAAAATCCTCATCTACCATAGCAGGGGCCAGTAGCCAAGATATCATGGTGTAAATGTGCTAATTAAGTGTTTGAAGGTGAGCCCCAGAAAAATGAAAAGGAAGCAGTTAAAAGTGTTTGCCTCTGGGGACTAAGACCCTGTGGGTGGGGAGGCATGGAAATAAGAATTGTTGGCTTTCTGTTCTTTTTGTTTCGTAAATCATATGCAGTTATGACTTTGAATAAAAATGAAAATGAAATGAAAAATTATAAAATGGAAATTGTTCTAAAATAAGGACATTAGGAAGATGTTGAAAAGACAACTTAAAACAAACAGAAAAAAAACACAGGAAGCCTGGAGTCTGTGTTTAAAAATACCACAATTGGAAACATAGACCTAGACAAGTGCTTTGAACTGAAATCCTATAGGACTCATTTTCAAAAAAAAAAATAATAATGCAAGAAAAAAGTGGTTTTTGAAAATGAAAAGAGGAGGATGGAAATACTGCAAAGTTGTAGACCAGAAATTTAGACGTGTAGGCAGACACCTCCCCACCCCATCTCCACTGCCAAAGTTTATAAAGCATTTTGAAATGAGTTCACAACCAATATTGAAAAATAATTAAAACATGAAAGGCGAGAAGGCACCAAAGAATTAGTGGAACTAACTGCAGGTCATGGATAAAAAGGAGATAATACAGTAAGTAAAGTGTTTCTTAGGTCTTTATTGAGGAAGTGATTAAAGAGATTCACACTCTTTACTTGTCTTTTGAAGCAGGTAGATGAAAAGGAATGGATCAAATAGTAACAAATAAGGAGGGAGAATTCAGATCAAGGATGGAGATAATTGGCAGTAGTGCCATCAATTTCTCCTCCTGTGCCCATATGGAGGCAGCCTCAGAAACTTCCTCTACAGTTTTCCAGAGTAGCCACTGAAATTGGTACGTGAGATAAAAGCTGTGGTCCAGGTAAACCTAACTGAAACAAGGTATAATGAAATCACTTAGCTCCTATTGAATTTATTAAAAAGTTGGACCCAAACTTAACAGGTTTAAGAGAAAGAAATTTATTGTTTTGGGTGGCCCACACAAGAAGTATCTTCTAAAAGAGGCAAGGAGCACTCTGAGCATTAGTGGAACTACCAGCACTTTAGCCAGAAGGCTATCCTCTGACCTATATATGACCTTCATCTCAAGTCACTAGACTATGGTAGTGGCTGAGTTCGAGTGAAACTTGAGATAGATGTAAAAGGCATTAACAACTCATTATACAGAATAAGTAAATTAAGGTTAAAATATGTTAAGTGACATTTCCAAAATCAAGAATCAAACTAATAGAAAATCTGACCCTAGATCTCAGGTGCCTGGTGTCCTAGTCTAGAGTCCTTAGCTTAAATGACTCAATATTCACATCACGTGAAGTACGTTTAAGATCCTAACACTAGAAGTATTAGATTTAAGGAGCCAGTTGTGGTAATTGAAAAGGTTTACCTTGGGCACTGTTATCTTTACATACATCTTGGTCTGTAAAGAACGGGTGGCCTTTATGTTATTCCTTCAGATGGCAGATACTATAGAATTAGAATATGTGGCAGGCCTTTCCTGGTGGCGCAGTGGTTGAAAGTCTGCCTGCCAATGCAGGGGACACGGGTTCATGCCCCAGTCCGGGGAGATCCCACATGCCACGGAGCAGCTGGGCCCGTGAGCCATGGCCGCTGAGCCTGCGCGTCCGGAGCCTGTGCTCCGCAACAGGAGAGGCCACAACGGTGAGAGGCCCGCGTACTGCAGGAAAAAGAAAATAATAATAATATGTGGCAGAGACTGCTAGGGATCCACTAATGTTAAGATGAACATATTGTCCTGGTTTTCCTGGAGAAGTCCTGGTTCATGCTGTTGTCCCAGCATAAATAGTGATAGCGTCCTGTGTCTTTCTTAATAGTGTCCTATGTCGGGACACAACTCCCCATGGGTCTGTTTCATTTCTGTACATCCTATGAGTCGGGTAATAACTCACTGTTACCTGGACTATATATTTAAAGATGTTTATAGAACAGCCTTGGAAGATAGAGAATGTGACTCTCCAGCACAAAAGGCAAGCACATTACTGCCACTATAAAAGATTCACTAAATTCAAAATTCTTCTCCTGTAATGCAACCAACTATGTGTGCATGCACCCATCCAAGCCCATCACATTGCCCCTGTGGGACTTGGGAGGCAAGGTAAACTGATGCAGATATGGTGATGCTCATGCTACTTGCAGTACCATGAGTCATAAACCATTGTTCCTGACCCAGGAGTCCCATATCTTTTGCCAGTATCCATGAGACTGTGCCAGGGAAACATTATCTTGCAAATGGCATAAAATCTCAGACCCTTCAGAGTTAACATTCTAAAAATTATATGTTGTACTGAACTAATGAAAGAGCATCTGAATTTCTGCTGGGCACCCCAGTAGAGACTACATTTCCCATCTTTATTTTCATGGCCATGTGATCAAGCTCTAGCCAATGCAATGTGAGGCAAAGAGTTACTTCCAGATCACAATCATAATAGGAATGGGTATGCCCTGCCTTTGACCTTTCCTTCATTCATCTGGCTGGGATACAGACCGAATGATGGCAGCTTGAGAAGACGTTTTAGACTCAGGATACCAGTCATCTGTTGAGGATGGCAGAACCATCCCTTTAGCCTTGGGCTGGCTACTTCTGGACTGTAAGGGAGATACACATTTTTTTTTCTTTTACAAATTTAATCAGTTATACATATACATATGTTCCCATATCCCCTCCCTTTTGCGTTTTTTTTTTAATGAAACAAAAAAATTCTTTATTTTGTGCTTGCAAAGACAATTAGAAATTTGACAAATCTGTTAGGTATCAACTTCCAAAAACCTTTGGATTTTTACAATTCTATTTCAATTCTATCAGTTTCTTAGCAAAAGGGGGAGATACACATTTTTTATCTTACTTAAATCAGTGTATTTTTGGCTCCCTTTAATGGCAGCTTGAATGTACTCTAAGAAATGTAGCAGCAAACTTAAATATCTCTTTGTTATTATTATTTTAAATAAATGAAGAAGTTGAGATAAAATCAGTAAATGACTTGCTCATCATTACAGAATTGAGAAAACTAACACTTCCATTGATCCCCTCCTCCCCTATTCCTCACATTGCCCATATCCAGTATTATCAGATGATACTGAATATATAAGCACAAGGTGTCCAGAGAAGCAGGAGTATAGGGAAATCTTTACAGTGAGTATCAGTAAATGGATGATAAATTATATCAATTATCCAGCTCCGGATGAAGAAAAGTATATAGGGACATAATGTGAGGTTTGTGAGTTGACAGTCAAGGTAAGACTGAGAAATTGCAAGGGTAAAAAGTACTCAGTGGAGGAGAAATAATTTATACTAAAGTGACATGGTCGTCAGTTTCTTTCAGTTTTCGTTGTTATGTCCCCGATGTCCAGTTCACTGCCTTCTTGGAGTGGCTTCATTAAGCAAGTGAAATTTGAAGAGGGATCTGAGAGAGTTGAAATAGTTCTCCTGACAAATGGGTGAGGGAAAACTGGCTAGGCACTGACTTCATAAATCAAGCAGTATCTGTATGTTAGACACTCATGAAATGCTTGTGGGTGTGGTGAAGATACCGTGATGTTGAAGGCAAGGTTTGTAACCAAAGAGAAAATACAATTTTCCAGGGCTTACAATACCAACATTAAAAATAACAATATGGTTTTGTAGGGAGGAAGGAAATAGGTAGTTTCATAAAGATTATGGGGCTCGAGGTATGCCTTGAAAAATAGAATGTTGGGAAGTTGAAGTCTTGTTAATAGTTGAAGAATTGCCACATGGTTCTCATTTAACTGGAATGTCTTATTGACAAGTGTTTTGTTATTGTTTTTTAACTTTTTGGTGAGCTTAGTAAAAATTTCTTCCTTAACCTTGTCTCCTTGGAATCTCATGGTTTTATAGATTGGTGCAGAAGTGATCTTAGGGCATGAAAGTATCTGAAGATGAAATGGAAAAACTCCAATAAAGCATTGGATTTGGGATGGACATTATTCAGAATTCTTAGGTGCCATATACAATACTGAAATGGGAAAGATTATTGTAGGCTGAGATTCACCTGATATGTTCTCTTGGAGCAAACAAGGAGTTAGGCAATTGTTTGAAGGAATTGAGAATCATTGTGGCACAAAAAAGCCCTTGGGCTAGGCTCTGCACCTCTGCTACCATGCATTTGTTTAAATTAAATTTTTTATATTTTAAATTAATTGTGGTAAAATGCACATAACAGAAAATTTACCATCTTAACCATATTTAAGCATACAGTTCAGTAGTATTAAGTAAATTCACATTGTTGTACAAACAATCTCCAGAATTTTTTCATCTTGCAAACCTGAAATTCTATATCCATTGAACAGTAACTCCTCATTTTCTCCTTCCCCTATTTTCTGGCAACAACCGTTGTACATTGTTTCTATAAATTTGACTAATCTAGATACCTCACATACATGGAATCATATGGTATTTGTCTTTTGTGACTGATTTATCTCACTTAGCAAAATGTCCTCAAAGTTCATCCATGTTGTAATGTGTCAGATTTTTTTTCCTTTTTAAAAGGCTGAATAATATTCCATTGTATGTATATACCACATGTTTATCCTTTCATCCATTGATAGACATGTGGGTTGCTTCTACCTCTTGCCTATAATAATACTGCTCTGAACATGGGTATACAAATATCTCTTCGGGACCCTGCTTTCTATTCTTTTGGATGTAAATCCAGGAGTGGAATTGCTGGATCACAATTCTATGTTTAATGTTTTTGAGACATTGCTATATTGTTTTCCATAGTAGCTATACCATTTTACGTTCTCACCAACAGTGTATAAAGGTTCCAGTTTCTCCATGTCCTTGCCAATACTGGTTATTTTCTTTCTTTTTTTTTTTTTTTTCTTTTAAAATAGTAACCATCCTAATGGGTATGAAGTGATATGTCGTGGTTTTTTTTTAAAAAGTAATAAATAAATTAATTAATTTTTTTTGGCTGCATTGGGTCTTCGTTGCTGTGCGCGGGCTTTTCTGTAGTTGCCGCACACAGGCTTCTCATTGCGGTGGCTTCTCTTTGTTGTGGAGCACGGGCTCTAGGTGCATGGGCTTCAGTAGTTGTGGCTTGTGGGCTCTAGAGCACAGGCTCAGTAGTTGTGGTGCACGGGCTTAGTTGCTCTTCAGCATGTGGGATCTAACCGGACCAAGGCTCAAACCCGTGTCCCCTGCATTGACAGGCGGATTCTTAACCACTGCGCCACCAGGGAAGTCCCTTCTCATTGTGATTTTGATTTGCATTTCCCTATGATTAGAGATGTTGAGCATAATTCTATATGCTTATTGGCCATTTGTTTATTTTCTTTGGAGACGTGTCTTTTCAAGTTCTTTGTCCATTTGAAAAAAATTATATAAACTGTTTATTAACAGACAGTGCCTACAAATTTATTTCTTCTTGGACACATGCATGATGCAACCATGGTGGCCTGTGGTCTTGGTGTGTTGGCCTCGGACACAAAGTCCCCAGAAGTGGCACAGCCCTCTGTGGGCCCAAATCTTCTTCATTTGCTCCAGGTTTTCATGAAGTTTGTAGTCCAGACCATTGGCCAAGACTTGGCTGTGTTTTCCATTTGTCACACCCTTCTGTCTGTTGAAGAACTAGTCTGGGATCATGTACTGGTGTGGATTCTGCATAATGGTGATCACACATTCTACCTCCTCCTCAGTGAGCTCTCCTGCCCTCTTGGTGAGGTCGATGTCTGCTTTCCTCAACATCATATGAGCAAATTTTGCCCCACACCCTTAATTGCTGTAATGGCTAAAGCAATTTTATGCTGCTCATCAATATATTGTTGTTGAGTACTTGCAAAATGTGCTGGAACTTCTCAAGGATTACTAGAGATGTGGCAGCAGCCCCAGTAGCTCTTTTGTCCATTTTTAAAATTGGGTTGTTTTTTGTTGTTGAGTTTTAAAAGTTCTCTCTGTATTTGGGTTATTAACCCCCCATCATACATATGATTGCAAATATTTTTTCCCATTCTATAGGTTGCCTTTTCACTCTTTTGGTTGTGTTCTCACATGGAAGTTTTTACTTGTGATATAGTTCATTTTAGCTATTTTTACTTTTGTTGCCTTTGCTTTTGGTGTCATATCCAAGAAATCATTGCCAAATTCATTGTAATGAAGTTTTTCCACTATGTTTTCTTTTAAGAGTTTTATTGTTGAGGTCTTAAGTTTAGGTCTTTGATCCATTTTGAATTAATTTTCCATATGATGTAAAGTAAGGCTTTAACTTTATTCTTTTCCATATGTCTATCCAGTTTTCCTAGCACCATTTGTTGAAGAGACTGTCCTTTTCCCATTGAATGGTTTTGGCATCCTTGTCAAAAATAAGTTTACCATATACTCAAACATTTATTTCTGGCCTCTCCATTCAATTCCACTGGTCTCTATATCTGTTTTCATGCCAATAACACACTGTTTTGATTACCGTAGCTTTGTAACAAGTTTTGAAATCAGAAAGTGTGTGTCATTAACTTCATTCTTCTTTTTAAAGATTGTTTTGGCTATTTGGGATCCTTTGAAATTCCATATTAATTTTTTTTTTTTTTCTTTTTGCGGTATGTGGGCCTCTCACTGTTGTGGCCTCTCCCGTTGCGGAGCACAGGCTCCGGACACGCAGGCCCAGCGGCCATGGCTCACGGGCCCAGCCGCTCCGCGGCATATGGGATCCTCTCAGACCGGGGCACGAACCCATATCCCCCGCATCGGCAGGCGGACTCTCAACCACTGCGCCACCAGGGAGGCCCCATATTAATTTTAGAATGGATTTTTCCATTCTAAAAGTTTGCATTAAATCTGTAGATCATTCTGGTTTGTATTGATACCTTAATAGTATTAAATCTTCCAATCTATGAGCACAGGATGTCTTTCCAATTATTTGTGTCTTCTTCAATTTCTTTTAGCAGTGTTTTTTTGTTTGTTTATTTTTAACATCTTTATTGGAGTATAATTGCTTTGCAATGGTGTGTTAGTTTCTGCTTTATAATAAAGTGAATCAGCTATACGTATACATATATCCCCATATCTCCTCCCTCTTGTGTCTCCCTCCCACCCTCCCTCAGCAGTGTTTGGAAGTTTTCGGTGTATAAGTCTTTCACCTCCTTGGTTAAGTTTTTTCCCAGGTGTTTTATTTTTTAAATGCTATTATAAATGGAATTTTATTTATTTATTTATTTTTTAATTTAATTTTTTTTTTTCTGTACGTGGGCTTCTCACTGTTGTGGCCTCTCCCATTGCGGAGCACAGGCTCTGGACGCTCAGGTTCAGTAGCCATGGCTCACGGGCCCAGCCGCTCCGCGGCATGTGGGATCTTCCCAGACCGGGGCACGAACCCGTGTCCCCTGCATCGGCAGGCAGACTCTCAACCACTGCGCCACCAGGGAAGCCCTATAAATGGAATTTTAAAATGTTTTCCTTTTCAGATTGTTTATTTTTAGTGTATGTAAATGTAACTGATTTTTACATTTTGATTTTGTATCCTGCAATTGAAAAATTTGTTTATTTCTAACAGTTTTTTAATGCAGTCATTAGGGCTTTCTACATATAAGATTATGTTGCAACTAGAGACATTTTACATCTTTCTTTCCGATTTGGATGTCCTTTGTTTCTTTTTCTTGCCTACTTATTCTGGCTAGGACTTCTAATACTGTGTTGTATAGAAATGGCAAAAGCAGGCATGGCATCCCTGTCTTGTTCCTGATCTTAGAGAAAAAACTTTCAGTCTTTCACCATTGAGTATGATGTTAGCTGTGGATACTACTCATTTTTTCACTCAGGGTTATGTTCAAAGAGAGTCTGCTCTGATGAAAAATAGTCTTATCTCTTGATGCAGTTAAGAGGAATATTGTGATTTGCCAAGTTAAATTTTATATTTTCTTCAATTTGATCTACTCATTTAATAGTTAAGGAAAGGCCCTGGGGGTAGGCATGGCCACTTGATATTTAATGACAATGATGACAATGAGAAGTGACCAGAGTCTCTTAGCTCTTGGGACAGTCCTATTTCAATGACTCCTGAGTGCTTCTTCAGTTGTAAGAGTTGCAATTGTCAGTTGAATTTTGTTGTACACAACTCTTACCCTAGATCAATCAGACTCAGCTCTCCCCTCATCTCCTGCAATGAATTCCCTTTTCTCTTTCGATCCAAATACTGTGATGCCTGCTCTATGTTACTATCTCCTCTGTAAAGACTTTCCTGCCTCAGAATTCCAATGGGCATATTTTCTAGAGCTAAAGTTGTGCTGAACCTCAAAGGTTCTCAACTGCACAGGCAGTGTTATTTGTAGTTTCAAGAAATACATCTCTCATGTGTCTGTGACCCTATTTTCCAAATGGATAAAGTGCTGCTGTAATGAATGAAATATAAATTCACTTATTGAGGGTCCTCCAAAGCCAAAACTTTGCGTATCATATTTTAATTGTAACTTTAAACCAGGTGGGTTAAAAATCTGAGTTAAGCATGAAAAAAATCAAGAGAACACTATATCAAATTAATTTGAATTGATATTTCCACATTTCATTTCATTCTTGAGTAATGGTTTTGACAACATGTTGGTAAAGAGTATTTTCTTAATATTCATAAATATGGAGATATGTATCTCCTTGTTGGCAAGAGTATTTTCTTAATACTCTTGCTTATATCTATGGATATAGCTATAGCTATAGCTATAGATATATGGATATAGTAGAAGTTATCAGCTGTCTCAGTGAACATGCTAAGTGACAGTTTGTCCAAACTTTAGCATACGTTAAGTTCCACAAGATGAAAACAGTTAGGGGGATGGATGGTGGTGATAGTTTCACAATAATGTGAATGTATTTAATACCACTGAGCTTTATACTTTAAAATGGTTATTTTATATTATATATAAATATTATATATTTATATATTATATATAAATAATAGTTATATAAAATGGAAATTTTATATTATGTGCATTTTACCACAATTTTTAAAAAGTAAAAAAAAAATGTACACTTACTCCAACCCTCTGTCTAACCTCCCTTCCAGCCAGCACTAGCAATAAAGGCCCAGGGTGGTTGGTTTCCAAAAGATTTAAAAAAAGAAGGAATGTCATTTGTCTTTTAGGTTAAAATGCAAAATGCTTACACATACAGGTAGGCAATTGCCACAGGTAGGCAATTATGCATAACTTTAGGCAAGTTAGGATGTTACAAGAAGTACTGCACGAAAACCTATTCAAGAAAGAGAATTTGAAAGAAAAATAAGCAGTTCTCATGCCCTAGGCTGCTTTTGATAGGGAAGCAAGTAACTACTGTAACCAGTTGCCTGTATTTAGCACCAACTGCTTTGACAGCACAGGGATCTCTTCCACAGGCTGGTTTGTGTTAAAGAAAGTCTTTCTGCCGGATACAGACTTATGGAAATGTCAGGAACATCCTATGCAGCTACTTCTAACAAGTGGAAGAATCTCCAGACCACTTTTGGAGAGTTTTCTTCTGCTTGAGAGGGGAAAAATAGTAGTGGGGGAGATTTCTCTTTAATAGATTTCAAATTTGTTACGAGTTGAGGACCGTAAAACAAGGTGCTCCCTCATGTTTCTTATTGGAGCAAGAAAGCTGGAAGGTGGAGATTTATCAGTGAACTATCATATCTTGAGGGGCTAGAAGGGTTTTGGATTTCTAAGAGACCCAAATTTCCTTGCCCCAAACATACCTCTGTGCTTTACATTCTGTAGTAAAATATATGAGCAGCGTGCTGTGGAAGGCACACAATTTCCTGTCCATCTGTGCTGTGCTACCAGTCATCGCCCACAAGCTCAGAGTGTCACCCTCAAAGATAGTGTTTCATCTGAGGAAGGCTGCTACCAAACTGTAGCATGTGGTTATTTGAATAAGAACAGAGTGATAAAATCATCATTGGGAAAAGGGGCTAAGGGATCATTTTTATGGACTCGAGAGGTAGAAAACAGACGAGAACTTTCTGGGATTCCCAAATAATTTTAACCAGCAGCCCAATTTAAGGTATTGAGCCATCAGAATTGCCTATGAATCACCCAGCCCTTTGTATTTTACAGGCGCTCTTTTCTGCCATTAGTGAGACTGTGTGTGTTTTGATGTTACTTGGCCTGCTCTTTCACAACCCCAAGGTCATGGGTGTCTCTTGGATGCAGTCAGGAGCCACCAGGAATTGTGCATTCTAGTTCACCAAAGATGAACACTTCCTTTTTCCATAAGGGTCCAGAAAAAAACTGAGATCAAGTGGACAGTCCTTTTTCTTATATAGTTAGCTTTTCTGAACCAGCTCACTGGATTGGAACTGAAGGCTTAAGATACCCTCAGAAGGGATTTATAAGAATATTATAATTTACAACTTGTTGCAGTGTAACAATTTAGAATTCAACACATGTGGTGGCTGAAATTTCAGCTAATCTGGACTTTTTATTGTTTCACAAAAGTGAAGCCTCTTCAAGACTGGGGCTTCCCTAAAGGGTCCTTCATGGTGGCCTCCACCTCTGGTTCATTAACTCTTCTCCAGAGTCATCAGTTTCCCACGTGCACTCTCCTCTTCAGGTCACTCAAATACCTCTTTCCTCACTCTAGAAGAGTCCACAGGTAGATTTTCTAGGTACCTGTACACAGAGTTTCTAGGCTTCTCTCTGAATCCTTATGTCAAGTGCAGCCCTAGATTTTGGCTAGATAAACCCTGAGCTCTGTTCTAAACCATCAGAGACTCTGGGTGGAGAACGGGATCCAGTCCAGGAGAGACAGTACAGATAGGCCCTCAATTTTTTTTTCTTTTTTTGGCATCTTCTTAACAGTTGTCAGGATGATGCTGCTGTTTATCTTCCTAGGGAACTTGACAAATAACCATGTCGCTTGAAACATTAATTTTTTTCGAAAGCTACGTAGCCTACTCCCATATTATTGAAAGAACTTTTCTCCTATTAACAGGGCTATGATGCTGTCTTGTAGAACAAGGTATTTTCATTGTTGCCATAAAGACAGTTGGTTTGTTCTGCTCCAGCTGAGGTCTGGTGGTACCAGAAAAAAAAAAATATTACCCTTTTACTGGGTTTCCTTTTTTGTTTCTCAAGGCGTGACTCCAACTCCTCCTATTAGTTTATTTGGATTCAGAGTCTCCCTCTTGGAGGGGGTTTAATGTCTGTAGCATCTGCCGCACGGAGTCTTCTCTTAACAATCAAGCTGCCTGCCAAGCACTCACTGTGTTATTTCTTTGTCGGAGGCAATCTGTTAAAGATCTCTTTAAAAGATTTAACGCTATCCTGAAGTTTTTGAGAATCTCTGAGGCAGTATCTTATCCCCTGCATTGGAGGGGATTCTGGTCTTCTTAACTTTAAGTGGGAAACCTGGATCAAGGGCTTAGGTGGTCTCTGCTCAAATGGGGTGAGAGCCTGCCTGTCAGGGCCACGCTGGCGACTGTGACATAGCGATATTCTCACTGTTTGTGCTTCAGTGGTTTAACAGTACGTTTATGAGTCTCACAGTGACTTTCCTGCTGGCAGCCAGGCTAAGCGAATGGGTGACAAGAGACTCTGCCCTCCAGGCAGCCTGGTCCTGGAGCAGGGGTCAGCTCTCTCTCACCCTTGTTTTCTTTGAACACCTCAGCCCCTCCCCCAACAGCACCAAAAAGTTGGTTGGGAGCCTCAAGCACACCTGTCCATTTCCGACAACCTTACATCTACCTCTCATACCTGGCAACATGTGGACGTGGGGCTATTTCATCTCGGTTTGGGCTGACTTCCGGGTCTGAATGCTCTTCACGTTCGGAGATGAGACGTCAGAGCGCCCCGGTGTGGGTGATCCTGGTCTCCTCATCTGCTTATGAGTATAAATTGGTTAACACTGGAGAGAGTCCTTTGTGCTTTTCCCTGACCTCAAGGCTGATGAGGGAGGTTTGAAGGGCACTAATAGAGAGGCTTCAAGGAGGTTAGTTGGAGAGCTTTTGTGCATCCTCTGCACTGGAGGCATGGCAGGCTGTGGTTTGACTCTTACATAAGAAATCTAAAGGGCAAAATGGGCTGTGGCCACAGTGCAGAATCTGAGGTTCGGGATCAGGGGTTGCAGATGTATGTTTCCAAGGGATCAGTGGTCATGGAGAGCCAGTCTGCCAGGGGTCTAGAATCATCTTGCAGGGACTCTTCCAAGGGGCCTTCTTGGAGGAGAACGGAGCCCCTAAAGGAGAATGTGTGAGGAGGAGAAGCACAGAAGAAAACCAGGAACCTAAGAGGGGTAAAAAGGGCCCATGGGGATTGTATCACTGAGGCAGGGAATGGCAGGTGACAGACCACAGCAACGAGGGTTGTGCAAAAACACACAAAGGTGCCCATGAGAGAGCTTTAAAGCCGTAGTCAGACAGATACAGCTCTAGATGATTCTAATTAGGAAAGATGTTTTCTACACTCTTATCCGTTCACCCCTTTCTTCCCATTGCTGCTGTAGAGGAGTTTTCAAATGCTTCACTTAGAGCTCCAAACCCATTTCTATTGCTTCCTGCTCGCAGCAGTCTTGAGATAAACCT